>NC_060125.1:44778875-45408597 GCF_021461395.2 Schistocerca americana
GTTTCTAGCGCCTGTCCTCTACATATACGCCCATTTGCAAGCGTCAGCTTTCGCGTCAGCCGAGCAAAGTCGAGACAAGTCGACACATGGGGACACACGATGCTGTGAATTGCAATCCGTACTAGCCTACGCGGAGCGGGACGAGTGGCGAAGGAAAACCATTCGTAACACGACAGTTCGGAAATTCGACGATCGCGAGCGTTGGAAACACTCTCCTGAGTAAAGAAGACAACTTCCGTGCGGTGTCCGGGTTTCGAACCCGGGTCAGCTACTTGGGAAGCAATCATGCTGACCGACACACCACCACCGCCTTCTGCTACGCGCTGCTTCCGCCGTGATGTGTCGCCTTCCCTCCTGGCGCCAGAGGCCGAAGGCAATCTCGCTGTAGGCGCTCAACGCCGAGTGGAAGGCGAGCACATCTGAACCCGTTTTCCTGGTGCTGCTAGGGCCATATACTGAAACTGAGCGCAGAACTAACTTTTATTGAAGAATCTGCCCTTTAATGCACATCAGGGCGAACACGAAATTTCTAATATGAAGTACTCACTGACGATCCAAAGACGTTTCAGTATGTACGCGTCGGTACCACCGGGGCAGTGCCTAAGTATTGTAAAGTGAAGGACGACAGTTTGAGCCTCACGGGAAGTATTTCATTGGCTTCCCACGAGTGCGTAATGCACAGCGTGGCTGTTGCTAGGAAACGGCCTTATTTGCCGTTGGCTAATATCTAGTTTTCTTTGCATCATTGTGAAAATGTTCCTATTACTAAATACAGTTTTGCTAGTTACAGTTCAAACTGGAAACGACGGAAGAATGCGGTCCAACGCGCCACATTGGTTCCCGAAAGGGAGGGTGCATTTCCTACGCCACGTCTGACATTGCGTCTTAAATTTTCTAAAACTGACATAATTCCATCCTACCGAAAAAAGAAACAGGTTTCGCAGCGAGGTTCTTTGAGATATTGCTAGAGATTGAAGTCTCTGGAGCTCTTTCCTCGCACGTCAGATTGGCCGAGCGGTCTAAGGCGCCAGATTTAAGCTCTGGTTCCCGTAAGGGAGCGTGGGTGCGAACCACACATCTGACAATGCATTTTAAACATTCTGAAACTAACATACTCCCTTGATCTTTCAGAACAAGTAAATTATGCAGAAACACGCCATGCAGATTTAACTAGAGACGACAGTGACAGCCCGAGCGGTCGAAAAGAAATAGCGGAACATACTTTTCCTGCGTCGAGGTGTAGCTCTTCTCACGGACGTCTCCGTTGTTGTTGTGCTGTGGCCCTGGGTTCCAAGCGACAGCGAGAAAACCTCAACAGCAACGCATACGTGTTTAAATGAATCGAAAGGCCTTAATAAAGATAGATGAAACGGTGGCTCAGGTGCTGGAGTTCTGAAGCGGCCGTATTGCGTGGGCAGTAAGCTCACTAAGTTAGTGTGTCATGCTAACAACGGGAAGGCTATGGGTTAGATCCCACCAAGGGCTATTCCATATTGCTTCCCTAAAAGGCAGCGCGAGAGACTGCCAGGCAAATCCCAAGTGATCTGTACAAGGACTAGGATGTCCGCACGTCTGGAAACGTTCTCGCCGACTTGTGTGCCACGCTGACGACACGGGTTCTCGTCCGATCACCGAAGTTAAGCAGCGTTTTTACGTGCTTAGTACACGGCTCGGTGGCTAACTAAGAAGTCTGCGTGCTGTTGGATTCTTTAATTTTGCCTTTTCCCTTAGTTTTCGGTGTTGCTGCGAGGTAATGATACGGTACAGCACGCTGACCCCTCTCTTGCCTCTCGGGACGCAAATTCGGGAACCTGCGGCCACAGTCAAATGAAAGGGTCCGTTGTGCGTTTGTCGAGTTGGTCTCTCCCAGTCGTTTCTAGCGCCTGTCCTCTACATATACGCCCATTTGCAAGCGTCAGCTTTCGCGTCAGCCGAGCAAAGTCGAGACAAGTCGACACATGGGGACACACGATGCTGTGAATTGCAATCCGTACTAGCCTACGCGGAGCGGGACGAGTGGCGAAGGAAAACCATTCGTAACACGACAGTTCGGAAATTCGACGATCGCGAGCGTTGGAAACACTCTCCTGAGTAAAGAAGACAACTTCCGTGCGGTGTCCGGGTTTCGAACCCGGGTCAGCTACTTGGGAAGCAATCATGCTGACCGACACACCACCACCGCCTTCTGCTACGCGCTGCTTGCGCCGTGATGTGTCGCCTTCCCTCCTGGCGCCAGAGGCCGAAGGCAATCTCGCTGTAGGCGCTCAACGCCGAGTGGAAGGCGAGCACATCTGAACCCGTTTTCCTGGTGCTGCTAGGGCCATATACTGAAACTGAGCGCAGAACTAACTTTTATTGAAGAATCTGCCCTTTAATGCACATCAGGGCGAACACGAAATTTCTAATATGAAGTACTCACTGACGATCCAAAGACGTTTCAGTATGTACGCGTCGGTACCACCGGGGCAGTGCCTAAGTATTGTAAAGTGAAGGACGACAGTTTGAGCCTCACGGGAAGTATTTCATTGGCTTCCCACGAGTGCGTAATGCACAGCGTGGCTGTTGCTAGGAAACGGCCTTATTTGCCGTTGGCTAATATCTAGTTTTCTTTGCATCATTGTGAAAATGTTCCTATTACTAAATACAGTTTTGCTAGTTACAGTTCAAACTGGAAACGACGGAAGAATGCGGTCCAACGCGCCACATTGGTTCCCGAAAGGGAGGGTGCATTTCCTACGCCACGTCTGACATTGCGTCTTAAATTTTCTAAAACTGACATAATTCCATCCTACCGAAAAAAGAAACAGGTTTCGCAGCGAGGTTCTTTGAGATATTGCTAGAGATTGAAGTCTCTGGAGCTCTTTCCTCGCACGTCAGATTGGCCGAGCGGTCTAAGGCGCCAGATTTAAGCTCTGGTTCCCGTAAGGGAGCGTGGGTGCGAACCACACATCTGACAATGCATTTTAAACATTCTGAAACTAACATACTCCCTTGATCTTTCAGAACAAGTAAATTATGCAGAAACACGCCATGCAGATTTAACTAGAGACGACAGTGACAGCCCGAGCGGTCGAAAAGAAATAGCGGAACATACTTTTCCTGCGTCGAGGTGTAGCTCTTCTCACGGACGTCTCCGTTGTTGTTGTGCTGTGGCCCTGGGTTCCAAGCGACAGCGAGAAAACCTCAACAGCAGCGCATACGTGTTTAAATGAATCGAAAGGCCTTAATAAAGATAGATGAAACGGTGGCTCAGGTGCTGGAGTTCTGAAGCGGCCGTATTGCGTGGGCAGTAAGCTCACTAAGTTAGTGTGTCATGCTAACAACGGGAAGGCTATGGGTTAGATCCCACCAAGGGCTATTCCATATTGCTTCCCTAAAAGGCAGCGCGAGAGACTGCCAGGCAAATCCCAAGTGATCTGTACAAGGACTAGGATGTCCGCACGTCTGGAAACGTTCTCGCCGACTTGTGTGCCACGCTGACGACACGGGTTCTCGTCCGATCACCGAAGTTAAGCAGCGTTTTTACGTGCTTAGTACACGGCTCGGTGGCTAACTAAGAAGTCTGCGTGCTGTTGGATTCTTTAATTTTGCCTTTTCCCTTAGTTTTCGGTGTTGCTGCGAGGTAATGATACGGTACAGCACGCTGACCCCTCTCTTGCCTCTCGGGACGCAAATTCGGGAACCTGCGGCCACAGTCAAATGAAAGGGTCCGTTGTGCGTTTGTCGAGTTGGTCTCTCCCAGTCGTTTCTAGCGCCTGTCCTCTACATATACGCCCATTTGCAAGCGTCAGCTTTCGCGTCAGCCGAGCAAAGTCGAGACAAGTCGACACATGGGGACACACGATGCTGTGAATTGCAATCCGTACTAGCCTAGGCGGAGCGGGACGAGTGGCGAAGGAAAACCATTCGTAACACGACAGTTCGGAAATTCGACGATCGCGAGCGTTGGAAACACTCTCCTGAGTAAAGAAGACAACTTCCGTGCGGTGTCCGGGTTTCGAACCCGGGTCAGCTACTTGGGAAGCAATCATGCTGACCGACACACCACCACCGCCTTCTGCTACGCGCTGCTTGCGCCGTGATGTGTCGCCTTCCCTCCTGGCGCCAGAGGCCGAAGGCAATCTCGCTGTAGGCGCTCAACGCCGAGTGGAAGGCGAGCACATCTGAACCCGTTTTCCTGGTGCTGCTAGGGCCATATACTGAAACTGAGCGCAGAACTAACTTTTATTGAAGAATCTGCCCTTTAATGCACATCAGGGCGAACACGAAATTTCTAATATGAAGTACTCACTGACGATCCAAAGACGTTTCAGTATGTACGCGTCGGTACCACCGGGGCAGTGCCTAAGTATTGTAAAGTGAAGGACGACAGTTTGAGCCTCACGGGAAGTATTTCATTGGCTTCCCACGAGTGCGTAATGCACAGCGTGGCTGTTGCTAGGAAACGGCCTTATTTGCCGTTGGCTAATATCTAGTTTTCTTTGCATCATTGTGAAAATGTTCCTATTACTAAATACAGTTTTGCTAGTTACAGTTCAAACTGGAAACGACGGAAGAATGCGGTCCAACGCGCCACATTGGTTGCCGAAAGGGAGGGTGCATTTCCTACGCCACGTCTGACATTGCGTCTTAAATGTTCTAAAACTGACATAATTCCATCCTACCGAAAAAAGAAACAGGTTTCGCAGCGAGGTTCTTTGAGATATTGCTAGAGATTGAAGTCTCTGGAGCTCTTTCCTCGCACGTCAGATTGGCCGAGCGGTCTAAGGCGCCAGATTTAAGCTCTGGTTCCCGTAAGGGAGCGTGGGTGCGAACCACACATCTGACAATGCATTTTAAACATTCTGAAACTAACATACTCCCTTGATCTTTCAGAACAAGTAAATTATGCAGAAACACGCCATGCAGATTTAACTAGAGACGACAGTGACAGCCCGAGCGGTCGAAAAGATTTAGCGGAACATACTTTTCCTGCGTCGAGGTGTAGCTCTTCTCACGGACGTCTCTGTTGTTGTTGTGCTGTGGCCCTGAGTTCCAAGCGACAGCGAGAAAACCTCAACAGCAACGCATACGTGTTTAAATGAATCGAAATTCCTTACTAAAGATAGATGAAACGGTGGCTCAGGTGCTGGAGTTCTGAAGCGGCCGTATTGCGTGGGCAGTAAGCTCACTAAGTTAGTGTGTCATGCTAACAACGGGAAGGCTATGGGTTAGATCCCACCAAGGGCTATTCCATATTGCTTCCCAAAAAGGCAGCGCGAGAGACTGCCAGGCAAATCCCAAGTGATCTGTACAAGGACTAAGATGTCCACACGTCTGGAAACGTTCTCGCCGACTTGTGTGCCACGCTGACGACACGGGTTCTCGTCCGATCACCGAAGTTAAGGAGCGATCTTACGTGCTTAGTACACGGCTCGGTGGCTAACTAGGAAGTCTGCGTGCTGTTGGATTCTTTAATTTTCCTTTTCCCTTAGTTTTCGGTGTTGCTGCGAGGTAATGATACGGTCCAGCACGCTGACCCCTCTCTTGCCTCTCGGGACGCAAATTCGCGAACCTGCGGCCACAGTCAAATGAAAGGGTCCGTTGTGCGTTTGTCGAGTTGGTCTCTCCCAGTCGTTTCTAGCGCCTGTCCTCTACATATACGCCCATTTGCAAGCGTCAGCTTTCGCGTCAGCCGAGCAAAGTCGAGACAAGTCGACACATGGGGACACACGATGCTGTGAATTGCAATCCGTACTAGCCTAGGCGGAGCGGGACGAGTGGCGAAGGAAAACCATTCGTAACACGACAGTTCGGAAATTCGACGATCGCGAGCGTTGGAAACACTCTCCTGAGTAAAGAAGACAACTTCCGTGCGGTGTCCGGGTTTCGAACCCGGGTCAGCTACTTGGGAAGCAATCATGCTGACCGACACACCACCACCGCCTTCTGCTACGCGCTGCTTGCGCCGTGATGTGTCGCCTTCCCTCCTGGCGCCAGAGGCCGAAGGCAATCTCGCTGTAGGCGCTCAACGCCGAGTGGAAGGCGAGCACATCTGAACCCGTTTTCCTGGTGCTGCTAGGGCCATATACTGAAACTGAGCGCAGAACTAACTTTTATTGAAGAATCTGCCCTTTAATGCACATCAGGGCGAACACGAAATTTCTAATATGAAGTACTCACTGACGATCTAAAGACGTTTCAGTATGTACGCGTCGGTACCACCGGGGCAGTGCCTAAGTATTGTAAATTGAAGGACGACAGTTTGAGCCTCACGGGAAGTATTTCATTGGCTTCCCACGAGTGCGTAATGAACAGCGTGGCTGTTGCTAGGAAACGGCCTTATTTGCCGTTGGCTAATATCTAGTTTTCTTTGCATCATTGTGAAAATGCTCCTATTACTAAATACAGTTTTGCTAGTTACAGTTCAAACTGGAAACGACGGAAGAATGCGGTCCAACGCGCCACAATGGTTCCCGAAAGGGAGGGTGCATTTCCTGCGCCACGTCTGACATTGCGTCTTAAATTTTCTAAAACTGACATAATTCCATCCTACCGAAAAAAGAAACAGGTTTCGCAGCGAGGTTCTTTGAGATATTGCTAGAGATTGAAGTCTCTGGAGCTCTTTCCTCGCACGTCAGATTGGCCGAGCGGTCTAAGGCGCCAGACGTAAGCTCTGGTTCCCGTAAGGGAGCGTGGGTTCGAACCACACATCTGACAATGCATTTTAAACATTCTGAAACTAACATACTCCCTTGATCTTTCAGAACATGTAAATTATGCAGAAACACGCCATGCAGATTTAACTAGAGACGACAGTGACAGCCCGAGCGGTCGAAAAGATTTAGCGGAACATACTTTTCCTGCGTCGAGGTGTAGCTCTTCTCACGGACGTCTCTGTTGTTGTTGTGCTGTGGCCCTGAGTTCCAAGCGACAGCGAGAAAACCTCAACAGCAACGCATACGTGTTTAAATGAATCGAAATTCCTTACTAAAGATAGATGAAACGGTGGCTCAGGTGCTGGAGTTCTGAAGCGGCCGTATTGCGTGGGCAGTAAGCTCACTAAGTTAGTGTGTCATGCTAACAACGGGAAGGCTATGGGTTAGATCCCACCAAGGGCTATTCCATATTGCTTCCCAAAAAGGCAGCGCGAGAGACTGCCAGGCAAATCCCAAGTGATCTGTACAAGGACTAAGATGTCCACACGTCTGGAAACGTTCTCGCCGACTTGTGTGCCACGCTGACGACACGGGTTCTCGTCCGATCACCGAAGTTAAGGAGCGATCTTACGTGCTTAGTACACGGCTCGGTGGCTAACTAGGAAGTCTGCGTGCTGTTGGATTCTTTAATTTTCCTTTTCCCTTAGTTTTCGGTGTTGCTGCGAGGTAATGATACGGTCCAGCACGCTGACCCCTCTCTTGCCTCTCGGGACGCAAATTCGCGAACCTGCGGCCACAGTCAAATGAAAGGGTCCGTTGTGCGTTTGTCGAGTTGGTCTCTCCCAGTCGTTTCTAGCGCCTGTCCTCTACATATACGCCCATTTGCAAGCGTCAGCTTTCGCGTCAGCCGAGCAAAGTCGAGACAAGTCGACACATGGGGACACACGATGCTGTGAATTGCAATCTGCACTAGCCTATGCGGAGCGGGACGAGTGGCGAAGGAAAACCGTTCGTAACACGACAGTTGGGAAATTCGACGATCGCGAGCGTTGGAAACACTCTCCGGAGTAAAGAAGACAACTTCCGTGCGGTGTCCGGGTTTCGAACCCGGACCAGCTACTTGGGAAGCAACCATGCTGACCGACACACCACCACCGCCTTCTGCTACGCGCTGCTTGCGCCGTGATGTGTCGCCTTCCCTCCTGGCGCCAGAGGCCGAAGGCAATCTCGCTGTAGACGCTCAACGCCGAGTGGAAGGCGAGCACATCTGAACCCGTTTTCCTGGTGCTGCTAGGGCCATATACTGAAACTGAGCGCAGAACTAACTTTTACTGAAGAATCTGCCCTTTAATGCACATCAGGGCGAACACGAAATTTCTAATATGAAGTACTCACTGACGATCTAAAGACGTTTCAGTATGTACGCGTCGGTACCACCGGGGCAGTGCCTAAGTATTGTAAATTGAAGGACGACAGTTTGAGCCTCACGGGAAGTATTTCATTGGCTTCCCACGAGTGCGTAATGAACAGCGTGGCTGTTGCTAGGAAACGGCCTTATTTGCCGTTGGCTAATATCTAGTTTTCTTTGCATCATTGTGAAAATGCTCCTATTACTAAATACAGTTTTGCTAGTTACAGTTCAAACTGGAAACGACGGAAGAATGCGGTCCAACGCGCCACAATGGTTCCCGAAAGGGAGGGTGCATTTCCTGCGCCACGTCTGACATTGCGTCTTAAATTTTCTAAAACTGACATAATTCCATCCCACCGAAAAAAGAAACAGGTTTCGCAGCGAGGTTCTTTGAGATATTGCTAGAGATTGAAGTCTCTGGAGCTCTTTCCTCGCACGTCAGATTGGCCGAGCGGTCTAAGGCGCCAGACGTAAGCTCTGGTTCCCGTAAGGGAGCGTGGGTTCGAACCACACATCTGACAATGCATTTTAAACATTCTGAAACTAACATACTCCCTTGATCTTTCAGAACATGTAAATTATGCAGAAACACGCCATGCAGATTTAACTAGAGACGACAGTGACAGCCCGAGCGGTCGAAAAGATTTAGCGGAACATACTTTTCCTGCGTCGAGGTGTAGCTCTTCTCACGGACGTCTCTGTTGTTGTTGTGCTGTGGCCCTGAGTTCCAAGCGACAGCGAGAAAACCTCAACAGCAACGCATACGTGTTTAAATGAATCGAAATTCCTTACTAAAGATAGATGAAACGGTGGCTCAGGTGCTGGAGTTCTGAAGCGGCCGTATTGCGTGGGCAGTAAGCTCACTAAGTTAGTGTGTCATGCTAACAACGGGAAGGCTATGGGTTAGATCCCACCAAGGGCTATTCCATATTGCTTCCCAAAAAGGCAGCGCGAGAGACTGCCAGGCAAATCCCAAGTGATCTGTACAAGGACTAAGATGTCCACACGTCTGGAAACGTTCTCGCCGACTTGTGTGCCACGCTGACGACACGGGTTCTCGTCCGATCACCGAAGTTAAGGAGCGATCTTACGTGCTTAGTACACGGCTCGGTGGCTAACTAGGAAGTCTGCGTGCTGTTGGATTCTTTAATTTTCCTTTTCCCTTAGTTTTCGGTGTTGCTGCGAGGTAATGATACGGTCCAGCACGCTGACCCCTCTCTTGCCTCTCGGGACGCAAATTCGCGAACCTGCGGCCACAGTCAAATGAAAGGGTCCGTTGTGCGTTTGTCGAGTTGGTCTCTCCCAGTCGTTTCTAGCGCCTGTCCTCTACATATACGCCCATTTGCAAGCGTCAGCTTTCGCGTCAGCCGAGCAAAGTC
This sequence comes from Schistocerca americana, assembly GCF_021461395.2. Taxonomy (NCBI): domain Eukaryota; kingdom Metazoa; phylum Arthropoda; class Insecta; order Orthoptera; family Acrididae; genus Schistocerca; species Schistocerca americana. Next base: position 44,788,304 of record NC_060125.1, read on the forward strand.
GAGACAAGTCGACACATGGGGACACACGATGCTGTGAATTGCAATCTGCACTAGCCTATGCGGAGCGGGACGAGTGGCGAAGGAAAACCGTTCGTAACACGACAGTTGGGAAATTCGACGATCGCGAGCGTTGGAAACACTCTCCGGAGTAAAGAAGACAACTTCCGTGCGGTGTCCGGGTTTCGAACCCGGACCAGCTACTTGGGAAGCAACCATGCTGACCGACACACCACCACCGCCTTCTGCTACGCGCTGCTTGCGCCGTGATGTGTCGCCTTCCCTCCTGGCGCCAGAGGCCGAAGGCAATCTCGCTGTAGACGCTCAACGCCGAGTGGAAGGCGAGCACATCTGAACCCGTTTTCCTGGTGCTGCTAGGGCCATATACTGAAACTGAGCGCAGAACTAACTTTTACTGAAGAATCTGCCCTTTAATGCACATCAGGGCGAACACGAAATTTCTAATATGAAGTACTCACTGACGATCTAAAGACGTTTCAGTGTGTACGCGTCGGTACCACCGGGGCAGTGCCTAAGTATTGTAAATTGAAGGACGACAGTTTGAGCCTCACGGGAAGTATTTCATTGGCTTCCCACGAGTGCGTAATGAACAGCGTGGCTGTTGCTAGGAAACGGCCTTATTTGCCGTTGGCTAATATCTAGTTTTCTTTGCATCATTGTGAAAATGCTCCTATTACTAAATACAGTTTTGCTAGTTACAGTTCAAACTGGAAACGACGGAAGAATGCGGTCCAACGCGCCACAATGGTTCCCGAAAGGGAGGGTGCATTTCCTGCGCCACGTCTGACATTGCGTCTTAAATTTTCTAAAACTGACATAATTCCATCCTACCGAAAAAAGAAACAGGTTTCGCAGCGAGGTTCTTTGAGATATTGCTAGAGATTGAAGTCTCTGGAGCTCTTTCCTCGCACGTCAGATTGGCCGAGCGGTCTAAGGCGCCAGACGTAAGCTCTGGTTCCCGTAAGGGAGCGTGGGTTCGAACCACACATCTGACAATGCATTTTAAACATTCTGAAACTAACATACTCCCTTGATCTTTCAGAACATGTAAATTATGCAGAAACACGCCATGCAGATTTAACTAGAGACGACAGTGACAGCCCGAGCGGTCGAAAAGATTTAGCGGAACATACTTTTCCTGCGTCGAGGTGTAGCTCTTCTCACGGACGTCTCTGTTGTTGTTGTGCTGTGGCCCTGAGTTCCAAGCGACAGCGAGAAAACCTCAACAGCAACGCATACGTGTTTAAATGAATCGAAATTCCTTACTAAAGATAGATGAAACGGTGGCTCAGGTGCTGGAGTTCTGAAGCGGCCGTATTGCGTGGGCAGTAAGCTCACTAAGTTAGTGTGTCATGCTAACAACGGGAAGGCTATGGGTTAGATCCCACCAAGGGCTATTCCATATTGCTTCCCAAAAAGGCAGCGCGAGAGACTGCCAGGCAAATCCCAAGTGATCTGTACAAGGACTAAGATGTCCACACGTCTGGAAACGTTCTCGCCGACTTGTGTGCCACGCTGACGACACGGGTTCTCGTCCGATCACCGAAGTTAAGGAGCGATCTTACGTGCTTAGTACACGGCTCGGTGGCTAACTAGGAAGTCTGCGTGCTGTTGGATTCTTTAATTTTCCTTTTCCCTTAGTTTTCGGTGTTGCTGCGAGGTAATGATACGGTCCAGCACGCTGACCCCTCTCTTGCCTCTCGGGACGCAAATTCGCGAACCTGCGGCCACAGTCAAATGAAAGGGTCCGTTGTGCGGTGCGTTTGTCGAGTTGGTCTCTCCCAGTCGTTTCTAGCGCCTGTCCTCTACATATACGCCCATTTGCAAGCGTCAGCTTTCGCGTCAGCCGAGCAAAGTCGAGACAAGTCGACACATGGGGACACACGATGCTGTGAATTGCAATCTGCACTAGCCTATGCGGAGCGGGACGAGTGGCGAAGGAAAACCGTTCGTAACACGACAGTTGGGAAATTCGACGATCGCGAGCGTTGGAAACACTCTCCGGAGTAAAGAAGACAACTTCCGTGCGGTGTCCGGGTTTCGAACCCGGACCAGCTACTTGGGAAGCAACCATGCTGACCGACACACCACCACCGCCTTCTGCTACGCGCTGCTTGCGCCGTGATGTGTCGCCTTCCCTCCTGGCGCCAGAGGCCGAAGGCAATCTCGCTGTAGACGCTCAACGCCGAGTGGAAGGCGAGCACATCTGAACCCGTTTTCCTGGTGCTGCTAGGGCCATATACTGAAACTGAGCGCAGAACTAACTTTTACTGAAGAATCTGCCCTTTAATGCACATCAGGGCGAACACGAAATTTCTAATATGAAGTACTCACTGACGATCCAAAGACGTTTCAGTATGTACGCGTCGGTACCACCGGGGCAGTGCCTAAGTATTGTAAATTGAAGGACGACAGTTTGAGCCTCACGGGAAGTATTTCATTGGCTTCCCACGAGTGCGTAATGAACAGCGTGGCTGTTGCTAGGAAACGGCCTTATTTGCCGTTGGCTAATATCTAGTTTTCTTTGCATCATTGTGAAAATGCTCCTATTACTAAATACAGTTTTGCTAGTTACAGTTGAAACTGGAAACGACGGAAGAATGCGGTCCAACGCGCCACAATGGTTCCCGAAAGGGAGGGTGCATTTCCTGCGCCACGTCTGACATTGCGTCTTAAATTTTCTAAAACTGACATAATTCCATCCTACCGAAAAAAGAAACAGGTTTCGCAGCGAGGTTCTTTGAGATATTGCTAGAGATTGAAGTCTCTGGAGCTCTTTCCTCGCACGTCAGATTGGCCGAGCGGTCTAAGGCGCCAGACGTAAGCTCTGGTTCCCGTAAGGGAGCGTGGGTTCGAACCACACATCTGACAATGCATTTTAAACATTCTGAAACTAACATACTCCCTTGATCTTTCAGAACATGTAAATTATGCAGAAACACGCCATGCAGATTTAACTAGAGACGACAGTGACAGCCCGAGCGGTCGAAAAGATTTAGCGGAACATACTTTTCCTGCGTCGAGGTGTAGCTCTTCTCACGGACGTCTCTGTTGTTGTTGTGCTGTGGCCCTGAGTTCCAAGCGACAGCGAGAAAACCTCAACAGCAACGCATACGTGTTTAAATGAATCGAAATTCCTTACTAAAGATAGATGAAACGGTGGCTCAGGTGCTGGAGTTCTGAAGCGGCCGTATTGCGTGGGCAGTAAGCTCACTAAGTTAGTGTGTCATGCTAACAACGGGAAGGCTATGGGTTAGATCCCACCAAGGGCTATTCCATATTGCTTCCCAAAAAGGCAGCGCGAGAGACTGCCAGGCAAATCCCAAGTGATCTGTACAAGGACTAAGATGTCCACACGTCTGGAAACGTTCTCGCCGACTTGTGTGCCACGCTGACGACACGGGTTCTCGTCCGATCACCGAAGTTAAGGAGCGATCTTACGTGCTTAGTACACGGCTCGGTGGCTAACTAGGAAGTCTGCGTGCTGTTGGATTCTTTAATTTTCCTTTTCCCTTAGTTTTCGGTGTTGCTGCGAGGTAATGATACGGTCCAGCACGCTGACCCCTCTCTTGCCTCTCGGGACGCAAATTCGCGAACCTGCGGCCACAGTCAAATGAAAGGGTCCGTTGTGCGGTGCGTTTGTCGAGTTGGTCTCTCCCAGTCGTTTCTAGCGCCTGTCCTCTACATATACGCCCATTTGCAGGCGTCAGCTTTCGCGTCAGCCGAGCAAAGTCGAGACAAGTCGACACATGGGGACACACGATGCTGTGAATTGCAATCTGCACTAGCCTATGCGGAGCGGGACGAGTGGCGAAGGAAAACCGTTCGTAACACGACAGTTGGGAAATTCGACGATCGCGAGCGTTGGAAACACTCTCCGGAGTAAAGAAGACAACTTCCGTGCGGTGTCCGGGTTTCGAACCCGGACCAGCTACTTGGGAAGCAACCATGCTGACCGACACACCACCACCGCCTTCTGCTACGCGCTGCTTGCGCCGTGATGTGTCGCCTTCCCTCCTGGCGCCAGAGGCCGAAGGCAATCTCGCTGTAGACGCTCAACGCCGAGTGGAAGGCGAGCACATCTGAACCCGTTTTCCTGGTGCTGCTAGGGCCATATACTGAAACTGAGCGCAGAACTAACTTTTACTGAAGAATCTGCCCTTTAATGCACATCAGGGCGAACACGAAATTTCTAATATGAAGTACTCACTGACGATCCAAAGACGTTTCAGTATGTACGCGTCGGTACCACCGGGGCAGTGCCTAAGTATTGTAAATTGAAGGACGACAGTTTGAGCCTCACGGGAAGTATTTCATTGGCTTCCCACGAGTGCGTAATGAACAGCGTGGCTGTTGCTAGGAAACGGCCTTATTTGCCGTTGGCTAATATCTAGTTTTCTTTGCATCATTGTGAAAATGCTCCTATTACTAAATACAGTTTTGCTAGTTACAGTTGAAACTGGAAACGACGGAAGAATGCGGTCCAACGCGCCACAATGGTTCCCGAAAGGGAGGGTGCATTTCCTGCGCCACGTCTGACATTGCGTCTTAAATTTTCTAAAACTGACATAATTCCATCCTACCGAAAAAAGAAACAGGTTTCGCAGCGAGGTTCTTTGAGATATTGCTAGAGATTGAAGTCTCTGGAGCTCTTTCCTCGCACGTCAGATTGGCCGAGCGGTCTAAGGCGCCAGACGTAAGCTCTGGTTCCCGTAAGGGAGCGTGGGTTCGAACCACACATCTGACAATGCATTTTAAACATTCTGAAACTAACATACTCCCTTGATCTTTCAGAACATGTAAATTATGCAGAAACACGCCATGCAGATTTAACTAGAGACGACAGTGACAGCCCGAGCGGTCGAAAAGATTTAGCGGAACATACTTTTCCTGCGTCGAGGTGTAGCTCTTCTCACGGACGTCTCTGTTGTTGTTGTGCTGTGGCCCTGAGTTCCAAGCGACAGCGAGAAAACCTCAACAGCAACGCATACGTGTTTAAATGAATCGAAATTCCTTACTAAAGATAGATGAAACGGTGGCTCAGGTGCTGGAGTTCTGAAGCGGCCGTATTGCGTGGGCAGTAAGCTCACTAAGTTAGTGTGTCATGCTAACAACGGGAAGGCTATGGGTTAGATCCCACCAAGGGCTATTCCATATTGCTTCCCAAAAAGGCAGCGCGAGAGACTGCCAGGCAAATCCCAAGTGATCTGTACAAGGACTAAGATGTCCACACGTCTGGAAACGTTCTCGCCGACTTGTGTGCCACGCTGACGACACGGGTTCTCGTCCGATCACCGAAGTTAAGGAGCGATCTTACGTGCTTAGTACACGGCTCGGTGGCTAACTAGGAAGTCTGCGTGCTGTTGGATTCTTTAATTTTCCTTTTCCCTTAGTTTTCGGTGTTGCTGCGAGGTAATGATACGGTCCAGCACGCTGACCCCTCTCTTGCCTCTCGGGACGCAAATTCGCGAACCTGCGGCCACAGTCAAATGAAAGGGTCCGTTGTGCGTTTGTCGAGTTGGTCTCTCCCAGTCGTTTCTAGCGCCTGTCCTCTACATATACGCCCATTTGCAAGCGTCAGCTTTCGCGTCAGCCGAGCAAAGTCGAGACAAGTCGACACATGGGGACACACGATGCTGTGAATTGCAATCTGCACTAGCCTATGCGGAGCGGGACGAGTGGCGAAGGAAAACCGTTCGTAACACGACAGTTGGGAAATTCGACGATCGCGAGCGTTGGAAACACTCTCCGGAGTAAAGAAGACAACTTCCGTGCGGTGTCCGGGTTTCGAACCCGGACCAGCTACTTGGGAAGCAACCATGCTGACCGACACACCACCACCGCCTTCTGCTACGCGCTGCTTGCGCCGTGATGTGTCGCCTTCCCTCCTGGCGCCAGAGGCCGAAGGCAATCTCGCTGTAGACGCTCAACGCCGAGTGGAAGGCGAGCACATCTGAACCCGTTTTCCTGGTGCTGCTAGGGCCATATACTGAAACTGAGCGCAGAACTAACTTTTACTGAAGAATCTGCCCTTTAATGCACATCAGGGCGAACACGAAATTTCTAATATGAAGTACTCACTGACGATCCAAAGACGTTTCAGTATGTACGCGTCGGTACCACCGGGGCAGTGCCTAAGTATTGTAAATTGAAGGACGACAGTTTGAGCCTCACGGGAAGTATTTCATTGGCTTCCCACGAGTGCGTAATGAACAGCGTGGCTGTTGCTAGGAAACGGCCTTATTTGCCGTTGGCTAATATCTAGTTTTCTTTGCATCATTGTGAAAATGCTCCTATTACTAAATACAGTTTTGCTAGTTACAGTTCAAACTGGAAACGACGGAAGAATGCGGTCCAACGCGCCACAATGGTTCCCGAAAGGGAGGGTGCATTTCCTGCGCCACGTCTGACATTGCGTCTTAAATTTTCTAAAACTGACATAATTCCATCCTACCGAAAAAAGAAACAGGTTTCGCAGCGAGGTTCTTTGAGATATTGCTAGAGATTGAAGTCTCTGGAGCTCTTTCCTCGCACGTCAGATTGGCCGAGCGGTCTAAGGCGCCAGACGTAAGCTCTGGTTCCCGTAAGGGAGCGTGGGTTCGAACCACACATCTGACAATGCATTTTAAACATTCTGAAACTAACATACTCCCTTGATCTTTCAGAACATGTAAATTATGCAGAAACACGCCATGCAGATTTAACTAGAGACGACAGTGACAGCCCGAGCGGTCGAAAAGATTTAGCGGAACATACTTTTCCTGCGTCGAGGTGTAGCTCTTCTCACGGACGTCTCTGTTGTTGTTGTGCTGTGGCCCTGAGTTCCAAGCGACAGCGAGAAAACCTCAACAGCAACGCATACGTGTTTAAATGAATCGAAATTCCTTACTAAAGATAGATGAAACGGTGGCTCAGGTGCTGGAGTTCTGAAGCGGCCGTATTGCGTGGGCAGTAAGCTCACTAAGTTAGTGTGTCATGCTAACAACGGGAAGGCTATGGGTTAGATCCCACCAAGGGCTATTCCATATTGCTTCCCAAAAAGGCAGCGCGAGAGACTGCCAGGCAAATCCCAAGTGATCTGTACAAGGACTAAGATGTCCACACGTCTGGAAACGTTCTCGCCGACTTGTGTGCCACGCTGACGACACGGGTTCTCGTCCGATCACCGAAGTTAAGGAGCGATCTTACGTGCTTAGTACACGGCTCGGTGGCTAACTAGGAAGTCTGCGTGCTGTTGGATTCTTTAATTTTCCTTTTCCCTTAGTTTTCGGTGTTGCTGCGAGGTAATGATACGGTCCAGCACGCTGACCCCTCTCTTGCCTCTCGGGACGCAAATTCGCGAACCTGCGGCCACAGTCAAATGAAAGGGTCCGTTGTGCGTTTGTCGAGTTGGTCTCTCCCAGTCGTTTCTAGCGCCTGTCCTCTACATATACGCCCATTTGCAAGCGTCAGCTTTCGCGTCAGCCGAGCAAAGTCGAGACAAGTCGACACATGGGGACACACGATGCTGTGAATTGCAATCTGCACTAGCCTATGCGGAGCGGGACGAGTGGCGAAGGAAAACCGTTCGTAACACGACAGTTGGGAAATTCGACGATCGCGAGCGTTGGAAACACTCTCCGGAGTAAAGAAGACAACTTCCGTGCGGTGTCCGGGTTTCGAACCCGGACCAGCTACTTGGGAAGCAACCATGCTGACCGACACACCACCACCGCCTTCTGCTACGCGCTGCTTGCGCCGTGATGTGTCGCCTTCCCTCCTGGCGCCAGAGGCCGAAGGCAATCTCGCTGTAGACGCTCAACGCCGAGTGGAAGGCGAGCACATCTGAACCCGTTTTCCTGGTGCTGCTAGGGCCATATACTGAAACTGAGCGCAGAACTAACTTTTACTGAAGAATCTGCCCTTTAATGCACATCAGGGCGAACACGAAATTTCTAATATGAAGTACTCACTGACGATCCAAAGACGTTTCAGTATGTACGCGTCGGTACCACCGGGGCAGTGCCTAAGTATTGTAAATTGAAGGACGACAGTTTGAGCCTCACGGGAAGTATTTCATTGGCTTCCCACGAGTGCGTAATGAACAGCGTGGCTGTTGCTAGGAAACGGCCTTATTTGCCGTTGGCTAATATCTAGTTTTCTTTGCATCATTGTGAAAATGCTCCTATTACTAAATACAGTTTTGCTAGTTACAGTTCAAACTGGAAACGACGGAAGAATGCGGTCCAACGCGCCACAATGGTTCCCGAAAGGGAGGGTGCATTTCCTGCGCCACGTCTGACATTGCGTCTTAAATTTTCTAAAACTGACATAATTCCATCCTACCGAAAAAAGAAACAGGTTTCGCAGCGAGGTTCTTTGAGATATTGCTAGAGATTGAAGTCTCTGGAGCTCTTTCCTCGCACGTCAGATTGGCCGAGCGGTCTAAGGCGCCAGACGTAAGCTCTGGTTCCCGTAAGGGAGCGTGGGTTCGAACCACACATCTGACAATGCATTTTAAACATTCTGAAACTAACATACTCATTTGATCTTTCAGAACATGTAAATTATGCAGAAACACGCCATGCAGATTTAACTAGAGACGACAGTGACAGCCCGAGCGGTCGAAAAGATTTAGCGGAACATACTTTTCCTGCGTCGAGGTGTAGCTCTTCTCACGGACGTCTCTGTTGTTGTTGTGCTGTGGCCCTGAGTTCCAAGCGACAGCGAGAAAACCTCAACAGCAACGCATACGTGTTTAAATGAATCGAAATTCCTTACTAAAGATAGATGAAACGGTGGCTCAGGTGCTGGAGTTCTGAAGCGGCCGTATTGCGTGGGCAGTAAGCTCACTAAGTTAGTGTGTCATGCTAACAACGGGAAGGCTATGGGTTAGATCCCACCAAGGGCTATTCCATATTGCTTCCCAAAAAGGCAGCGCGAGAGACTGCCAGGCAAATCCCAAGTGATCTGTACAAGGACTAAGATGTCCACACGTCTGGAAACGTTCTCGCCGACTTGTGTGCCACGCTGACGACACGGGTTCTCGTCCGATCACCGAAGTTAAGGAGCGATCTTACGTGCTTAGTACACGGCTCGGTGGCTAACTAGGAAGTCTGCGTGCTGTTGGATTCTTTAATTTTCCTTTTCCCTTAGTTTTCGGTGTTGCTGCGAGGTAATGATACGGTCCAGCACGCTGACCCCTCTCTTGCCTCTCGGGACGCAAATTCGCGAACCTGCGGCCACAGTCAAATGAAAGGGTCCGTTGTGCGTTTGTCGAGTTGGTCTCTCCCAGTCGTTTCTAGCGCCTGTCCTCTACATATACGCCCATTTGCAAGCGTCAGCTTTCGCGTCAGCCGAGCAAAGTCGAGACAAGTCGACACATGGGGACACACGATGCTGTGAATTGCAATCTGCACTAGCCTATGCGGAGCGGGACGAGTGGCGAAGGAAAACCGTTCGTAACACGACAGTTGGGAAATTCGACGATCGCGAGCGTTGGAAACACTCTCCGGAGTAAAGAAGACAACTTCCGTGCGGCGTCCGGGTTTCGAACCCGGACCAGCTACTTGGGAAGCAACCATGCTGACCGACACACCACCACCGCCTTCTGCTACGCGCTGCTTGCGCCGTGATGTGTCGCCTTCCCTCCTGGCGCCAGAGGCCGAAGGCAATCTCGCTGTAGACGCTCAACGCCGAGTGGAAGGCGAGCACATCTGAACCCGTTTTCCTGGTGCTGCTAGGGCCATATACTGAAACTGAGCGCAGAACTAACTTTTACTGAAGAATCTGCCCTTTAATGCACATCAGGGCGAACACGAAATTTCTAATATGAAGTACTCACTGACGATCTAAAGACGTTTCAGTATGTACGCGTCGGTACCACCGGGGCAGTGCCTAAGTATTGTAAATTGAAGGACGACAGTTTGAGCCTCACGGGAAGTATTTCATTGGCTTCCCACGAGTGCGTAATGAACAGCGTGGCTGTTGCTAGGAAACGGCCTTATTTGCCGTTGGCTAATATCTAGTTTTCTTTGCATCATTGTGAAAATGCTCCTATTACTAAATACAGTTTTGCTAGTTACAGTTCAAACTGGAAACGACGGAAGAATGCGGTCCAACGCGCCACAATGGTTCCCGAAAGGGAGGGTGCATTTCCTGCGCCACGTCTGACATTGCGTCTTAAATTTTCTAAAACTGACATAATTCCATCCTACCGAAAAAAGAAACAGGTTTCGCAGCGAGGTTCTTTGAGATATTGCTAGAGATTGAAGTCTCTGGAGCTCTTTCCTCGCACGTCAGATTGGCCGAGCGGTCTAAGGCGCCAGACGTAAGCTCTGGTTCCCGTAAGGGAGCGTGGGTTCGAACCACACATCTGACAATGCATTTTAAACATTCTGAAACTAACATACTCCCTTGATCTTTCAGAACATGTAAATTATGCAGAAACACGCCATGCAGATTTAACTAGAGACGACAGTGACAGCCCGAGCGGTCGAAAAGATTTAGCGGAACATACTTTTCCTGCGTCGAGGTGTAGCTCTTCTCACGGACGTCTCTGTTGTTGTTGTGCTGTGGCCCTGAGTTCCAAGCGACAGCGAGAAAACCTCAACAGCAACGCATACGTGTTTAAATGAATCGAAATTCCTTACTAAAGATAGATGAAACGGTGGCTCAGGTGCTGGAGTTCTGAAGCGGCCGTATTGCGTGGGCAGTAAGCTCACTAAGTTAGTGTGTCATGCTAACAACGGGAAGGCTATGGGTTAGATCCCACCAAGGGCTATTCCATATTGCTTCCCAAAAAGGCAGCGCGAGAGACTGCCAGGCAAATCCCAAGTGATCTGTACAAGGACTAAGATGTCCACACGTCTGGAAACGTTCTCGCCGACTTGTGTGCCACGCTGACGACACGGGTTCTCGTCCGATCACCGAAGTTAAGGAGCGATCTTACGTGCTTAGTACACGGCTCGGTGGCTAACTAGGAAGTCTGCGTGCTGTTGGATTCTTTAATTTTCCTTTTCCCTTAGTTTTCGGTGTTGCTGCGAGGTAATGATACGGTCCAGCACGCTGACCCCTCTCTTGCCTCTCGGGACGCAAATTCGCGAACCTGCGGCCACAGTCAAATGAAAGGGTCCGTTGTGCGGTGCGTTTGTCGAGTTGGTCTCTCCCAGTCGTTTCTAGCGCCTGTCCTCTACATATACGCCCATTTGCAGGCGTCAGCTTTCGCGTCAGCCGAGCAAAGTCGAGACAAGTCGACACATGGGGACACACGATGCTGTGAATTGCAATCTGCACTAGCCTATGCGGAGCGGGACGAGTGGCGAAGGAAAACCGTTCGTAACACGACAGTTGGGAAATTCGACGATCGCGAGCGTTGGAAACACTCTCCGGAGTAAAGAAGACAACTTCCGTGCGGTGTCCGGGTTTCGAACCCGGACCAGCTACTTGGGAAGCAACCATGCTGACCGACACACCACCACCGCCTTCTGCTACGCGCTGCTTGCGCCGTGATGTGTCGCCTTCCCTCCTGGCGCCAGAGGCCGAAGGCAATCTCGCTGTAGACGCTCAACGCCGAGTGGAAGGCGAGCACATCTGAACCCGTTTTCCTGGTGCTGCTAGGGCCATATACTGAAACTGAGCGCAGAACTAACTTTTACTGAAGAATCTGCCCTTTAATGCACATCAGGGCGAACACGAAATTTCTAATATGAAGTACTCACTGACGATCCAAAGACGTTTCAGTATGTACGCGTCGGTACCACCGGGGCAGTGCCTAAGTATTGTAAATTGAAGGACGACAGTTTGAGCCTCACGGGAAGTATTTCATTGGCTTCCCACGAGTGCGTAATGAACAGCGTGGCTGTTGCTAGGAAACGGCCTTATTTGCCGTTGGCTAATATCTAGTTTTCTTTGCATCATTGTGAAAATGCTCCTATTACTAAATACAGTTTTGCTAGTTACAGTTGAAACTGGAAACGACGGAAGAATGCGGTCCAACGCGCCACAATGGTTCCCGAAAGGGAGGGTGCATTTCCTGCGCCACGTCTGACATTGCGTCTTAAATTTTCTAAAACTGACATAATTCCATCCTACCGAAAAAAGAAACAGGTTTCGCAGCGAGGTTCTTTGAGATATTGCTAGAGATTGAAGTCTCTGGAGCTCTTTCCTCGCACGTCAGATTGGCCGAGCGGTCTAAGGCGCCAGACGTAAGCTCTGGTTCCCGTAAGGGAGCGTGGGTTCGAACCACACATCTGACAATGCATTTTAAACATTCTGAAACTAACATACTCCCTTGATCTTTCAGAACATGTAAATTATGCAGAAACACGCCATGCAGATTTAACTAGAGACGACAGTGACAGCCCGAGCGGTCGAAAAGATTTAGCGGAACATACTTTTCCTGCGTCGAGGTGTAGCTCTTCTCACGGACGTCTCTGTTGTTGTTGTGCTGTGGCCCTGAGTTCCAAGCGACAGCGAGAAAACCTCAACAGCAACGCATACGTGTTTAAATGAATCGAAATTCCTTACTAAAGATAGATGAAACGGTGGCTCAGGTGCTGGAGTTCTGAAGCGGCCGTATTGCGTGGGCAGTAAGCTCACTAAGTTAGTGTGTCATGCTAACAACGGGAAGGCTATGGGTTAGATCCCACCAAGGGCTATTCCATATTGCTTCCCAAAAAGGCAGCGCGAGAGACTGCCAGGCAAATCCCAAGTGATCTGTACAAGGACTAAGATGTCCACACGTCTGGAAACGTTCTCGCCGACTTGTGTGCCACGCTGACGACACGGGTTCTCGTCCGATCACCGAAGTTAAGGAGCGATCTTACGTGCTTAGTACACGGCTCGGTGGCTAACTAGGAAGTCTGCGTGCTGTTGGATTCTTTAATTTTCCTTTTCCCTTAGTTTTCGGTGTTGCTGCGAGGTAATGATACGGTCCAGCACGCTGACCCCTCTCTTGCCTCTCGGGACGCAAATTCGCGAACCTGCGGCCACAGTCAAATGAAAGGGTCCGTTGTGCGTTTGTCGAGTTGGTCTCTCCCAGTCGTTTCTAGCGCCTGTCCTCTACATATACGCCCATTTGCAAGCGTCAGCTTTCGCGTCAGCCGAGCAAAGTCGAGACAAGTCGACACATGGGGACACACGATGCTGTGAATTGCAATCTGCACTAGCCTATGCGGAGCGGGACGAGTGGCGAAGGAAAACCGTTCGTAACACGACAGTTGGGAAATTCGACGATCGCGAGCGTTGGAAACACTCTCCGGAGTAAAGAAGACAACTTCCGTGCGGTGTCCGGGTTTCGAACCCGGACCAGCTACTTGGGAAGCAACCATGCTGACCGACACACCACCACCGCCTTCTGCTACGCGCTGCTTGCGCCGTGATGTGTCGCCTTCCCTCCTGGCGCCAGAGGCCGAAGGCAATCTCGCTGTAGACGCTCAACGCCGAGTGGAAGGCGAGCACATCTGAACCCGTTTTCCTGGTGCTGCTAGGGCCATATACTGAAACTGAGCGCAGAACTAACTTTTACTGAAGAATCTGCCCTTTAATGCACATCAGGGCGAACACGAAATTTCTAATATGAAGTACTCACTGACGATCCAAAGACGTTTCAGTATGTACGCGTCGGTACCACCGGGGCAGTGCCTAAGTATTGTAAATTGAAGGACGACAGTTTGAGCCTCACGGGAAGTATTTCATTGGCTTCCCACGAGTGCGTAATGAACAGCGTGGCTGTTGCTAGGAAACGGCCTTATTTGCCGTTGGCTAATATCTAGTTTTCTTTGCATCATTGTGAAAATGCTCCTATTACTAAATACAGTTTTGCTAGTTACAGTTCAAACTGGAAACGACGGAAGAATGCGGTCCAACGCGCCACAATGGTTCCCGAAAGGGAGGGTGCATTTCCTGCGCCACGTCTGACATTGCGTCTTAAATTTTCTAAAACTGACATAATTCCATCCTACCGAAAAAAGAAACAGGTTTCGCAGCGAGGTTCTTTGAGATATTGCTAGAGATTGAAGTCTCTGGAGCTCTTTCCTCGCACGTCAGATTGGCCGAGCGGTCTAAGGCGCCAGACGTAAGCTCTGGTTCCCGTAAGGGAGCGTGGGTTCGAACCACACATCTGACAATGCATTTTAAACATTCTGAAACTAACATACTCATTTGATCTTTCAGAACATGTAAATTATGCAGAAACACGCCATGCAGATTTAACTAGAGACGACAGTGACAGCCCGAGCGGTCGAAAAGATTTAGCGGAACATACTTTTCCTGCGTCGAGGTGTAGCTCTTCTCACGGACGTCTCTGTTGTTGTTGTGCTGTGGCCCTGAGTTCCAAGCGACAGCGAGAAAACCTCAACAGCAACGCATACGTGTTTAAATGAATCGAAATTCCTTACTAAAGATAGATGAAACGGTGGCTCAGGTGCTGGAGTTCTGAAGCGGCCGTATTGCGTGGGCAGTAAGCTCACTAAGTTAGTGTGTCATGCTAACAACGGGAAGGCTATGGGTTAGATCCCACCAAGGGCTATTCCATATTGCTTCCCAAAAAGGCAGCGCGAGAGACTGCCAGGCAAATCCCAAGTGATCTGTACAAGGACTAAGATGTCCACACGTCTGGAAACGTTCTCGCCGACTTGTGTGCCACGCTGACGACACGGGTTCTCGTCCGATCACCGAAGTTAAGGAGCGATCTTACGTGCTTAGTACACGGCTCGGTGGCTAACTAGGAAGTCTGCGTGCTGTTGGATTCTTTAATTTTCCTTTTCCCTTAGTTTTCGGTGTTGCTGCGAGGTAATGATACGGTCCAGCACGCTGACCCCTCTCTTGCCTCTCGGGACGCAAATTCGCGAACCTGCGGCCACAGTCAAATGAAAGGGTCCGTTGTGCGTTTGTCGAGTTGGTCTCTCCCAGTCGTTTCTAGCGCCTGTCCTCTACATATACGCCCATTTGCAAGCGTCAGCTTTCGCGTCAGCCGAGCAAAGTCGAGACAAGTCGACACATGGGGACACACGATGCTGTGAATTGCAATCTGCACTAGCCTATGCGGAGCGGGACGAGTGGCGAAGGAAAACCGTTCGTAACACGACAGTTGGGAAATTCGACGATCGCGAGCGTTGGAAACACTCTCCGGAGTAAAGAAGACAACTTCCGTGCGGTGTCCGGGTTTCGAACCCGGACCAGCTACTTGGGAAGCAACCATGCTGACCGACACACCACCACCGCCTTCTGCTACGCGCTGCTTGCGCCGTGATGTGTCGCCTTCCCTCCTGGCGCCAGAGGCCGAAGGCAATCTCGCTGTAGACGCTCAACGCCGAGTGGAAGGCGAGCACATCTGAACCCGTTTTCCTGGTGCTGCTAGGGCCATATACTGAAACTGAGCGCAGAACTAACTTTTACTGAAGAATCTGCCCTTTAATGCACATCAGGGCGAACACGAAATTTCTAATATGAAGTACTCACTGACGATCTAAAGACGTTTCAGTATGTACGCGTCGGTACCACCGGGGCAGTGCCTAAGTATTGTAAATTGAAGGACGACAGTTTGAGCCTCACGGGAAGTATTTCATTGGCTTCCCACGAGTGCGTAATGAACAGCGTGGCTGTTGCTAGGAAACGGCCTTATTTGCCGTTGGCTAATATCTAGTTTTCTTTGCATCATTGTGAAAATGCTCCTATTACTAAATACAGTTTTGCTAGTTACAGTTCAAACTGGAAACGACGGAAGAATGCGGTCCAACGCGCCACAATGGTTCCCGAAAGGGAGGGTGCATTTCCTGCGCCACGTCTGACATTGCGTCTTAAATTTTCTAAAACTGACATAATTCCATCCTACCGAAAAAAGAAACAGGTTTCGCAGCGAGGTTCTTTGAGATATTGCTAGAGATTGAAGTCTCTGGAGCTCTTTCCTCGCACGTCAGATTGGCCGAGCGGTCTAAGGCGCCAGACGTAAGCTCTGGTTCCCGTAAGGGAGCGTGGGTTCGAACCACACATCTGACAATGCATTTTAAACATTCTGAAACTAACATACTCCCTTGATCTTTCAGAACATGTAAATTATGCAGAAACACGCCATGCAGATTTAACTAGAGACGACAGTGACAGCCCGAGCGGTCGAAAAGATTTAGCGGAACATACTTTTCCTGCGTCGAGGTGTAGCTCTTCTCACGGACGTCTCTGTTGTTGTTGTGCTGTGGCCCTGAGTTCCAAGCGACAGCGAGAAAACCTCAACAGCAACGCATACGTGTTTAAATGAATCGAAATTCCTTACTAAAGATAGATGAAACGGTGGCTCAGGTGCTGGAGTTCTGAAGCGGCCGTATTGCGTGGGCAGTAAGCTCACTAAGTTAGTGTGTCATGCTAACAACGGGAAGGCTATGGGTTAGATCCCACCAAGGGCTATTCCATATTGCTTCCCAAAAAGGCAGCGCGAGAGACTGCCAGGCAAATCCCAAGTGATCTGTACAAGGACTAAGATGTCCACACGTCTGGAAACGTTCTCGCCGACTTGTGTGCCACGCTGACGACACGGGTTCTCGTCCGATCACCGAAGTTAAGGAGCGATCTTACGTGCTTAGTACACGGCTCGGTGGCTAACTAGGAAGTCTGCGTGCTGTTGGATTCTTTAATTTTCCTTTTCCCTTAGTTTTCGGTGTTGCTGCGAGGTAATGATACGGTCCAGCACGCTGACCCCTCTCTTGCCTCTCGGGACGCAAATTCGCGAACCTGCGGCCACAGTCAAATGAAAGGGTCCGTTGTGCGTTTGTCGAGTTGGTCTCTCCCAGTCGTTTCTAGCGCCTGTCCTCTACATATACGCCCATTTGCAAGCGTCAGCTTTCGCGTCAGCCGAGCAAAGTCGAGACAAGTCGACACATGGGGACACACGATGCTGTGAATTGCAATCTGCACTAGCCTATGCGGAGCGGGACGAGTGGCGAAGGAAAACCGTTCGTAACACGACAGTTGGGAAATTCGACGATCGCGAGCGTTGGAAACACTCTCCGGAGTAAAGAAGACAACTTCCGTGCGGTGTCCGGGTTTCGAACCCGGACCAGCTACTTGGGAAGCAACCATGCTGACCGACACACCACCACCGCCTTCTGCTACGCGCTGCTTGCGCCGTGATGTGTCGCCTTCCCTCCTGGCGCCAGAGGCCGAAGGCAATCTCGCTGTAGACGCTCAACGCCGAGTGGAAGGCGAGCACATCTGAACCCGTTTTCCTGGTGCTGCTAGGGCCATATACTGAAACTGAGCGCAGAACTAACTTTTACTGAAGAATCTGCCCTTTAATGCACATCAGGGCGAACACGAAATTTCTAATATGAAGTACTCACTGACGATCTAAAGACGTTTCAGTATGTACGCGTCGGTACCACCGGGGCAGTGCCTAAGTATTGTAAATTGAAGGACGACAGTTTGAGCCTCACGGGAAGTATTTCATTGGCTTCCCACGAGTGCGTAATGAACAGCGTGGCTGTTGCTAGGAAACGGCCTTATTTGCCGTTGGCTAATATCTAGTTTTCTTTGCATCATTGTGAAAATGCTCCTATTACTAAATACAGTTTTGCTAGTTACAGTTCAAACTGGAAACGACGGAAGAATGCGGTCCAACGCGCCACAATGGTTCCCGAAAGGGAGGGTGCATTTCCTGCGCCACGTCTGACATTGCGTCTTAAATTTTCTAAAACTGACATAATTCCATCCTACCGAAAAAAGAAACAGGTTTCGCAGCGAGGTTCTTTGAGATATTGCTAGAGATTGAAGTCTCTGGAGCTCTTTCCTCGCACGTCAGATTGGCCGAGCGGTCTAAGGCGCCAGACGTAAGCTCTGGTTCCCGTAAGGGAGCGTGGGTTCGAACCACACATCTGACAATGCATTTTAAACATTCTGAAACTAACATACTCCCTTGATCTTTCAGAACATGTAAATTATGCAGAAACACGCCATGCAGATTTAACTAGAGACGACAGTGACAGCCCGAGCGGTCGAAAAGATTTAGCGGAACATACTTTTCCTGCGTCGAGGTGTAGCTCTTCTCACGGACGTCTCTGTTGTTGTTGTGCTGTGGCCCTGAGTTCCAAGCGACAGCGAGAAAACCTCAACAGCAACGCATACGTGTTTAAATGAATCGAAATTCCTTACTAAAGATAGATGAAACGGTGGCTCAGGTGCTGGAGTTCTGAAGCGGCCGTATTGCGTGGGCAGTAAGCTCACTAAGTTAGTGTGTCATGCTAACAACGGGAAGGCTATGGGTTAGATCCCACCAAGGGCTATTCCATATTGCTTCCCAAAAAGGCAGCGCGAGAGACTGCCAGGCAAATCCCAAGTGATCTGTACAAGGACTAAGATGTCCACACGTCTGGAAACGTTCTCGCCGACTTGTGTGCCACGCTGACGACACGGGTTCTCGTCCGATCACCGAAGTTAAGGAGCGATCTTACGTGCTTAGTACACGGCTCGGTGGCTAACTAGGAAGTCTGCGTGCTGTTGGATTCTTTAATTTTCCTTTTCCCTTAGTTTTCGGTGTTGCTGCGAGGTAATGATACGGTCCAGCACGCTGACCCCTCTCTTGCCTCTCGGGACGCAAATTCGCGAACCTGCGGCCACAGTCAAATGAAAGGGTCCGTTGTGCGTTTGTCGAGTTGGTCTCTCCCAGTCGTTTCTAGCGCCTGTCCTCTACATATACGCCCATTTGCAAGCGTCAGCTTTCGCGTCAGCCGAGCAAAGTCGAGACAAGTCGACACATGGGGACACACGATGCTGTGAATTGCAATCTGCACTAGCCTATGCGGAGCGGGACGAGTGGCGAAGGAAAACCGTTCGTAACACGACAGTTGGGAAATTCGACGATCGCGAGCGTTGGAAACACTCTCCGGAGTAAAGAAGACAACTTCCGTGCGGTGTCCGGGTTTCGAACCCGGACCAGCTACTTGGGAAGCAACCATGCTGACCGACACACCACCACCGCCTTCTGCTACGCGCTGCTTGCGCCGTGATGTGTCGCCTTCCCTCCTGGCGCCAGAGGCCGAAGGCAATCTCGCTGTAGACGCTCAACGCCGAGTGGAAGGCGAGCACATCTGAACCCGTTTTCCTGGTGCTGCTAGGGCCATATACTGAAACTGAGCGCAGAACTAACTTTTACTGAAGAATCTGCCCTTTAATGCACATCAGGGCGAACACGAAATTTCTAATATGAAGTACTCACTGACGATCTAAAGACGTTTCAGTATGTACGCGTCGGTACCACCGGGGCAGTGCCTAAGTATTGTAAATTGAAGGACGACAGTTTGAGCCTCACGGGAAGTATTTCATTGGCTTCCCACGAGTGCGTAATGAACAGCGTGGCTGTTGCTAGGAAACGGCCTTATTTGCCGTTGGCTAATATCTAGTTTTCTTTGCATCATTGTGAAAATGCTCCTATTACTAAATACAGTTTTGCTAGTTACAGTTCAAACTGGAAACGACGGAAGAATGCGGTCCAACGCGCCACAATGGTTCCCGAAAGGGAGGGTGCATTTCCTGCGCCACGTCTGACATTGCGTCTTAAATTTTCTAAAACTGACATAATTCCATCCTACCGAAAAAAGAAACAGGTTTCGCAGCGAGGTTCTTTGAGATATTGCTAGAGATTGAAGTCTCTGGAGCTCTTTCCTCGCACGTCAGATTGGCCGAGCGGTCTAAGGCGCCAGACGTAAGCTCTGGTTCCCGTAAGGGAGCGTGGGTTCGAACCACACATCTGACAATGCATTTTAAACATTCTGAAACTAACATACTCCCTTGATCTTTCAGAACATGTAAATTATGCAGAAACACGCCATGCAGATTTAACTAGAGACGACAGTGACAGCCCGAGCGGTCGAAAAGATTTAGCGGAACATACTTTTCCTGCGTCGAGGTGTAGCTCTTCTCACGGACGTCTCTGTTGTTGTTGTGCTGTGGCCCTGAGTTCCAAGCGACAGCGAGAAAACCTCAACAGCAACGCATACGTGTTTAAATGAATCGAAATTCCTTACTAAAGATAGATGAAACGGTGGCTCAGGTGCTGGAGTTCTGAAGCGGCCGTATTGCGTGGGCAGTAAGCTCACTAAGTTAGTGTGTCATGCTAACAACGGGAAGGCTATGGGTTAGATCCCACCAAGGGCTATTCCATATTGCTTCCCAAAAAGGCAGCGCGAGAGACTGCCAGGCAAATCCCAAGTGATCTGTACAAGGACTAAGATGTCCACACGTCTGGAAACGTTCTCGCCGACTTGTGTGCCACGCTGACGACACGGGTTCTCGTCCGATCACCGAAGTTAAGGAGCGATCTTACGTGCTTAGTACACGGCTCGGTGGCTAACTAGGAAGTCTGCGTGCTGTTGGATTCTTTAATTTTCCTTTTCCCTTAGTTTTCGGTGTTGCTGCGAGGTAATGATACGGTCCAGCACGCTGACCCCTCTCTTGCCTCTCGGGACGCAAATTCGCGAACCTGCGGCCACAGTCAAATGAAAGGGTCCGTTGTGCGTTTGTCGAGTTGGTCTCTCCCAGTCGTTTCTAGCGCCTGTCCTCTACATATACGCCCATTTGCAAGCGTCAGCTTTCGCGTCAGCCGAGCAAAGTCGAGACAAGTCGACACATGGGGACACACGATGCTGTGAATTGCAATCTGCACTAGCCTATGCGGAGCGGGACGAGTGGCGAAGGAAAACCGTTCGTAACACGACAGTTGGGAAATTCGACGATCGCGAGCGTTGGAAACACTCTCCGGAGTAAAGAAGACAACTTCCGTGCGGTGTCCGGGTTTCGAACCCGGACCAGCTACTTGGGAAGCAACCATGCTGACCGACACACCACCACCGCCTTCTGCTACGCGCTGCTTGCGCCGTGATGTGTCGCCTTCCCTCCTGGCGCCAGAGGCCGAAGGCAATCTCGCTGTAGACGCTCAACGCCGAGTGGAAGGCGAGCACATCTGAACCCGTTTTCCTGGTGCTGCTAGGGCCATATACTGAAACTGAGCGCAGAACTAACTTTTACTGAAGAATCTGCCCTTTAATGCACATCAGGGCGAACACGAAATTTCTAATATGAAGTACTCACTGACGATCTAAAGACGTTTCAGTATGTACGCGTCGGTACCACCGGGGCAGTGCCTAAGTATTGTAAATTGAAGGACGACAGTTTGAGCCTCACGGGAAGTATTTCATTGGCTTCCCACGAGTGCGTAATGAACAGCGTGGCTGTTGCTAGGAAACGGCCTTATTTGCCGTTGGCTAATATCTAGTTTTCTTTGCATCATTGTGAAAATGCTCCTATTACTAAATACAGTTTTGCTAGTTACAGTTCAAACTGGAAACGACGGAAGAATGCGGTCCAACGCGCCACAATGGTTCCCGAAAGGGAGGGTGCATTTCCTGCGCCACGTCTGACATTGCGTCTTAAATTTTCTAAAACTGACATAATTCCATCCTACCGAAAAAAGAAACAGGTTTCGCAGCGAGGTTCTTTGAGATATTGCTAGAGATTGAAGTCTCTGGAGCTCTTTCCTCGCACGTCAGATTGGCCGAGCGGTCTAAGGCGCCAGACGTAAGCTCTGGTTCCCGTAAGGGAGCGTGGGTTCGAACCACACATCTGACAATGCATTTTAAACATTCTGAAACTAACATACTCCCTTGATCTTTCAGAACATGTAAATTATGCAGAAACACGCCATGCAGATTTAACTAGAGACGACAGTGACAGCCCGAGCGGTCGAAAAGATTTAGCGGAACATACTTTTCCTGCGTCGAGGTGTAGCTCTTCTCACGGACGTCTCTGTTGTTGTTGTGCTGTGGCCCTGAGTTCCAAGCGACAGCGAGAAAACCTCAACAGCAACGCATACGTGTTTAAATGAATCGAAATTCCTTACTAAAGATAGATGAAACGGTGGCTCAGGTGCTGGAGTTCTGAAGCGGCCGTATTGCGTGGGCAGTAAGCTCACTAAGTTAGTGTGTCATGCTAACAACGGGAAGGCTATGGGTTAGATCCCACCAAGGGCTATTCCATATTGCTTCCCAAAAAGGCAGCGCGAGAGACTGCCAGGCAAATCCCAAGTGATCTGTACAAGGACTAAGATGTCCACACGTCTGGAAACGTTCTCGCCGACTTGTGTGCCACGCTGACGACACGGGTTCTCGTCCGATCACCGAAGTTAAGGAGCGATCTTACGTGCTTAGTACACGGCTCGGTGGCTAACTAGGAAGTCTGCGTGCTGTTGGATTCTTTAATTTTCCTTTTCCCTTAGTTTTCGGTGTTGCTGCGAGGTAATGATACGGTCCAGCACGCTGACCCCTCTCTTGCCTCTCGGGACGCAAATTCGCGAACCTGCGGCCACAGTCAAATGAAAGGGTCCGTTGTGCGTTTGTCGAGTTGGTCTCTCCCAGTCGTTTCTAGCGCCTGTCCTCTACATATACGCCCATTTGCAAGCGTCAGCTTTCGCGTCAGCCGAGCAAAGTCGAGACAAGTCGACACATGGGGACACACGATGCTGTGAATTGCAATCTGCACTAGCCTATGCGGAGCGGGACGAGTGGCGAAGGAAAACCGTTCGTAACACGACAGTTGGGAAATTCGACGATCGCGAGCGTTGGAAACACTCTCCGGAGTAAAGAAGACAACTTCCGTGCGGTGTCCGGGTTTCGAACCCGGACCAGCTACTTGGGAAGCAACCATGCTGACCGACACACCACCACCGCCTTCTGCTACGCGCTGCTTGCGCCGTGATGTGTCGCCTTCCCTCCTGGCGCCAGAGGCCGAAGGCAATCTCGCTGTAGACGCTCAACGCCGAGTGGAAGGCGAGCACATCTGAACCCGTTTTCCTGGTGCTGCTAGGGCCATATACTGAAACTGAGCGCAGAACTAACTTTTACTGAAGAATCTGCCCTTTAATGCACATCAGGGCGAACACGAAATTTCTAATATGAAGTACTCACTGACGATCTAAAGACGTTTCAGTATGTACGCGTCGGTACCACCGGGGCAGTGCCTAAGTATTGTAAATTGAAGGACGACAGTTTGAGCCTCACGGGAAGTATTTCATTGGCTTCCCACGAGTGCGTAATGAACAGCGTGGCTGTTGCTAGGAAACGGCCTTATTTGCCGTTGGCTAATATCTAGTTTTCTTTGCATCATTGTGAAAATGCTCCTATTACTAAATACAGTTTTGCTAGTTACAGTTCAAACTGGAAACGACGGAAGAATGCGGTCCAACGCGCCACAATGGTTCCCGAAAGGGAGGGTGCATTTCCTGCGCCACGTCTGACATTGCGTCTTAAATTTTCTAAAACTGACATAATTCCATCCTACCGAAAAAAGAAACAGGTTTCGCAGCGAGGTTCTTTGAGATATTGCTAGAGATTGAAGTCTCTGGAGCTCTTTCCTCGCACGTCAGATTGGCCGAGCGGTCTAAGGCGCCAGACGTAAGCTCTGGTTCCCGTAAGGGAGCGTGGGTTCGAACCACACATCTGACAATGCATTTTAAACATTCTGAAACTAACATACTCCCTTGATCTTTCAGAACATGTAAATTATGCAGAAACACGCCATGCAGATTTAACTAGAGACGACAGTGACAGCCCGAGCGGTCGAAAAGATTTAGCGGAACATACTTTTCCTGCGTCGAGGTGTAGCTCTTCTCACGGACGTCTCTGTTGTTGTTGTGCTGTGGCCCTGAGTTCCAAGCGACAGCGAGAAAACCTCAACAGCAACGCATACGTGTTTAAATGAATCGAAATTCCTTACTAAAGATAGATGAAACGGTGGCTCAGGTGCTGGAGTTCTGAAGCGGCCGTATTGCGTGGGCAGTAAGCTCACTAAGTTAGTGTGTCATGCTAACAACGGGAAGGCTATGGGTTAGATCCCACCAAGGGCTATTCCATATTGCTTCCCAAAAAGGCAGCGCGAGAGACTGCCAGGCAAATCCCAAGTGATCTGTACAAGGACTAAGATGTCCACACGTCTGGAAACGTTCTCGCCGACTTGTGTGCCACGCTGACGACACGGGTTCTCGTCCGATCACCGAAGTTAAGGAGCGATCTTACGTGCTTAGTACACGGCTCGGTGGCTAACTAGGAAGTCTGCGTGCTGTTGGATTCTTTAATTTTCCTTTTCCCTTAGTTTTCGGTGTTGCTGCGAGGTAATGATACGGTCCAGCACGCTGACCCCTCTCTTGCCTCTCGGGACGCAAATTCGCGAACCTGCGGCCACAGTCAAATGAAAGGGTCCGTTGTGCGTTTGTCGAGTTGGTCTCTCCCAGTCGTTTCTAGCGCCTGTCCTCTACATATACGCCCATTTGCAAGCGTCAGCTTTCGCGTCAGCCGAGCAAAGTCGAGACAAGTCGACACATGGGGACACACGATGCTGTGAATTGCAATCTGCACTAGCCTATGCGGAGCGGGACGAGTGGCGAAGGAAAACCGTTCGTAACACGACAGTTGGGAAATTCGACGATCGCGAGCGTTGGAAACACTCTCCGGAGTAAAGAAGACAACTTCCGTGCGGTGTCCGGGTTTCGAACCCGGACCAGCTACTTGGGAAGCAACCATGCTGACCGACACACCACCACCGCCTTCTGCTACGCGCTGCTTGCGCCGTGATGTGTCGCCTTCCCTCCTGGCGCCAGAGGCCGAAGGCAATCTCGCTGTAGACGCTCAACGCCGAGTGGAAGGCGAGCACATCTGAACCCGTTTTCCTGGTGCTGCTAGGGCCATATACTGAAACTGAGCGCAGAACTAACTTTTACTGAAGAATCTGCCCTTTAATGCACATCAGGGCGAACACGAAATTTCTAATATGAAGTACTCACTGACGATCTAAAGACGTTTCAGTATGTACGCGTCGGTACCACCGGGGCAGTGCCTAAGTATTGTAAATTGAAGGACGACAGTTTGAGCCTCACGGGAAGTATTTCATTGGCTTCCCACGAGTGCGTAATGAACAGCGTGGCTGTTGCTAGGAAACGGCCTTATTTGCCGTTGGCTAATATCTAGTTTTCTTTGCATCATTGTGAAAATGCTCCTATTACTAAATACAGTTTTGCTAGTTACAGTTCAAACTGGAAACGACGGAAGAATGCGGTCCAACGCGCCACAATGGTTCCCGAAAGGGAGGGTGCATTTCCTGCGCCACGTCTGACATTGCGTCTTAAATTTTCTAAAACTGACATAATTCCATCCTACCGAAAAAAGAAACAGGTTTCGCAGCGAGGTTCTTTGAGATATTGCTAGAGATTGAAGTCTCTGGAGCTCTTTCCTCGCACGTCAGATTGGCCGAGCGGTCTAAGGCGCCAGACGTAAGCTCTGGTTCCCGTAAGGGAGCGTGGGTTCGAACCACACATCTGACAATGCATTTTAAACATTCTGAAACTAACATACTCCCTTGATCTTTCAGAACATGTAAATTATGCAGAAACACGCCATGCAGATTTAACTAGAGACGACAGTGACAGCCCGAGCGGTCGAAAAGATTTAGCGGAACATACTTTTCCTGCGTCGAGGTGTAGCTCTTCTCACGGACGTCTCTGTTGTTGTTGTGCTGTGGCCCTGAGTTCCAAGCGACAGCGAGAAAACCTCAACAGCAACGCATACGTGTTTAAATGAATCGAAATTCCTTACTAAAGATAGATGAAACGGTGGCTCAGGTGCTGGAGTTCTGAAGCGGCCGTATTGCGTGGGCAGTAAGCTCACTAAGTTAGTGTGTCATGCTAACAACGGGAAGGCTATGGGTTAGATCCCACCAAGGGCTATTCCATATTGCTTCCCAAAAAGGCAGCGCGAGAGACTGCCAGGCAAATCCCAAGTGATCTGTACAAGGACTAAGATGTCCACACGTCTGGAAACGTTCTCGCCGACTTGTGTGCCACGCTGACGACACGGGTTCTCGTCCGATCACCGAAGTTAAGGAGCGATCTTACGTGCTTAGTACACGGCTCGGTGGCTAACTAGGAAGTCTGCGTGCTGTTGGATTCTTTAATTTTCCTTTTCCCTTAGTTTTCGGTGTTGCTGCGAGGTAATGATACGGTCCAGCACGCTGACCCCTCTCTTGCCTCTCGGGACGCAAATTCGCGAACCTGCGGCCACAGTCAAATGAAAGGGTCCGTTGTGCGTTTGTCGAGTTGGTCTCTCCCAGTCGTTTCTAGCGCCTGTCCTCTACATATACGCCCATTTGCAAGCGTCAGCTTTCGCGTCAGCCGAGCAAAGTCGAGACAAGTCGACACATGGGGACACACGATGCTGTGAATTGCAATCTGCACTAGCCTATGCGGAGCGGGACGAGTGGCGAAGGAAAACCGTTCGTAACACGACAGTTGGGAAATTCGACGATCGCGAGCGTTGGAAACACTCTCCGGAGTAAAGAAGACAACTTCCGTGCGGTGTCCGGGTTTCGAACCCGGACCAGCTACTTGGGAAGCAACCATGCTGACCGACACACCACCACCGCCTTCTGCTACGCGCTGCTTGCGCCGTGATGTGTCACCTTCCCTCCTGGCGCCAGAGGCCGAAGGCAATCTCGCTGTAGACGCTCAACGCCGAGTGGAAGGCGAGCACATCTGAACCCGTTTTCCTGGTGCTGCTAGGGCCATATACTGAAACTGAGCGCAGAACTAACTTTTACTGAAGAATCTGCCCTTTAATGCACATCAGGGCGAACACGAAATTTCTAATATGAAGTACTCACTGACGATCCAAAGACGTTTCAGTATGTACGCGTCGGTACCACCGGGGCAGTGCCTAAGTATTGTAAATTGAAGGACGACAGTTTGAGCCTCACGGGAAGTATTTCATTGGCTTCCCACGAGTGCGTAATGAACAGCGTGGCTGTTGCTAGGAAACGGCCTTATTTGCCGTTGGCTAATATCTAGTTTTCTTTGCATCATTGTGAAAATGCTCCTATTACTAAATACAGTTTTGCTAGTTACAGTTCAAACTGGAAACGACGGAAGAATGCGGTCCAACGCGCCACAATGGTTCCCGAAAGGGAGGGTGCATTTCCTGCGCCACGTCTGACATTGCGTCTTAAATTTTCTAAAACTGACATAATTCCATCCTACCGAAAAAAGAAACAGGTTTCGCAGCGAGGTTCTTTGAGATATTGCTAGAGATTGAAGTCTCTGGAGCTCTTTCCTCGCACGTCAGATTGGCCGAGCGGTCTAAGGCGCCAGACGTAAGCTCTGGTTCCCGTAAGGGAGCGTGGGTTCGAACCACACATCTGACAATGCATTTTAAACATTCTGAAACTAACATACTCATTTGATCTTTCAGAACATGTAAATTATGCAGAAACACGCCATGCAGATTTAACTAGAGACGACAGTGACAGCCCGAGCGGTCGAAAAGATTTAGCGGAACATACTTTTCCTGCGTCGAGGTGTAGCTCTTCTCACGGACGTCTCTGTTGTTGTTGTGCTGTGGCCCTGAGTTCCAAGCGACAGCGAGAAAACCTCAACAGCAACGCATACGTGTTTAAATGAATCGAAATTCCTTACTAAAGATAGATGAAACGGTGGCTCAGGTGCTGGAGTTCTGAAGCGGCCGTATTGCGTGGGCAGTAAGCTCACTAAGTTAGTGTGTCATGCTAACAACGGGAAGGCTATGGGTTAGATCCCACCAAGGGCTATTCCATATTGCTTCCCAAAAAGGCAGCGCGAGAGACTGCCAGGCAAATCCCAAGTGATCTGTACAAGGACTAAGATGTCCACACGTCTGGAAACGTTCTCGCCGACTTGTGTGCCACGCTGACGACACGGGTTCTCGTCCGATCACCGAAGTTAAGGAGCGATCTTACGTGCTTAGTACACGGCTCGGTGGCTAACTAGGAAGTCTGCGTGCTGTTGGATTCTTTAATTTTCCTTTTCCCTTAGTTTTCGGTGTTGCTGCGAGGTAATGATACGGTCCAGCACGCTGACCCCTCTCTTGCCTCTCGGGACGCAAATTCGCGAACCTGCGGCCACAGTCAAATGAAAGGGTCCGTTGTGCGTTTGTCGAGTTGGTCTCTCCCAGTCGTTTCTAGCGCCTGTCCTCTACATATACGCCCATTTGCAAGCGTCAGCTTTCGCGTCAGCCGATGGGGACACACGATGCTGTGAATTGCAATCTGCACTAGCCTATGCGGAGCGGGACGAGTGGCGAAGGAAAACCGTTCGTAACACGACAGTTGGGAAATTCGACGATCGCGAGCGTTGGAAACACTCTCCGGAGTAAAGAAGACAACTTCCGTGCGGTGTCCGGGTTTCGAACCCGGACCAGCTACTTGGGAAGCAACCATGCTGACCGACACACCACCACCGCCTTCTGCTACGCGCTGCTTGCGCCGTGATGTGTCGCCTTCCCTCCTGGCGCCAGAGGCCGAAGGCAATCTCGCTGTAGACGCTCAACGCCGAGTGGAAGGCGAGCACATCTGAACCCGTTTTCCTGGTGCTGCTAGGGCCATATACTGAAACTGAGCGCAGAACTAACTTTTACTGAAGAATCTGCCCTTTAATGCACATCAGGGCGAACACGAAATTTCTAATATGAAGTACTCACTGACGATCCAAAGACGTTTCAGTATGTACGCGTCGGTACCACCGGGGCAGTGCCTAAGTATTGTAAATTGAAGGACGACAGTTTGAGCCTCACGGGAAGTATTTCATTGGCTTCCCACGAGTGCGTAATGAACAGCGTGGCTGTTGCTAGGAAACGGCCTTATTTGCCGTTGGCTAATATCTAGTTTTCTTTGCATCATTGTGAAAATGCTCCTATTACTAAATACAGTTTTGCTAGTTACAGTTCAAACTGGAAACGACGGAAGAATGCGGTCCAACGCGCCACAATGGTTCCCGAAAGGGAGGGTGCATTTCCTGCGCCACGTCTGACATTGCGTCTTAAATTTTCTAAAACTGACATAATTCCATCCTACCGAAAAAAGAAACAGGTTTCGCAGCGAGGTTCTTTGAGATATTGCTAGAGATTGAAGTCTCTGGAGCTCTTTCCTCGCACGTCAGATTGGCCGAGCGGTCTAAGGCGCCAGACGTAAGCTCTGGTTCCCGTAAGGGAGCGTGGGTTCGAACCACACATCTGACAATGCATTTTAAACATTCTGAAACTAACATACTCATTTGATCTTTCAGAACATGTAAATTATGCAGAAACACGCCATGCAGATTTAACTAGAGACGACAGTGACAGCCCGAGCGGTCGAAAAGATTTAGCGGAACATACTTTTCCTGCGTCGAGGTGTAGCTCTTCTCACGGACGTCTCTGTTGTTGTTGTGCTGTGGCCCTGAGTTCCAAGCGACAGCGAGAAAACCTCAACAGCAACGCATACGTGTTTAAATGAATCGAAATTCCTTACTAAAGATAGATGAAACGGTGGCTCAGGTGCTGGAGTTCTGAAGCGGCCGTATTGCGTGGGCAGTAAGCTCACTAAGTTAGTGTGTCATGCTAACAACGGGAAGGCTATGGGTTAGATCCCACCAAGGGCTATTCCATATTGCTTCCCAAAAAGGCAGCGCGAGAGACTGCCAGGCAAATCCCAAGTGATCTGTACAAGGACTAAGATGTCCACACGTCTGGAAACGTTCTCGCCGACTTGTGTGCCACGCTGACGACACGGGTTCTCGTCCGATCACCGAAGTTAAGGAGCGATCTTACGTGCTTAGTACACGGCTCGGTGGCTAACTAGGAAGTCTGCGTGCTGTTGGATTCTTTAATTTTCCTTTTCCCTTAGTTTTCGGTGTTGCTGCGAGGTAATGATACGGTCCAGCACGCTGACCCCTCTCTTGCCTCTCGGGACGCAAATTCGCGAACCTGCGGCCACAGTCAAATGAAAGGGTCCGTTGTGCGTTTGTCGAGTTGGTCTCTCCCAGTCGTTTCTAGCGCCTGTCCTCTACATATACGCCCATTTGCAAGCGTCAGCTTTCGCGTCAGCCGAGCAAAGTCGAGACAAGTCGACACATGGGGACACACGATGCTGTGAATTGCAATCTGCACTAGCCTATGCGGAGCGGGACGAGTGGCGAAGGAAAACCGTTCGTAACACGACAGTTGGGAAATTCGACGATCGCGAGCGTTGGAAACACTCTCCGGAGTAAAGAAGACAACTTCCGTGCGGTGTCCGGGTTTCGAACCCGGACCAGCTACTTGGGAAGCAACCATGCTGACCGACACACCACCACCGCCTTCTGCTACGCGCTGCTTGCGCCGTGATGTGTCGCCTTCCCTCCTGGCGCCAGAGGCCGAAGGCAATCTCGCTGTAGACGCTCAACGCCGAGTGGAAGGCGAGCACATCTGAACCCGTTTTCCTGGTGCTGCTAGGGCCATATACTGAAACTGAGCGCAGAACTAACTTTTACTGAAGAATCTGCCCTTTAATGCACATCAGGGCGAACACGAAATTTCTAATATGAAGTACTCACTGACGATCCAAAGACGTTTCAGTATGTACGCGTCGGTACCACCGGGGCAGTGCCTAAGTATTGTAAATTGAAGGACGACAGTTTGAGCCTCACGGGAAGTATTTCATTGGCTTCCCACGAGTGCGTAATGAACAGCGTGGCTGTTGCTAGGAAACGGCCTTATTTGCCGTTGGCTAATATCTAGTTTTCTTTGCATCATTGTGAAAATGCTCCTATTACTAAATACAGTTTTGCTAGTTACAGTTCAAACTGGAAACGACGGAAGAATGCGGTCCAACGCGCCACAATGGTTCCCGAAAGGGAGGGTGCATTTCCTGCGCCACGTCTGACATTGCGTCTTAAATTTTCTAAAACTGACATAATTCCATCCTACCGAAAAAAGAAACAGGTTTCGCAGCGAGGTTCTTTGAGATATTGCTAGAGATTGAAGTCTCTGGAGCTCTTTCCTCGCACGTCAGATTGGCCGAGCGGTCTAAGGCGCCAGACGTAAGCTCTGGTTCCCGTAAGGGAGCGTGGGTTCGAACCACACATCTGACAATGCATTTTAAACATTCTGAAACTAACATACTCCCTTGATCTTTCAGAACATGTAAATTATGCAGAAACACGCCATGCAGATTTAACTAGAGACGACAGTGACAGCCCGAGCGGTCGAAAAGATTTAGCGGAACATACTTTTCCTGCGTCGAGGTGTAGCTCTTCTCACGGACGTCTCTGTTGTTGTTGTGCTGTGGCCCTGAGTTCCAAGCGACAGCGAGAAAACCTCAACAGCAACGCATACGTGTTTAAATGAATCGAAATTCCTTACTAAAGATAGATGAAACGGTGGCTCAGGTGCTGGAGTTCTGAAGCGGCCGTATTGCGTGGGCAGTAAGCTCACTAAGTTAGTGTGTCATGCTAACAACGGGAAGGCTATGGGTTAGATCCCACCAAGGGCTATTCCATATTGCTTCCCAAAAAGGCAGCGCGAGAGACTGCCAGGCAAATCCCAAGTGATCTGTACAAGGACTAAGATGTCCACACGTCTGGAAACGTTCTCGCCGACTTGTGTGCCACGCTGACGACACGGGTTCTCGTCCGATCACCGAAGTTAAGGAGCGATCTTACGTGCTTAGTACACGGCTCGGTGGCTAACTAGGAAGTCTGCGTGCTGTTGGATTCTTTAATTTTCCTTTTCCCTTAGTTTTCGGTGTTGCTGCGAGGTAATGATACGGTCCAGCACGCTGACCCCTCTCTTGCCTCTCGGGACGCAAATTCGCGAACCTGCGGCCACAGTCAAATGAAAGGGTCCGTTGTGCGTTTGTCGAGTTGGTCTCTCCCAGTCGTTTCTAGCGCCTGTCCTCTACATATACGCCCATTTGCAAGCGTCAGCTTTCGCGTCAGCCGAGCAAAGTCGAGACAAGTCGACACATGGGGACACACGATGCTGTGAATTGCAATCTGCACTAGCCTATGCGGAGCGGGACGAGTGGCGAAGGAAAACCGTTCGTAACACGACAGTTGGGAAATTCGACGATCGCGAGCGTTGGAAACACTCTCCGGAGTAAAGAAGACAACTTCCGTGCGGTGTCCGGGTTTCGAACCCGGACCAGCTACTTGGGAAGCAACCATGCTGACCGACACACCACCACCGCCTTCTGCTACGCGCTGCTTGCGCCGTGATGTGTCGCCTTCCCTCCTGGCGCCAGAGGCCGAAGGCAATCTCGCTGTAGACGCTCAACGCCGAGTGGAAGGCGAGCACATCTGAACCCGTTTTCCTGGTGCTGCTAGGGCCATATACTGAAACTGAGCGCAGAACTAACTTTTACTGAAGAATCTGCCCTTTAATGCACATCAGGGCGAACACGAAATTTCTAATATGAAGTACTCACTGACGATCCAAAGACGTTTCAGTATGTACGCGTCGGTACCACCGGGGCAGTGCCTAAGTATTGTAAATTGAAGGACGACAGTTTGAGCCTCACGGGAAGTATTTCATTGGCTTCCCACGAGTGCGTAATGAACAGCGTGGCTGTTGCTAGGAAACGGCCTTATTTGCCGTTGGCTAATATCTAGTTTTCTTTGCATCATTGTGAAAATGCTCCTATTACTAAATACAGTTTTGCTAGTTACAGTTCAAACTGGAAACGACGGAAGAATGCGGTCCAACGCGCCACAATGGTTCCCGAAAGGGAGGGTGCATTTCCTGCGCCACGTCTGACATTGCGTCTTAAATTTTCTAAAACTGACATAATTCCATCCTACCGAAAAAAGAAACAGGTTTCGCAGCGAGGTTCTTTGAGATATTGCTAGAGATTGAAGTCTCTGGAGCTCTTTCCTCGCACGTCAGATTGGCCGAGCGGTCTAAGGCGCCAGACGTAAGCTCTGGTTCCCGTAAGGGAGCGTGGGTTCGAACCACACATCTGACAATGCATTTTAAACATTCTGAAACTAACATACTCCCTTGATCTTTCAGAACATGTAAATTATGCAGAAACACGCCATGCAGATTTAACTAGAGACGACAGTGACAGCCCGAGCGGTCGAAAAGATTTAGCGGAACATACTTTTCCTGCGTCGAGGTGTAGCTCTTCTCACGGACGTCTCTGTTGTTGTTGTGCTGTGGCCCTGAGTTCCAAGCGACAGCGAGAAAACCTCAACAGCAACGCATACGTGTTTAAATGAATCGAAATTCCTTACTAAAGATAGATGAAACGGTGGCTCAGGTGCTGGAGTTCTGAAGCGGCCGTATTGCGTGGGCAGTAAGCTCACTAAGTTAGTGTGTCATGCTAACAACGGGAAGGCTATGGGTTAGATCCCACCAAGGGCTATTCCATATTGCTTCCCAAAAAGGCAGCGCGAGAGACTGCCAGGCAAATCCCAAGTGATCTGTACAAGGACTAAGATGTCCACACGTCTGGAAACGTTCTCGCCGACTTGTGTGCCACGCTGACGACACGGGTTCTCGTCCGATCACCGAAGTTAAGGAGCGATCTTACGTGCTTAGTACACGGCTCGGTGGCTAACTAGGAAGTCTGCGTGCTGTTGGATTCTTTAATTTTCCTTTTCCCTTAGTTTTCGGTGTTGCTGCGAGGTAATGATACGGTCCAGCACGCTGACCCCTCTCTTGCCTCTCGGGACGCAAATTCGCGAACCTGCGGCCACAGTCAAATGAAAGGGTCCGTTGTGCGTTTGTCGAGTTGGTCTCTCCCAGTCGTTTCTAGCGCCTGTCCTCTACATATACGCCCATTTGCAAGCGTCAGCTTTCGCGTCAGCCGAGCAAAGTCGAGACAAGTCGACACATGGGGACACACGATGCTGTGAATTGCAATCTGCACTAGCCTATGCGGAGCGGGACGAGTGGCGAAGGAAAACCGTTCGTAACACGACAGTTGGGAAATTCGACGATCGCGAGCGTTGGAAACACTCTCCGGAGTAAAGAAGACAACTTCCGTGCGGTGTCCGGGTTTCGAACCCGGACCAGCTACTTGGGAAGCAACCATGCTGACCGACACACCACCACCGCCTTCTGCTACGCGCTGCTTGCGCCGTGATGTGTCGCCTTCCCTCCTGGCGCCAGAGGCCGAAGGCAATCTCGCTGTAGACGCTCAACGCCGAGTGGAAGGCGAGCACATCTGAACCCGTTTTCCTGGTGCTGCTAGGGCCATATACTGAAACTGAGCGCAGAACTAACTTTTACTGAAGAATCTGCCCTTTAATGCACATCAGGGCGAACACGAAATTTCTAATATGAAGTACTCACTGACGATCCAAAGACGTTTCAGTATGTACGCGTCGGTACCACCGGGGCAGTGCCTAAGTATTGTAAATTGAAGGACGACAGTTTGAGCCTCACGGGAAGTATTTCATTGGCTTCCCACGAGTGCGTAATGAACAGCGTGGCTGTTGCTAGGAAACGGCCTTATTTGCCGTTGGCTAATATCTAGTTTTCTTTGCATCATTGTGAAAATGCTCCTATTACTAAATACAGTTTTGCTAGTTACAGTTCAAACTGGAAACGACGGAAGAATGCGGTCCAACGCGCCACAATGGTTCCCGAAAGGGAGGGTGCATTTCCTGCGCCACGTCTGACATTGCGTCTTAAATTTTCTAAAACTGACATAATTCCATCCTACCGAAAAAAGAAACAGGTTTCGCAGCGAGGTTCTTTGAGATATTGCTAGAGATTGAAGTCTCTGGAGCTCTTTCCTCGCACGTCAGATTGGCCGAGCGGTCTAAGGCGCCAGACGTAAGCTCTGGTTCCCGTAAGGGAGCGTGGGTTCGAACCACACATCTGACAATGCATTTTAAACATTCTGAAACTAACATACTCCCTTGATCTTTCAGAACATGTAAATTATGCAGAAACACGCCATGCAGATTTAACTAGAGACGACAGTGACAGCCCGAGCGGTCGAAAAGATTTAGCGGAACATACTTTTCCTGCGTCGAGGTGTAGCTCTTCTCACGGACGTCTCTGTTGTTGTTGTGCTGTGGCCCTGAGTTCCAAGCGACAGCGAGAAAACCTCAACAGCAACGCATACGTGTTTAAATGAATCGAAATTCCTTACTAAAGATAGATGAAACGGTGGCTCAGGTGCTGGAGTTCTGAAGCGGCCGTATTGCGTGGGCAGTAAGCTCACTAAGTTAGTGTGTCATGCTAACAACGGGAAGGCTATGGGTTAGATCCCACCAAGGGCTATTCCATATTGCTTCCCAAAAAGGCAGCGCGAGAGACTGCCAGGCAAATCCCAAGTGATCTGTACAAGGACTAAGATGTCCACACGTCTGGAAACGTTCTCGCCGACTTGTGTGCCACGCTGACGACACGGGTTCTCGTCCGATCACCGAAGTTAAGGAGCGATCTTACGT
Source organism: Schistocerca americana (assembly GCF_021461395.2). Lineage (NCBI taxonomy): Eukaryota > Metazoa > Arthropoda > Insecta > Orthoptera > Acrididae > Schistocerca > Schistocerca americana. The sequence goes on from NC_060125.1 coordinate 44,823,558, forward strand.
GCTTAGTACACGGCTCGGTGGCTAACTAGGAAGTCTGCGTGCTGTTGGATTCTTTAATTTTCCTTTTCCCTTAGTTTTCGGTGTTGCTGCGAGGTAATGATACGGTCCAGCACGCTGACCCCTCTCTTGCCTCTCGGGACGCAAATTCGCGAACCTGCGGCCACAGTCAAATGAAAGGGTCCGTTGTGCGTTTGTCGAGTTGGTCTCTCCCAGTCGTTTCTAGCGCCTGTCCTCTACATATACGCCCATTTGCAAGCGTCAGCTTTCGCGTCAGCCGAGCAAAGTCGAGACAAGTCGACACATGGGGACACACGATGCTGTGAATTGCAATCTGCACTAGCCTATGCGGAGCGGGACGAGTGGCGAAGGAAAACCGTTCGTAACACGACAGTTGGGAAATTCGACGATCGCGAGCGTTGGAAACACTCTCCGGAGTAAAGAAGACAACTTCCGTGCGGTGTCCGGGTTTCGAACCCGGACCAGCTACTTGGGAAGCAACCATGCTGACCGACACACCACCACCGCCTTCTGCTACGCGCTGCTTGCGCCGTGATGTGTCGCCTTCCCTCCTGGCGCCAGAGGCCGAAGGCAATCTCGCTGTAGACGCTCAACGCCGAGTGGAAGGCGAGCACATCTGAACCCGTTTTCCTGGTGCTGCTAGGGCCATATACTGAAACTGAGCGCAGAACTAACTTTTACTGAAGAATCTGCCCTTTAATGCACATCAGGGCGAACACGAAATTTCTAATATGAAGTACTCACTGACGATCTAAAGACGTTTCAGTATGTACGCGTCGGTACCACCGGGGCAGTGCCTAAGTATTGTAAATTGAAGGACGACAGTTTGAGCCTCACGGGAAGTATTTCATTGGCTTCCCACGAGTGCGTAATGAACAGCGTGGCTGTTGCTAGGAAACGGCCTTATTTGCCGTTGGCTAATATCTAGTTTTCTTTGCATCATTGTGAAAATGCTCCTATTACTAAATACAGTTTTGCTAGTTACAGTTCAAACTGGAAACGACGGAAGAATGCGGTCCAACGCGCCACAATGGTTCCCGAAAGGGAGGGTGCATTTCCTGCGCCACGTCTGACATTGCGTCTTAAATTTTCTAAAACTGACATAATTCCATCCTACCGAAAAAAGAAACAGGTTTCGCAGCGAGGTTCTTTGAGATATTGCTAGAGATTGAAGTCTCTGGAGCTCTTTCCTCGCACGTCAGATTGGCCGAGCGGTCTAAGGCGCCAGACGTAAGCTCTGGTTCCCGTAAGGGAGCGTGGGTTCGAACCACACATCTGACAATGCATTTTAAACATTCTGAAACTAACATACTCCCTTGATCTTTCAGAACATGTAAATTATGCAGAAACACGCCATGCAGATTTAACTAGAGACGACAGTGACAGCCCGAGCGGTCGAAAAGATTTAGCGGAACATACTTTTCCTGCGTCGAGGTGTAGCTCTTCTCACGGACGTCTCTGTTGTTGTTGTGCTGTGGCCCTGAGTTCCAAGCGACAGCGAGAAAACCTCAACAGCAACGCATACGTGTTTAAATGAATCGAAATTCCTTACTAAAGATAGATGAAACGGTGGCTCAGGTGCTGGAGTTCTGAAGCGGCCGTATTGCGTGGGCAGTAAGCTCACTAAGTTAGTGTGTCATGCTAACAACGGGAAGGCTATGGGTTAGATCCCACCAAGGGCTATTCCATATTGCTTCCCAAAAAGGCAGCGCGAGAGACTGCCAGGCAAATCCCAAGTGATCTGTACAAGGACTAAGATGTCCACACGTCTGGAAACGTTCTCGCCGACTTGTGTGCCACGCTGACGACACGGGTTCTCGTCCGATCACCGAAGTTAAGGAGCGATCTTACGTGCTTAGTACACGGCTCGGTGGCTAACTAGGAAGTCTGCGTGCTGTTGGATTCTTTAATTTTCCTTTTCCCTTAGTTTTCGGTGTTGCTGCGAGGTAATGATACGGTCCAGCACGCTGACCCCTCTCTTGCCTCTCGGGACGCAAATTCGCGAACCTGCGGCCACAGTCAAATGAAAGGGTCCGTTGTGCGTTTGTCGAGTTGGTCTCTCCCAGTCGTTTCTAGCGCCTGTCCTCTACATATACGCCCATTTGCAAGCGTCAGCTTTCGCGTCAGCCGAGCAAAGTCGAGACAAGTCGACACATGGGGACACACGATGCTGTGAATTGCAATCTGCACTAGCCTATGCGGAGCGGGACGAGTGGCGAAGGAAAACCGTTCGTAACACGACAGTTGGGAAATTCGACGATCGCGAGCGTTGGAAACACTCTCCGGAATAAAGAAGACAACTTCCGTGCGGTGTCCGGGTTTCGAACCCGGACCAGCTACTTGGGAAGCAACCATGCTGACCGACACACCACCACCGCCTTCTGCTACGCGCTGCTTGCGCCGTGATGTGTCGCCTTCCCTCCTGGCGCCAGAGGCCGAAGGCAATCTCGCTGTAGACGCTCAACGCCGAGTGGAAGGCGAGCACATCTGAACCCGTTTTCCTGGTGCTGCTAGCGCCATATACTGAAACTGAGCGCAGAACTAACTTTTACTGAAGAATCTGCCCTTTAATGCACATCAGGGCGAACACGAAATTTCTAATATGAAGTACTCACTGACGATCCAAAGACGTTTCAGTATGTACGCGTCGGTACCACCGGGGCAGTGCCTAAGTATTGTAAATTGAAGGACGACAGTTTGAGCCTCACGGGAAGTATTTCATTGGCTTCCCACGAGTGCGTAATGAACAGCGTGGCTGTTGCTAGGAAACGGCCTTATTTGCCGTTGGCTAATATCTAGTTTTCTTTGCATCATTGTGAAAATGCTCCTATTACTAAATACAGTTTTGCTAGTTACAGTTCAAACTGGAAACGACGGAAGAATGCGGTCCAACGCGCCACAATGGTTCCCGAAAGGGAGGGTGCATTTCCTGCGCCACGTCTGACATTGCGTCTTAAATTTTCTAAAACTGACATAATTCCATCCTACCGAAAAAAGAAACAGGTTTCGCAGCGAGGTTCTTTGAGATATTGCTAGAGATTGAAGTCTCTGGAGCTCTTTCCTCGCACGTCAGATTGGCCGAGCGGTCTAAGGCGCCAGACGTAAGCTCTGGTTCCCGTAAGGGAGCGTGGGTTCGAACCACACATCTGACAATGCATTTTAAACATTCTGAAACTAACATACTCCCTTGATCTTTCAGAACATGTAAATTATGCAGAAACACGCCATGCAGATTTAACTAGAGACGACAGTGACAGCCCGAGCGGTCGAAAAGATTTAGCGGAACATACTTTTCCTGCGTCGAGGTGTAGCTCTTCTCACGGACGTCTCTGTTGTTGTTGTGCTGTGGCCCTGAGTTCCAAGCGACAGCGAGAAAACCTCAACAGCAACGCATACGTGTTTAAATGAATCGAAATTCCTTACTAAAGATAGATGAAACGGTGGCTCAGGTGCTGGAGTTCTGAAGCGGCCGTATTGCGTGGGCAGTAAGCTCACTAAGTTAGTGTGTCATGCTAACAACGGGAAGGCTATGGGTTAGATCCCACCAAGGGCTATTCCATATTGCTTCCCAAAAAGGCAGCGCGAGAGACTGCCAGGCAAATCCCAAGTGATCTGTACAAGGACTAAGATGTCCACACGTCTGGAAACGTTCTCGCCGACTTGTGTGCCACGCTGACGACACGGGTTCTCGTCCGATCACCGAAGTTAAGGAGCGATCTTACGTGCTTAGTACACGGCTCGGTGGCTAACTAGGAAGTCTGCGTGCTGTTGGATTCTTTAATTTTCCTTTTCCCTTAGTTTTCGGTGTTGCTGCGAGGTAATGATACGGTCCAGCACGCTGACCCCTCTCTTGCCTCTCGGGACGCAAATTCGCGAACCTGCGGCCACAGTCAAATGAAAGGGTCCGTTGTGCGTTTGTCGAGTTGGTCTCTCCCAGTCGTTTCTAGCGCCTGTCCTCTACATATACGCCCATTTGCAAGCGTCAGCTTTCGCGTCAGCCGAGCAAAGTCGAGACAAGTCGACACATGGGGACACACGATGCTGTGAATTGCAATCTGCACTAGCCTATGCGGAGCGGGACGAGTGGCGAAGGAAAACCGTTCGTAACACGACAGTTGGGAAATTCGACGATCGCGAGCGTTGGAAACACTCTCCGGAGTAAAGAAGACAACTTCCGTGCGGTGTCCGGGTTTCGAACCCGGACCAGCTACTTGGGAAGCAACCATGCTGACCGACACACCACCACCGCCTTCTGCTACGCGCTGCTTGCGCCGTGATGTGTCGCCTTCCCTCCTGGCGCCAGAGGCCGAAGGCAATCTCGCTGTAGACGCTCAACGCCGAGTGGAAGGCGAGCACATCTGAACCCGTTTTCCTGGTGCTGCTAGGGCCATATACTGAAACTGAGCGCAGAACTAACTTTTACTGAAGAATCTGCCCTTTAATGCACATCAGGGCGAACACGAAATTTCTAATATGAAGTACTCACTGACGATCTAAAGACGTTTCAGTATGTACGCGTCGGTACCACCGGGGCAGTGCCTAAGTATTGTAAATTGAAGGACGACAGTTTGAGCCTCACGGGAAGTATTTCATTGGCTTCCCACGAGTGCGTAATGAACAGCGTGGCTGTTGCTAGGAAACGGCCTTATTTGCCGTTGGCTAATATCTAGTTTTCTTTGCATCATTGTGAAAATGCTCCTATTACTAAATACAGTTTTGCTAGTTACAGTTCAAACTGGAAACGACGGAAGAATGCGGTCCAACGCGCCACAATGGTTCCCGAAAGGGAGGGTGCATTTCCTGCGCCACGTCTGACATTGCGTCTTAAATTTTCTAAAACTGACATAATTCCATCCTACCGAAAAAAGAAACAGGTTTCGCAGCGAGGTTCTTTGAGATATTGCTAGAGATTGAAGTCTCTGGAGCTCTTTCCTCGCACGTCAGATTGGCCGAGCGGTCTAAGGCGCCAGACGTAAGCTCTGGTTCCCGTAAGGGAGCGTGGGTTCGAACCACACATCTGACAATGCATTTTAAACATTCTGAAACTAACATACTCCCTTGATCTTTCAGAACATGTAAATTATGCAGAAACACGCCATGCAGATTTAACTAGAGACGACAGTGACAGCCCGAGCGGTCGAAAAGATTTAGCGGAACATACTTTTCCTGCGTCGAGGTGTAGCTCTTCTCACGGACGTCTCTGTTGTTGTTGTGCTGTGGCCCTGAGTTCCAAGCGACAGCGAGAAAACCTCAACAGCAACGCATACGTGTTTAAATGAATCGAAATTCCTTACTAAAGATAGATGAAACGGTGGCTCAGGTGCTGGAGTTCTGAAGCGGCCGTATTGCGTGGGCAGTAAGCTCACTAAGTTAGTGTGTCATGCTAACAACGGGAAGGCTATGGGTTAGATCCCACCAAGGGCTATTCCATATTGCTTCCCAAAAAGGCAGCGCGAGAGACTGCCAGGCAAATCCCAAGTGATCTGTACAAGGACTAAGATGTCCACACGTCTGGAAACGTTCTCGCCGACTTGTGTGCCACGCTGACGACACGGGTTCTCGTCCGATCACCGAAGTTAAGGAGCGATCTTACGTGCTTAGTACACGGCTCGGTGGCTAACTAGGAAGTCTGCGTGCTGTTGGATTCTTTAATTTTCCTTTTCCCTTAGTTTTCGGTGTTGCTGCGAGGTAATGATACGGTCCAGCACGCTGACCCCTCTCTTGCCTCTCGGGACGCAAATTCGCGAACCTGCGGCCACAGTCAAATGAAAGGGTCCGTTGTGCGTTTGTCGAGTTGGTCTCTCCCAGTCGTTTCTAGCGCCTGTCCTCTACATATACGCCCATTTGCAAGCGTCAGCTTTCGCGTCAGCCGAGCAAAGTCGAGACAAGTCGACACATGGGGACACACGATGCTGTGAATTGCAATCTGCACTAGCCTATGCGGAGCGGGACGAGTGGCGAAGGAAAACCGTTCGTAACACGACAGTTGGGAAATTCGACGATCGCGAGCGTTGGAAACACTCTCCGGAATAAAGAAGACAACTTCCGTGCGGTGTCCGGGTTTCGAACCCGGACCAGCTACTTGGGAAGCAACCATGCTGACCGACACACCACCACCGCCTTCTGCTACGCGCTGCTTGCGCCGTGATGTGTCGCCTTCCCTCCTGGCGCCAGAGGCCGAAGGCAATCTCGCTGTAGACGCTCAACGCCGAGTGGAAGGCGAGCACATCTGAACCCGTTTTCCTGGTGCTGCTAGCGCCATATACTGAAACTGAGCGCAGAACTAACTTTTACTGAAGAATCTGCCCTTTAATGCACATCAGGGCGAACACGAAATTTCTAATATGAAGTACTCACTGACGATCCAAAGACGTTTCAGTATGTACGCGTCGGTACCACCGGGGCAGTGCCTAAGTATTGTAAATTGAAGGACGACAGTTTGAGCCTCACGGGAAGTATTTCATTGGCTTCCCACGAGTGCGTAATGAACAGCGTGGCTGTTGCTAGGAAACGGCCTTATTTGCCGTTGGCTAATATCTAGTTTTCTTTGCATCATTGTGAAAATGCTCCTATTACTAAATACAGTTTTGCTAGTTACAGTTCAAACTGGAAACGACGGAAGAATGCGGTCCAACGCGCCACAATGGTTCCCGAAAGGGAGGGTGCATTTCCTGCGCCACGTCTGACATTGCGTCTTAAATTTTCTAAAACTGACATAATTCCATCCTACCGAAAAAAGAAACAGGTTTCGCAGCGAGGTTCTTTGAGATATTGCTAGAGATTGAAGTCTCTGGAGCTCTTTCCTCGCACGTCAGATTGGCCGAGCGGTCTAAGGCGCCAGACGTAAGCTCTGGTTCCCGTAAGGGAGCGTGGGTTCGAACCACACATCTGACAATGCATTTTAAACATTCTGAAACTAACATACTCATTTGATCTTTCAGAACATGTAAATTATGCAGAAACACGCCATGCAGATTTAACTAGAGACGACAGTGACAGCCCGAGCGGTCGAAAAGATTTAGCGGAACATACTTTTCCTGCGTCGAGGTGTAGCTCTTCTCACGGACGTCTCTGTTGTTGTTGTGCTGTGGCCCTGAGTTCCAAGCGACAGCGAGAAAACCTCAACAGCAACGCATACGTGTTTAAATGAATCGAAATTCCTTACTAAAGATAGATGAAACGGTGGCTCAGGTGCTGGAGTTCTGAAGCGGCCGTATTGCGTGGGCAGTAAGCTCACTAAGTTAGTGTGTCATGCTAACAACGGGAAGGCTATGGGTTAGATCCCACCAAGGGCTATTCCATATTGCTTCCCAAAAAGGCAGCGCGAGAGACTGCCAGGCAAATCCCAAGTGATCTGTACAAGGACTAAGATGTCCACACGTCTGGAAACGTTCTCGCCGACTTGTGTGCCACGCTGACGACACGGGTTCTCGTCCGATCACCGAAGTTAAGGAGCGATCTTACGTGCTTAGTACACGGCTCGGTGGCTAACTAGGAAGTCTGCGTGCTGTTGGATTCTTTAATTTTCCTTTTCCCTTAGTTTTCGGTGTTGCTGCGAGGTAATGATACGGTCCAGCACGCTGACCCCTCTCTTGCCTCTCGGGACGCAAATTCGCGAACCTGCGGCCACAGTCAAATGAAAGGGTCCGTTGTGCGTTTGTCGAGTTGGTCTCTCCCAGTCGTTTCTAGCGCCTGTCCTCTACATATACGCCCATTTGCAAGCGTCAGCTTTCGCGTCAGCCGAGCAAAGTCGAGACAAGTCGACACATGGGGACACACGATGCTGTGAATTGCAATCTGCACTAGCCTATGCGGAGCGGGACGAGTGGCGAAGGAAAACCATTCGTAACACGACAGTTGGGAAATTCGACGATCGCGAGCGTTGGAAACACTCTCCGGAGTAAAGAAGACAACTTCCGTGCGGTGTCCGGGTTTCGAACCCGGACCAGCCACTTGGGAAGCAACCATGCTGACCGACACACCACCACCGCCTTCTGCTACGCGCTGCTTGCGCCGTGATGTGTCGCCTTCCCTCCTGGCGCCAGAGGCCGAAGGCAATCTCGCTGTAGGCGCTCAACGCCGAGTGGAAGGCGAGCACATCTGAACCCGTTTTCCTGGTGCTGCTAGGGCCATATACTGAAACTGAGCGCAGAACTAACTTTTACTGAAGAATCTGCCCTTTAATGCACATCAGGGCGAACACGAAATTTCTAATATGAAGTACTCACTGACGATCCAAAGACGTTTCAGTATGTACGCGTCGGTACCACCGGGGCAGTGCCTAAGTATTGTAAATTGAAGGACGACAGTTTGAGCCTCACGGGAAGTATTTCATTGGCTTCCCACGAGTGCGTAATGAACAGCGTGGCTGTTGCTAGGAAACGGCCTTATTTGCCGTTGGCTAATATCTAGTTTTCTTTGCATCATTGTGAAAATGCTCCTATTACTAAATACAGTTTTGCTAGTTACAGTTCAAACTGGAAACGACGGAAGAATGCGGTCCAACGCGCCACAATGGTTCCCGAAAGGGAGGGTGCATTTCCTGCGCCACGTCTGACATTGCGTCTTAAATTTTCTAAAACTGACATAATTCCATCCTACCGAAAAAAGAAACAGGTTTCGCAGCGAGGTTCTTTGAGATATTGCTAGAGATTGAAGTCTCTGGAGCTCTTTCCTCGCACGTCAGATTGGCCGAGCGGTCTAAGGCGCCAGATTTAAGCTCTGGTTCCCGTAAGGGAGCGTGGGTTCGAACCACACATCTGACAATGCATTTTAAACATTCTGAAACTAACATACTCCCTTGATCTTTCAGAACAAGTAAATTATGCAGAAACACGCCATGCAGATTTAACTAGAGACGACAGTGACAGCCCGAGCGGTCGAAAAGATTTAGCGGAACATACTTTTCCTGCGTCGAGGTGTAGCTCTTCTCACGGACGTCTCCGTTGTTGTTGTGCTGTGGCCCTGGGTTCCAAGCGACAGCGAGAAAACCTCAACAGCAACGCATACGTGTTTAAATGAATCGAAAGGCCTTAATAAAGATAGATGAAACGGTGGCTCAGGTGCTGGAGTTCTGAAGCGGCCGTATTGCGTGGGCAGGAAGCTCACTAAGTTAGTGTGTCATGCTAACAACGGGAAGGCTATGGGTTAGATCCCACCAAGGGCTATTCCATATTGCTTCCCAAAAAGGCAGCGCGAGAGACTGCCAGGCAAATCCCAAGTGATCTGTACAAGGACTAAGATGTCCACACGTCTGGAAACGTTCTCGCCGACTTGTGTGCCACGCTAACGACACGGGTTCTCGTCCGATCACCGAAGTTAAGGAGCGATCTTACGTGCTTAGTACACGGCTCGGTGGCTAACTAGGAAGTCTGCGTGCTGTTGGATTCTTTAATTTTCCTTTTCCCTTAGTTTTCGGTGTTGCTGCGAGGTAATGATACGGTCCAGCACGCTGACCCCTCTCTTGCCTCTCGGGACGCAAATTCGCGAACCTGCGGCCACAGTCAAATGAAAGGGTCCGTTGTGCGTTTGTCGAGTTGGTCTCTCCCAGTCGTTTCTAGCGCCTGTCCTCTACATATACGCCCATTTGCAAGCGTCAGCTTTCGCGTCAGCCGAGCAAAGTCGAGACTGTGAATTACAACCCGTACTAGCCTACGCGGAGCGGGACGAGGGGCGAAGGAAAACCATTCGTAACACGACAGTTCGGAAATTCGACGATCGCGAGCGTTGGAAACACTCTCCTGAGTAAAGAAGACAACTTCCGTGCGGTGTCCGGGTTTCGAACCCGGACCAGCTACTTGGGAAGCAACCATGCTGACCGACACACCACCACCGCCTTCTGCTACGCGCTGCTTGCGCCGTGATGTGTCGCCTTCCCTCCTGGCGCCAGAGGCCGAAGGCAATCTCGCTGTAGGCGCTCAACGCCGAGTGGAAGGCGAGCACATCTGAACCCGTTTTCCTGGTGCTGCTAGGGCCATATACTGAAACTGAGCGCAGAACTAACTTTTACTGAAGAATCTGCCCTTTAATGCACATCAGGGCGAACACGAAATTTCTAATATGAAGTACTCACTGACGATCCAAAGACGTTTCAGTATGTACGCGTCGGTACCACCGGGGCAGTGCCTAAGTATTGTAAATTGAAGGACGACAGTTTGAGCCTCACGGGAAGTATTTCATTGGCTTCCCACGAGTGCGTAATGAACAGCGTGGCTGTTGCTAGGAAACGGCCTTATTTGCCGTTGGCTAATATCTAGTTTTCTTTGCATCATTGTGAAAATGCTCCTATTACTAAATACAGTTTTGCTAGTTACAGTTCAAACTGGAAACGACGGAAGAATGCGGTCCAACGCGCCACAATGGTTCCCGAAAGGGAGGGTGCATTTCCTGCGCCACGTCTGACATTGCGTCTTAAATTTTCTAAAACTGACATAATTCCATCCTACCGAAAAAAGAAACAGGTTTCGCAGCGAGGTTCTTTGAGATATTGCTAGAGATTGAAGTCTCTGGAGCTCTTTCCTCGCACGTCAGATTGGCCGAGCGGTCTAAGGCGCCAGACGTAAGCTCTGGTTCCCGTAAGGGAGCGTGGGTTAGAACCACACATCTGACAATGCATTTTAAACATTCTGAAACTAACATACTCCCTTGATCTTTCAGAACATGTAAATTATGCAGAAACACGCCATGCAGATTTAACTAGAGACGACAGTGACAGCCCGAGCGGTCGAAAAGATTTAGCGGAACATACTTTTCCTGCGTCGAGGTGTAGCTCTTCTCACGGACGTCTCTGTTGTTGTTGTGCTGTGGCCCTGAGTTCCAAGCGACAGCGAGAAAACCTCAACAGCAACGCATACGTGTTTAAATGAATCGAAATTCCTTACTAAAGATAGATGAAACGGTGGCTCAGGTGCTGGAGTTCTGAAGCGGCCGTATTGCGTGGGCAGTAAGCTCACTAAGTTAGTGTGTCATGCTAACAACGGGAAGGCTATGGGTTAGATCCCACCAAGGGCTATTCCATATTGCTTCCCAAAAAGGCAGCGCGAGAGACTGCCAGGCAAATCCCAAGTGATCTGTACAAGGACTAAGATGTCCACACGTCTGGAAACGTTCTCGCCGACTTGTGTGCCACGCTGACGACACGGGTTCTCGTCCGATCACCGAAGTTAAGGAGCGATCTTACGTGCTTAGTACACGGCTCGGTGGCTAACTAGGAAGTCTGCGTGCTGTTGGATTCTTTAATTTTCCTTTTCCCTTAGTTTTCGGTGTTGCTGCGAGGTAATGATACGGTCCAGCACGCTGACCCCTCTCTTGCCTCTCGGGACGCAAATTCGCGAACCTGCGGCCACAGTCAAATGAAAGGGTCCGTTGTGCGTTTGTCGAGTTGGTCTCTCCCAGTCGTTTCTAGCGCCTGTCCTCTACATATACGCCCATTTGCAAGCGTCAGCTTTCGCGTCAGCCGAGCAAAGTCGAGACTGTGAATTACAACCCGTACTAGCCTACGCGGAGCGGGACGAGGGGCGAAGGAAAACCATTCGTAACACGACAGTTCGGAAATTCGACGATCGCGAGCGTTGGAAACACTCTCCTGAGTAAAGAAGACAACTTCCGTGCGGTGTCCGGGTTTCGAACCCGGACCAGCTACTTGGGAAGCAACCATGCTGACCGACACACCACCACCGCCTTCTGCTACGCGCTGCTTGCGCCGTGATGTGTCGCCTTCCCTCCTGGCGCCAGAGGCCGAAGGCAATCTCGCTGTAGGCGCTCAACGCCGAGTGGAAGGCGAGCACATCTGAACCCGTTTTCCTGGTGCTGCTAGGGCCATATACTGAAACTGAGCGCAGAACTAACTTTTACTGAAGAATCTGCCCTTTAATGCACATCAGGGCGAACACGAAATTTCTAATATGAAGTACTCACTGACGATCCAAAGACGTTTCAGTATGTACGCGTCGGTACCACCGGGGCAGTGCCTAAGTATTGTAAATTGAAGGACGACAGTTTGAGCCTCACGGGAAGTATTTCATTGGCTTCCCACGAGTGCGTAATGAACAGCGTGGCTGTTGCTAGGAAACGGCCTTATTTGCCGTTGGCTAATATCTAGTTTTCTTTGCATCATTGTGAAAATGCTCCTATTACTAAATACAGTTTTGCTAGTTACAGTTCAAACTGGAAACGACGGAAGAATGCGGTCCAACGCGCCACAATGGTTCCCGAAAGGGAGGGTGCATTTCCTGCGCCACGTCTGACATTGCGTCTTAAATTTTCTAAAACTGACATAATTCCATCCTACCGAAAAAAGAAACAGGTTTCGCAGCGAGGTTCTTTGAGATATTGCTAGAGATTGAAGTCTCTGGAGCTCTTTCCTCGCACGTCAGATTGGCCGAGCGGTCTAAGGCGCCAGACGTAAGCTCTGGTTCCCGTAAGGGAGCGTGGGTTAGAACCACACATCTGACAATGCATTTTAAACATTCTGAAACTAACATACTCCCTTGATCTTTCAGAACATGTAAATTATGCAGAAACACGCCATGCAGATTTAACTAGAGACGACAGTGACAGCCCGAGCGGTCGAAAAGATTTAGCGGAACATACTTTTCCTGCGTCGAGGTGTAGCTCTTCTCACGGACGTCTCTGTTGTTGTTGTGCTGTGGCCCTGAGTTCCAAGCGACAGCGAGAAAACCTCAACAGCAACGCATACGTGTTTAAATGAATCGAAATTCCTTACTAAAGATAGATGAAACGGTGGCTCAGGTGCTGGAGTTCTGAAGCGGCCGTATTGCGTGGGCAGTAAGCTCACTAAGTTAGTGTGTCATGCTAACAACGGGAAGGCTATGGGTTAGATCCCACCAAGGGCTATTCCATATTGCTTCCCAAAAAGGCAGCGCGAGAGACTGCCAGGCAAATCCCAAGTGATCTGTACAAGGACTAAGATGTCCACACGTCTGGAAACGTTCTCGCCGACTTGTGTGCCACGCTGACGACACGGGTTCTCGTCCGATCACCGAAGTTAAGGAGCGATCTTACGTGCTTAGTACACGGCTCGGTGGCTAACTAGGAAGTCTGCGTGCTGTTGGATTCTTTAATTTTCCTTTTCCCTTAGTTTTCGGTGTTGCTGCGAGGTAATGATACGGTCCAGCACGCTGCCCCTCTCTTGCCTCTCGGGACGCAAATTCGCGAACCTGCGGCCACAGTCAAATGAAAGGGTCCGTTGTGCGGTGCGTTTGTCGAGTTGGTCTCTCCCAGTCGTTTCTAGCGCCTGTCCTCTACATATACGCCCATTTGCAAGCGTCAGCTTTCGCGTCAGCCGAGCAAAGTCGAGACAAGTCGACACATGGGGACACACGATGCTGTGAATTGCAATCTGCACTAGCCTATGCGGAGCGGGACGAGTGGCGAAGGAAAACCGTTCGTAACACGACAGTTGGGAAATTCGACGATCGCGAGCGTTGGAAACACTCTCCGGAGTAAAGAAGACAACTTCCGTGCGGTGTCCGGGTTTCGAACCCGGACCAGCTACTTGGGAAGCAACCATGCTGACCGACACACCACCACCGCCTTCTGCTACGCGCTGCTTGCGCCGTGATGTGTCGCCTTCCCTCCTGGCGCCAGAGGCCGAAGGCAATCTCGCTGTAGACGCTCAACGCCGAGTGGAAGGCGAGCACATCTGAACCCGTTTTCCTGGTGCTGCTAGCGCCATATACTGAAACTGAGCGCAGAACTAACTTTTACTGAAGAATCTGCCCTTTAATGCACATCAGGGCGAACACGAAATTTCTAATATGAAGTACTCACTGACGATCCAAAGACGTTTCAGTATGTACGCGTCGGTACCACCGGGGCAGTGCCTAAGTATTGTAAATTGAAGGACGACAGTTTGAGCCTCACGGGAAGTATTTCATTGGCTTCCCACGAGTGCGTAATGAACAGCGTGGCTGTTGCTAGGAAACGGCCTTATTTGCCGTTGGCTAATATCTAGTTTTCTTTGCATCATTGTGAAAATGCTCCTATTACTAAATACAGTTTTGCTAGTTACAGTTCAAACTGGAAACGACGGAAGAATGCGGTCCAACGCGCCACAATGGTTCCCGAAAGGGAGGGTGCATTTCCTGCGCCACGTCTGACATTGCGTCTTAAATTTTCTAAAACTGACATAATTCCATCCTACCGAAAAAAGAAACAGGTTTCGCAGCGAGGTTCTTTGAGATATTGCTAGAGATTGAAGTCTCTGGAGCTCTTTCCTCGCACGTCAGATTGGCCGAGCGGTCTAAGGCGCCAGACGTAAGCTCTGGTTCCCGTAAGGGAGCGTGGGTTCGAACCACACATCTGACAATGCATTTTAAACATTCTGAAACTAACATACTCCCTTGATCTTTCAGAACATGTAAATTATGCAGAAACACGCCATGCAGATTTAACTAGAGACGACAGTGACAGCCCGAGCGGTCGAAAAGATTTAGCGGAACATACTTTTCCTGCGTCGAGGTGTAGCTCTTCTCACGGACGTCTCTGTTGTTGTTGTGCTGTGGCCCTGAGTTCCAAGCGACAGCGAGAAAACCTCAACAGCAACGCATACGTGTTTAAATGAATCGAAATTCCTTACTAAAGATAGATGAAACGGTGGCTCAGGTGCTGGAGTTCTGAAGCGGCCGTATTGCGTGGGCAGTAAGCTCACTAAGTTAGTGTGTCATGCTAACAACGGGAAGGCTATGGGTTAGATCCCACCAAGGGCTATTCCATATTGCTTCCCAAAAAGGCAGCGCGAGAGACTGCCAGGCAAATCCCAAGTGATCTGTACAAGGACTAAGATGTCCACACGTCTGGAAACGTTCTCGCCGACTTGTGTGCCACGCTGACGACACGGGTTCTCGTCCGATCACCGAAGTTAAGGAGCGATCTTACGTGCTTAGTACACGGCTCGGTGGCTAACTAGGAAGTCTGCGTGCTGTTGGATTCTTTAATTTTCCTTTTCCCTTAGTTTTCGGTGTTGCTGCGAGGTAATGATACGGTCCAGCACGCTGACCCCTCTCTTGCCTCTCGGGACGCAAATTCGCGAACCTGCGGCCACAGTCAAATGAAAGGGTCCGTTGTGCGTTTGTCGAGTTGGTCTCTCCCAGTCGTTTCTAGCGCCTGTCCTCTACATATACGCCCATTTGCAAGCGTCAGCTTTCGCGTCAGCCGAGCAAAGTCGAGACAAGTCGACACATGGGGACACACGATGCTGTGAATTGCAATCTGCACTAGCCTATGCGGAGCGGGACGAGTGGCGAAGGAAAACCGTTCGTAACACGACAGTTGGGAAATTCGACGATCGCGAGCGTTGGAAACACTCTCCGGAGTAAAGAAGACAACTTCCGTGCGGTGTCCGGGTTTCGAACCCGGACCAGCTACTTGGGAAGCAACCATGCTGACCGACACACCACCACCGCCTTCTGCTACGCGCTGCTTGCGCCGTGATGTGTCGCCTTCCCTCCTGGCGCCAGAGGCCGAAGGCAATCTCGCTGTAGACGCTCAACGCCGAGTGGAAGGCGAGCACATCTGAACCCGTTTTCCTGGTGCTGCTAGCGCCATATACTGAAACTGAGCGCAGAACTAACTTTTACTGAAGAATCTGCCCTTTAATGCACATCAGGGCGAACACGAAATTTCTAATATGAAGTACTCACTGACGATCCAAAGACGTTTCAGTATGTACGCGTCGGTACCACCGGGGCAGTGCCTAAGTATTGTAAATTGAAGGACGACAGTTTGAGCCTCACGGGAAGTATTTCATTGGCTTCCCACGAGTGCGTAATGAACAGCGTGGCTGTTGCTAGGAAACGGCCTTATTTGCCGTTGGCTAATATCTAGTTTTCTTTGCATCATTGTGAAAATGCTCCTATTACTAAATACAGTTTTGCTAGTTACAGTTGAAACTGGAAACGACGGAAGAATGCGGTCCAACGCGCCACAATGGTTCCCGAAAGGGAGGGTGCATTTCCTGCGCCACGTCTGACATTGCGTCTTAAATTTTCTAAAACTGACATAATTCCATCCTACCGAAAAAAGAAACAGGTTTCGCAGCGAGGTTCTTTGAGATATTGCTAGAGATTGAAGTCTCTGGAGCTCTTTCCTCGCACGTCAGATTGGCCGAGCGGTCTAAGGCGCCAGACGTAAGCTCTGGTTCCCGTAAGGGAGCGTGGGTTCGAACCACACATCTGACAATGCATTTTAAACATTCTGAAACTAACATACTCCCTTGATCTTTCAGAACATGTAAATTATGCAGAAACACGCCATGCAGATTTAACTAGAGACGACAGTGACAGCCCGAGCGGTCGAAAAGATTTAGCGGAACATACTTTTCCTGCGTCGAGGTGTAGCTCTTCTCACGGACGTCTCTGTTGTTGTTGTGCTGTGGCCCTGAGTTCCAAGCGACAGCGAGAAAACCTCAACAGCAACGCATACGTGTTTAAATGAATCGAAATTCCTTACTAAAGATAGATGAAACGGTGGCTCAGGTGCTGGAGTTCTGAAGCGGCCGTATTGCGTGGGCAGTAAGCTCACTAAGTTAGTGTGTCATGCTAACAACGGGAAGGCTATGGGTTAGATCCCACCAAGGGCTATTCCATATTGCTTCCCAAAAAGGCAGCGCGAGAGACTGCCAGGCAAATCCCAAGTGATCTGTACAAGGACTAAGATGTCCACACGTCTGGAAACGTTCTCGCCGACTTGTGTGCCACGCTGACGACACGGGTTCTCGTCCGATCACCGAAGTTAAGGAGCGATCTTACGTGCTTAGTACACGGCTCGGTGGCTAACTAGGAAGTCTGCGTGCTGTTGGATTCTTTAATTTTCCTTTTCCCTTAGTTTTCGGTGTTGCTGCGAGGTAATGATACGGTCCAGCACGCTGACCCCTCTCTTGCCTCTCGGGACGCAAATTCGCGAACCTGCGGCCACAGTCAAATGAAAGGGTCCGTTGTGCGTTTGTCGAGTTGGTCTCTCCCAGTCGTTTCTAGCGCCTGTCCTCTACATATACGCCCATTTGCAAGCGTCAGCTTTCGCGTCAGCCGAGCAAAGTCGAGACAAGTCGACACATGGGGACACACGATGCTGTGAATTGCAATCTGCACTAGCCTATGCGGAGCGGGACGAGTGGCGAAGGAAAACCGTTCGTAACACGACAGTTGGGAAATTCGACGATCGCGAGCGTTGGAAACACTCTCCGGAGTAAAGAAGACAACTTCCGTGCGGTGTCCGGGTTTCGAACCCGGACCAGCTACTTGGGAAGCAACCATGCTGACCGACACACCACCACCGCCTTCTGCTACGCGCTGCTTGCGCCGTGATGTGTCGCCTTCCCTCCTGGCGCCAGAGGCCGAAGGCAATCTCGCTGTAGACGCTCAACGCCGAGTGGAAGGCGAGCACATCTGAACCCGTTTTCCTGGTGCTGCTAGCGCCATATACTGAAACTGAGCGCAGAACTAACTTTTACTGAAGAATCTGCCCTTTAATGCACATCAGGGCGAACACGAAATTTCTAATATGAAGTACTCACTGACGATCCAAAGACGTTTCAGTATGTACGCGTCGGTACCACCGGGGCAGTGCCTAAGTATTGTAAATTGAAGGACGACAGTTTGAGCCTCACGGGAAGTATTTCATTGGCTTCCCACGAGTGCGTAATGAACAGCGTGGCTGTTGCTAGGAAACGGCCTTATTTGCCGTTGGCTAATATCTAGTTTTCTTTGCATCATTGTGAAAATGCTCCTATTACTAAATACAGTTTTGCTAGTTACAGTTGAAACTGGAAACGACGGAAGAATGCGGTCCAACGCGCCACAATGGTTCCCGAAAGGGAGGGTGCATTTCCTGCGCCACGTCTGACATTGCGTCTTAAATTTTCTAAAACTGACATAATTCCATCCTACCGAAAAAAGAAACAGGTTTCGCAGCGAGGTTCTTTGAGATATTGCTAGAGATTGAAGTCTCTGGAGCTCTTTCCTCGCACGTCAGATTGGCCGAGCGGTCTAAGGCGCCAGACGTAAGCTCTGGTTCCCGTAAGGGAGCGTGGGTTCGAACCACACATCTGACAATGCATTTTAAACATTCTGAAACTAACATACTCCCTTGATCTTTCAGAACATGTAAATTATGCAGAAACACGCCATGCAGATTTAACTAGAGACGACAGTGACAGCCCGAGCGGTCGAAAAGATTTAGCGGAACATACTTTTCCTGCGTCGAGGTGTAGCTCTTCTCACGGACGTCTCTGTTGTTGTTGTGCTGTGGCCCTGAGTTCCAAGCGACAGCGAGAAAACCTCAACAGCAACGCATACGTGTTTAAATGAATCGAAATTCCTTACTAAAGATAGATGAAACGGTGGCTCAGGTGCTGGAGTTCTGAAGCGGCCGTATTGCGTGGGCAGTAAGCTCACTAAGTTAGTGTGTCATGCTAACAACGGGAAGGCTATGGGTTAGATCCCACCAAGGGCTATTCCATATTGCTTCCCAAAAAGGCAGCGCGAGAGACTGCCAGGCAAATCCCAAGTGATCTGTACAAGGACTAAGATGTCCACACGTCTGGAAACGTTCTCGCCGACTTGTGTGCCACGCTGACGACACGGGTTCTCGTCCGATCACCGAAGTTAAGGAGCGATCTTACGTGCTTAGTACACGGCTCGGTGGCTAACTAGGAAGTCTGCGTGCTGTTGGATTCTTTAATTTTCCTTTTCCCTTAGTTTTCGGTGTTGCTGCGAGGTAATGATACGATCCAGCACGCTGACCCCTCTCTTGCCTCTCGGGACGCAAATTCGCGAACCTGCGGCCACAGTCAAATGAAAGGGTCCGTTGTGCGTTTGTCGAGTTGGTCTCTCCCAGTCGTTTCTAGCGCCTGTCCTCTACATATACGCCCATTTGCAAGCGTCAGCTTTCGCGTCAGCCGAGCAAAGTCGAGACAAGTCGACACATGGGGACACACGATGCTGTGAATTGCAATCTGCACTAGCCTATGCGGAGCGGGACGAGTGGCGAAGGAAAACCGTTCGTAACACGACAGTTGGGAAATTCGACGATCGCGAGCGTTGGAAACACTCTCCGGAGTAAAGAAGACAACTTCCGTGCGGTGTCCGGGTTTCGAACCCGGACCAGCTACTTGGGAAGCAACCATGCTGACCGACACACCACCACCGCCTTCTGCTACGCGCTGCTTGCGCCGTGATGTGTCGCCTTCCCTCCTGGCGCCAGAGGCCGAAGGCAATCTCGCTGTAGACGCTCAACGCCGAGTGGAAGGCGAGCACATCTGAACCCGTTTTCCTGGTGCTGCTAGCGCCATATACTGAAACTGAGCGCAGAACTAACTTTTACTGAAGAATCTGCCCTTTAATGCACATCAGGGCGAACACGAAATTTCTAATATGAAGTACTCACTGACGATCCAAAGACGTTTCAGTATGTACGCGTCGGTACCACCGGGGCAGTGCCTAAGTATTGTAAATTGAAGGACGACAGTTTGAGCCTCACGGGAAGTATTTCATTGGCTTCCCACGAGTGCGTAATGAACAGCGTGGCTGTTGCTAGGAAACGGCCTTATTTGCCGTTGGCTAATATCTAGTTTTCTTTGCATCATTGTGAAAATGCTCCTATTACTAAATACAGTTTTGCTAGTTACAGTTCAAACTGGAAACGACGGAAGAATGCGGTCCAACGCGCCACAATGGTTCCCGAAAGGGAGGGTGCATTTCCTGCGCCACGTCTGACATTGCGTCTTAAATTTTCTAAAACTGACATAATTCCATCCTACCGAAAAAAGAAACAGGTTTCGCAGCGAGGTTCTTTGAGATATTGCTAGAGATTGAAGTCTCTGGAGCTCTTTCCTCGCACGTCAGATTGGCCGAGCGGTCTAAGGCGCCAGACGTAAGCTCTGGTTCCCGTAAGGGAGCGTGGGTTCGAACCACACATCTGACAATGCATTTTAAACATTCTGAAACTAACATACTCCCTTGATCTTTCAGAACATGTAAATTATGCAGAAACACGCCATGCAGATTTAACTAGAGACGACAGTGACAGCCCGAGCGGTCGAAAAGATTTAGCGGAACATACTTTTCCTGCGTCGAGGTGTAGCTCTTCTCACGGACGTCTCTGTTGTTGTTGTGCTGTGGCCCTGAGTTCCAAGCGACAGCGAGAAAACCTCAACAGCAACGCATACGTGTTTAAATGAATCGAAATTCCTTACTAAAGATAGATGAAACGGTGGCTCAGGTGCTGGAGTTCTGAAGCGGCCGTATTGCGTGGGCAGTAAGCTCACTAAGTTAGTGTGTCATGCTAACAACGGGAAGGCTATGGGTTAGATCCCACCAAGGGCTATTCCATATTGCTTCCCAAAAAGGCAGCGCGAGAGACTGCCAGGCAAATCCCAAGTGATCTGTACAAGGACTAAGATGTCCACACGTCTGGAAACGTTCTCGCCGACTTGTGTGCCACGCTGACGACACGGGTTCTCGTCCGATCACCGAAGTTAAGGAGCGATCTTACGTGCTTAGTACACGGCTCGGTGGCTAACTAGGAAGTCTGCGTGCTGTTGGATTCTTTAATTTTCCTTTTCCCTTAGTTTTCGGTGTTGCTGCGAGGTAATGATACGGTCCAGCACGCTGACCCCTCTCTTGCCTCTCGGGACGCAAATTCGCGAACCTGCGGCCACAGTCAAATGAAAGGGTCCGTTGTGCGGTGCGTTTGTCGAGTTGGTCTCTCCCAGTCGTTTCTAGCGCCTGTCCTCTACATATACGCCCATTTGCAAGCGTCAGCTTTCGCGTCAGCCGAGCAAAGTCGAGACAAGTCGACACATGGGGACACACGATGCTGTGAATTGCAATCTGCACTAGCCTATGCGGAGCGGGACGAGTGGCGAAGGAAAACCGTTCGTAACACGACAGTTGGGAAATTCGACGATCGCGAGCGTTGGAAACACTCTCCGGAGTAAAGAAGACAACTTCCGTGCGGTGTCCGGGTTTCGAACCCGGACCAGCTACTTGGGAAGCAACCATGCTGACCGACACACCACCACCGCCTTCTGCTACGCGCTGCTTGCGCCGTGATGTGTCGCCTTCCCTCCTGGCGCCAGAGGCCGAAGGCAATCTCGCTGTAGACGCTCAACGCCGAGTGGAAGGCGAGCACATCTGAACCCGTTTTCCTGGTGCTGCTAGGGCCATATACTGAAACTGAGCGCAGAACTAACTTTTACTGAAGAATCTGCCCTTTAATGCACATCAGGGCGAACACGAAATTTCTAATATGAAGTACTCACTGACGATCCAAAGACGTTTCAGTATGTACGCGTCGGTACCACCGGGGCAGTGCCTAAGTATTGTAAATTGAAGGACGACAGTTTGAGCCTCACGGGAAGTATTTCATTGGCTTCCCACGAGTGCGTAATGAACAGCGTGGCTGTTGCTAGGAAACGGCCTTATTTGCCGTTGGCTAATATCTAGTTTTCTTTGCATCATTGTGAAAATGCTCCTATTACTAAATACAGTTTTGCTAGTTACAGTTGAAACTGGAAACGACGGAAGAATGCGGTCCAACGCGCCACAATGGTTCCCGAAAGGGAGGGTGCATTTCCTGCGCCACGTCTGACATTGCGTCTTAAATTTTCTAAAACTGACATAATTCCATCCTACCGAAAAAAGAAACAGGTTTCGCAGCGAGGTTCTTTGAGATATTGCTAGAGATTGAAGTCTCTGGAGCTCATTCCTCGCACGTCAGATTGGCCGAGCGGTCTAAGGCGCCAGACGTAAGCTCTGGTTCCCGTAAGGGAGCGTGGGTTCGAACCACACATCTGACAATGCA
The DNA here is from genome assembly GCF_021461395.2 of Schistocerca americana. Taxonomy (NCBI): domain Eukaryota; kingdom Metazoa; phylum Arthropoda; class Insecta; order Orthoptera; family Acrididae; genus Schistocerca; species Schistocerca americana. The sequence goes on from NC_060125.1 coordinate 44,845,398, forward strand.
TTTTAAACATTCTGAAACTAACATACTCCCTTGATCTTTCAGAACATGTAAATTATGCAGAAACACGCCATGCAGATTTAACTAGAGACGACAGTGACAGCCCGAGCGGTCGAAAAGATTTAGCGGAACATACTTTTCCTGCGTCGAGGTGTAGCTCTTCTCACGGACGTCTCTGTTGTTGTTGTGCTGTGGCCCTGAGTTCCAAGCGACAGCGAGAAAACCTCAACAGCAACGCATACGTGTTTAAATGAATCGAAATTCCTTACTAAAGATAGATGAAACGGTGGCTCAGGTGCTGGAGTTCTGAAGCGGCCGTATTGCGTGGGCAGTAAGCTCACTAAGTTAGTGTGTCATGCTAACAACGGGAAGGCTATGGGTTAGATCCCACCAAGGGCTATTCCATATTGCTTCCCAAAAAGGCAGCGCGAGAGACTGCCAGGCAAATCCCAAGTGATCTGTACAAGGACTAAGATGTCCACACGTCTGGAAACGTTCTCGCCGACTTGTGTGCCACGCTGACGACACGGGTTCTCGTCCGATCACCGAAGTTAAGGAGCGATCTTACGTGCTTAGTACACGGCTCGGTGGCTAACTAGGAAGTCTGCGTGCTGTTGGATTCTTTAATTTTCCTTTTCCCTTAGTTTTCGGTGTTGCTGCGAGGTAATGATACGGTCCAGCACGCTGACCCCTCTCTTGCCTCTCGGGACGCAAATTCGCGAACCTGCGGCCACAGTCAAATGAAAGGGTCCGTTGTGCGGTGCGTTTGTCGAGTTGGTCTCTCCCAGTCGTTTCTAGCGCCTGTCCTCTACATATACGCCCATTTGCAAGCGTCAGCTTTCGCGTCAGCCGAGCAAAGTCGAGACAAGTCGACACATGGGGACACACGATGCTGTGAATTGCAATCTGCACTAGCCTATGCGGAGCGGGACGAGTGGCGAAGGAAAACCGTTCGTAACACGACAGTTGGGAAATTCGACGATCGCGAGCGTTGGAAACACTCTCCGGAGTAAAGAAGACAACTTCCGTGCGGTGTCCGGGTTTCGAACCCGGACCAGCTACTTGGGAAGCAACCATGCTGACCGACACACCACCACCGCCTTCTGCTACGCGCTGCTTGCGCCGTGATGTGTCGCCTTCCCTCCTGGCGCCAGAGGCCGAAGGCAAGCTCGCTGTAGACGCTCAACGCCGAGTGGAAGGCGAGCACATCTGAACCCGTTTTCCTGGTGCTGCTAGGGCCATATACTGAAACTGAGCGCAGAACTAACTTTTACTGAAGAATCTGCCCTTTAATGCACATCAGGGCGAACACGAAATTTCTAATATGAAGTACTCACTGACGATCCAAAGACGTTTCAGTATGTACGCGTCGGTACCACCGGGGCAGTGCCTAAGTATTGTAAATTGAAGGACGACAGTTTGAGCCTCACGGGAAGTATTTCATTGGCTTCCCACGAGTGCGTAATGAACAGCGTGGCTGTTGCTAGGAAACGGCCTTATTTGCCGTTGGCTAATATCTAGTTTTCTTTGCATCATTGTGAAAATGCTCCTATTACTAAATACAGTTTTGCTAGTTACAGTTCAAACTGGAAACGACGGAAGAATGCGGTCCAACGCGCCACAATGGTTCCCGAAAGGGAGGGTGCATTTCCTGCGCCACGTCTGACATTGCGTCTTAAATTTTCTAAAACTGACATAATTCCATCCTACCGAAAAAAGAAACAGGTTTCGCAGCGAGGTTCTTTGAGATATTGCTAGAGATTGAAGTCTCTGGAGCTCTTTCCTCACACGTCAGATTGGCCGAGCGGTCTAAGGCGCCAGACGTAAGCTCTGGTTCCCGTAAGGGAGCGTGGGTTCGAACCACACATCTGACAATGCATTTTAAACATTCTGAAACTAACATACTCCCTTGATCTTTCAGAACATGTAAATTATGCAGAAACACGCCATGCAGATTTAACTAGAGACGACAGTGACAGCCCGAGCGGTCGAAAAGATTTAGCGGAACATACTTTTCCTGCGTCGAGGTGTAGCTCTTCTCACGGACGTCTCTGTTGTTGTTGTGCTGTGGCCCTGAGTTCCAAGCGACAGCGAGAAAACCTCAACAGCAACGCATACGTGTTTAAATGAATCGAAATTCCTTACTAAAGATAGATGAAACGGTGGCTCAGGTGCTGGAGTTCTGAAGCGGCCGTATTGCGTGGGCAGTAAGCTCACTAAGTTAGTGTGTCATGCTAACAACGGGAAGGCTATGGGTTAGATCCCACCAAGGGCTATTCCATATTGCTTCCCAAAAAGGCAGCGCGAGAGACTGCCAGGCAAATCCCAAGTGATCTGTACAAGGACTAAGATGTCCACACGTCTGGAAACGTTCTCGCCGACTTGTGTGCCACGCTGACGACACGGGTTCTCGTCCGATCACCGAAGTTAAGGAGCGATCTTACGTGCTTAGTACACGGCTCGGTGGCTAACTAGGAAGTCTGCGTGCTGTTGGATTCTTTAATTTTCCTTTTCCCTTAGTTTTCGGTGTTGCTGCGAGGTAATGATACGGTCCAGCACGCTGACCCCTCTCTTGCCTCTCGGGACGCAAATTCGCGAACCTGCGGCCACAGTCAAATGAAAGGGTCCGTTGTGCGGTGCGTTTGTCGAGTTGGTCTCTCCCAGTCGTTTCTAGCGCCTGTCCTCTACATATACGCCCATTTGCAAGCGTCAGCTTTCGCGTCAGCCGAGCAAAGTCGAGACAAGTCGACACATGGGGACACACGATGCTGTGAATTGCAATCTGCACTAGCCTATGCGGAGCGGGACGAGTGGCGAAGGAAAACCGTTCGTAACACGACAGTTGGGAAATTCGACGATCGCGAGCGTTGGAAACACTCTCCGGAGTAAAGAAGACAACTTCCGTGCGGTGTCCGGGTTTCGAACCCGGACCAGCTACTTGGGAAGCAACCATGCTGACCGACACACCACCACCGCCTTCTGCTACGCGCTGCTTGCGCCGTGATGTGTCGCCTTCCCTCCTGGCGCCAGAGGCCGAAGGCAAGCTCGCTGTAGACGCTCAACGCCGAGTGGAAGGCGAGCACATCTGAACCCGTTTTCCTGGTGCTGCTAGGGCCATATACTGAAACTGAGCGCAGAACTAACTTTTACTGAAGAATCTGCCCTTTAATGCACATCAGGGCGAACACGAAATTTCTAATATGAAGTACTCACTGACGATCCAAAGACGTTTCAGTATGTACGCGTCGGTACCACCGGGGCAGTGCCTAAGTATTGTAAATTGAAGGACGACAGTTTGAGCCTCACGGGAAGTATTTCATTGGCTTCCCACGAGTGCGTAATGAACAGCGTGGCTGTTGCTAGGAAACGGCCTTATTTGCCGTTGGCTAATATCTAGTTTTCTTTGCATCATTGTGAAAATGCTCCTATTACTAAATACAGTTTTGCTAGTTACAGTTCAAACTGGAAACGACGGAAGAATGCGGTCCAACGCGCCACAATGGTTCCCGAAAGGGAGGGTGCATTTCCTGCGCCACGTCTGACATTGCGTCTTAAATTTTCTAAAACTGACATAATTCCATCCTACCGAAAAAAGAAACAGGTTTCGCAGCGAGGTTCTTTGAGATATTGCTAGAGATTGAAGTCTCTGGAGCTCTTTCCTCACACGTCAGATTGGCCGAGCGGTCTAAGGCGCCAGACGTAAGCTCTGGTTCCCGTAAGGGAGCGTGGGTTCGAACCACACATCTGACAATGCATTTTAAACATTCTGAAACTAACATACTCCCTTGATCTTTCAGAACATGTAAATTATGCAGAAACACGCCATGCAGATTTAACTAGAGACGACAGTGACAGCCCGAGCGGTCGAAAAGATTTAGCGGAACATACTTTTCCTGCGTCGAGGTGTAGCTCTTCTCACGGACGTCTCTGTTGTTGTTGTGCTGTGGCCCTGAGTTCCAAGCGACAGCGAGAAAACCTCAACAGCAACGCATACGTGTTTAAATGAATCGAAATTCCTTACTAAAGATAGATGAAACGGTGGCTCAGGTGCTGGAGTTCTGAAGCGGCCGTATTGCGTGGGCAGTAAGCTCACTAAGTTAGTGTGTCATGCTAACAACGGGAAGGCTATGGGTTAGATCCCACCAAGGGCTATTCCATATTGCTTCCCAAAAAGGCAGCGCGAGAGACTGCCAGGCAAATCCCAAGTGATCTGTACAAGGACTAAGATGTCCACACGTCTGGAAACGTTCTCGCCGACTTGTGTGCCACGCTGACGACACGGGTTCTCGTCCGATCACCGAAGTTAAGGAGCGATCTTACGTGCTTAGTACACGGCTCGGTGGCTAACTAGGAAGTCTGCGTGCTGTTGGATTCTTTAATTTTCCTTTTCCCTTAGTTTTCGGTGTTGCTGCGAGGTAATGATACGGTCCAGCACGCTGACCCCTCTCTTGCCTCTCGGGACGCAAATTCGCGAACCTGCGGCCACAGTCAAATGAAAGGGTCCGTTGTGCGTTTGTCGAGTTGGTCTCTCCCAGTCGTTTCTAGCGCCTGTCCTCTACATATACGCCCATTTGCAAGCGTCAGCTTTCGCGTCAGCCGAGCAAAGTCGAGACAAGTCGACACATGGGGACACACGATGCTGTGAATTGCAATCTGCACTAGCCTATGCGGAGCGGGACGAGTGGCGAAGGAAAACCGTTCGTAACACGACAGTTGGGAAATTCGACGATCGCGAGCGTTGGAAACACTCTCCGGAGTAAAGAAGACAACTTCCGTGCGGTGTCCGGGTTTCGAACCCGGACCAGCTACTTGGGAAGCAACCATGCTGACCGACACACCACCACCGCCTTCTGCTACGCGCTGCTTGCGCCGTGATGTGTCGCCTTCCCTCCTGGCGCCAGAGGCCGAAGGCAATCTCGCTGTAGACGCTCAACGCCGAGTGGAAGGCGAGCACATCTGAACCCGTTTTCCTGGTGCTGCTAGGGCCATATACTGAAACTGAGCGCAGAACTAACTTTTACTGAAGAATCTGCCCTTTAATGCACATCAGGGCGAACACGAAATTTCTAATATCAAGTACTCACTGACGATCCAAAGACGTTTCAGTATGTACGCGTCGGTACCACCGGGGCAGTGCCTAAGTATTGTAAATTGAAGGACGACAGTTTGAGCCTCACGGGAAGTATTTCATTGGCTTCCCACGAGTGCGTAATGAACAGCGTGGCTGTTGCTAGGAAACGGCCTTATTTGCCGTTGGCTAATATCTAGTTTTCTTTGCATCATTGTGAAAATGCTCCTATTACTAAATACAGTTTTGCTAGTTACAGTTCAAACTGGAAACGACGGAAGAATGCGGTCCAACGCGCCACAATGGTTCCCGAAAGGGAGGGTGCATTTCCTGCGCCACGTCTGACATTGCGTCTTAAATTTTCTAAAACTGACATAATTCCATCCTACCGAAAAAAGAAACAGGTTTCGCAGCGAGGTTCTTTGAGATATTGCTAGAGATTGAAGTCTCTGGAGCTCTTTCCTCGCACGTCAGATTGGCCGAGCGGTCTAAGGCGCCAGACGTAAGCTCTGGTTCCCGTAAGGGAGCGTGGGTTCGAACCACACATCTGACAATGCATTTTAAACATTCTGAAACTAACATACTCCCTTGATCTTTCAGAACATGTAAATTATGCAGAAACACGCCATGCAGATTTAACTAGAGACGACAGTGACAGCCCGAGCGGTCGAAAAGATTTAGCGGAACATACTTTTCCTGCGTCGAGGTGTAGCTCTTCTCACGGACGTCTCTGTTGTTGTTGTGCTGTGGCCCTGAGTTCCAAGCGACAGCGAGAAAACCTCAACAGCAACGCATACGTGTTTAAATGAATCGAAATTCCTTACTAAAGATAGATGAAACGGTGGCTCAGGTGCTGGAGTTCTGAAGCGGCCGTATTGCGTGGGCAGTAAGCTCACTAAGTTAGTGTGTCATGCTAACAACGGGAAGGCTATGGGTTAGATCCCACCAAGGGCTATTCCATATTGCTTCCCAAAAAGGCAGCGCGAGAGACTGCCAGGCAAATCCCAAGTGATCTGTACAAGGACTAAGATGTCCACACGTCTGGAAACGTTCTCGCCGACTTGTGTGCCACGCTGACGACACGGGTTCTCGTCCGATCACCGAAGTTAAGGAGCGATCTTACGTGCTTAGTACACGGCTCGGTGGCTAACTAGGAAGTCTGCGTGCTGTTGGATTCTTTAATTTTCCTTTTCCCTTAGTTTTCGGTGTTGCTGCGAGGTAATGATACGGTCCAGCACGCTGACCCCTCTCTTGCCTCTCGGGACGCAAATTCGCGAACCTGCGGCCACAGTCAAATGAAAGGGTCCGTTGTGCGTTTGTCGAGTTGGTCTCTCCCAGTCGTTTCTAGCGCCTGTCCTCTACATATACGCCCATTTGCAAGCGTCAGCTTTCGCGTCAGCCGAGCAAAGTCGAGACAAGTCGACACATGGGGACACACGATGCTGTGAATTGCAATCTGCACTAGCCTATGCGGAGCGGGACGAGTGGCGAAGGAAAACCGTTCGTAACACGACAGTTGGGAAATTCGACGATCGCGAGCGTTGGAAACACTCTCCGGAGTAAAGAAGACAACTTCCGTGCGGTGTCCGGGTTTCGAACCCGGACCAGCTACTTGGGAAGCAACCATGCTGACCGACACACCACCACCGCCTTCTGCTACGCGCTGCTTGCGCCGTGATGTGTCGCCTTCCCTCCTGGCGCCAGAGGCCGAAGGCAATCTCGCTGTAGACGCTCAACGCCGAGTGGAAGGCGAGCACATCTGAACCCGTTTTCCTGGTGCTGCTAGGGCCATATACTGAAACTGAGCGCAGAACTAACTTTTACTGAAGAATCTGCCCTTTAATGCACATCAGGGCGAACACGAAATTTCTAATATCAAGTACTCACTGACGATCCAAAGACGTTTCAGTATGTACGCGTCGGTACCACCGGGGCAGTGCCTAAGTATTGTAAATTGAAGGACGACAGTTTGAGCCTCACGGGAAGTATTTCATTGGCTTCCCACGAGTGCGTAATGAACAGCGTGGCTGTTGCTAGGAAACGGCCTTATTTGCCGTTGGCTAATATCTAGTTTTCTTTGCATCATTGTGAAAATGCTCCTATTACTAAATACAGTTTTGCTAGTTACAGTTGAAACTGGAAACGACGGAAGAATGCGGTCCAACGCGCCACAATGGTTCCCGAAAGGGAGGGTGCATTTCCTGCGCCACGTCTGACATTGCGTCTTAAATTTTCTAAAACTGACATAATTCCATCCTACCGAAAAAAGAAACAGGTTTCGCAGCGAGGTTCTTTGAGATATTGCTAGAGATTGAAGTCTCTGGAGCTCTTTCCTCGCACGTCAGATTGGCCGAGCGGTCTAAGGCGCCAGACGTAAGCTCTGGTTCCCGTAAGGGAGCGTGGGTTCGAACCACACATCTGACAATGCATTTTAAACATTCTGAAACTAACATACTCCCTTGATCTTTCAGAACATGTAAATTATGCAGAAACACGCCATGCAGATTTAACTAGAGACGACAGTGACAGCCCGAGCGGTCGAAAAGATTTAGCGGAACATACTTTTCCTGCGTCGAGGTGTAGCTCTTCTCACGGACGTCTCTGTTGTTGTTGTGCTGTGGCCCTGAGTTCCAAGCGACAGCGAGAAAACCTCAACAGCAACGCATACGTGTTTAAATGAATCGAAATTCCTTACTAAAGATAGATGAAACGGTGGCTCAGGTGCTGGAGTTCTGAAGCGGCCGTATTGCGTGGGCAGTAAGCTCACTAAGTTAGTGTGTCATGCTAACAACGGGAAGGCTATGGGTTAGATCCCACCAAGGGCTATTCCATATTGCTTCCCAAAAAGGCAGCGCGAGAGACTGCCAGGCAAATCCCAAGTGATCTGTACAAGGACTAAGATGTCCACACGTCTGGAAACGTTCTCGCCGACTTGTGTGCCACGCTGACGACACGGGTTCTCGTCCGATCACCGAAGTTAAGGAGCGATCTTACGTGCTTAGTACACGGCTCGGTGGCTAACTAGGAAGTCTGCGTGCTGTTGGATTCTTTAATTTTCCTTTTCCCTTAGTTTTCGGTGTTGCTGCGAGGTAATGATACGGTCCAGCACGCTGACCCCTCTCTTGCCTCTCGGGACGCAAATTCGCGAACCTGCGGCCACAGTCAAATGAAAGGGTCCGTTGTGCGTTTGTCGAGTTGGTCTCTCCCAGTCGTTTCTAGCGCCTGTCCTCTACATATACGCCCATTTGCAAGCGTCAGCTTTCGCGTCAGCCGAGCAAGGTCGAGACAAGTCGACACATGGGGACACACGATGCTGTGAATTGCAATCTGCACTAGCCTATGCGGAGCGGGACGAGTGGCGAAGGAAAACCGTTCGTAACACGACAGTTGGGAAATTCGACGATCGCGAGCGTTGGAAACACTCTCCGGAGTAAAGAAGACAACTTCCGTGCGGTGTCCGGGTTTCGAACCCGGACCAGCTACTTGGGAAGCAACCATGCTGACCGACACACCACCACCGCCTTCTGCTACGCGCTGCTTGCGCCGTGATGTGTCGCCTTCCCTCCTGGCGCCAGAGGCCGAAGGCAATCTCGCTGTAGACGCTCAACGCCGAGTGGAAGGCGAGCACATCTGAACCCGTTTTCCTGGTGCTGCTAGGGCCATATACTGAAACTGAGCGCAGAACTAACTTTTACTGAAGAATCTGCCCTTTAATGCACATCAGGGCGAACACGAAATTTCTAATATCAAGTACTCACTGACGATCCAAAGACGTTTCAGTATGTACGCGTCGGTACCACCGGGGCAGTGCCTAAGTATTGTAAATTGAAGGACGACAGTTTGAGCCTCACGGGAAGTATTTCATTGGCTTCCCACGAGTGCGTAATGAACAGCGTGGCTGTTGCTAGGAAACGGCCTTATTTGCCGTTGGCTAATATCTAGTTTTCTTTGCATCATTGTGAAAATGCTCCTATTACTAAATACAGTTTTGCTAGTTACAGTTCAAACTGGAAACGACGGAAGAATGCGGTCCAACGCGCCACAATGGTTCCCGAAAGGGAGGGTGCATTTCCTGCGCCACGTCTGACATTGCGTCTTAAATTTTCTAAAACTGACATAATTCCAACCTACCGAAAAAAGAAACAGGTTTCGCAGCGAGGTTCTTTGAGATATTGCTAGAGATTGAAGTCTCTGGAGCTCTTTCCTCGCACGTCAGATTGGCCGAGCGGTCTAAGGCGCCAGACGTAAGCTCTGGTTCCCGTAAGGGAGCGTGGGTTCGAACCACACATCTGACAATGCATTTTAAACATTCTGAAACTAACATACTCCCTTGATCTTTCAGAACATGTAAATTATGCAGAAACACGCCATGCAGATTTAACTAGAGACGACAGTGACAGCCCGAGCGGTCGAAAAGATTTAGCGGAACATACTTTTCCTGCGTCGAGGTGTAGCTCTTCTCACGGACGTCTCTGTTGTTGTTGTGCTGTGGCCCTGAGTTCCAAGCGACAGCGAGAAAACCTCAACAGCAACGCATACGTGTTTAAATGAATCGAAATTCCTTACTAAAGATAGATGAAACGGTGGCTCAGGTGCTGGAGTTCTGAAGCGGCCGTATTGCGTGGGCAGTAAGCTCACTAAGTTAGTGTGTCATGCTAACAACGGGAAGGCTATGGGTTAGATCCCACCAAGGGCTATTCCATATTGCTTCCCAAAAAGGCAGCGCGAGAGACTGCCAGGCAAATCCCAAGTGATCTGTACAAGGACTAAGATGTCCACACGTCTGGAAACGTTCTCGCCGACTTGTGTGCCACGCTGACGACACGGGTTCTCGTCCGATCACCGAAGTTAAGGAGCGATCTTACGTGCTTAGTACACGGCTCGGTGGCTAACTAGGAAGTCTGCGTGCTGTTGGATTCTTTAATTTTCCTTTTCCCTTAGTTTTCGGTGTTGCTGCGAGGTAATGATACGGTCCAGCACGCTGACCCCTCTCTTGCCTCTCGGGACGCAAATTCGCGAACCTGCGGCCACAGTCAAATGAAAGGGTCCGTTGTGCGTTTGTCGAGTTGGTCTCTCCCAGTCGTTTCTAGCGCCTGTCCTCTACATATACGCCCATTTGCAAGCGTCAGCTTTCGCGTCAGCCGAGCAAAGTCGAGACAAGTCGACACATGGGGACACACGATGCTGTGAATTGCAATCTGCACTAGCCTATGCGGAGCGGGACGAGTGGCGAAGGAAAACCATTCGTAACACGACAGTTGGGAAATTCGACGATCGCGAGCGTTGGAAACACTCTCCTGAGTAAAGAAGACAACTTCCGTGCGGTGTCCGGGTTTCGAACCCGGACCAGCCACTTGGGAAGCAACCATGCTGACCGACACACCACCACCGCCTTCTGCTACGCGCTGCTTGCGCCGTGATGTGTCGCCTTCCCTCCTGGCGCCAGAGGCCGAAGGCAATCTCGCTGTAGGCGCTCAACGCCGAGTGGAAGGCGAGCACATCTGAACCCGTTTTCCTGGTGCTGCTAGGGCCATATACTGAAACTGAGCGCAGAACTAACTTTTACTGAAGAATCTGCCCTTTAATGCACATCAGGGCGAACACGAAATTTCTAATATCAAGTACTCACTGACGATCCAAAGACGTTTCAGTATGTACGCGTCGGTACCACCGGGGCAGTGCCTAAGTATTGTAAATTGAAGGACGACAGTTTGAGCCTCACGGGAAGTATTTCATTGGCTTCCCACGAGTGCGTAATGAACAGCGTGGCTGTTGCTAGGAAACGGCCTTATTTGCCGTTGGCTAATATCTAGTTTTCTTTGCATCATTGTGAAAATGCTCCTATTACTAAATACAGTTTTGCTAGTTACAGTTCAAACTGGAAACGACGGAAGAATGCGGTCCAACGCGCCACAATGGTTCCCGAAAGGGAGGGTGCATTTCCTGCGCCACGTCTGACATTGCGTCTTAAATTTTCTAAAACTGACATAATTCCAACCTACCGAAAAAAGAAACAGGTTTCGCAGCGAGGTTCTTTGAGATATTGCTAGAGATTGAAGTCTCTGGAGCTCTTTCCTCGCACGTCAGATTGGCCGAGCGGTCTAAGGCGCCAGACGTAAGCTCTGGTTCCCGTAAGGGAGCGTGGGTTCGAACCACACATCTGACAATGCATTTTAAACATTCTGAAACTAACATACTCCCTTGATCTTTCAGAACATGTAAATTATGCAGAAACGCGCCATGCAGATTTAACTAGAGACGACAGTGACAGCCCGAGCGGTCGAAAAGATTTAGCGGAACATACTTTTCCTGCGTCGAGGTGTAGCTCTTCTCACGGACGTCTCTGTTGTTGTTGTGCTGTGGCCCTGAGTTCCAAGCGACAGCGAGAAAACCTCAACAGCAACGCATACGTGTTTAAATGAATCGAAATTCCTTACTAAAGATAGATGAAACGGTGGCTCAGGTGCTGGAGTTCTGAAGCGGCCGTATTGCGTGGGCAGTAAGCTCACTAAGTTAGTGTGTCATGCTAACAACGGGAAGGCTATGGGTTAGATCCCACCAAGGGCTATTCCATATTGCTTCCCAAAAAGGCAGCGCGAGAGACTGCCAGGCAAATCCCAAGTGATCTGTACAAGGACTAAGATGTCCACACGTCTGGAAACGTTCTCGCCGACTTGTGTGCCACGCTGACGACACGGGTTCTCGTCCGATCACCGAAGTTAAGGAGCGATCTTACGTGCTTAGTACACGGCTCGGTGGCTAACTAGGAAGTCTGCGTGCTGTTGGATTCTTTAATTTTCCTTTTCCCTTAGTTTTCGGTGTTGCTGCGAGGTAATGATACGGTCCAGCACGCTGACCCCTCTCTTGCCTCTCGGGACGCAAATTCGCGAACCTGCGGCCACAGTCAAATGAAAGGGTCCGTTGTGCGTTTGTCGAGTTGGTCTCTCCCAGTCGTTTCTAGCGCCTGTCCTCTACATATACGCCCATTTGCAAGCGTCAGCTTTCGCGTCAGCCGAGCAAAGTCGAGACAAGTCGACACATGGGGACACACGATGCTGTGAATTGCAATCTGCACTAGCCTATGCGGAGCGGGACGAGTGGCGAAGGAAAACCGTTCGTAACACGACAGTTGGGAAATTCGACGATCGCGAGCGTTGGAAACACTCTCCGGAGTAAAGAAGACAACTTCCGTGCGGTGTCCGGGTTTCGAACCCGGACCAGCTACTTGGGAAGCAACCATGCTGACCGACACACCACCACCGCCTTCTGCTACGCGCTGCTTGCGCCGTGATGTGTCGCCTTCCCTCCTGGCGCCAGAGGCCGAAGGCAATCTCGCTGTAGACGCTCAACGCCGAGTGGAAGGCGAGCACATCTGAACCCGTTTTCCTGGTGCTGCTAGGGCCATATACTGAAACTGAGCGCAGAACTAACTTTTACTGAAGAATCTGCCCTTTAATGCACATCAGGGCGAACACGAAATTTCTAATATCAAGTACTCACTGACGATCCAAAGACGTTTCAGTATGTACGCGTCGGTACCACCGGGGCAGTGCCTAAGTATTGTAAATTGAAGGACGACAGTTTGAGCCTCACGGGAAGTATTTCATTGGCTTCCCACGAGTGCGTAATGAACAGCGTGGCTGTTGCTAGGAAACGGCCTTATTTGCCGTTGGCTAATATCTAGTTTTCTTTGCATCATTGTGAAAATGCTCCTATTACTAAATACAGTTTTGCTAGTTACAGTTCAAACTGGAAACGACGGAAGAATGCGGTCCAACGCGCCACAATGGTTCCCGAAAGGGAGGGTGCATTTCCTGCGCCACGTCTGACATTGCGTCTTAAATTTTCTAAAACTGACATAATTCCAACCTACCGAAAAAAGAAACAGGTTTCGCAGCGAGGTTCTTTGAGATATTGCTAGAGATTGAAGTCTCTGGAGCTCTTTCCTCGCACGTCAGATTGGCCGAGCGGTCTAAGGCGCCAGACGTAAGCTCTGGTTCCCGTAAGGGAGCGTGGGTTCGAACCACACATCTGACAATGCATTTTAAACATTCTGAAACTAACATACTCCCTTGATCTTTCAGAACATGTAAATTATGCAGAAACACGCCATGCAGATTTAACTAGAGACGACAGTGACAGCCCGAGCGGTCGAAAAGATTTAGCGGAACATACTTTTCCTGCGTCGAGGTGTAGCTCTTCTCACGGACGTCTCTGTTGTTGTTGTGCTGTGGCCCTGAGTTCCAAGCGACAGCGAGAAAACCTCAACAGCAACGCATACGTGTTTAAATGAATCGAAATTCCTTACTAAAGATAGATGAAACGGTGGCTCAGGTGCTGGAGTTCTGAAGCGGCCGTATTGCGTGGGCAGTAAGCTCACTAAGTTAGTGTGTCATGCTAACAACGGGAAGGCTATGGGTTAGATCCCACCAAGGGCTATTCCATATTGCTTCCCAAAAAGGCAGCGCGAGAGACTGCCAGGCAAATCCCAAGTGATCTGTACAAGGACTAAGATGTCCACACGTCTGGAAACGTTCTCGCCGACTTGTGTGCCACGCTGACGACACGGGTTCTCGTCCGATCACCGAAGTTAAGGAGCGATCTTACGTGCTTAGTACACGGCTCGGTGGCTAACTAGGAAGTCTGCGTGCTGTTGGATTCTTTAATTTTCCTTTTCCCTTAGTTTTCGGTGTTGCTGCGAGGTAATGATACGGTCCAGCACGCTGACCCCTCTCTTGCCTCTCGGGACGCAAATTCGCGAACCTGCGGCCACAGTCAAATGAAAGGGTCCGTTGTGCGTTTGTCGAGTTGGTCTCTCCCAGTCGTTTCTAGCGCCTGTCCTCTACATATACGCCCATTTGCAAGCGTCAGCTTTCGCGTCAGCCGAGCAAAGTCGAGACAAGTCGACACATGGGGACACACGATGCTGTGAATTGCAATCTGCACTAGCCTATGCGGAGCGGGACGAGTGGCGAAGGAAAACCATTCGTAACACGACAGTTGGGAAATTCGACGATCGCGAGCGTTGGAAACACTCTCCTGAGTAAAGAAGACAACTTCCGTGCGGTGTCCGGGTTTCGAACCCGGACCAGCCACTTGGGAAGCAACCATGCTGACCGACACACCACCACCGCCTTCTGCTACGCGCTGCTTGCGCCGTGATGTGTCGCCTTCCCTCCTGGCGCCAGAGGCCGAAGGCAATCTCGCTGTAGGCGCTCAACGCCGAGTGGAAGGCGAGCACATCTGAACCCGTTTTCCTGGTGCTGCTAGGGCCATATACTGAAACTGAGCGCAGAACTAACTTTTACTGAAGAATCTGCCCTTTAATGCACATCAGGGCGAACACGAAATTTCTAATATGAAGTACTCACTGACGATCCAAAGACGTTTCAGTATGTACGCGTCGGTACCACCGGGGCAGTGCCTAAGTATTGTAAAGTGAAGGACGACAGTTTGAGCCTCACGGGAAGTATATCATTGGCTTCCCACGAGTGCGTAATGCACAGCGTGGCTGTTGCTAGGAAACGGCCTTATTTGCCGTTGGCTAATATCTAGTTTTCTTTGCATCATTGTGAAAATGTTCCTATTACTAAATACAGTTTTGCTAGTTACAGTTCAAACTGGAAACGACGGAAGAATGCGGTCCAACGCGCCACATTGGTTCCCGAAAGGGAGGGTGCATTTCCTACGCCACGTCTGACATTGCGTCTTAAATTTTCTAAAACTGACATAATTCCATCCTACCGAAAAAAGAAACAGGTTTCGCAGCGAGGTTCTTTGAGATATTGCTAGAGATTGAAGTCTCTGGAGCTCTTTCCTCGCACGTCAGATTGGCCGAGCGGTCTAGGGCGCCAGATTTAAGCTCTGGTTCCCGTAAGGCAGCGTGGGTGCGAACCACACATCTGACAATGCATTTTAAACATTCTGAAACTAACATACTCCCTTGATCTTTCAGAACAAGTAAATTATGCAGAAACACGCCATGCAGATTTAACTAGAGACGACAGTGACAGCCCGAGCGGTCGAAAAGAAATAGCGGAACATACTTTTCCTGCGTCGAGGTGTAGCTCTTCTCACGGACGTCTCCGTTGTTGTTGTGCTGTGGCCCTGGGTTCCAAGCGACAGCGAGAAAACCTCAACAGCAACGCATACGTGTTTAAATGAATCGAAAGGCCTTAATAAAGATAGATGAAACGGTGGCTCAGGTGCTGGAGTTCTGAAGCGGCCGTATAGCTTGGGCAGTAAGCTCACTAAGTTAGTGTGTCATGCTAACAACGGGAAGGCTATGGGTTAGATCCCACCAAGGGCTATTCCATATTGCTTCCCTAAAAGGCAGCGCGAGAGACTGCCAGGCAAATCCCAAGTGATCTGTACAAGGACTAGGATGTCCGCACGTCTGGAAACGTTCTCGCCGACTTGTGTGCCACGCTGACGACACGGGTTCTCGTCCGATCACCGAAGTTAAGCAGCGTTTTTACGTGCTTAGTACACGGCTCGGTGGCTAACTAGGAAGTCTGCGTGCTGTTGGATTCTTTAATTTTCCTTTTCCCTTAGTTTTCAGTGTTGCTGCGAGGTAATGATACGGTCCAGCACGCTGACCCCTCTCTTGCCTCTCGGGACGCAAATTCGCGAACCTGCGGCCGCAGTCAAATGAAAGGGTCCGTTGTGCGTTTGTCGAGTTGGTCTCTCCCAGTCGTTTCTAGCGCCTGTCCTCTACATATACGCCCATTTGCAAGCGTCAGCTTTCGCGTCAGCCGAGCAAAGTCGAGACAAGTCGACACATGGGGACACACGATGCTGTGAATTGCAATCCGTACTAGCCTACGCGGAGCGGGACGAGTGGCGAAGGAAAACCATTCGTAACACGACAATTCGGAAATTCGACGATCGCGAGCGTTGGAAACACTCTCCTGAGTAAAGAAGACAACTTCCGTGCGGTGTCCGGGTTTCGAACCCGGGTCAGCTACTTGGGAAGCAATCATGCTGACCGACACACCACCACCGCCTTCTGCTACGCGCTGCTTGCGCCGTGATGTGTCGCCTTCCCTCCTGGCGCCAGAGGCCGAAGGCAATCTCGCTGTAGGCGCTCAACGCCGAGTGGAAGGCGAGCACATCTGAACCCGTTTTCCTGGTGCTGCTAGGGCCATATACTGAAACTGAGCGCAGAACTAACTTTTACTGAAGAATCTGCCCTTTAATGCACATCAGGGCGAACACGAAATTTCTAATATGAAGTACTCACTGACGATCCAAAGACGTTTCAGTATGTACGCGTCGGTACCACCGGGGCAGTGCCTAAGTATTGTAAAGTGAAGGACGACAGTTTGAGCCTCACGGGAAGCATTTCATTGGCTTCCCACGAGTGCGTAATGCACAGCGTGGCTGTTGCTAGGAAACGGCCTTATTTGCCGTTGGCTAATATCTAGTTTTCTTTGCATCATTGTGAAAATGTTCCTATTACTAAATACAGTTTTGCTAGTTACAGTTCAAACTGGAAACGACGGAAGAATGCGGTCCAACGCGCCACATTGGTTCCCGAAAGGGAGGGTGCATTTCCTACGCCACGTCTGACATTGCGTCTTAAATTTTCTAAAACTGACATAATTCCATCCTACCGAAAAAAGAAACAGGTTTCGCAGCGAGGTTCTTTGAGATATTGCTAGAGATTGAAGTCTCTGGAGCTCTTTCCTCGCACGTCAGCTTGGCCGAGCGGTCTAAGGCGCCAGATTTAAGCTCTGGTTCCCGTAAGGGAGCGTGGGTGCGAACCACACATCTGACAATGCATTTTAAACATTCTGAAACTAACATACTCCCTTGATCTTTCAGAACAAGTAAATTATGCAGAAACACGCCATGCAGATTTAACTAGAGACGACAGTGACAGCCCGAGCGGTCGAAAAGAAATAGCGGAACATACTTTTCCTGCGTCGAGGTGTAGCTCTTCTCACGGACGTCTCCGTTGTTGTTGTGCTGTGGCCCTGGGTTCCAAGCGACAGCGAGAAAACCTCAACAGCAACGCATACGTGTTTAAATGAATCGAAAGGCCTTAATAAAGATAGATGAAACGGTGGCTCAGGTGCTGGAGTTCTGAAGCGGCCGTATAGCTTGGGCAGTAAGCTCACTAAGTTAGTGTATCATGCTAACAACGGGAAGGCTATGGGTTAGATCCCACCAAGGGCTATTCCATATTGCTTCCCTAAAAGGCAGCGCGAGAGACTGCCAGGCAAATCCCAAGTGATCTGTACAAGGACTAGGATGTCCGCACGTCTGGAAACGTTCTCGCCGACTTGTGTGCCACGCTGACGACACGGGTTCTCGTCCGATCACCGAAGTTAAGCAGCGTTTTTACGTGCTTAGTACACGGCTCGGTGGCTAACTAGGAAGTCTGCGTGCTGTTGGATTCTTTAATTTTCCTTTTCCCTTAGTTTTCAGTGTTGCTGCGAGGTAATGATACGGTCCAGCACGCTGACCCCTCTCTTGCCTCTCGGGACGCAAATTCGCGAACCTGCGGCCGCAGTCAAATGAAAGGGTCCGTTGTGCGTTTGTCGAGTTGGTCTCTCCCAGTCGTTTCTAGCGCCTGTCCTCTACATATACGCCCATTTGCAAGCGTCAGCTTTCGCGTCAGCCGAGCAAAGTCGAGACAAGTCGACACATGGGGACACACGATGCTGTGAATTGCAATCCGTACTAGCCTACGCGGAGCGGGACGAGTGGCGAAGGAAAACCATTCGTAACACGACAATTCGGAAATTCGACGATCGCGAGCGTTGGAAACACTCTCCTGAGTAAAGAAGACAACTTCCGTGCGGTGTCCGGGTTTCGAACCCGGGTCAGCTACTTGGGAAGCAATCATGCTGACCGACACACCACCACCGCCTTCTGCTACGCGCTGCTTGCGCCGTGATGTGTCGCCTTCCCTCCTGGCGCCAGAGGCCGAAGGCAATCTCGCTGTAGGCGCTCAACGCCGAGTGGAAGGCGAGCACATCTGAACCCGTTTTCCTGGTGCTGCTAGGGCCATATACTGAAACTGAGCGCAGAACTAACTTTTACTGAAGAATCTGCCCTTTAATGCACATCAGGGCGAACACGAAATTTCTAATATGAAGTACTCACTGACGATCCAAAGACGTTTCAGTATGTACGCGTCGGTACCACCGGGGCAGTGCCTAAGTATTGTAAAGTGAAGGACGACAGTTTGAGCCTCACGGGAAGCATTTCATTGGCTTCCCACGAGTGCGTAATGCACAGCGTGGCTGTTGCTAGGAAACGGCCTTATTTGCCGTTGGCTAATATCTAGTTTTCTTTGCATCATTGTGAAAATGTTCCTATTACTAAATACAGTTTTGCTAGTTACAGTTCAAACTGGAAACGACGGAAGAATGCGGTCCAACGCGCCACATTGGTTCCCGAAAGGGAGGGTGCATTTCCTACGCCACGTCTGACATTGCGTCTTAAATTTTCTAAAACTGACATAATTCCATCCTACCGAAAAAAGAAACAGGTTTCGCAGCGAGGTTCTTTGAGATATTGCTAGAGATTGAAGTCTCTGGAGCTCTTTCCTCGCACGTCAGCTTGGCCGAGCGGTCTAAGGCGCCAGATTTAAGCTCTGGTTCCCGTAAGGGAGCGTGGGTGCGAACCACACATCTGACAATGCATTTTAAACATTCTGAAACTAACATACTCCCTTGATCTTTCAGAACAAGTAAATTATGCAGAAACACGCCATGCAGATTTAACTAGAGACGACAGTGACAGCCCGAGCGGTCGAAAAGAAATAGCGGAACATACTTTTCCTGCGTCGAGGTGTAGCTCTTCTCACGGACGTCTCCGTTGTTGTTGTGCTGTGGCCCTGGGTTCCAAGCGACAGCGAGAAAACCTCAACAGCAACGCATACGTGTTTAAATGAATCGAAAGGCCTTAATAAAGATAGATGAAACGGTGGCTCAGGTGCTGGAGTTCTGAAGCGGCCGTATAGCTTGGGCAGTAAGCTCACTAAGTTAGTGTATCATGCTAACAACGGGAAGGCTATGGGTTAGATCCCACCAAGGGCTATTCCATATTGCTTCCCTAAAAGGCAGCGCGAGAGACTGCCAGGCAAATCCCAAGTGATCTGTACAAGGACTAGGATGTCCGCACGTCTGGAAACGTTCTCGCCGACTTGTGTGCCACGCTGACGACACGGGTTCTCGTCCGATCACCGAAGTTAAGCAGCGTTTTTACGTGCTTAGTACACGGCTCGGTGGCTAACTAGGAAGTCTGCGTGCTGTTGGATTCTTTAATTTTGCCTTTTCCCTTAGTTTTCGGTGTTGCTGCGAGGTAATGATACGGTCCAGCACGCTGACCCCTCTCTTGCCTCTCGGGACGCAAATTCGCGAACCTGCGGCCACAGTCAAATGAAAGGGTCCGTTGTGCGTTTGTCGAGTTGGTCTCTCCCAGTCGTTTCTAGCGCCTGTCCTCTACATATACGCCCATTTGCAAGCGTCAGCTTTCGCGTCAGCCGAGCAAAGTCGAGACAAGTCGACACATGGGGACACACGATGCTGTGAATTGCAATCCGTACTAGCCTACGCGGAGCGGGACGAGTGGCGAAGGAAAACCATTCGTAACACGACAATTCGGAAATTCGACGATCGCGAGCGTTGGAAACACTCTCCTGAGTAAAGAAGACAACTTCCGTGCGGTGTCCGGGTTTCGAACCCGGGTCAGCTACTTGGGAAGCAATCATGCTGACCGACACACCACCACCGCCTTCTGCTACGCGCTGCTTGCGCCGTGATGTGTCGCCTTCCCTCCTGGCGCCAGAGGCCGAAGGCAATCTCGCTGTAGGCGCTCAACGCCGAGTGGAAGGCGAGCACATCTGAACCCGTTTTCCTGGTGCTGCTAGGGCCATATACTGAAACTGAGCGCAGAACTAACTTTTACTGAAGAATCTGCCCTTTAATGCACATCAGGGCGAACACGAAATTTCTAATATGAAGTACTCACTGACGATCCAAAGACGTTTCAGTATGTACGCGTCGGTACCACCGGGGCAGTGCCTAAGTATTGTAAAGTGAAGGACGACAGTTTGAGCCTCACGGGAAGTATTTCATTGGCTTCCCACGAGTGCGTAATGCACAGCGTGGCTGTTGCTAGGAAACGGCCTTATTTGCCGTTGGCTAATATCTAGTTTTCTTTGCATCATTGTGAAAATGTTCCTATTACTAAATACAGTTTTGCTAGTTACAGTTCAAACTGGAAACGACGGAAGAATGCGGTCCAACGCGCCACATTGCTTCCCGAAAGGGAGGGTGCATTTCCTACGCCACGTCTGACATTGCGTCTTAAATTTTCTAAAACTGACATAGTTCCATCCTACCGAAAAAAGAAACAGGTTTCGCAGCGAGGTTCTTTGAGATATTGCTAGAGATTGAAGTCTCTGGAGCTCTTTCCTCGCACGTCAGATTGGCCGAGCGGTCTAAGGCGCCAGATTTAAGCTCTGGTTCCCGTAAGGGAGCGTGGGTGCGAACCACACATCTGACAATGCATTTTAAACATTCTGAAACTAACATACTCCCTTGATCTTTCAGAACAAGTAAATTATGCAGAAACACGCCATGCAGATTTAACTAGAGACGACAGTGACAGCCCGAGCGGTCGAAAAGAAATAGCGGAACATACTTTTCCTGCGTCGAGGTGTAGCTCTTCTCACGGACGTCTCCGTTGTTGTTGTGCTGTGGCCCTGGGTTCCAAGCGACAGCGAGAAAACCTCAACAGCAACGCATACGTGTTTAAATGAATCGAAAGGCCTTAATAAAGATAGATGAAACGGTGGCTCAGGTGCTGGAGTTCTAAAGCGGCCGTATAGCTTGGGCAGTAAGCTCACTAAGTTAGTGTGTCATGCTAACAACGGGAAGGCTATGGGTTAGATCCCACCAAGGGCTATTCCATATTGCTTCCCTAAAAGGCAGCGCGAGAGACTGCCAGGCAAATCCCAAGTGATCTGTACAAGGACTAGGATGTCCGCACGTCTGGAAACGTTCTCGCCGACTTGTGTGCCACGCTGACGACACGGGTTCTCGTCCGATCACCGAAGTTAAGCAGCGTTTTTACGTGCTTAGTACACGGCTCGGTGGCTAACTAGGAAGTCTGCGTGCTGTTGGATTCTTTAATTTTCCTTTTCCCTTAGTTTTCAGTGTTGCTGCGAGGTAATGATACGGTCCAGCACGCTGACCCCTCTCTTGCCTCTCGGGACGCAAATTCGCGAACCTGCGGCCGCAGTCAAATGAAAGGGTCCGTTGTGCGTTTGTCGAGTTGGTCTCTCCCAGTCGTTTCTAGCGCCTGTCCTCTACATATACGCCCATTTGCAAGCGTCAGCTTTCGCGTCAGCCGAGCAAAGTCGAGACAAGTCGACACATGGGGACACACGATGCTGTGAATTGCAATCCGTACTAGCCTACGCGGAGCGGGACGAGTGGCGAAGGAAAACCATTCGTAACACGACAATTCGGAAATTCGACGATCGCGAGCGTTGGAAACACTCTCCTGAGTAAAGAAGACAACTTCCGTGCGGTGTCCGGGTTTCGAACCCGGGTCAGCTACTTGGGAAGCAATCATGCTGACCGACACACCACCACCGCCTTCTGCTACGCGCTGCTTGCGCCGTGATGTGTCGCCTTCCCTCCTGGCGCCAGAGGCCGAAGGCAATCTCGCTGTAGGCGCTCAACGCCGAGTGGAAGGCGAGCACATCTGAACCCGTTTTCCTGGTGCTGCTAGGGCCATATACTGAAACTGAGCGCAGAACTAACTTTTACTGAAGAATCTGCCCTTTAATGCACATCAGGGCGAACACGAAATTTCTAATATGAAGTACTCACTGACGATCCAAAGACGTTTCAGTATGTACGCGTCGGTACCACCGGGGCAGTGCCTAAGTATTGTAAAGTGAAGGACGACAGTTTGAGCCTCACGGGAAGCATTTCATTGGCTTCCCACGAGTGCGTAATGCACAGCGTGGCTGTTGCTAGGAAACGGCCTTATTTGCCGTTGGCTAATATCTAGTTTTCTTTGCATCATTGTGAAAATGTTCCTATTACTAAATACAGTTTTGCTAGTTACAGTTCAAACTGGAAACGACGGAAGAATGCGGTCCAACGCGCCACATTGGTTCCCGAAAGGGAGGGTGCATTTCCTACGCCACGTCTGACATTGCGTCTTAAATTTTCTAAAACTGACATAATTCCATCCTACCGAAAAAAGAAACAGGTTTCGCAGCGAGGTTCTTTGAGATATTGCTAGAGATTGAAGTCTCTGGAGCTCTTTCCTCGCACGTCAGCTTGGCCGAGCGGTCTAAGGCGCCAGATTTAAGCTCTGGTTCCCGTAAGGGAGCGTGGGTGCGAACCACACATCTGACAATGCATTTTAAACATTCTGAAACTAACATACTCCCTTGATCTTTCAGAACAAGTAAATTATGCAGAAACACGCCATGCAGATTTAACTAGAGACGACAGTGACAGCCCGAGCGGTCGAAAAGAAATAGCGGAACATACTTTTCCTGCGTCGAGGTGTAGCTCTTCTCACGGACGTCTCCGTTGTTGTTGTGCTGTGGCCCTGGGTTCCAAGCGACAGCGAGAAAACCTCAACAGCAACGCATACGTGTTTAAATGAATCGAAAGGCCTTAATAAAGATAGATGAAACGGTGGCTCAGGTGCTGGAGTTCTGAAGCGGCCGTATAGCTTGGGCAGTAAGCTCACTAAGTTAGTGTATCATGCTAACAACGGGAAGGCTATGGGTTAGATCCCACCAAGGGCTATTCCATATTGCTTCCCTAAAAGGCAGCGCGAGAGACTGCCAGGCAAATCCCAAGTGATCTGTACAAGGACTAGGATGTCCGCACGTCTGGAAACGTTCTCGCCGACTTGTGTGCCACGCTGACGACACGGGTTCTCGTCCGATCACCGAAGTTAAGCAGCGTTTTTACGTGCTTAGTACACGGCTCGGTGGCTAACTAGGAAGTCTGCGTGCTGTTGGATTCTTTAATTTTGCCTTTTCCCTTAGTTTTCGGTGTTGCTGCGAGGTAATGATACGGTCCAGCACGCTGACCCCTCTCTTGCCTCTCGGGACGCAAATTCGCGAACCTGCGGCCACAGTCAAATGAAAGGGTCCGTTGTGCGTTTGTCGAGTTGGTCTCTCCCAGTCGTTTCTAGCGCCTGTCCTCTACATATACGCCCATTTGCAAGCGTCAGCTTTCGCGTCAGCCGAGCAAAGTCGAGACAAGTCGACACATGGGGACACACGATGCTGTGAATTGCAATCCGTACTAGCCTACGCGGAGCGGGACGAGTGGCGAAGGAAAACCATTCGTAACACGACAATTCGGAAATTCGACGATCGCGAGCGTTGGAAACACTCTCCTGAGTAAAGAAGACAACTTCCGTGCGGTGTCCGGGTTTCGAACCCGGGTCAGCTACTTGGGAAGCAATCATGCTGACCGACACACCACCACCGCCTTCTGCTACGCGCTGCTTGCGCCGTGATGTGTCGCCTTCCCTCCTGGCGCCAGAGGCCGAAGGCAATCTCGCTGTAGGCGCTCAACGCCGAGTGGAAGGCGAGCACATCTGAACCCGTTTTCCTGGTGCTGCTAGGGCCATATACTGAAACTGAGCGCAGAACTAACTTTTACTGAAGAATCTGCCCTTTAATGCACATCAGGGCGAACACGAAATTTCTAATATGAAGTACTCACTGACGATCCAAAGACGTTTCAGTATGTACGCGTCGGTACCACCGGGGCAGTGCCTAAGTATTGTAAAGTGAAGGACGACAGTTTGAGCCTCACGGGAAGTATTTCATTGGCTTCCCACGAGTGCGTAATGCACAGCGTGGCTGTTGCTAGGAAACGGCCTTATTTGCCGTTGGCTAATATCTAGTTTTCTTTGCATCATTGTGAAAATGTTCCTATTACTAAATACAGTTTTGCTAGTTACAGTTCAAACTGGAAACGACGGAAGAATGCGGTCCAACGCGCCACATTGCTTCCCGAAAGGGAGGGTGCATTTCCTACGCCACGTCTGACATTGCGTCTTAAATTTTCTAAAACTGACATAATTCCATCCTACCGAAAAAAGAAACAGGTTTCGCAGCGAGGTTCTTTGAGATATTGCTAGAGATTGAAGTCTCTGGAGCTCTTTCCTCGCACGTCAGATTGGCCGAGCGGTCTAAGGCGCCAGATTTAAGCTCTGGTTCCCGTAAGGGAGCGTGGGTGCGAACCACACATCTGACAATGCATTTTAAACATTCTGAAACTAACATACTCCCTTGATCTTTCAGAACAAGTAAATTATGCAGAAACACGCCATGCAGATTTAACTAGAGACGACAGTGACAGCCCGAGCGGTCGAAAAGAAATAGCGGAACATACTTTTCCTGCGTCGAGGTGTAGCTCTTCTCACGGACGTCTCCGTTGTTGTTGTGCTGTGGCCCTGGGTTCCAAGCGACAGCGAGAAAACCTCAACAGCAACGCATACGTGTTTAAATGAATCGAAAGGCCTTAATAAAGATAGATGAAACGGTGGCTCAGGTGCTGGAGTTCTAAAGCGGCCGTATAGCTTGGGCAGTAAGCTCACTAAGTTAGTGTGTCATGCTAACAACGGGAAGGCTATGGGTTAGATCCCACCAAGGGCTATTCCATATTGCTTCCCTAAAAGGCAGCGCGAGAGACTGCCAGGCAAATCCCAAGTGATCTGTACAAGGACTAGGATGTCCGCACGTCTGGAAACGTTCTCGCCGACTTGTGTGCCACGCTGACGACACGGGTTCTCGTCCGATCACCGAAGTTAAGCAGCGTTTTTACGTGCTTAGTACACGGCTCGGTGGCTAACTAGGAAGTCTGCGTGCTGTTGGATTCTTTAATTTTCCTTTTCCCTTAGTTTTCAGTGTTGCTGCGAGGTAATGATACGGTCCAGCACGCTGACCCCTCTCTTGCCTCTCGGGACGCAAATTCGCGAACCTGCGGCCGCAGTCAAATGAAAGGGTCCGTTGTGCGTTTGTCGAGTTGGTCTCTCCCAGTCGTTTCTAGCGCCTGTCCTCTACATATACGCCCATTTGCAAGCGTCAGCTTTCGCGTCAGCCGAGCAAAGTCGAGACAAGTCGACACATGGGGACACACGATGCTGTGAATTGCAATCCGTACTAGCCTACGCGGAGCGGGACGAGTGGCGAAGGAAAACCATTCGTAACACGACAATTCGGAAATTCGACGATCGCGAGCGTGGAAACACTCTCCTGAGTAAAGAAGACAACTTCCGTGCGGTGTCCGGGTTTCGAACCCGGGTCAGCTACTTGGGAAGCAATCATGCTGACCGACACACCACCACCGCCTTCTGCTACGCGCTGCTTGCGCCGTGATGTGTCGCCTTCCCTCCTGGCGCCAGAGGCCGAAGGCAATCTCGCTGTAGGCGCTCAACGCCGAGTGGAAGGCGAGCACATCTGAACCCGTTTTCCTGGTGCTGCTAGGGCCATATACTGAAACTGAGCGCAGAACTAACTTTTACTGAAGAATCTGCCCTTTAATGCACATCAGGGCGAACACGAAATTTCTAATATGAAGTACTCACTGACGATCCAAAGACGTTTCAGTATGTACGCGTCGGTACCACCGGGGCAGTGCCTAAGTATTGTAAAGTGAAGGACGACAGTTTGAGCCTCACGGGAAGTATTTCATTGGCTTCCCACGAGTGCGTAATGCACAGCGTGGCTGTTGCTAGGAAACGGCCTTATTTGCCGTTGGCTAATATCTAGTTTTCTTTGCATCATTGTGAAAATGTTCCTATTACTAAATACAGTTTTGCTAGTTACAGTTCAAACTGGAAACGACGGAAGAATGCGGTCCAACGCGCCACATTGGTTCCCGAAAGGGAGGGTGCATTTCCTACGCCACATCTGACATTGCGTCTTAAATGTTCTAAAACTGACATAATTCCATCCTACCGAAAAAAGAAACAGGTTTCGCAGCGAGGTTCTTTGAGATATTGCTAGAGATTGAAGTCTCTGGAGCTCTTTCCTCGCACGTCAGATTGGACGAGCGGTCTAAGGCGCCAGATTTAAGCTCTGGTTCCCGTAAGGGAGTGTGGGTGCGAACCACACATCTGACAATGCATTTTAAACATTCTGAAACTAACATACTCCCTTGATCTTTCAGAACAAGTAAATTATGCAGAAACACGCCATGCAGATTTAACTAGAGACGACAGTGACAGCCCGAGCGGTCGAAAAGAAATAGCGGAACATACTTTTCCTGCGTCGAGGTGTAGCTCTTCTCACGGACGTCTCCGTTGTTGTTGTGCTGTGGCCCTGGGTTCCAAGCGACAGCGAGAAAACCTCAACAGCAACGCATACGTGTTTAAATGAATCGAAAGGCCTTAATAAAGATAGATGAAACGGTGGCTCAGGTGCTGGAGTTCTGAAGCGGCCGTATAGCTTGGGCAGTAAGCTCACTAAGTTAGTGTGTCATGCTAACAACGGGAAGGCTATGGGTTAGATCCCACCAAGGGCTATTCCATATTGCTTCCCTAAAAGGCAGCGCGAGAGACTGCCAGGCAAATCCCAAGTGATCTGTACAAGGACTAGGATGTCCGCACGTCTGGAAACGTTCTCGCCGACTTGTGTGCCACGCTGACGACACGGGTTCTCGTCCGATCACCGAAGTTAAGCAGCGTTTTTACGTGCTTAGTACACGGCTCGGTGGCTAACTAGGAAGTCTGCGTGCTGTTGGATTCTTTAATTTTCCTTTTCCCTTAGTTTTCAGTGTTGCTGCGAGGTAATGATACGGTCCAGCACGCTGACCCCTCTCTTGCCTCTCGGGACGCAAATTCGCGAACCTGCGGCCGCAGTCAAATGAAAGGGTCCGTTGTGCGTTTGTCGAGTTGGTCTCTCCCAGTCGTTTCTAGCGCCTGTCCTCTACATATACGCCCATTTGCAAGCGTCAGCTTTCGCGTCAGCCGAGTAAAGTCGAGACAAGTCGACAGATGGGGACACACGCTGCTGTGAATCGCAATCCGCACTAGAGTACGCGGAGCGGGACGAGGGGCGAAGGAAAACCATTCGCAACACGACAGTTGGGAAAATCGACGATCGCGAGCGTTGGAAACACTCTCCTGAGTAAAGAAGAGAACTTCCGTGCGGTGTCCGGGCTTCGAACCCGGATCAGCTACTTGGGAAGCAACCATGCTGACCGACACACCACCAGTGCCTTCAGCTGCGTGCTGCTTGCGCCGTGGTGTCACCTTCCCTACTGGCGCCAGAGGCCATAGTCCATCGCGCTGTAGGCGCCCAACGACGAGTGGAAGGCGTGCACACCTGAACGCGTTTGCGTGGTGCTGCTAGAGCGATATACTGTAACTAGGCGCAGAACTGACTTTCACTTTGGCTACGTTCTCGCCAACTTGTATGCCACGCCAAAGACACAGGTCCATGTCCGATCACCGAAATTAGGCAGCGTTGGTCGTGGTTGGTACTCGCGTGGGTGACCAACCAGGAAGTCCGCGAGCTATTGGTTTCTTCAGTTTTGCCTTTTTCTTTAGTTTTTGGGTCTGCTGCGCGGAAATCATACGGTCTATTACACTGACCCCTCTCCTACTCCCAGCAGGGAATCGTATAGCGCTCTTAGAAAAAAGTGTTTCGAGACTGTTACCTGAAATGCTCCTCCATGATATTGACAAGAGGGAGATTGATTTAATAATTAAATCACTAAAGACCAAGAACTCTCATGGATATGAAGGGTTATCTAGCAGATTACTGAAGTTTTGTTCTATGTATGTTAGCCCAGTACTTAGCCGTATCCGTAACTTTTCCTTTAGGAGTGGTCGGTTTCCTGACCGATTAAAGTACTCGGCAGTGAAGCCACTTTATAAAAATGGAGATAATGTTGACAATTATAGACCTATTTCTATCCCATCGGTGTTTGCTAAAGTTATCGAGAAGGTTGTATATACAAGGTTACTGGAGCATTCAAATTCACAAAATTTGCTGTCAGATGTTCAGTTTGGTTTTAGAAATGGTTTAACAACTGAAAATGCTATATTCTCTTTTCTCTGTGAGGTTTTGGACGGATTAAATATAAGGTTGCGACGCTATGTGTTTTTTTATGATTTCACGAAAGGTTTTGACTGTGTTTCCACAAAATATTACTGCAGAAGTTCGACCATTATGGAGTAAGGGGAGTACCTTACAATTGGTTCGCCTCTTACTTTAATAACACAAAGCAGAAGGTCATTCTCCGCAATATTGAGAGTGGTAGTGAAGTTCAGTCCCAATGGGGCACTGTTAAGTGGGGCGTTCACCAAGGGTTGGTGCTGGGGCCACTGCTGTTTCTTATTTATATAAATGATATGCCTTCAAGTATTACAGGTGATTCAAAAATATTTCTGTTTGCTGATGACACCAGCTTGATAGTGAAGGATCTTGTGTGTAGTATTGAAACAGTATCAAATAACGTAGTTCATGAAATAAGTTCGTGGCTTGTGGAAAGTAATTTGATGCTAAATCACAGTAAGACGCAGCTTTTACTGTTTCTAACTCACAATTCAACAAGAACCGATATTTTGATGAGACAGAATGGGCGTATTATAAGCGAGACGGAACAGTTCAAGTTCTTAGGCGTTCGGATAGATAGTAAGTTGTTGTGGAAAGCCCATGTTCAGCATCTTGTTCAGAAACAAAATGCTGCTTTATTTACCATTAGAACAGTATCTGAAATATGTGACACTTCAACACGAAAAGTAGTCTCCTTCGCATATTTTCATACGCTTATGTCGTATGATATTATTTTTTGGGGTAATTCTTCTGATTCAAAAAGGGTATTTTTGGCTCGAAAACGGGCTGTTGAGCTATATGTGGTGTAAGTTCGAGAACCTCTTGTCGACCCCTATTCAATAGTCTGGGAATTTTGACATTGCCCTCACAGTATATATTTTCTTTAATGTCGTTTGTTGTTAGTAATATTAGCCTATTCCCAAGAGTTAGCAGCTTTCACTCAGTTAATACTAGGCAGAAATCCAATCTGCATGTGGTGGTGGTGGTGGTTAGTGTTTAACGTCCCGTCGACAACGGGGTCATTAGAGACGGAGCGCAAGCTCGGGTTAGGGAAGGATTGGGAAGGAAATCGGCCGTGCCCTTTCAAAGGAACCATCCCGGCATTTGCCTGAAGCGATTTAGGGAAATCACGGAAAACCTAAATCAGGATGGCCGGGGACGGGATTGAACCGTCGTCCTCCCGAATGCGAGTCCAGTGTGCTAACCACTGCGCCACCTCGCTCGGTAATCTGCATGTGGAATACACTTCCTTGACTCTGCTGCATCCATTTTCAATAAGCTACCACAAGAACTCAAAAACATTACCAGTAGCCCAAAATCTTTTACGTCTAAAATGAAGAGTTTCCTCATGCCTCACGCCTTCTATTCTGTCGAGGGGTTCCTGGAAGAGCTAAAAAATTAAGCAAATTCCAGTGTTACATTGTTGATTTAAGTTATTTAAATTTACGACTTGTCACCTGAATATGTTTTTTTTTATATTTCATTTTATCTGTTTCTAATATCGTGTTATAATATCATGTATTGACTCGTTCCACGACCATGGAGACTTCTCCTTAATTTGGTCCCACGGAACAATAAATAAATAAATAAATAACTGAAGAAATCTGGCCTTTAATGCACATCAGGGCGAACACGAAATTTCTAATATGAAGTACTCACTGACGATCCAAAGACGTTTCAGTATGTATGCGTCGGTACCACCGGGGCAGTGCCTAAGTAATGTAAAGTGAAGGTCGACAGTTTGAGCCTCACAGGAAGCATTTCATTGGCTTTCCACGAGTGCGTAATGTACAGCACGGCTGTTGCTAGGAAACGGCCTTAGTTGCCGTTTGATAATATCTGCTTTCCTTTGCATCAATGTGAAAATGTTCCTACTACTAAATACAGTTTTGCTACTTACAGTTCAAACTGGATACGACGGAAGAGAGCGGGATGCGTTTGCTACGCCACATCTGACATTGCGTCTTAAATATTCTAAAACTGACATAATTCCGTCCTACCGAAAAAAGAAAGAGATTTCGTAGTGAGGTTCTTTGAGATATTGCTAGAGATGGAAGTCTCTGGAGCTCTTGCCTCGCACGTCAGATTGGCCGAGCGGTCTAAGGCGCCAGATTTAAGCTCTGGTTCTCGAAAGGGAGCCTGTGTTCGAACCCCACATTTGAGAATGCATTTTAGTCATTCAGAAACTAACCTACTACCTTGATGCTATAGAACAAGTAAATTACGCAGAAACACGCCATGGAGGTTTTACTAGGGAAGACAGTGACAACAGTGTTGGCGTCGCACGTCCGATAGGCTGAGCAGTCAAAAAGAAATAGCGGAACATACTTTTCCTGTGTCGAGTTTTAGCTCTTCTCACGGACGTTTCCGTGGTCGTTTTGTTGTGGCTCTGGGCTCCAAGCGACAGGCGAAAATGAGTCAACAATAACACATACGTGTTTCAATGAATGGCAGGGCCTTAATAAAGACAGACGAAACGGCGGTTGGGGCACTGGAGTTCTGAAGCGGCCGTATTACGCGGGTAATAAGCTCACCAAGTTAGTGTGTCATCCTAATAACGAGGAGGCTGTGGGTTCGATCCCACCAAGAGCTATTCCATTTTGTTTCCCTAAAAGACAAATCCCAAGTAATCTGTACAAGGACTAAGGCGTCGGCACGTCTGGCGACGTTCTCGCCAACTTCTATGCCGTGCCGAAGACACGGGTCCAAGTCCGATCACCGAAATTAGACAGCGTTGGTCGTGGTTAGTACTCGGGTGAGTGGCCAACTAGGAAGTCCGCGAGCTATTGGTTTCTTCAGTTTCGCCTTTTTCTTTAGTTTTTGGGTCTGCTGCGCGGAAATCATACTGTCCAGTACGCTAACCCCTCTCTTGTTTCTCGGTACGCAAAGGCGCGACCCTGCGGCTACAGTCAAATGAAAGAGTCCGTTGTGTGTTTGTCGATTAGGTCTCTCCTAGTCGTTTCTAGCGCCTGTCCTCCTAATATACGCCCATTTGCATGCGTCAGCTTTAGCGCCAGCCGAGAAATGTCGAGACACACGATGCTGTGAATCGTAATCGGCACTAGCCTACTCAGAGCGAGAAGAGGGGCGAAGTAAAGCTATTATAGTATATACGCCAATTGGTGTATTTATTAGAAACATATAATATCTTTGTGATTGAATAGGAAAAGACTATACTCCATATATCGAACTGTTATTTCTAATCAGTGCTTGTCTCTCTGTCTCCCTCTCTCTCAAACACATATAAATATATCCATAAAGTCTAAAATCTGACAGCTAATGCTTAGCTTCTAATGCCTTATACCTAATTGCTGATGGCTGACACCTAATGTGTAGCACATTATTTGTGTACATTGATATACCTCTGGTGTTGTATTAAAAATTTATCCCAGGTCAAAGTTAAGCATTACTTAGGTATAAGCGCATTCTGTCACGTCTGAATGAACAGACTTTGCTTGTCGCTCTGGATTTAGCGGATATCACCATATTTTTGGCAGAAAGCACACAAATTTTGCCACAAATTAAGATCAATCTGCATGAGAAATTACTTTGTGGGTCTGTCACAAAGGGGTTTTCACCTCTAGTTGCGATCTGCATTAATCATTCTTGAATCAAAACGGACCACCCATCTCGGTTTGTGATGCTACATTCAATTCTTGCAAGAGAAACCACTGACTTCTGTGTTATTCTTTGCTAACGATGTAACTTAAAGTTATCTCTTCGCATTCCGCACCATATAGTGAATGGGTAGGATTGTGTTCCACGTTAGCGAATTCTTGTCCCGTCTCATGGAAGTGGTATCTACGATATATATTCGCTACATTCGCGGTTTGGGATCACTTTTTTCTAAGTATCTCGGATACGGTTTTTATGGTCTGTCTGGGAATCCCACCAGCACGTCACTGAAGAGTATCATGTATGAAAATCGCGATGTGTGGTGTAATTTTCTTTTGAAACTAATACTTGCTCTCAAGGGTATTACACCAGATGTACACTGATCAGCCAGAAAATTATAACCAGCGACCTACTATCGATATAAAGCCGTCATAGCAGCGCCACCTGGCGACGAACGCCTACCAGTCACACACACGCATGGTGTATGTAGTACCAGCGAGCATGCTGTCTGTGTGTAGAATGGGGAAAACGGGCGATCTATTTGAGTTTGACCGAGGGCAGATGGTGGTGGCCCACAGGCTCGCCACGAACACTTAGGAATTTGCAAAACTTGTCGGGTGTTCGAAGAGAGTTGTGGTGAGTGGCTTCTACACTGGTTAAACCAAGATGAAACCATATCCAGACGTCCTTTGTCTGGACGGACACAGATGTCAGATACCGTAATTTTGGCAGATTCGTCAAACTAGAGAGGCGGCGAACTGTGATGGAACTGACTTTAATTCTAGGCAGACTACAGACGCGTCAAAGCTCACAATGCTCCGAACCCTTCTACCAACGGGCGTCTGCAGCCGACGACCCATGCATGTGCCAATGTTGACACCACGTCATCGGCGACTACGACTGAAATGTGCATGTGACCATTGGCACTAGACTTTGGCGCAGTGGTAGAGTGTTGCATGGTCTGTTGAAGCCTGATACCTTCATCATCAAGCCGATGTAAGGCCTCTAATCTGTTCTCTTCCATGTGAATAGCTCCTTGACACCTGTACTGCGGGATGGAGACAGAGTGGCGGCGGCTACATTATGCTCTGGAGAGCATTCTATTTTACACCAGCTGGAGACCACGTACACTCCTTTCCGACCACAATGGCATTTTTCAGAAAGATAATACGCCATATCACAAGACATGGAGTGTGAGGGAGAGATTCATGGAACACAGTGGAGAGTTCTAGTTAATATGCTGGCCCCCAACTCCCCAGACCTCAATCCGATCGAACACACATTGGATGGGATTAGATGTGGTGTTAGAGCTCACCCCCCCCCCCCCCCCGCCCCCCTCCTGAGAATTTAAGGGAATGAGTTGACCTGTGTGTCTGCAGATGAGGTGCCGTCTCCCTCCAGCGAACTACCAAGACCTCACTGCTTCCATGTGACGACGCGTCGCCGCCAAAGGCGCACATGGTCTTAATGTTCTCGCTGATTAGTGTGTACGTCACTTATATTGGAGAGCTTATGTGCCTCAATCCCCACAAGAGAGATGACATGGTGTATTACTCAGGATCATTATTCGTAGTGTGTTAGTGTCGCAAACTAGGAATGAGGTTAAACCTCTCTCCATACAATAAATTCGATAGGGCCTCCTATTGAAAACTTAGCTGCATTGAAGGCACCGCATTGCGAAACACATTCTGAACGTGACTCCAGAAACATTTCAATCGGTTGTGGAACATGCTGCTTCCCGGTTTCAAATTGTTGCGGGAAACTGAGGACAGCGTATTGAACATATTGCCTCAGGACAATTGAAAACCGATTTTTGCCATCCTGTGTGATATGACCTTGCCGTGGTGGATGGCTTTACGTAACTAACGGTATCACACCTGTACACCAATTCGCACATAGTAGCACAGTTTGTTTAAAATCAAACGTACCCCGTAAGCATTGCTGTATTATCCATTTGTCGTTTGTAGTTGACCACTATTAAATTATGTTGCTTACAGCGACATCTATTGCAACATTTTGTAGCTATTTATTTTTCTTCTGCCATACGATTTTCCCCTTATCCGATAATTTGACGTCATTCTCACCAGTGGTATTATTTCTACAGCGGTTTGAAAGTTTAACTTTAATTATAATCACCCTGTGCACTATAATCTCTTTCAGTCATTGACTAAATATTACAGTCTGTCATTCATGTAAGACATTTTTGCATCACTAAAGTGAGCACTGCGGTGGGAGAGAGTTTTATTCAGTCATATCGCGTTTCTGCATACACAATAAAATTGTCCTTCCCATAACATAACTGAGCCGTCACGGTAGCTCAGAGTGTTCTGTCAGATGGCGGGCTGCCCTGTATGATAAAAATAACAACAACAATAATAAATCGAGTGGCGTATTCAACGATGAACTTGAAGGAGTGTCACGTGACGTCCACCGAGACCAAATGACGAGAAAAATGAACAATAAAATGAAAAAAAAATGGCTATCTTCACTGCCTTCAGTATCGAAAGACGTGGATACTAGACATTAGTGAGGTATGGGTGTCTGAAACCTGTAGACCAAACGGAAGATAAAAAAATGCGTCTTGTAAATAACCAAACTTGTCATTCCAACTGCAGTTGATTTATCAACGTCTAAATTGAGTTTGTTCAGTTCAATGGAGGTTAGAATTTTATTAAAGATAACACTTCTTTGAAAATTCTGTTTGGCCGTCCGGAAGCAGACAATTGTACTTATTTTACATCATTCGAATGACTAGATTAGGGCTTTCTAGGAATGCTGTCGATAGAAATATTAACACCAGAGTATCTGATGGTGTGGCGAATGGATTTGCCGTAAAGGTGACGTGAGTAGGGTAAAAAGGCAGGCTGTTAATCTTAGACAGACTTTTGCCCATATTTCCTTGTCAGTTGTAGGCACCTTTTGTGGAAAAACAAATTTGACACGTTTAGGAAGGCTAAAGTACAAAGAGGGTTTCGTACGAAAAATAAACTGTGTTTACGCCACATAGTGGATGAAAGGTCAGACAATTACAGTCTCTCAGGTGCTTATAACATCAAATACGGCTTTTTTGATAATACAGGGCTATTACAAATGATTGAAGCGATTTCATAAATTTACTGTAGCTCCATTCATTGACATATGGTCACGACACACTACAGATACGTAGAAAAACTCATAAAGTTTTGTTCGGGTGAAGCCGCACTTCAGTTTTATGCCGCCAGAGCGCTCGAGAGCGCAGTGAGACAAAATGGTGACAGGAGCCGAGAAAGTATATGTCGTGCTTGAAATGCACTCACATCAGTCAGTCATAACAGTGCAACGACACTTCAGGACGAAGTTCAACAAAGATCCACCAACTGCCAACTCCATTCGGCGATGGTATGCGCAGTTTAAAGCTTCTGGATGCCTCTGTAAGGGGAAATCAACGGGTCGGCTTGCAGTGAGCGAAGAAACGGTTGAAAACATGCGGGCAAGTTTCACGCGTAGCCCTCGGAAGTCGACGAATACAGCAAGCAGGGAGCTAAACGTACCACAGCCGACGGTTTGGAAAATCTTACGGGAAAGACTAACGCAGAAGCCTTACCGTTTACAATTGCTACAAGCCCTGACACCCGATGACAAAGTCAAACGCTTTGAATTTTCGGCGCGGTAGCAACAGCTCATGGAAGGGAATGCGTTCAGTGCGAAACTTATTTTCAGTGATGAAGCAACATTTTTTCTTAATGGTGAAGTGAACAGACACAATGTGCAAATCTTGGCGGTAGAGAATCCTCACGCATTCGTGCAGCAAATTCGCAATTCACCAAAAGTTAACGTGTTTTGTGCAATCTCACGGTTTAAAGGTTACGGCCCCTTTTTGTTCTGCGAAAAAAACGATACAGGACACGTGTATCTGGACATGCTGGAAAATTGGCTCATGCCACAACTGGAGACCGACAGCGCCGACTGCATCTTTCAACAGGATGGTGCTCCACCGCACTTCCATCATGATGTTCGGCAGGAGATTGGAAAACCGATGGATCGGTCGTGGTGGAGATCATGATCAGCAATTCATGTCATGGCCTTCACGCTCTCCCGACTTAACCCCATGCGATTTCTTTCTGTGTGGTTATGTGAAAGATTCGGTGTTTAAACCTCCTCCACCAAGAAACGTGCCAGAACTGCGAGCTCGCATCAACGATGCTTTCGAACTCATTGATGGGGACATGCTGCGCCGAGTGTGGGAGGGACTTGATTATCGGCTTGATGTCTGCCGAAGCACTAAAGGGGCAAATATGGAACATTTGTGAATGCCTAAAAAACCTTTTTGAGTTTTTGTATGTGTGTGCAAAGCATTGTGAAAATATCTCATATAATAAAGTTATTGTAGAGCTGTGAAATCGCTTCAGTCATTTGTAATAATGTATATTGGCCAGACGGGAATGGATTTTAAGTGATATTTAAATAAGATAATTGCGCTAATAACAATAGGGCTCTAGTCCATCATTTGAGAGAAAGTAATTACCATCTGTTTTCGACTGACGGGAGCTTAAGCATGATGCATTTTGAGCCGAAAGGAAAACTGTTGGCCATTCTTGAAGAACTAGAGATATATGCTCTTGATCGTTTAATCCCGGATGGCTGAATTAACGAACAGTTTTATATATTTACGTCGCTTTGTTACATTAGAAAGATTAGAAAATACGCTCGTCTTACTTTTGTCGATGTATCACAGCTCTACAATGTAAAAATAATTTCATGTCATAAAGGAAAATAAAATCCTATGACTCTTTCAATTCTTGTGTTTTTCATAGTTTTAACTGATTCTTAATTATTATTACCTTCAATAATTTATAAATTCCTTTACCTATTTGTTGGTATGAAAGGTATGCTTTTCATTAATTTTATATAATTTTCTGGTTAGGAAAACTACATTGTATAAGTTAATACAATTGGTCACATCTCTGCACTGTCATATGTTAGAACAGGTATGCTTACGCGATACTGCCTTAGCGAAATTACCTGTGTCGAACTGTAGATGCTACATTTAGTCGTCTACAAGTAATATACAAATGAGTTTACAAGAATCTCTTTATGAATGTCAAGTGTCTTCACGCTGTGTTTATTTATAGTTGGTAATAGTTGTAAGGCTTTGTATTCACTTTCTTCTTAATGCTATGTACTCTTTAAGAAATTTCTCTATCATAACTTTAACTGTTTTATCCATATATCTCTTATGTAGTACGCTTATGTATCTCCGATATTTTTAGCAAAAAAATCTCTGTTACTATTTTTTATCAGGTAATCTAAAGACGAGCAGCGCCCGAAACGCTTAAGGGAGAAACAAAAAGGTTACAGGAGCATCAGCTGACCATTATACCGCGACTTACCAGATGTTTTAAATTCTTTTAACACTAGGAGGACCGACATTAACGAACTACCTAGAAAGACTGCTACCGCTCATTTTGACCAGTGACGTTTTCCTTCTTTGTTTTCAGTTTTACTTCTTTAGTTACTTCACTACGGTGTCTTTATAGTGCAAGGAGTCTACTGGGGTACTCAAATGTGGCGGATTTTGTAATGAAAATAATGTAAACAAAATGAAACTTTTATACTGTAAACGTTGTATGTCTCTGATGGGCTCCATAAAGCGGATCGCTGAATTTGCACAACAGAGCCAAAGATCCTGCTTCCAGTCTGAGATTGTTGTGTTGGATTAAGAGAGAACTTGGCGCACAGCATTTAGTGTGTACCAGTCTGTGAGCGAGAGAGAATGTAGAAAGCAGTTTTTTTGACGTGTGCTCTGTAAAGCCACAAAGTGTTATAATGTAGTAGTCTTCTTATACAAGTATAATCTGTTACACAGCACGTAAAATAGGCAGTTAAAAATGATGAGTGATTTTATAATTGAATGTAAAATGAAATGATCATATCTAAATTTAATTGCGACTAGAAAGGATTACCGAGTTGATATTAGAAAGAAGCCCTACGAGTACTTCTATTTTTGGAAATATAAATGAGGGATCAGAAGTTTTCTCTCACTAAAGGCGAAGAAGTTAAATTTTTATTACTTTCCTTTTGCCAGCGCGTTAGTGTAAATGAGTTGGCTCATAATAGGTAACGGTGAATTCTATGTCCAATAACCCCAGAATGTACGTAAACAGATGTGATGTATACGTTAGTTAGTTATTTCCCTTTTGTTTTATTTGTAGAAACTAGTAACACATGTACACGTAATTTGAAGATTTGTCTTTATGCTTTTTAGTGATGTTAGATAATACTTGTGGTACGAATCTCATTGTTTGTGACTACGTCAGCAAAGAAAGTTTTTCATTTCGAGAAAAGGATGTAATTTTTCTGAGTACCGTTATTTCAGGTGCCAGATATTTTGAAAAGCCAAACTGAAATTCGAATATAATTTCACTCTTGAAAGTGTCAGTATTAGTAATTCACCCAGATCACTACCGCCTCCCTGTCCAGGTCATATGTATTTTAAAGACACTGAATTTTAATTAAATGTTTTCATTTATCAGTCATAAGAATTTCATATATATTTCAAAATATTATGGTCCGCATTGCACGGCACTGATCTTGTAGCTAGTATACTTTATTCTTCTTCATGAAAGAGCAGAATATAACGCGATTGACCGTTGCTGCTTTAAAAGTAAGACAGTTTTATTTATTTGTTATGGACACAGGGACCAAAGTTATCAATTTTGAACAAGCCAGATGTAGTGTCCCTTTTGCAATATTCACCCTTATCGAGGTGAAACATAAATAAAAATGACTGTATGTGACCGAAAAGAACTGCAAACATCGATTTATCTGCGAAAGGTAATAACACGAACTGTAAAAATATACAATATAGATCGATAGATGCAGAAAAGACATTATTTTTAGTGTGTGAGATTATAATGTGTGAGTAATTAAAAGAAGTATTATCATCTCTGTAAGAGTATAAAACACAATGCAATGTTCATTCTTCTGTATAGTCTGTTTTGTTCTGTTCGTTCTGGTGTTAGCTGGATTAAGGTACGCAAGCTATTGTGCTGCGCTAGCATTTGTTTCTGTCGTAACGTAATTGTAAATATTTAATGGTGTAAACTGTGTCCTAGTAAGAATATATTAGTATAAAGTGACCTCCATGTGTTATTTCAAGAACCTACGCCACATTTATCTTATGAAAAGAATATTTAATGAAAATTACTTAGCATGTTTCCAGCTGCTGCGGAGCGAGTAACAGTGATCTCTGATTGTTAACAACTAGCCGTCATTACGCGGTACATTTAAAAATATTTTTTCACGGCCCAATGTCTGATAGCCGGAGCGGAAGAAATTATGTAAAAATATTCAGTGACATTAACTGAAGTAATCCACTGAAATAATTTTATTAAAACTTGTCTTTTTTCTGTGATAGTGAACTGGAGCTGAGTAATACTACGCTATTGCATTTACAGTAATTTGTAGGGAGCCTGGCACTCGATAAAACCAGATATAATACGTAACTGGCAACCTACGAAATTCATTATTTTTCTTATTATATCTCTTTTGTATTTTTTTTAAAGCTAAAAGTAAAAACTATCTCCACTAAAAATCAGTAACAGATCACGATAAATCAGAAGACAAACAAATTTACTAGGAGAGTGTTTCCTCAAAATAAATAGTTACATTATTTTTTTAAGAGATATAATACAGAGGATTAAGAACCTAAGGGGCTGGATGTATTTTGCATTGATTGTATTTCTTTATTGGTACTGGGAGTTGCATTGTCCAATCAGTTCATGTAAAATTTGGGTAATGATAACACAGAGTAAGCGCAAAACTAGCAGTTACAACATGCTACATGGTAACTCCAGTTTTGTATGCATACCAAGCTCTGACATACACTCAAGTATGTCAATAAATATTTATTAAAGAACGGTACAATAGGTCAGCAGTGCAGTACCCTTATCGTACGAATGCGTTACGCTTAAAAACTTCCACAGAAAGTGTATTCAATTAAATAAAAAATGTCGAAGGAAAGAAGATACTGTAAACACAAAATCTGTTTAAACTAAAATTACAAATGACAATAAAGATATAATTATACAGTAACATCTTTCATCTGTATGGTTTATATTCATTCAAAGCCCCAAAATGTTCATAAACATATATTTAGTACGAAAAATGAATAATGGGCACAAATTGCTTAAGCAACAACGAGAAAATAACATTTATTCCTCTCGATGACATATTTACAATCAGACCCACCATATTTGTCACAACACTTTTCACATATATACATTTGTCACAACACTTTTCACATATATACATATATATATGTATCACATATGAATTTTGATATTTTGTTTTGTTCGAACTTTTGCATCCTTCTATCTGGCAGGCCTTCTGCACCAGCTCCTTGAGTATTTCAGTGGTCACTGTAAATGCATGAACAGATATCTTCCTTGACTGTACATATACAGAGGAGAGTTCTTCTGCTAATTTGAAAAGAAACATTCGGTTGCTAACTTTTCCTCCTGTTGTCGCTCTGTAAAGAATCCAGTCGTTGACTCCAGCGAGGTGTAGGATATTGAGAAACACGCGGATAGCCCATTTGCGGCAGTCAGACTTGACAGTGCACAGATGAGACATCTGATCCAGAATATAAACTCCAAATTTAGTGGAATTATAGAAGTTCCCAGTTTCAGGGAGTTTCTTCTGTGATTGTTTGTCCACTGCAGCTGATTGGTGCATTGTGCTCAACAGAAGAACATTCTTCTTGGTCTTCCCCTGGAGGAAAGTAATTGTTGTTTCACCAGATTTGAGTAAGAGCAGGCCGGCCACTGGTGGCCGATCGGTTCTAAGCGATTCAGTCTGGAACCGCATGACTGCTACGGTCGCAGGTTCGAATCCTGCCTCGCGCATGGATGTGTGTGATGCCCTTAGGTTAGTTAGGTTTAAGTAGTTCTGAGTTCTAGGGGACTGATGACCTGAGATGTTAAGTCCCATAGTGCTCAGAGCCATTTGATAAAAGCGGATCATACACAGTTCTAGTTGTAGACTTGGCTGATAGAACAACTTCTCTCTGGGCTTTCTTCATTGTACCCACTATGCTTGCGTTCCGTCACTTCAGCTGCTCTGTAAGATGTTTGACTGTGAAGTAATTGTCAAATATTACATTTCTTCCTTTCGAAGTATAAGGTTGCATAAAACGCGTAACAATATGCTCTGCAACAAATCTCTTGGTGGGTCTTTCACTTTGTTTACCCAAGTAACGAAATCCATTTACCATATATTTACATATGGCACCTGCTGCAAGTCAGAACATCAAATTTGTCTGGTTTATTACTCATGAATTGTATAAAGCGGCATCAACCTTTACATGGATAGAGCTACCCATCTACAGTAATAAACCCACCTATTTTATAGTTCTGGATACAGTTAGTTATAAATGAATTTTAGACTGTGGTAGTTACAGCAAAGCCATCGGTCTTGAGTCTTTCGGCACGAGTGTAGAGGCAATGTTGGCCAAGGATGGGCTGTCAGGATGCGCCCTATTAAAACTTGTCCGAGTTTCCCAAGTTATTTCCAGCTACTGTACCCCCGTTGCTCTCCGTCTGTGTCACTGGGTTCCGCAATGCTGAGGACACCACTTCACTGTCTATCAAACGGCTTGGCGCAGAATGGCTCCCTCAGCGACCTGTGCAGCGCACTGCTGTGTGCCGGCCTTTTATGGCCGCAGAGTTGTGACAACGTCAGGCTGCGCCGGCAATCGACTCAGCAGTCTCCATCCCCATTACCTCAGCACCGTTTGAGGGATGCCGCAGGGGGGCCCGCTGCATGCTTCTTCGCCATTGTGGCTAGGATCACAGCGACAACAAGCGCCTGAGATCCGACATCCAAATCTGCCTTCCTCGCCTCAGGATGACTCTGGCGTATGTTGGGAGCCAACAAGACTGCCTGCATTAGCAAGCCGTGGTGTGGCCCACCACTGGCTTGCTGCAGATCCCATGTTGGCCTTAGATGGTCGAACCAGTGACCTGCTGTGGACTGAAACAATAGCGCCCCATCTCCTGCTGCTTGTAGATGGTGATGTGACATGCCCCGCTGTCCAGGAGAGCTGTCACACTTGAATGCCTTGTTAGTAAACCAGTGCCTATTTATATGGAGCTGTGCGCCTCTGTTTTGCTGACACACAACTCTGAGTCATGTACTCGTAACACCTGGTTTTGGCTACTGGGCCCCTTCTGCCTGTAACTTGCACCATGCACACCACTGTTTTTACTCTTTTCAGCTGGTCTATGGCCCTGTGGCCTGCATTCTACTTCGCGATCGCTGGTAGTGTAACTTACTGTGAACAGGACCGCACCTGGCTGTAGCTTGTGAGCTCAGAAATATTGTACCTAAGTTAACCTTTTCCCATCTTAAACGGTGGTGCTGCTACATTATTCCCCCCTTTGGAAAGACCCAGTCCCCGGGTCGACCTATAACTACTCTTAAACTTGTTTGTGTCAGCACACCCTTATGACATATTTACTACTACTATTCGAAAACTTAGATGAGGTATAGTCCCCTTAAGGCACATGACATGAGACAAAACGTAATTCCTTACTGGATGACCTCTTTACTTAATGCTCAATGAACCCCTTACCTACCCGTCTTACGCCCTCATTATCCAATCCACTGGGATTTGGCCTACCATCGGTTCCCTCCTGGAATTAGCTCTCCACCTGATCAGGACTAAATAACATACAACAAAGTTAAGGCTGCGATGGCACTTGGTACAGATGTACTCAAATGATAGTATCTTGTCGTTGCCTCTCCCTATATTGAGCGACATGCTGCTCAAGCTGTTCAGCTGATATGCGCCCCTCTTCCTCTGAAGTGAACTGGTTTATGGATCTCAACATACCTGACTCCAGAGTTTGATTTAACAAGGATTCTGCCTTGGCAAAAACTCTAAAGTTGCTTCTGGCCAGTACAGCTGTGGCTGTGTAACATTCAATTGCATAACTCCTGAAATTGACACTGGCAAATGGAATGTTGGTCCTATTATGTTTCACACAGTTCTATTGATTAAAATTCCACTCCCCTCGATCTCTATGCGTTTTACTTTGGCAAATAGTTCCTGCTCAAAATAACTTGCTACTACTATTAGTCTTTCATAGGTGGAGAAGATAAAACGCATCCCAAGCCATTGCAAGCTCAATTTTGTGTCCATGATGTCCCATGGACTATCTCTTCCCTCTTGGATAAAAATTACTGCACTGTGCCCATGTCCGGATCGGTGCTTATCACCCTGGCTGGACATACTGTTACCTTTCCCCTATGGCAGCTCTAAAATTGCTCCCTTGTTATCTCGGTGTACTGGCTGTTAACTGCTGAGATCAGCAATACCTCCTATGTTCTTAATTCTACAAACTTGCTCAGCACTCCCCTTTTCTGTGACCTGAGGACAGTGATCACCATCACCCTTCCTTCCTCTTCGAAAAGACTGCTTTCCCCAGCAGGCTCACAATACTCGAAAACACATACAACATATGAAAATACAATTCCTAATTAATCTACGCAAACCCAAAATACATACTAAGAAAACAAAAAAACTGTAAGTACCCCACTAGTTTCTGGAATGCAAAGCATATGGTACATTATACTGTACTCTATCTTCCTGGTATTCCCTGCGCTTAATACCTCTCTCCACTCTCTCTTTCTTCCTCTTCTTTTCCTGTGACATGCCTGGAATCTCATTCAGACAACCCTTAAATGGCCGCAACTGCGCAATGTGTACTATCGTTGTTCTAGTTGGCAGCTGAAGCTTAACATTAATGGGCGATGTCGTTTCAACTACTTGGTATAGCCCTTGATACCACGCGACAAACTTCTTCGTTTTCCCTTTTGGCGTATAGGGGCTGGACAGCATTACCCATTGTCCTACTCTATACTGTGGTAAACTTCCTTTCTGCTTCACTGCATCTTCCTGCCTTTCCAAGGCCTTCGTA
Organism: Schistocerca americana; assembly: GCF_021461395.2. NCBI lineage: Eukaryota > Metazoa > Arthropoda > Insecta > Orthoptera > Acrididae > Schistocerca > Schistocerca americana. The sequence goes on from NC_060125.1 coordinate 44,889,112, forward strand.
TTCACCTTTTGTACCCGTTTACAAACATCCTGAACTGTCCTCACAGACTGACGTACAGATTCACTGGTCCTTTCTTTCTGTAGCTTCACTAGATCAAATGGTCACGGCATCTTTCACCCATACACTACCTCATACGGAGACAGTATGGACTTTTGCATTCTATGCGCATACAATATGCATCAAATACTCATCCCACTGATGATGGTTAGAATCCAAATAAAAACTCAGCATCTGCCTGATTGTTCTGCGTAACTGTTCTGTCCTTCCGTTCGCCTGTGGATGCAACGTACTCATCCTCAACTTCTTTACCTTCGACAATTTACACAGTTAGTTCATTAAATCGGACGTGAAGTTGGTCACTTGGTCAGTAATTATTATCTCTGGTACTCCAAAGATCAAAATCCTGCTATTTACTAATGCTTGAGCAACCATTGCTGACTATTGATTTGGCTTAGCCACCATCTCCCCATACCCCGAAAAATGGTCTATTATCGTCAGAACGAATCTGTTACCAATGGTGTTCGACTGAAAGGTCCTAAGATATCAATTCCCAACATAGAAAATGGACATGTCGCTTCCAGAAATCGTTGAAGCCGTATCTGTTTCCGACTCGAATCTACTCTCTGCACACATGATATACAATTCTTGACATACTGATCCACATCCACCATCCTGCCCCTCCACCAACACCCCTCCACCACTCTCCTATTCGTCGTTCTAAACTTGCCGTGACCATATAACACGAGATCATGTGCTTCCTTTAAAACCTCATCTCTCAGTTTCACTGGCACTACTACCGTTGGCCCTAATTTCGTTTCCCTGCACAGAAGACCCTCGTACATATTTAATTGTGGTTGTGTCCGATACAATATACAATCGCTGTCAGCGTCCTGCAATTTTTGCCATACTGCTACAACCTATAGCTTCTACTTCTGCCGCCTTTCTACTCAGTGTATCTGCATTGCCGTGTTTCTTCCCCGGCTTGTGCACCACCTCGTAGTCGAATTCACTAAGCCGATCAACCCATCTAGTCAGTCTAGTAGACGGATCCTTCAACCCCAACAACAACTTCACTGCAGCATGATCCGTCACTACCCGAAATCTTCTCCCATATAAATAACATTTAAAATAAGTGATTTTATAGATTACGCTAAGAATCTCCCTCTCTGTTGTTGAGTAATTCCTCTCTGCTGTGTTCAACTGCCTAGTCGCATAGGCAACAGGATGTTCTTTCCCATCAATTTCCTGACTAAGAATACACACTAATGCTTGATTTGATGCATTGCATGCTAGAATAAACTCCATTTCAAAATCTGGAAACACAAGAACTGGACTTGATGTTAACACTTCTTTCAGTTTGTCAAATGCTTTCTGGCACTCTTCTGTCCACTCAAATTCCACACCTTTCTGTAACAATCGCGTCAATGGCTGTGCTACATCTGCAAAACCCATCACGAACTTTCTATAGAAATTGCAAATTCCGACTAATGATTGCACTTCCTTAACTGTTTTCAATTCCCAAAAATCCCTTGCAGCTAGTACCAACCTCGCATCTGTTCGCACTCCGTCCTTACTGTTCATATGAACTAAATATTTCACTTTTCCAATGTAAAATGACACTTCTCCAGGCTCAACGTTAAACGAGCTGCTCTTAACCTCATTAACACTTCCCTTAACTGCTGTCTATGCTGCTCCCTACTACTTGAAAACGCTATAATGTCATCCAAATAGACAAGACACTGCTGTGGTTTCAGACCCGCAAGCACACTGTCTAGCAACTCTGAAACGTTGCTGGAGCGATTTTCAAGCCATATGGCATTCTGATGTACTGGTAATGGCCTCCTGGAGTAGAGAAAGCAGTTTTTGGACGATCCTCTGGAGCCACCTCTAACTGATGAGATAACCACCTGTCAAATCCATCGTAGAAAAGTACTGGCACTGTCCTAAGTGGTCCAAAGTCTCCGATATGTTTGGAATGGGGCATGCGTCCAAGTAAATAGTATCAGGAGTACAAGGGCGTTTTCTTTTATAGGAAAAAGGAAGAATCTGATTAATGGTGTGTATGTATTGTAGAACATCATATCAACGAATTTATGAGACACACACATGAAGTATGGGGACATTATGGAGTAGACAAGCGTGCTTAAAAAATTGCAACACATTGTTATTTTTAAGATCTGAGAAGACGAGTCCTACAGGTATTAAGAAACTGTGCAATATGTCAAAAATAAAAAAAAGTCCACTGTGTCAAAATAGACTGAGCTACACTCAATACTCACGAAAAACAGTCTAAATATAGAATCCCTGGACATAGCTGGTCCATATCCAAGAAGTAAAGGAGAAGTAAGGTAAGTAATAGCACTGTACGATATTTTCTGGAAACATATCAAAATGTATGCCATTAAAAAATGCAACAGCCACGAATATCAGAAAAAGAATTGAGGGAGACCATTTGAGAGGAGAAGGTAAACGAAAGGTACTACTAACAGATAATGCTTCGTATTTCGCTGGGTATAAGTGGAAACAATTTATGACCTCACAGGGCATAATGTATATATAAGTAAGCTTTATTAACCTAGAAGCAAGCCCAGTGGAACGAGTATTCAAGAATTTAATCGGTTTTTTAGGACATACATCCCTCACAAACGCACCCGATGGGCAGAATACCTTACTCCTCTCATGCAAGCTGTCAGTAACCTTCCACACTATTCAACAGGTTTCACACCTAACGAATTGGTGTTCCGGACATAACAATCGAATGAGTGGGAGTCGCCCCTACCTAAGGTACCCACTAGAAGACAAAATCAAACAAGCCATGTTTACCCCAGAAAAGGGCCGACTTTTCAAAATTTTTATCACGTCCCACCTGTGGTATTAGGTTCGTCCAGTAGCGTGTCTTGTTCAGGTATTTTTCAAAGTATTCATGTAGATTACCGTATTTCCCATTGAATGGTGCGGGGTTGAAAACCTCGCATCTGAGTCTTTCTTGCACTGCCTCAGACTAATAGTTGTCGAGGGAAGGTCGTTCAAATTGGATATAAGTGCTGCAACGTTCGGCCACTTCAGTTACCCATAAACAAAACGTCACCTTCCGTCCAGTTGCGTGGAAAAGCACTGATAAATACTACTGGGTTCATTCTTTTACCTTCGGTAATGAATGTAGGAAACTGTCGATGTCCCAGCAAACCTTCGTCTGCAAAAATAGTTCAAATGGTTCAAATGGCTCTGAGCACTATGGGACTCAACTGCTGAGGTCATTAGTCCCCTAGAACTTAGAACTAGTTAAACCTAACTAACCTAAGGACATCACAAACATCCATGCCCGAGGCAGGATTCGAACCTGCGACCGTAGCGGTCTTGCGGTTCCAGACTGCAGTGCCAAAAATAGTTAATAGACACGTGGTATATTCGGTCGTTATTGAAGTTACCTGTAATTCCGGTTGGTAATTGCTCAGGTTGTGGGTATGTTTACATTTTGCACTCTGCAGTTCTCACTGGTACCTCCTGTAGGACTCGTGACAATTTGTGGATAAATACCAACAGGTTATGGTTTGTTCACTGTAGCCTGTGTATTATTTACGTTCATATTTCGAGATCTGGTAATATTTTCTTCTAAAAGATTGCAGATCCTTTCTTCCGCAGCCTGTAGGTTAATGTTTATCTTGTTCACTATTTTTTTTCTGAGTAGCCTTTTCTACTAGATCTGTGTATAGTTTACAATCGGTTACTAACTTCTCTGCAATAGTATTACCCTTATCTAACGTACCTGCTTCAGTTTGACTAATGATATATCTCAGATTTTCGTTCATCTTCTCCCTCTCCATCTTAGCACGTGCTGCGTCAACCTGTAATGTTGCTACCCTTAAAGTAAGTACTTCTACAGCTAGAGGTACACCTTCGTAGTCTTAATTTAGATTGGTAAAGACAGTGGTTACCTTTTCTACTATCGAACACAAGTGGTTTTGTGTGGCTTCAATATTTGTGTTTGCGTCTCTGATTTTCTTTATCTGTTGCTCTACTAGATCATGACGATAGTTAAAAGAATATGCCTTCTGTCTTAACTCCGTAATGTTAGCGTTAACTTCAGAAAGTGCTTCATGCTTTACTTGTTTTTAATATCATTCAATTTTTCGCCGATTTCACTGCGAAAATTATTGGCTAATTCATCGAAATTCTGTGAGACCGTGTCATACAAATCCTTGAATAATTGTTTTCGTTCTCGTTTCATTGTAATTAGTTCTTGTGTAACAGTGTTTTGTTACTGTTTTACCCTGTTCATATCTTGTTTCATATCACTGATAACTGCCATTGCAGTGCGTCAGTTGTACTACTGTGGTTGCTGTCACCTTACGTTCCAAGCTAATGTTTGTATTGTGACAAAGTGGTGTTTGTAACGTTTTGTGGACATCCATATTGGAATCGCGTTCCAATGTTTCACTCATGAGCGGTATGTCGCTCTGGGAGAAGCATGACATTGTCTCGTCACTTGTAAACATTGTGTCGTCAAGGTTATTCTGCTTTGGAGCATTGGTATCATTTGTCAAACCTGAGACACACATCTCTGACCCACTTAAATCTTCTGCAGTAGGCATTCATGGTTCCTGAACTTCAGTTGTTTCATCGCGCAATTCTACGCCATCTTTGCTGATTGCGTTTTCGCTATCGCTATCAACAATGGACATATATTTTTCTGTCATGTTGTATGAATATGCAAAAATAAAAGTTTTACAAAAATGTTAAAATTTCATATGCTAATTATTACACTTGATAATTGTAATCTACATTATGTCAAAGCCCGTTTTACGTCTATTATGCGGCGAAAAGTATTGTACTGCAATTCTTTATGTTTTACTGACAATGTGTATCACACTGAAAAAGTTCAGTAATTTTTTACAATAAAATTCAAGGAACGGAATAATGAGGAAAAGGTTTCTATCTACATCAAAAGAGGCACTACGAACCGTAACTATGCAAGCAACTTGCGTAGCCGTCCTACCTTCGCTGCACAGAACAAAACAGCTTCCGATTACTACGAAAAATTTTACGTAACCTGTGTCCAATTCTTTTACCTTTCCTAAATTTTCTCCTCAATTTTAGCCTTTTTGCTTTACTTGCTCCTCGTTGTGATTCATGCAAACAGAAAATACCGACAATTAGTTTTTATGACTGACAACACGTAGAAATTTCTTACTATAATAAAGTTGACAAGCTCTACTCACAATCAGTGCTCTGAAGTCATGGTACCCAGGTCGCCAAAAGTGTTATAATGAAAAAAAGGAGCAGTAATACATATATGAATGAAAAAAAACATTAATTTTTATTATATTGCAGCTACATTATTAGAAATGTAGTGCTTATATGATGTTTGGCTAATCGTACTTCCTCTCTTACATTGCAATTGCAGATGCAGGCAGCATACTTCAAACACATCAGTACGTGTCAAAAATAAGAAAATCCTACTTACTTAGTTCCACTTCACTCATTTCGAAACATATATGATACAAAACATTCGAAGCCCTTCATACTCAGAGCTGCACATCTTAACAGAAACTTCTACATACGAGAGAGTGAGAAAACCGATCATTTATAGAAAGTGAATGATGGTTTTTTTTAATAGTCCGCTCCTTACCGCGCATTCATAATTAAATTCTTTGCCAACGCTTATGGTAGTCCAGTGTTTCATTTTTTGTTTTTAATACGGTAAATTTTAACTTTACGATGTCCTGGGGGTCTTTCCCCATGTACCTACACTGATTCCACTCGCAGCCATATGACGCTGGTTGTAAAACGAGCCTGATGGACAGGGACCAGAGACAGTGTGACTCCTTGTGAGTGGCAACACGATTCAGACTTGACCGGAAATCTGCTGACAGTGAATGGAGGTTCGTTTTTAACGGATTTTCATCGAGAACTGCGAAGGGAGATATCTGCAAAGGATATTTGCAATCGGGTATCTAACAAGTCATTCCAGACAACACAGGGCGTGGTCAGTTGTGCATACTGTTGTCCGATGAGTCGTCATTTCGCTTGAGTGATTCAACGAGTCGAGAACACCGACAGGCCAATGAAACATTTGACCCACATAGTTTGGAGGATGTACGAGGGGCGTTCAATATGTAACGCAATACATGGTTTTTCTTGAAATCAGGTTTGTTTTATTCAGGATTCAAGTACACCATATTATTCCTCAGTCTTTTGGTTACAAAATTCTGTTTTTCTACAGAATCACTGTTCAATGTGATGGCCTTAAACCACCTTACTATGGGGGCTTTTACGACATCATGGCACCATTCTACTGGTCGACGTCGGAGCCAACATCTTACTGCTTCAGTAACCCCAACACCACCAGCACCACCACCATCATCCATGGTAGAGCACTTGCCCGCGAAAGGCAAGGGCCCCAAGTTCGAGTCTCGGTCCGGCACACAGTTTTAATCTGCCAGGAAGTTTCATATCACCGCGCACCCCGCTGTAGAGAGAAAATTTTATTCTGGATCCACGTACTGAATCACTCCGAATCCATCCTACACTGGGCCAATCAGATGGATATCAGAGAGTACGAGATCCGGGCTGTAGGTTGGCTCTGAGCACTATGGGACTTCATAAGTCCCCTAGAACTTAGAACTACTTAAACCTAAGGACATCATACACATCCATCCCCGAGGCAGGATTCGTACTTGCGACCGTAGCGGTCGCGCGGTTCCAGACTGTAGCGCCTAGAATCGGTCGGCCACTCCATCTGGCCGGGCTGTAGGATGGATGAGGGAAAACAGTGCAGTGAAGTTTTGCGAGCACCTCTCGTCTGTGCAGACCTCGCTCTGTCGTGGAGAAACAGTTCATTTGCATTTTTCTGGCGACGAACACACTGAAGTCGTCGCTTCCATTCCCTAAGAGCAGCGCAATATGCTTCAGAGCTGATTGTTGCATCGTGAGGGGGGACATCTAACAGAATAGCGCCTTCTGAGATTTAGAAGAACGTCGCGATGACACTACTGGATGAGGGTACGGCTTTGAACTGTTCCTTCGGAGATGAGGTGGTGTTGCGTTATTCCATGGGTTCCCATTTTGTTTCCGTTTATAAGTGGTGAACCCATATCTGATCGCCTGTGGCGGTGCTGCACAAAACATTGTCACGATCATCCTCGTAACGCTCAAGCAATACCGCACATGTGGTCCTTCGTTGTTCTTTACCGTCTTGTGTAAGGCGACGAGGAAACCAGCAGGCACACACTTTTGAGTACACCAACTGATGGACGAGTATCTGAGCACTATCAACAGAGGTGTCTAGTTGAGGAGCGAGGTGTTTGATGGTGATCCATGGATCACCTCGAATGAGAGTGCCCGCACGTTCCAAAATTGCAGGAGTTACAGCGGTGTGCCGTAGGTCGGCACGCGGGATGTTGGACAAGTCAGCACGACCTTGTTGCAATGATGACAGACGCCACGCCCAACGACTCACCGTGCTTTTGTTCACTGCCCAGTCCCCTCCGACATTGACCAATCGCCTATGAGTATCTGAGATGCTCTGGTATTCCTCCAAAAGAAACTCAATCATAGTCCTCTGTTTGAAACGCATCTCCGTTACATACGGTTCAAGGCTACATAGCACTAGTACGTAACAGGACTTCATGAAACTATAGAAGCTGAGGCGGGAATATTCCACGATGTGATTTAACAAATTACGTATTCTTTCAACCAAAACTGGCCTTGGAGGAAAATGTGTTGCATTACTTATTAAATGCCCCTCATAGTTCTGCTCGGAAGTGGTGCTGTCATGTTTTCGGGGTGTTTTCTATACCGGGATGTGAGCACACTCATTAAGCTGACCGTGAAAGTGAATGAGGAAGTTTGGCTCAAAAGGCTCTGAGCACTTTGGGAGCACTATGGGACAACTGAGGCCATCAGTCCCCTACAACTTTGAACTACTGAAACCTAACTAACCTAAGGACATTACACACATCCATGCCCGACGCAGGATTCGAACCTGCGACCGTTGCAGCAGCGCGGTTCCGGACTGAAGCCCCTAGAACCGCTCGGCCACCGTGGCCGGCTTAGGTTTATGACGCCGACGTGATACCGTACAGACTCCACGCTTCCGCAAACCTGAAAACAGCACAGATCTTTGTAGGTGGTCGGAAGATTATTTCAACATAATGTCTTTTTAAGTATCTGCCTAATTTCTATGAAACAGCGCCTAAAAATGGAAGGAACACCGTCGATAAGGACAGCTTGTTTCCTCCTCTTCCTTCTTAAATCTGTGCTAATTTGATATGTAGGGCAACCATTATGGATACGGATATGGCACTCAGCCTCTGAGGTCATCAGTCCCCTAGAACATAGAACTACTTACACCTAACTAACCTAAGGACATCACACACATCCATGCCAGAGGCAGGATTCCAACCTGCGACCGTAGCGGTCGCGCGGTTCCAGACTATAGCGCCTAAAACCGCTCGGCCACCCCCGTCGGCACGAGGAAGCTTATTTCAATATTTTCAGTGATTAAGTGTTTCGCTTTATGTACATTTGCATGCTGTGAACGTTGGCCTCTTGCAAGACGAAAAAATCTACGTTCACGGGAGAGCAAAAATCCTTCCAGATTTGATGAACACTTAGGCACCCTATCACTTCTCGACTAGCCCTCTAAAATACAAAATTTTCGGACTGTCTCGAACAGCGGACGGAGGTTTCAATTCTTCTGTGCTTAGTGACTCTGCGAGACTTAATCACCAGTGGCAGGCTTCACCTGGAAGAGGCACACCTGTGAAAAGTTCTGGTCTCTCTTCTTTGCTGAACCACCGGCCGGTGTGGCCGTGCGATTCTAGGCGCTTCAGTCTGGAACCGCGTGACCGCTACGGTCACAGGTTCGAATCCTGCCTCGGGCATGGATGTGTGTGATGTCCTTATGTTAGTTAGGTTTAAGTATTTCTAAGTTCTAGGGGACTGATGACCTCAGATGTTAAGTCCCATAGTGCTCAGAGCCATTTGAACCAGTTCGCTGAACCGATGCCACTATCGAGTCCAGAGTTTGCGTCACATGTGTCCCCGGAGTGCGTACTTATTCCTGCAAACGAGAAAATTAGAAACACAAAACTACAGCGATAAAGTAATATCTTAATGTGAGTCACTACCTTCAGCAATTTCACTAGCGCTCAGTGACTTAAAGAGATGGCACATTTTTCTCGCAGAAATGGTGAAGTACCAACTATCATTTCTCAGCATTATTGGTGACAGCATTTCTCACACTTATGTTTTCTGGATACTTTATCAGAAAATTAGCTGTGAATGCGTCACACGGATTATGATGAGAGGTTGTGGGCGATACGATGTTCAGACGTAACACAGATTCTTAAAATGATTCCGCTGTCGTTAAGAGAAGCCGTTTGCTAATCTCTCGTCTTCCATTATTCTGATGCCTCAGACACCTACCTATAAACAATTTTAACCTCTTGTTGTTGTCTTAAGCAAGCCTACCATTTTGGGACAATATTGAGATAATCATTTATGACAATGAAATGTATTGGTAGGCACACCTCACTTACCACTGACAGGGTTATTAACAAATTAGGAGTTTATGCAAATCTCTATGGAAGGTAGCTGATACATGTCTCTTGGACGCAGATTCAACACCATCTCAGAAATTTCTCTGAAAGAGAAATTCCTTGGTGCTGTTGTAGTCGCGATCTCGCCATCTTTGTGTATATTTTCCCAAGTGGTAAAAAGATTTTGGCCTGTGCTACTTTACGCTGTGTGAATATCATGAAAAGAAGGAAAAAAAATGCGACAAAGTGTTGTGAGATTTTCGCCTATAAGTAAAATACAGCTGCTACAACTCAACCCCAAACATCTGTTTACGTTGTAATTAATCGTTGGAGATTTTCAGCATAAATAAACTATAAATACAACAACTGAACCGGAAAATTTTGTTTAGATTATGCTTTGGGTGTCATTCCCAGAAAGAGGTACCGTGGCAAGGTTGGTCCCTCCAGACGGAACCACGAATCAACATAGTTGCTGCCAGAAGCAACAACGAATAAGAGACGGTTGCGCTGAGGCACCTAGAACAGTGCTTCACTATGCCGCCGCCTCACCTCGCCTGCTTACAATACGTCTGAGCACAGCGCTGCTGAGCTCGATCAGCAACGAGCACCGTAGACGACAGCATGGTCTCTCTGCCGAGCCAGCAGTGAGACAGTTGTATTAGACGGAAGTCTGCATAGTAGTCAATCGTCAAGTGCACTCTGTGCGGAGAGACTAGTGTCTTGTTCTGTATCATGCGATACAAGTTCAGTGGCAATAATAAATTGTAATGATACTCCTGTGAACTTCTTGTTCATTTTACAGTATAGAACGTGATCTGATATTTTAGGTGTTGTAGTATCAGTTCTAACCCAGTTCTAAGCAAAGAAGGGAAAGCAGAAAGGTGGAAGGAGTATATAGAGGGTCTATACACGGGCGAAGTACATGAGGACAATATTATGGAAATGGAAGAGAATGTAGATGAAGATGAAATGAGAGATATGATACTGCGTGAAGAGTTTGACAGAGCACTGAAAGACCTGGGTCGAAACAAGGCCCCGGGAGTAGACAACATCCCATTAGAACTACTGACGGCTTCGGAAGAACCATTCCTGACAAAACTCTACCACCTGGTGAGCAAGATGTATGAGACAGGCGAAATACTCACAGACTTCAAGAAGAATATAGTAATTCCAGTCCCAAAGAAAGCAGGTGTTGACAGATGTGAAAATTACCGAACTATCAGTTTAATAAGTCACAGCTGCAAAATACTAACACGAATTCTTTACAGACGAATGGAAAAACTGGTAGAAGCCGACCTCGGGGAAGATCAGTTTGGTTTCCGTAGAAATATTGGAACACGTGAGTCAATACTGACCCTACGACTTATCTTAGAAGAAAGATTAAGGAAAGACAAACCTACGTTTCTAGCATTTGTAGACTTAGAGAAAGCTTTTGACAATGTTGACTGGAATACTCTCTTTCAAATTCTGAAGGTGGCAGGGGTAAAATACCGGGAGCGAAAGGCTATTTACAATTTGTACAGAAACCAGATGGCCCTTATAAGAATCCAGGGGCATGGAAGGGAAGCAGTGGTTGGTAATGGAGTGACACTGTGTTGTAGCCTCTCCCCGATATTATTCAATCTGTATATTGAGCAAGCAGTAAAGGAAACAAAAGAAAAATTCGGAGTAGGTATTAAAATCCATGGAGAAGAAATAAAAACTTTGAGGTTCGCGGATGACATTGTAATTCTGTCAGAGACAGAAGGACTTGGAAGAGCAGTTGAACGGAATGGACAATGTCTTGAAAGGCGGATATAAGATGAACATCAATAAAAGCAAAACGAGGATAATGGAATGTAGTCGAATTAAGTCGGGTGATGCTGAGGAAATTAGATTAGGAAATGAGACACCTAAAGTACTAAAGGAGTTTTGATATTTGGGGAGCAAAATAACTGATGATGGTCGAAGTAGAGAGGATATAAAATGTAGACTGGCAATGGGAAGGAAATCGTTTCTGAAGAAGAGAAATTTGTTAACATCGAATATAGATTGAAGTGTCAGGAAGACGTTACTGACAGTATTTGAATGGAGTGTAGCCATGAATGGAAGTGAAACGTGGACTATAAATAGTTCAGACAAGAGGAGAATAGAATCTTTCGAATTGTGGTGCTACAGAAGAATGCTGAAGATTAGATGGGTAGATCACATAACTAATGAGGAGGTAATGAATAGAATTGGGGAGAAGAGGAATTTGCGGCACAACTTGACTAGAAGATGGGATCGCTTAGTAGGGCATATTCTGAGGCATCAAGGGATCACCAATTTAGTATTGGAGGGCAGCGTGGAGGGTAAAAATTGTAAAGGGAGACCAAGAGATGAATACACTAAACAGATTCAAAAGGATGTAGGTTGCAGTAGGTGCTCGGAGATGAAGAACCTTGCACAGGATAGAGTAGCATGGAGAGCTGCATCAAACCAGTCTCTGGACTGAAGACCACAACAACAACAACCGAACATTAGAGAAGAATTTATTTTGCGAGTAAACGAAACGCCCTAATTCATGTCTCTCAGCACATTTATCGTGGAAGTAGTGCCGTGTATCCTCACGTGCTCCATCACTGAATGACAAGTGTGTGGGGCGTATTTAGTGCGAGCTGTTATGTGCCCGTTACTACACGTAGCCTTCAGCTGTAAGCTAAGTTTTCCGCGCTTGTCTGCTGCAGCAATGTAGGCGACCCCGACGCTGCTACTGCTGGGTGTTTTGCTGGTGGCGCCAGACGCAGCTGCGACCGGCCTCAACACCCGCTACGACGAGACCACCGGACGCATCCTGATACTGACCCACAGGGGTGAGTGTTCGCCTTCAGAGGAGCTCCTGTGATGGCTCCTCTCTGCTGTCAACCTCGCTATCTCCTTAGCAGCGCTTTCCCAGGACAAAATAAAATCCGTCATCGGTGCTCGTCTCTGAAACAACAGTATCCTGTCGGGCCTCCTCCAGTAGTGAAACTAACAACGCGCCACCTTCTGAATACAAACCTGTCCCTCTGAAACCAGGAACGGCGCTATTTGAGTAAAGAAATAGCGTTAGTGGCTGCTTCCCGTTCTCTTCTTTACAGTAATCAACCTTTATCAGAATTTCTGTTTCTGAGTGCACAACTGAACTGAGAGGAGAAAGGGATACACAGCAACACAATTTGCATTTCTTGACTGGTCTCATTTCTTTGTTTCGATTACGGCAGAACGAAAATCGAATAACTGAGTATTAGCTACAGAAAGGACGCTTTTATTTAGAGGTATTGATCAACGACGACGTTATTGATCGATTTAATCAATCCCCTTAGCATGAGTGAAAGAAAACTAGGGACAGACAGCCTTGACAGAAATAAGAAAGGCAACAAAAGAGACGTCATTTCATAGATTCCACTCCTGCTTCTCACTCTCCACTTTATCTTCCTCAGAATGAATCCCTTGAGGGAAGACAGGTGGGCATTAGTTGCTAAACCACGAATCCTAGATGGATCGCCTTGTTTGCCACGCAGGTGAACAGAGAAATAGGTTTACAGTGGTCTTACTCCATCTTTCGCAATGGTTTACAGAGAAAGGCCTTGCATATTCTTCTATCGTGGTGCCGATGCAAATGACGCTTGATCGGCTTAGTCTAGCTGCATGGGTCTGCTTTTTGAAAAATGAATTATTAGATGTTTTGCTTGTACTTTTGGAGATTTCGTGTGTTCACATTTCAGTTTCAAAGGTACACACTTATAATTTGAAACCACTGTCATGCCTGTGAGATACTTGAAGCTTTTTTGCACTTGATTAGTGTAGTGGGAGCGACAGATATTGTTTCTCATTATTTGTAAAATTTGGCCAGTTACTGCGCAGAAGGCATGAGCTTGGAGCTTGACCACATAGTGAATGTCGAGGATTCGATCAATGTGAAATAAGACAAGCGATATAGGAATTGGTTTCTGGAGTCTATATGGCAGGGTCGCCATGTATTATTCGGGAGAGGTTAATTTACTACAAGGAAACGCAAATAACAACGCGAACGAAATGAAGCAGGAGTAAATAGGTTCACTAGCGTAGGAAACGACTTCACCCCTAGGTTCCAGACATGAGGGTGTGGCGACGTAATCTATCCAAGGTGTCGTACAAGAAAGAAGATCAGTCCCTCAATCTCTTGATATTAGCAATTTACCGAACTATTTCGAGAAACAGAATCACAAAGGGAGCAAGGGACTCTAGGAACGGAAGCAGGAATTCCAGGAACTATGGCGGGAACGCGATAATAAAATCGAAAAACACTTTGAGGTGCAGAGAAATAGATTCGCTAATTGCGGAAAATCTGACCGCCTCGGAGGCGCTTCGACAGGTAACTGACGAAGTCGGAACCCAAGTAGGGGTAGTACACCAATGGAAAGTGGAAGTTACGAATGACGCAGAGGAAGTGAGCAAAAATCAAAACAACATACGAGAACAGTAGACAGCAGTGTGACGGTCTTAGAGACCAACCTGATGGAGCTACTGTCGATGGGACATTAAACTAAGAAACAGTCGGCGAAATATGTGCATATCGAAAGAAAGCCGTGGTAAAAGTATGTCAGTAAACTTCACAGCAAGAGGCATTCCTGCAAAAACGGTGGGATGAAATTTATAAGGTGACCGAGAGAAGAAGGTCCTTATGGCAACTACCGAACATTGTCTTTGCGTAAAGAGGTTGAATCTGACCGCATACAGCCCATTGTTGTGGCAGCCAGGATGTTCAGCCGCTTCTGAGGTTCTCTCAGAACCAAGCAGAAGTAAATCAGCACAACCGTCTGCAATGGCCAAGTGATGGCGAAGGGATGCAGGCCTACACTGAATCAGGTTTGCATACTATCCCGGTCCTGGATCGTAAATACTGCTGTAACAAAAGGCGGACGACGGAAGATGAAAAATTACAGGAGCTAGAGGACACGCTGCGTACCATGCGGCTTTCTTTACCACACACGGTTTGTGACAATGGGTGACACACAGACGAAGAGAGCAATGATGATACCAGGCGCCATTTTGTATCTATACAAGGGTTTCTCCAGAACCCCATTTCGAACAGCATCCAAGTGCTTCGATTGAACGGTTTGAACATGTGGTATTGATCTCGTGGGGGCGGCGACTGAAATTCAACTTAAGAAATTTATTTACCTGGCCATCCTCCGCAGCAAACACGGAAATAATTGTTTTGTAAATAAAACTGACAAACACCAGGGACATGTCCCGGAAAGCAGGTATATATGAACAACAGTGTAACACTTGCGATGGCGGATACATAGGACAAACAGGCAGAACATTTGATGTGAGATACAAAGAACGCATGAGAGCTTGGAAGTATGGGACAACCCGCTCCACATTTGCCGAATATTTAAGAGAAGGCAATTACAAACCAACCGCTATAAAATAAGACATGAAAATAATTAGGATCAACAGTACAAAATACCTCCTAACCCTGCAAGCAAATTACCACCTACAGGAAACCAAAGCAAAAATTAAAACTGCTGAATGAGCAAGTACACGTACCAAATAACTGATTGTTTACACTAATAGAGTAACACGACAACAGCGGCGTATAATATTATAATAATAATAATAATAATAATACCACCTAACCCCTTTCCGCTTGTCCATGAAGCTCTCCACAAAACATTTAAACCAAAACTCAAATCACTGAACACCAAAAATTTCACCATTCTCTGACACCTATTACATTCATACTCAAAATTCTACATATCGCACTAAATAACCAAAAACGCCCCCACCCCACAAAAAAATCCATACATTTCTAGTCTCTCTATCTCTCTTTCTCTCTGTGACACACACACACACACACACACACACACACACACACACACACACAGATAATATAAATGAATAGACGTTAGTTTTCAGCATATACTTCATTATGTTCACAACATCTACGTAAACGAATCAAAAAGGATGAGAGACACAAATAAATCACAGTAGTTACGTCTTCAAATCAGAGTTTTCAAACAAATATCTATGATTAGTGAGAGAAGACTGATAGACCATCGCAGCAATTAGGGACATTTTAAGGCATGATGTAAAAAAGACCTGAGGATGGTCATTACGGTCTGAAACCGGTCATCGTTTAAAGAATTCATATTATGATCAAAGATTGGATTAAAAAACATTTAATAAGGGAAAGGAAGATGAAAAGTCGGAAGATAAGAGTTCATAACATAAATAATGTTTATGTTTCGTAAATAGAGCTGTACTGCGACCTCCAGCATGTTACCAGATGAACAGAAAAACAAATGTAAACCAAAAATGTGAAGAACTGTAAGTAATCATTTGTTTACAAATGGTTCAAATGGCTCAGAGTACTATGGGACTTAACATCTGAGGTCATCAGTGCCCTAGAACTTAGAACTACTTAAAGCTAACTAACCTAAGGACATCACACACACCCATGCCCGAGGCAGGATTCGAACCTGCGACCGTAGCGCTCGCGCAGTTGCAGACTGAAGCGCCTAGAACCTCTCGGCCACACCGGTCGGCACTTGTTTACATAAAAACTATACTTGAAATGTTTTAAAATCAACAAATAACACATATCAAAAACAAAACTGTAACAGTCTAGGTCCCAGTGATGACGGCTTAAAATGAAAAAGGCGAAACGCATGCTTTTATTTACAAAAGAAATTCAGTTTCTTTGAAGCCTTGTCGAGGTAGATGCAAAAATCGTATCCATCACGCATAATTCTACTTCCTATGAAAAGTTCAGCAGGCACACTTTCACCGCGTTTTGGCCCAGAGGTACATAAGAACAGACCAAACTTAGAATGTAAATAATGTCAAATTATTATGAGCCTGACTACCTTCATCCCATCTTATTCTTTAGATCCATGGTCAAAAGGAGCCAATACTGGGATACTCCACATGATCTGCCAGAGTTTATATTTATATGCGTACCAAAAATGCCAATTAACTTGCACTGGGAGATTATCATTGTGGATCAACATATACTCCCAAGTTCCTCCAGGAACTTGGCTGGACGTGGGGACCAAATGAGGGCAGCTACCTCCACAATGAGGATATAATTATGAAAGGGATCATCAGAAACGGTGCTGTCCACATAACCAACACAACTTAGGTGAGGATGGACCTGCAGTGATAATGGATACTACCTCATGTTAGAGTGACAGTGATTGTAGGCACTCTAGAGAGGACTCTCATTCTTTGAATGAGGATGCAGCACCGCGTGTGTCGGAAATTTATGGTCGAGATCCACGCAGTAACGAACATAATTCAGGGGAGAACGAATTTAACAGTGACTAGCAAAAGAGGTGGGAAGTCCCGAGTCTAATATCGAGCTGCCTGTGAGGGAAATGACTACTTTGTACTCGAACAATTCCTTGAAGGAAATACTGGTATGTATCCTCCTATAAATGTAAATACTGAAGCTGTAATAGGCCAATGCATTATAGACCTAACATGCCACACCACTGTGATGAGAGAAAGGTTATGTCTTAGGAGTCAGGAAAAAAATGCTTAGCTGTTATTACCGTTCCGTTAAATTAAGGTAACTGGAGAAGTATCAGGGAAAAGCGTAGACACTAAAACTCAGAGGCAGTTTTAGTTTTCGTGTCAATCTCATGTATTGAGCATAAACTTTCTCATGACACCTGTACTCGTAATACAAAGATTACTAGGTGTGGATTTCCTGGATCAGTGCAAGAATGTCATTGATCTGCGAGAAAAGTCAATGTCGTTGCGCGCGGATGGTCAAAAATTAATCTTGGTTTCGATGACTGTCTAAACAGCAATAGCCCGAGAAGTGTCTCTAGGACTGCTAATCTACTCCGGCACACAGCTAGAATGAGAAGTTTGTGTAAATTGCAATGTGGCTGAATCAATCTTGCACTCCTTGGTATCAGAGAAGAAAAACCTGGATGACGTAAAGTGCAGAAATTTAAGCCACGTCCTGGCTGTAAAAGAAAGAAAGGAACTGTGTTAGACTCTGGAATGATACAAATATGTCTTCTGAAACGGGCTGGGCACGATGAGGGATTTTGTGTACGAGATGGTGTGGTGGTTGGTGTTTAACGTACTGCCCTCAAGGAGGTCTTTAGTGACGGACCACGAGCTCATATTAGGGAAGGATGGGGAAGGTAAGCCGTAGCGCTCTTTCGAAGGAACCATCCCGGCATTTGTCTTAAGCGATTTAGGGAAATCATGGAAAACCTGAATCAGGATGGCCAGACGCAGTTTTTGACCCGTCGTCCTCTCGAATTCGAGACCAATGTGCTAATCACTGTGCTATCCGGGGCCATGATTTTGTGTACGATTTCCAGGCTGAATAATGCAAAGATTTTATTGCAAGACCTTACGCATACCATGGACATATCGAGGGAAAGAGATCGTGAGCCGTAATAGACTAAGGGGTCATTGAAGCCACGGTCAGTTCTACAACTATTTTCTGCTCTGTTTTTCAGAGAAGAATGAATCATTCTTCTGGTGCTAGACAAGATATGGCTTAATATGATAACTGGAAACTGCCCGCCCTGATTCGTTAGACGAGTTACTGCAAAAATTACAAGGAGTCAGGATGTTATCATCAGCTACTGGGAGGCCAGTAACATTACTTATTGGCAGGTCGAACTCCACTCCTCAAACGGCAAGTACGCAGCCTTTCTCTGCTTTCGCAGTGTAAGTAGGCTGTTTATGTTTTCTTATTGGCAACGTTACGTAGCGCTCTGTATGAAAATCACTGGATATGCTGTGTGCAGTCTGTGGCTAGTTTGCATTGTTGTCTGCCATTGTAGTGTTGGGCAGCTGGATGTGAACAGCGCGTAGCGTTGCGCAGTTGGAGGTGAGCCGCCAGCAGTGGTGGATGTGGGGAGAGAAATGGCGGAGTTTCGAAATTTGTAAGACTGGATGTCATGAACTGCTATATATATTATGACTACTGAGGTAAATACATTGTTTGTTCTCTATTAAAATCTTTCATTTGCTAACTATGCCTATCAGTAGTCAGTGCCTTCCGTAGTTTGAATGTTTTACTTAGCTGGCAGTAGTGGCGCTCGCTGAATTGCAGTAGTTCGAGTAACGAAGATTTTTGTGAGGTAAGTGATTTGTGAAAGGTATAGGTTAATGTTAGTCAGGGCCATCCTTTTGTAGGGATGATTGAAAGTCAGATTCCGTTGCGCTAAAAATATTGTGTGTCAGTTTAAGCACAGTCTTATATAATTGTTCTAAGGGGACGTTTCATATGTCGACCCTTAGCCGAGGATACCTCACTGGAATCTTCTGATTTTTCTTGTAGTTTGTGTAATTAGTGTAGATTTTGTTTATTGCTAGCGCGTAATTGTAGAGAAAATCTCCTTTGTAGTTGCAGTCTTTCATTCTTGTACAGTAAAACAGTTGGGGCATACATGTAGATTTGCACCAAGTATTTCGCAGCTGCGCTTGCAATTAACTAGATATTATTTTCTGTGTTATGTTAATGTGTTTTCTTATTTTACTCTTCCAATTGTGCTTTTTTGTGTTATTGTGACAATAATGGCGTGTGAAAAACGTAATACTAGGCTCCAAAGTAAACTGAGAAATGACAGTGAAGACGAAAGCAGTGTGTTAGCGCCACCTAGTAATGAA
Source organism: Schistocerca americana (assembly GCF_021461395.2). Lineage (NCBI taxonomy): Eukaryota > Metazoa > Arthropoda > Insecta > Orthoptera > Acrididae > Schistocerca > Schistocerca americana. Next base: position 44,908,284 of record NC_060125.1, read on the forward strand.
TTAACTAATGTTCAAAGTAGTAATTTGGTAATTGTGCATAGGGAAATGGAGCGGGTGGCAAATAATGGTGTAGACAGTGAAACTATTAGTGAACAGGGAAGCATTATCGATCGATCGGTCACCAACAGTTCGCCTAAGGAATCCGAAATGACAGGACACAATCTTGCAAATACTGTAGATTCAGGTTTTGGGTCCTCACAGTTTTCTTAAATAAGTCAAGACACATGTTCTGCTTGTCAAAATGTAAATGTTGCCGGGGCAACTTCACTGCCGAAAAGCACTGAGGAACATGTTTCAGACACCAGTGCATTGTTATTACAGTTAATGCAACAAATGGGACAAAGGCTACAAAAGTTAGACACAATGCTTGAACAAAATCAGAAGCAAATGGGACAAAATCTTCGAAAGTTAGACACAGTGGAACAAAATGTTCAAAAGCTAGACACAATGGAACAAAATCTTCAAAAGTTAGACGTAAAGGAACAACACCAGAGACAAACACAACATCAGTTAGACGCAATGGAACAAAATCCTCAAAAGTTAGACACCGCACTTGAACAAACACGTGAAGATTTAACTACTGAGTTACATAAAATCGAATCGAAATGTCAAAAAGTCTGTAATGAAATAAAAACTCAAATTTGTGAGCATTTCCAACCTATTTTTTCGTGTCATGAAGATGTATTACAGAATCACGAAGCAGCCATAAAGGAACTGCCAACTATAGTTCATAAAAATCACGACACCTTGCAAGCTAAAATTGACTCAGTTGCATCTACCGATTCGGTTACGCAACTTGCAAAAACTCAGGAAAACTTAAAGGAGACAGTAGATACTCTGAAAATTGGTTTAGAAAGACGCATGGAGGATATTAGTTCATTATCAGAGAAAGTAGTTGAACTTTCGGATCAGCTAAATAATTTATCTACGAAGGTAGATGATAATCTGAATGACACAAAACCGGTAGTCTTTAATGACACAGAAGAGTGCGAACAAATTAGGAAATTCAAACAAAATCAGAATCAAATTAATACGCAACACCAAAGAGAAATCCGGGAAGTACAAGATCAGATGACACAGGTAATACAGGAATTACATATTTTAAAGGACACTCGCGCTCCAATACGGGAAGAGGGACATAGAAATACGGAACAGCCACAAAATAATAACACAGGGCACTTCGGAAAGTATGAAAGAAATTGGCAAGGTACACTGAATTTTGAGATGGAACCGCTGAAACGACGTAACAATGACCGACATGCGACTCGCCGACGTGATGATTTTGACTATAAGCTGTTCATTACTACACGTAAATTCAAAACATTTAATAATTCTGGCAACGACATTCCTCCACATGCATGGCTCCATCAATTCTCTCATTGTTTTCCTCCCAACTGGTCACTAGAACACAGATTAGAATTTATGTGTGCCTACTTAGAGAATGAACCAGCTGTAAGAATGCGATCGGCCATTCACGATTGCCACAGTGAAGGACAATTTTACCATGCCTTCCTCTCAGCATATTGGTCTCAAGCCACACAAGACCGAGTAAAACATATCATCATAATGTTGAAACATTTCGAACAATCTGAATTTTCCAGTCTTGTGAAATATTTTGAAGACATGTTGCACAAGAATCAGTATCTGACAAACCCATAAAGCCCCTCAGAACTCATCCGCATTTGCTTAATCAAATTACCTAAACATTTACGACATATTATTTGGGCAGGACGTTGCAAAGACGACATTGAAGCTTTTCAGGGACTCTTACAAGAATTATAAATTGACACTGACAATCGCGGAACGCGAAAACAAGAACACAACAATTACAGGTCACGTCCGTCGCAATTCCGCGATGAAAGAAATAATAACTGGACACAACAAGGCTATTCTCACAACACAAATCGTGACCAAAACAAACACCAACCGTATGACAACCGTTGGCAGAATAATAGTTACAGAGAAAGATCACATTTCCATAGTAATGAATATGACAGAGATAACCACAGAAACAGACAATATGGCAACCAGAACTATTATTATCAGGGGAGACAGAATAACTTCAGACACAACTGTCCACTGTGCAGTGATAATTCAGGGAGAAATTCTCCACCACATGACCGACAAACAAGAAACTATGTAAACTACGGACAAAACGACAGACCTGAATTCCATCAGAACTGGCGGGAATCAAACAGAGCATGGCACTCTCGACAAGGTGAATTTGTAGAAGTTAGGTCTCCTAATCCCAATAACGACGCACGCCAACAAAGAGACAGACAACGACTCGCACCGCAGGCAGCCACGTGCGCTGGCTGGCTCAGGGAAAAATTACATAGACGCTAACCTTGAGAAAAATCTTAGCATTCTTTACCGATGTATCATATACCACATGATAATTCCACTGAAGCTGAAACTCTGTGTACTAGGAAGAGTAAAGGTTTACACCACATTTCACATATAAAACCGTTTATTGAAAGATAATCTGCTTTTTAACTTAGTCTTTGCCATAAAACTTTTCGCTTTACATTACTAATACGCTTTGTCAGACGCAGAATCTGTTAACATGCAACAATGTTCAAAGTTAAATATCCAGTCAAGAACCAAGAAAACTTATTTCAACAGAAATTACGAATGCATTGTTATAGTGAACAGATGACACAGTGTTGTTCTTTGTACATTCTTGCTTGTTAGTTGCACAATTACGTAACGACTATAAGACTTACATACGTAGAACATATACTGGTATTGCTAATGAGATTTTAATGCAACAATTTGGTTTACTTGAAAATACATTCTGGATTTAAAGTACTTTCTGTGAGATACCAGATAACACAGTGGTTAGTTTATGTGACAGCTACACGATTTTATCACGGAACTACTAATGAGTGACAATTTACAATGTTGCTTTTGCGGTGTTTCTGTTTTATATCTGCACAGTTTTTCTGAATTACTCTGGAAAGTAAAACATGTTTTAGTAGTAACTTTTGTGGTATAGCTACAACGGGACAGCCTTTTCCGTGGCACAACAATACGTTACATTATAGTACTTTCTTGATCATGGTAAGGTACATAATAACTACGATATCTATACGCAAAGCATTTCACTTTCGTTTATGATGAGGTAAGTACATTGACTTCAGCAGAACTTTGCTTACAGAGGACGATAACTACGACACTTCCACAGAGATTATCTTACAACAAGACGCACAGTTTAGCGCTACAGTACACGTATTTGAGTGATTAATTTTGTACTTAAAACATTTATTTTTAAAGATATTTGAAGTACAATGATACAAAGGTGTTCCGTGATACATTTCATTCCATTGTTGTAATCTGTAACACCTGAGGGTATAATTACATTAATTCTCGGGGGGGGGGGGGGGGGGGGAGACTGTTGTATTTGTAGGATTTTGTTTCTACACATTTGTAACGCAAGTTCTCGACCTGTGAAATTTTTTATATGAGACTGTTACTGTAGCGGAAACAGCTGTCGTAAATATTTCGGTAGGAAAGTTAAGTGACCTTCATGTAATGCGTGGTGGGCACCCAGCTGCGTGATAGTCGCCTGGGAAAAAGCCATTAGTGTGTGCCTTTCAGAGGCACAGGTGGAGATAAAAGAAAAAAAAGGAGGCCATGATCATCGCTATTGATATTCCTTTGTAGAAAGCATCGCAAATAGGACGCACTCAAACTTGAAAACATATGATTATGCTGTGGAGCTCTTAATTTATGATATTTACTAAAATGCCTAATGAAACTATGAGAAACATTTCACAGCTATTGTCTTGCTAGTTGAGAGAAATGCCATATGGCTTGCTTTATGTATTTATTCACTCATTTTAATATCTAGTTTCTAGCTGCACTGCAGCATTGCTTAAAATAAAATTTAATAGATGTACTAATATAGTTATTTTATGCCTACAGATCCAGTCAAGAAATTTATGATCTACTTCCAAGAAAACGAGGGCACATAAATAGTCATTTCCCTTCACAGGAATTGCATAAATATTTTTTTTTTTACGATTTGGTAACTTATCTGCTAGTGTAAGTTCTCGTGATGCATCACTCTAGTGTTAAGATGTGACATAGGTATTAAACATGGCTATTTTTACTGTAATATTTCTTCTGCTTGAGCTTTGTCATGTTTAGATACAAGTTATTGCATTTGCTGCTGCTTGCTTTGCCAATTTCCATTTTTTTTTTATTTTTGCCATTGCTGTTTGTGATAATTGTTCTGTGCTGCTGCATTGCCTCGTCCCTTAGTTTAGCATCTGTGCTCAGAAGATTTAAGTTAGCTTAAGAGGGGATAGACTATATAAGAGAATGAGTTGTGATGAACTGGAAGAAATTCATTGAGAAGTCATACGAGAAAAGTACAGAAAGCAGGTATAGATAGGACTTTTTGGAAATAATGAAGAACGATGGTAGATCTCCGAGAAGTAAAGAAAGTTTTGTTTACAAAATACTGCAGTAAAAGAAAACCTGTCCTTTCCTTGTGTTATCCCACTATGTGTTTGTGTTCCCCTGTGTATGTGTGTTTTTCCTGTCTTTATGTGTTTAGCTGATGTTGTTATGTTGTAGAATTTTTCTAATACTATGTTATTTACTTTGTAAAGATGTTTAAACATTATTTGTTCTGTTTTGTTTTAATGCTCATGTGTGAAGTTGATGTTTCGAAAGTTATTCTGATCTTTTATGTATGTACTCATGTCTTAATTCCTGTAACACTGATGTATATGTTATTTCGATTCTTTTGTAAAGCCTGTACTACAAATGTTATCTTTATTGTTATGTTCTTTAATGATGTATTTTGTACCTTTGTAATTGTATTCTTATGTTATAAAATTGTAATTGACACCAGTTCATCATATTAGTAACTTGTAAGTTCCACTTCACTGCACACGTTTCTGTTGATCATAGTATATGGACAATATGTGAGAAGTAGGGACTGTTAGTGTTTGCACATGTTTTAATAATTCAGCATGGGACTGGATAACAGCATTGCTGGTTCTAAGGACAATTCCAAAAACTTTATGAGTGCATAAGTGGTGGTTATGGACTTGCTATATTATCCGCAAGACTCTACAATGGTGATTGTGCACCGGCACAGTCACAACAGATGGCTGCTGGCCATCTCTACAAGGACTACAGTGGGTCTGCATCTTTGATGACCCACCAATACCATTATTTCTACAAGGACTGCAGTGGGTCTGCACCTTTGGTGGCCCACCAATACCATACTCTCTACCCAGACTATAGTGGGTCAGCTCTGTAATGACCTACCTACCAATACTCTTCAAAACATTGAATGACTCTGCCTTGGGTTTCCTCTGCTGTGGCCCATTACCTGTTTGCATGTCGAGAGTCAGCACTGTCTTTCCATTGTAAGGACAACACTGCTTCTTCAAGACTGCATGGAAATCCACGACTTCCGTGTGCAATTTCTTTTACTGCTCAGACTTTGAGAAAAACACTGCAATTTTATTGTGATGAATAATCAGAACTGTCTTTATGGACTGTGAGAAAATTTTAGCTTTTGACCAACATTGTATCAATAAGTGTGTGCATTTGATATCTTTGTTATTGTAATTACGAAAAATTTTATAAAATCATTATTGGGCACTGCCCAAAACAATTTGTAAAATTTTTTGTGGGGAGCATGGGGGCTATGTAAGTAGGCTGTTTATGTTTTCTTATTGGCAACGTTACGTAGCGCTCTGTATGAAAATCACTGGATATGCTGTGTGCAGTCTGTGGCTAGTTTGCATTGTTGTCTGCCATTGTAGTGTTGGGCAGCTGGATGTGAACAGCGCGTAGCGTTGCGCAGTTGGAGGTGAGCCGCCAGCAGTGGTGGATGTGGGGAGAGAAATGGCGGAGTTCCGAAATTTGTAAGACTGGATGTCATGAACTGCTATATATATTATGACTACTGAGGTAAATACATTGTTTGTTCTCTATTAAAATCATTCATTTGCTAACTATGTCTATCAGTAGTTAGTGCCTTCCGTGGTTTGAATCTTTTATTTAGCTGGCAGTAGTGGCGCTCGCTGAATTGCAGTAGTTCGAGTAACGAAGATTTTTGTGAGGTAAGTGATTTGTGAAAGGTGTAGGTTAATGGTAGTCAGGGCCATTGTTTTGTAGGGATTATTGAAAGTCAGAGTCCGTTGCGCTAAAAATATTGTGTGTCAGTTTAAGCACAGTCTTATATAATTGTTCTAAGGGGACGTTTCAGCAGGTACTGCCAATTCCTGCAGCTTCCCTTCAGCTTGAACGTGTCGTCCTCAGCATTCATATGGGAATAAAGCAACGTAATCCCAGAAGACTCGAAAAAAGGCGCTACCCTGCATGTAGACGATATGTTAATCCCCGTCGAACAGTCGTGGGTGATACGTAATGAGACCTTGGATACCTTGTAGCATGCTTTCGAACACATGGGCGTCACTGTACATCTTTCCAAGTCTGAATTCTGTGAGAAGGATTTGTACTTCCTGGAACATTTGATCTCTACCGAAAAATACAGCCTGATCTAGAAAATCTGTGATCCATATTTTCCTGTATCAATTAATAAGCGAAAATTGACCGTATTTTTTGTGTTAGTAAATTTGTCACTTCTCCCTGTCTCTGTAGTTCAGCAGGTAAATGAGCAACCTGGGACTGCAACGAGGAAGTTCCGCCTGAGTTTGAGAAATAAAGAAGCATTGATTGTGGCGCAGATAGTGGTACATCCAGACTTGAGAAGAGAATTATATTTCTTATTGGACGACTGAAGGGCTGGGATTGACGTGAATTTGTTGCAAGAGTGGAGCGAAGAGGGAGTAGCGGTTCCACTTTCCACAGCATTTGCGAGCTGTGTACTGAGCAAATCCGAAAAGAATAAGCGATAATGAAGCTAGAGCCACTTTCTATAATATCGGGTTTCCTCAAGTTCAGGTACTTTGTATTGAGACTAGAAAAGAAAGGCCTCTAGCGGTCATAAAGCAAATCAGTTTTTGATGATGGCTAACATAATCCACTCACGTTAAGACTCATGGTCGTCCTACCTTCAGCAATTTACACTTAGAATCATCTATCTACCAAGTTCGCAAAATGTGGCAGCGGAAGCACTGTCTTGGTATCCCATTGGTTTAGTCCAATGGATCCGACAGAAAACAATTTCCGTTTAATGTAGCTACAATATGTCTCTTTTGAAAGCTGTATAAGCACCACATTTGTAATTATTGCCCAAGAACAGGACAAAAATACTGTGTGGTAACCCGTGAAGACCAAGTGGAGGAACCACGGAGAAGTCGTGATAGACCAATTTTATTTAGGAACCTTGGAGATCCGCACTGCGTTCTCTGTGCTCCAGAGGAACGCATAAACAAACTGATGTAGTACATGTTGCTTAGTAATGCATGTTGCCACGCAAATAAATGTTTACTAAACTTAGGGAAACCCTATATTGAAGCAGCATGGAAAGGCATATAGGTAAGGTCCAGGCAGCCTGCAGGACCTGCCACTTTCGGTAATCTATCTGCTTTGCTTCCCATAATTCCATACCGAAATGAAAGTTCGCCTCCGTAATATGTACCATCTGTTCCCCGACTGAAAGGCTTCTCATATGCATCCACAGCCATTAAGGTAGCATCGAAGTTTTTAAAGGCATTTCGTTGTGAAACGCTACCGCCCTCACAAGTAGTGAGCGCCTTCCACAGTCACCTCCTGCGTGAGAAAGGGCATGCAGAAAATGTTGACAGAGATCCGCAATTCCGCACCAGACGGTGGCAAGTGGCACTTACAACGAGGGAAATTTAATCTGGTTTATGTCTCACATTACCAACCGGCTTCCAACTATTCTGATAGATGTAAGCGTAGGCTTCCGCGGCCGTTGTCTTCTTCAATAAAATTCTTCAGGGTATCAGACCGCATCGTCATAATACAGGCAGATAAGGGCAACGCCACTGTAGTCTTGGACACAACTGATGACAACAAACGAATGGAAGATATTCTCGCAGAACCTATCTACAAGAAACTTCAGGGAAATCCGACGGCCAAGGTAATCAAAACGACGCAGGCACTGCTCAAGCACTCTAGAATCAACTTCGACAAGGCCAGAAGATTCATCCCGCAAGTGACACAGGCACCAAGGATATATGGTGTACCGAAGGTACACAAAACCGACTTCCCCTTAAGGCCCATAGTAAACAGTATAAATTCGCCGACCTACTACCTAGCGAAAGAACTGGCACCTAGGCTCCGACACCTAGTGCATCAAACCGAGTCCTGCGTTAAGGATTCCACTCACTTTGTGTCTCTCCTAAAGGAAATGCGTGTTACGGGCCAAGATCTGATGGTTAGTTTCGACGTCAAATCCCTATTCACGAATGTCCCAGTGTCAGATACTGTGAACATCCTAGAAGAACGCGTGGCAGCTGATATATGTGAGCTTGTGCGCCACTATCTGACGACCACCTATTTCAAGTGGAGAGGTCAATTTTATCAACAAACTGACGGTGTACCTATGGGCTCACCCCTATCGCCTATCGCAGCAGAAATTTTCATGGAGGCATTTGAGGAAACAGCCCTCCAGTCCGCACCATTACGTCCAAATTGTTGGCTTCGTTGTGTCGATGATACTTTCGTCATCTGGCCCCACGGAGAAGAGGAGCTACAGAACTTCCACAAGCACCTTAACCAACAGCATAGGAAAATTCAGTTTACAATGGAAACAGAGAAGAATGGGGTGCTGCCCTTTCTCGACGTGGAAGTTTATCGAAAACCTGATGGTAAACTTGGCCACAAAGTGTACAGGAAACCAACCAATACGGACTGGTACCTTCACGCCTCCTCCCACCATCACCCCACGCAGAAGAAGTCCGCCCTGCACACGCTAACGAAAAGAGCGTACAGGATAAGCGACGAAGAACATCTGAAGACAGAACTTGAACGCCTCAGGTCCATCTTCGGAACTAATGGCTGTGGGAAGCAGATGATAGACAGCACCATGTCGACAAGGGAGAAGACTAATAGAGAAGAGGAGAAGGAGGCACAGAGCATTGGTGTGTTACCATATGTACAAGGGGTCACCGAACGTATTGGCAAAATTCTACGAAAAGCCGACATCAAACCAATTTTCCCAAGCAGAAACAAAATATCAGACATTCTCGGTTCTACCAAGGATGCAGTTGACAAACTACACACAGCTGGCGTGTATGAAATTGGTTGTGCATGTGGATTAGTCTACATAGGTGAGACGGGACGTCTGATTAGCACAAGGCTCTCGGAACATGAAAGATATATCCGCCTGAAACAACACACTAAGTCAGCAGTGGCGGAACACCGAGACGAGTGCGGGAAACCAATATTTTTTCAAGAAGCCCGCGTTCTGGCGAAACAGCCTCTCACTTTCAAAAGAAAGATTAGAGAGGCAATAGAAATAGCCAAAAGACCCGCCAACATGAATAGAGAGGACGGGTACAAGCTTCCGAGGTCTTGGCTGCCTGCAATAGCAGGGCTACGGAGCGGCGGCAGAGCCGTGGCGGCCCATGCAGACACGCGGAGAGCCGCAGTAGTGGTCGCGAGCACACAAAGTAATGGCACGCCGCAGCCGGCTTCTGGACAGCATGGAAACAGTGTGACGTCACAGCCATCACCTGTTCGCTATTCGTCCGTCTCCTCCAATGGGGTGGATTAATATAAAGACCAATAGAAAACAGCTATTTCAGCCAATGACAGATAATAAAGGAAACACCAATAAAGCATACCTTTCACCCCTCCTCCTCCTCCTTTTACAGCCAATCAAGTAACGACACGGTTTTCTCGTGCAGTTATTTAAGGAACCAAGTGTGTTCATTTAGCACATCTAGAGGGTTGGATCCCCTCCTTCGAAAGCGTCAGATTGCAAAGCCTGGGCTACTCTCAGGGTGGAATCTCCGTCTTCGAAGATTGTGTGTGTTTGTTTGTTTGTTTGTCTGTCTGTCTGTCTGTCTGCCCGCTGCTGTCGCTGTTCGTTCGTCCGTCCGTCCGCATGCTGGCTGTCCATCGCCGTCGTCGTAACCGCCGCCGCCGCCGCCGCCTGCTGTTCGTCCGTCTGTTCGCCGCCGACGCCGACGCCGACGCCGCCTGCTGTTCGTCCGTCTGTTCGCCGCTGCCCATCGCCGACGCCGACGCCGCCTGCTGCACGACCGACGCCGTTCCGTTCGTCTGCAATGAGTACTCCCACCTCCACCGTCATCTACACCTCCCCCTCCCCTCTCCCACAGTCACTTCCTGGAGTGCCGCCTCTGGCCTCCCTCCTTCCACCTCCCCTTCCCTTCCCCCACTTACCCACCCCCCTATCTCCTCCCCTGCTGTATACCCACACCTCTACACCCTTTCTCCAGCCTCCACACCCTCAACAGCTCCCACTACTACCCCCGCCCTCACGTACGCCTCTGTTGCCGCCTATGCTGCCGCCCCTCAGGTGGTTGGCTTCCCCTCTCTCACCGACCCCGTCGCTTCGTCTTCTGCACCTCCCGCACACATCACGTCGCACCGAGCCACCATCGCCACCACTGAACCAGCTGCTTCTCCCGGTGCCTCCACTACGCCACAGGGATCTGCCACCCGCCACCTCCCTCTCCTCCGCGTCCCTCTCCCCTCCTCCCAGCCTCCAGTCTCTAAAAAAACCCAAAAGCGCGTCCTTACCGACTCTGCTCCCGCCACTTCCCACAAAAAATCAACACCACCTCCCCCTCCCCCTGCCGTCACCATGGACACCACCCCTCCTCCTGCCACCCCTACCTTGGCCCCCACCCTCCACACCTTTGTCCTGTCAACTCCCGATCCTAAGTTCCTCGACGCTCGTACCCTCACCAAGGAAATATGAAAGTACTTACCTGGTGCTCCCATCTCCCAACTCATTCCCCGCAGGGACTCAGTCCTTATCAAGTCCCCGTCCCCATCCTTTCACACAGACCTCCTGCGAAAACTCCCACGAGTTATGTTTGGCCCCCACGCCTCTCTGACACCCTTCCTTTCCGCTTCCACTCCTCGTCAGCCCCAGCCTCCCCGTCGCGCCCCACCTACAACACTGTGATTACCAAGCTCAGCCCGGTGATCACAGAGGATGAAGTGTTGGTAGAACTGAACTCCCACCCGGACTTGGAAATCCGCTCTGCCCGCCGTATCCACAATGCCTCTGGTCCCACCTACCTCATGCGGGTATTCTCAGAGTCCGCCCCGTCCATAGACCATCTCCTCACCCAGGGTGCCCTGATATACCACCGTCGCCACCCTGTTGAATCCTCCAAATCCCCTCCCCAATCCTACCGTTGCCAGTGGTGCCTGATGTACAATGACCACCTGACTCCCAACTGCAAAAACCCCCCCACCTGTCCCCATTGCAAGGCCTCCCACTTTCTCAAGAACTGCCCCAACCTCGCTGCTCCTCCTTCCTGTAATACCTGCAATGGCACCCATCCCACATACTCTCACAAGTGTAAAGCTAAACCCCCTCCAGCCACCCCTGAACTTACAGTCCCAGTTCGTCCCATCGATCCTCCTGTCCATCCTAACAATTCCCTCCATCCACCCCCCACGGCCGAGGACATCATCCAGTTCATTACCGTTGTACTCCAAAACATTCACCCTTTTCAGCGCCTGCACACCTTCCAACAAATATCCCTTGCTGCTCGCTCTGTTTTCCACCTGAACACCTTCGCCACTTACTCCCACAACCAAGCCCACTTCACCTTCACCCGCCTCGACACCCTAGTTTAAGTCTCTTCCCTTCCCTCTCTTCCCCCCCTCCTTCCCGTCATGGCGCGGCACGAGTCTTGCATCCTCTTCCAGAACATTCGCTCCTTCTGCTCCAACAAATACCTCCTCATGCACACCCTCTCCCACCACCAGGTCGACACCTTCCTCTTGAACGAAACCTTTCTCCAGCCTCACCATTCTATCCGCACCTCCCCCTATATCCTCCACCGCACTGATGCTCCTGGTCCTCGTGCGCAGGGTGGAGTCGCGATTGGCCACCTTAAGCATATCCCCGTCCGGCCACAACCTCTCCTCAATGACCCCACTGAACACCTTATCCTTAGCGTCTTCTTCCCCTCCCTCACCATTACCTGTGCCACCATCTATGTCCGCTCCAAAGCTCCTCTTCCTTATGACTTCATCTCACACATTGACCACACCTTCTCCACCTATGTGATTGCCGCCGACCTCAACATCCATAGCCGCTCTCCTGCTGCCCTTCGGCGGTGGCATCAGTTCCTCTCCACAATCCAGGGTGACCTTGTTCCCATTCCCCAGCACACCCGACCCGAAAGTAACACCACCCCCGATGTTGTCATTGCCTCCGCCAACCTCCTTGGGCGTATCACTGTCGCCGTCCGTGACCCCACAGGTAGCGATCACCTCCCTGTCCTTCTCACCATAACGTCTGCAAACCGCCCCCCTCCGCTCCGCAACCTGCACCCGCTCCCAAGGTCGTCCATGACTATCGCCGTGCCAACTGGGATGCCTACCGAGACTCCATCTCCACCCAGGTCGAAAGCCACCCTCTTACCTATCGCCATCCTGACGACATCATCCGCGCCTCGTCCTTCCTTCAGACGGTAATTACTGACGCCGTGGAGGCCCATGTTCCTACTAAAACCATCCACCCACACCGTCCCACTCTCCCTCCGCGGGCTGTCCTCCTCCTCCATGAATCCCGCCGCCTCTATCACTCCTTCCTCCGCACTCGTGACAGGGATACACTCCAACGCCACCGGCAAATACAGCGACACGTACGGAACCTTATTACAGCAACGAAACTCCGGGACTGGCGCCAGACCTGCACACGACTCAATGCCACCCTCCCTATCAACTCCTCCATGTACTGGTCCGCCTTCCATCGTCTTACTGGTTCCCTTTCCACTCCCCACTACCCCCTTCTCCATAACGATCGCCCCCTTCCAGACAACCTCAGTAAGGCCAACCACTTCGCTTCCCACCTTTCCGAGGTCTTCTCCATCCCCGATGATCCCCACTTTGATTATTCTCTTTTCCCCACCATCATGGAACGTGCTGATACCTCAGTCGCTCCACTTGCTCCTAGTCTTCAGTACTTGGGGCAGTTGCCCCCCTCCGACGTCAACACTACCATCACAGCACAAGACATTAAACTTCTCCTCCAGTCCAAACGCAACACGGCCCCTGGTCACGACTGTGTCACCTACCGTCACCTTCGAGAAAGCCCCTATTCCTTCCTAACTGTCCTCGCCCATCTCTATAATGTCATCCTCTCTACTGGCTTCTACCCTGACCTGTGGAAGACCTCCCGCGTCCTCCTCTTCCTCAAACCCAACAAACCCCCTTCTGCCACCTCTTCCTATCGTCCCATCTGCCTCACCTCCGTCTTCAGTAAGGTCCTTGAATCCATCCTCTCCCACCGTATCCATCGGCACCTTGCTCAACACCACCTCCTCCCCCTTACCCAGTGTGGCTTCCGACCCTCCTTCTCTGCTGATGACCAACTCCTCAACCTTGTTCACCTTCTGTCCCTCCAGCTCAACTCCCGTCGCTCCGCCATTTTTGTTTCCCTTGACCGCCAAAATGCCTATGGCCGTGTATGGCATCCCGGTCTCCTCTTTGAACTCCAAACCTACGCCCTGCCTATCAATTTTGTCCGTCTGGTCGCTTCCTTCCTCTCGCACCGTCCTTCCTATGTCACCTTCCACAACACCAACTCCCGTATCTTTTATCCCACGGCTGGCGTCCCCCAGGGTTCTGTCCTCTCCCCTCTCCTTTATCTCTTGTATACAGCTGATATGCCCAAGCCACCCCCACCAGTCCACCTTCTCCAATATGCTGATGACACCGCCTTCCTGGCTCTCTATCCTACCCTTCAACGGTCTCAACGTACCCTCCAAACCCACCTTAACCAGTTCACCACTTGGTGTAACCAGTGGCTCCTCTGTCTCAACCCCTCCAAAACCCAGGCAATCATCATAGGCCGCACCACTCGCTCCTTTCGCCTTCACGATTTCTACCTCACCCTTTATGGTCATCCTATCCAACTCACCCCCAACCTGAAATACCTTGGCCTCACCCTTGACCGACACCTCACCTGGACCCCTCATCTCCTGACCATCCAGCAGAAAGCCCATTCCCGCCTCCGCCTGCTGAAACTCCTGTCCGGCTGGACATGGGGATTGCATCCTTCTACCATCCTCCACACCTACAAATCCCTCATCCGTCCTATCCTCTGTAATGCCAGCGTCGCCTGGATCTCCACCCCCACCCGCTTTTACAAGGCTCTCCAAATCCTTGAACGCCATGTGCTCCGCCTTGCCTTCCGTATCCGCCTTCCTTCCCCCACACGGCTCCTGTATGAACTGATCCCCTTCCCCCACCTCCTCTTGTTCCTCCAACATCTCCGCATCCTTTACATTGTTCGCAGGGTTTATCCCCCCCACCCTCTGGTTTCCTCCTTCCTCTCCACCCCCCCGCCCGTTGCCGCGCCTCTATCGCTGTATCCCTCCCTCTCTCCACCTCCACACCCTCCATCTCCTTCATCAGGGCAATTTCCTACGCCTTCCCCTCCCAGATGACGAACTTCGCCGTGACATACACCCTTCCTTCCAACTATAACCCGGCCTTGTTCCCCCCCCCCCTCCCCAGGGCCGCCTTCTCATCTTTCCTCCTTCTCCCAGAGCGGATTTTCCTCCATCCCCCCCTCCCCTGAGACCCTGCACCCCATACTTGCCTCTCTCCTTCCCACATCCCTCCCTACCTGGCCCTCTTCCACGCGCCCCCCATTCCTCTCCCCCATCTCTTCCCCTCCCTCCCTTCTTCAGGTCTCCCTCATCTCCTTGAACCTGGCAGATCCTCTGTATTGATCATCATCAGTGTGCCACGTCAGTGTTGTGTTTAGTGCTGTTTCTCGTGTGCATCAAGAGGTGTGATTTTAATTGTGTACTGCCTTGAGGTTCGCCGTCAGTGTTACGTTGTGTGCTATGCCATCCGTCAACACCTTTATGATCCAGTCATACTGTGCCTTGTGTTCTTTTAATCGTCGCAGTGTGTGGCTCTTTGTGTGTCCTACTTTTAAACAGTTTTTTATCTCCGTTTTACAGTCACCCCGTTTTTTGTATATTGCCTTCCATGATGTTCTCCCTTTTTTATATCTATGTTCGCCTTCTTCTCTCCTTTGCTGTTTTTAAATGTCTTCTATTGTTTTGTTCTATGTCTTTAGGCTGAAGAGCAGCGCATATGCTGCTGCCAGCCCGCCCCGATGGGGAATTGAAATACAATAAAGAAAAGAAAAAAATTCATTTAGCAGTTAACGTAAGGCGGTGATGAAGGCTAGCTGCAACGCTGGCCGAAACGTCGGCGTATTTTAAATTATGACGATGCGGTCTGATACCCTGAAGAATTTTATTGAAGTATTCTGATAGAGTCATAAAAGAGTTACGTAGATTATAAAAGACTCGTGTAGAGGTTAGGTAAATTATGACGGACTTATTGCATTAAACAGCGCACGACCTGGGATGCATTCCTAAATCACTTTCAGAATATTATTAACGAGCTACCTCATGAATCTGAAGGATTAATTCCCTTTTAGTTCTGAAAAATCAGTCACCTCGTGATAGAAGATGGGAAGTGGTCGACTTTCCACCCAGTAGAGCTGGACTAAACAAGGACAACAGCCAATATGCGATTAAAAATATCCACAGAGACGCAGAAAAAAAGAAGACTAGGTCAAAATGATCTACGAATTGGACAACAGGTTTTATTACAAGTACACTGACTGTTAAAGAAACAGCACTTCATGAACCACTTCCAGAATATTGGGAACGAGTTACCTCATGAATCTACGGAATCAATTCCCTTTTCGTTTTGAAAAATAAGTCACCTCCTGATATAAGCCGGGACGTGGTCAAACTGCTACCAAGGAAAGCTGCAAAAAACGAGGACAACAACCAATTTGAAATTAAAAATATCCACAGAGTGACAGAAAAAATAATAAAAGGAGAAAACGATCTACGAATTGGACAACAGTTTTTATTAAAAATACACTGACTGTTAAAGAAACAGCATTATTCATCATCTGCAATTTCACTGTCTCAGTGTTCCGTAGGTTCTTGGTAGAATATTTTATACACTATGAATGAAAGTACACACAAAACTAGCGTATAAATCACCAGTATTTATTATTTATTTCAGAAACTTGTTTTCGACCCTTACGCTATCACCTCGTACAAAGATAAGTACGTCCTGCATTGAAATTTTGTTGGATAAAAGACTTTAAACTAGTGCATCTGCAGAGTTTCTCCATTTCCAGATATGAAAAATGTTAATCTTAGATTTAGGAATGCGAAGTAAGATCATTAACTAAGATAAAATATGTGATACCTTAACTAGTCGACTACACTCAGATCATAACACTTCTTCACACAAGAAAATAATCTGACCAATAACCTCAGGTGACATTTTCCAAAGGTGTGTCAGAACAAAATTAACTTGTCTTCAACAGGCCGTAAATTACAAAAAGATGAGATATAATATTGGGACTGAGCAGGTAAGTGAAGCAGCTGAGATTATACAAAGCAAAAATTTTGAACACAAGAGAAATTATACTAACGGAAACTGATATATGTAAGAGGGGTAATTTATAAAATGGCGTGGATGTGACTATGAGTAATGTCTGCAGTTACAAGTGGCGAGCAAGGGAACAATGTCGGTCATTGAGTACTAAGTTTGCGCTGATCGACATACGTTTATTAGTTTACATTATTTCGATGAAGTTCATCATCCTTCCCCCATATATGTGACGAAATACTTCATATTTCACCTTGTAACGATGGACTTCTTTAAGCAGATGGTCTGCAAAAGTAGAACCTCCTTTTCTACGTCTCCAATTTCTGTGGTGTTCCTTCAAGCAGAATTTGCCACTATTACAAGTGTTATTAGAAGTTGCACAAAAACCATGGATTAAAGAAGAAATGATATGCTGGTACACAATTCGAGGTCACTTCAGAACACACCTAAAACTAACGCACATACAAATTTCGATGTATTAGACAGTGCTGTGTAGTAAGAAGTTAATGACGTCTGGCATGCCCTGTCGAAAAACAAAAGCCCAAATTTAGTAAACTAGTCGGTGGATGATGACTTTCAAAAGTAATTCAAAATTTAAAGTTTTCAGATCGTTTGACGAATGTTTCGGACTTAAAAATAATCACTCACTGTACTGCGAAAAGGCTTCAGGTATGCTCCACCACAAATGTTTCCGAAAAACAACTGGAAATTAAAAAATAGACTTAGAATGTGCATCATTACGTGATCATATCTCCACAGAATACTTCATAGCCCACGAACTTGAGACATCTTATCTCGTTTGTAGTTCCCCATCAGCTAAAGAACAACAAATATTAAACAATTTCAATTAGAAAGTGAATGACAATAATGTTATAGCAATCCGATCAGAGAAAGGCAATGCTGTTGTCTTCATGAACATGAAGGGATTATGTTAAGAAAGCGCAAGATTTCCTAAACTCCGCCTACTTCCAACAGCTACAGAAAGATCTCAGGCAATCCTATGACAATAAAACTAAAAGAGTTATTAAACTGCGTAATCGTGTAATATTAGACTCTGATGCCTACTTTCTCACCAACATGAATTCTGTAGTACCAGGACATTATGTCTGCTGGAAACTCCATAGAGATAATATCATCTCTGTTGTGTCTTCATTCTCAGGTACATGTTTCAGATTTGCGTGAGACTTAAATCACCTGATCAAAATCAAAACCAAATTTAGAACCAGACACGATATTTTTAAACCAGCTGACTTACAGAAAAAATTAAAAGACATGAAATTCTCCCTAGTGCCAAGGCTGTTTCTTTTGAAGTTAACAACTTGTTCACTAACGTACCTGTTCGAGAGTGGCTAAACGGTTCCACAGACTTACTAGACAAATCAGGCGTTAGCCCAGTCGTCACACATGACATAAGGTTAGCCACACAACCTTGCCTAACACAAAGCTATTTCCATTTCAACGGCAACATATGCAAACACTTCATGTGATGGCCCCTCAGTCCAGTATTTGAAGAAATCTTCATTGACAATTTTGAAAAACAACTTTTGGAAATTAATCCACTCTCTTCCGAGGTTGCATACTGGTACAGGCGTGTTGAGGATGTGTTGTGCTTATGGACAGGTATTACTAGACATCTTCAGAAATTTTTCAAGCAACTAAATTCTAAACACAACACTATAAAATTCACAACGGAGTTTGGGGCTAACTGCATAAATTATATAGATTTAGCCATAGACGTCATTGACTATATTCATACTTTCAAGATCTGTAGGAGGTCTAGCACCATAGATATTGTAATACTCGCTAATTCTCAACATCCAGTGACCCATAAACGTGCTGCATTTCATTCAATGATACATCGCCTAATGTCCGCCCCTTGAGTGAAGACAACTTTCAGATGGAGTTAAATACAGTCAAACAAACAGCGTCAGACAATGGTTACCCTACTTCCCTGGCCTATTATATAATGCACAGAAATCAGAAACAACAGGTGTACTCTCTTCTTTACACTGGTCTCGACCCACCATCTGAAGAACGCAATAGATGGTGCTCAGTTCCACACTTAGGAAAAGTGTGACTAGATGTAACTAGAATACTTAATTCCAGAAATGTAAAAACATCATTTTATGTGCACAGCACTGTTGGACAGTTTTTTCCCAGTGGTAAAGAGAGCACATCAGCTATGGAAAACAGTGGAATACGTAAAATCACTTGTATCTGTGGCAAATTCTATATATCTCAGTCTGGCAGTGCAGTTTGCACCCACTTGAAGGAAAACTGTAGAAATTGGAAACTTAGAAGAGGAGACCACCTTATTAAGGGACGCCATAGCTACGAAGTGAAACATGAAGTATTACATCGCATTCGTATGGAAGGAATATGAATTATCTTGAAATAATGGAAATTAATAAACGTATGTCGACCAGCACAGGCTTAGTACTGAATGACTGACGCAGTTTCCTTACTCGCCACTTCTAAGTGCAGACACTACTCACAGTCGCATCCACGACATGTTATAAATTACCCCTCTTACTCACATACACCATTTTCAGTCACTATAATTTCTCTCGTATTGTTAAAAGAGTTTTGCTTTGTACTATCACAGCTGCTTCACTTACTAGCTCAGTGTCACTGGTACATCTTATCTGTTTGTAATTTAATACCTAATTAAGAAAAGATTATTTTGTTGAGCCACACCTTTGGAACATGTCACCAAACTTTAGTGTTCAATATATTTTTTCTGTGAAGAAATACTATAATCTGTATATAGTCCACTAGTTAAGGTGTTACATACTTTACCTTAATTAAATAGTCTTACATCGCATTTACGCTGAAACAATCTCAATTGTTTTATTTCTAAATCTAACAACATTTTTTTATCTCTGGATTGGAGAAACTCTGTAGATGTTGCAGTTTAAAATGTTGTAGCCAAGAAAATTTCACTGCACCACATACTTAGATGTGTACATGACGATGGCGTAACTGTCGAAAACCGCTTTCTGAAGTAAATAATAATTATTGTAAAATTTTGCACCAAAGTTGTGGTTGTTTTCATACTTAATCCACCATTTCGTATACTTAGGATGGTTGCTCAGAATGTTGTGGAATTAGGATCTCTCTGATCCAAGCAATGCAGAGAACTGACCCATGTATCAAATATGGAAGTGTTGATATTGTAGAATAAATGTATGATTGACATAGATCATGGAATCTCCGTGTTGTATTTCAGTATCATGTGTGTGATTTCTTGTGTGTTTAATTACCTCCACGTCGATGGAGTAGCCAATCAGATTCCCTCTAATATTAAGTGAGTGTCGTCTTTGGGTAAATCTTTCCTGGTTAAATTATAAGTGGTTGTGATTCTTATGTTTTTAATACTGTTAAGTAATATTTGGAAGTAATCCGTGCTGAAGAGAGCGAGGTGGGTCGTCTTTAAGTGTTGTGCTCTAGAAGTGTACTGGGCGATATGGAAACCTTTCATGCAGCGTTATGTCTTGCAGAAAGTCTTACATTTTTTGATTATACCAAGTGTCGATGTTGATAAATCAGAGGAAATGAGGAAAATAGATTCCCACGCAAAGGGATGTGTGATGAAAAGAATGCCGATTTCCAGGGAGCACCATGATCATATTAACGTAGAAAGTGAGAGTTTCTTTTAAGTTTATTTGTCAGCCACTACGGAAAGCACCGTGTCTGTCGTGCTGTATGTCGTATGAGACAGACACAATTTGAAAGTAAGATTGTAGTGCAATTTAATAGCAGAAGTTGAACAGACCCAACACTGTAAATAGTACATTACTTTGTTATTGCACTTAAGTAGTGTACTGAGACTTCGTTTTTTCCTTTTTTCTGCTTCAGAACATCGAATACAGGGTGACCACCGAGCTGTATTGCTGAGGAGGTCAATGTGAATAGCGATGATGGCTAGGATTGTGAGCAAAAAGATTCAGGAGGACAGTGTCTAATCAAGGAGAATACAATACGGTAGAAAACACACTAATGCAAAAGATAAAGAGACAGACCTACATTCATCTTGGTGTGCAGTAGTAAATGTCGTATGTTTAATTACGCAGGTGTTGGTGAATCATTTACGGGTCGCGACCGTTGGCAGGTGCTGACCGCTACTGTGAGTGATATTTTAATTTGTGCAGTGGGTGCATCGAGGCTTTCTTCCAGTTTTAGGAGGGAATTCAGGACTTAGAGCGATTTCGGTCCACTTGTCCAGAAATTTATTATTTGATTATCTCCAAAGTTGTCAGTTGTCGAATCCTTTTACTGTGTTTAACTGACTTGCTTGACTTCCTCTTTCTTAAGGGGATGTCAGTCCGCAGACCGAGTGTGTTGTTACTGCGTGAAGTTAATACCTGATTACGCTCATTAATTATTTAGTTAATGTTGAAAATATTTTGCTTAAAGTCACAGTTTTCTTGGTTATTATGGCCTCTTTTTCCCTTTTTAGCTGTGAAAGCAAAGGTCTGGTGGAGACTATTTACGTTAATATGTTTTAAACATCTTAAAGGCATTTTATTTTCATATTCCTATTCTGTCCCGTGAGACAGTCGGGAAGTATATATTCTGCCTCTATAATATTTACATATCCACTAATTCTGTATGTACTGTAAGGATCGTCTACTACCGGGCTGCAAACCCCTACTGTTCGATCAGGATGAAGTCCGAGGGCCTGTGTGGCGCCGTTAGACGAAACGACACAATATTCATAACAATTCAATTTCTTACTCTGAACACAACGTCGTTGCCATGCCGTCTGCGACGGCTGTTGTCTATATAATCCGGAAAGGAATTCTCTGAATGCAGCCGCTGGGGCGAGTGAGTGTGTGTCGGCCCGGTGGAAATGGATGCTCAAGACTATTTGACACAGGTCGGCGTCCGTCGATCGCGACAACTCCGATCTGTAACTGGTAAAACAAACTCCTCGCCTTGTTTCATTAGTTTCAGGTACTATCTCCCTTTAACAGATATCCGCGTATCGATGGAGTAGCAAGCCGGAATGTATAAGCGGCCCTCGCTTATAATTGAAGCAGTAGTGTTCGAAGGATGACTGTGTTCTATACTGCCACACACAGCGACTGCACCACTCGGTACTGCAACAACTTCTTTTATCTGAAACAGTAAACTAAATATCCTTCTCGTGTTCGCGACGGCCTTACAAGCTTACGCAAAACTTGATAACAGTAGTTTTTATGCCCGGTTTGCAAATGGATCTTCAAACGTAGATAATATGATATCTCGGATTATAACTTCCACCATTGAAGCCGATGCTACATTATAATCTTGCGAGGATGTTGATTTGTGAATTATTATAGCGCCGTTAATGCGTCGCTACGGTGCTAATCCAACATCTCCTACGTCGTAAATCCAGAGATAATGTATTCTCTAAATAACGTACAGAAAGCGTCATAATAACATGTTAAATTACTGTTCAATGTTATTTAAGTCACTCAATCACCTTTAGCTTCGGCGTTCTATCAAGAAAATAATTACTCACAATTACACAATAAAGTTCGATTAAATGATGTAGACGACACGAAGTATTAAAGTTATAACTTAGTTTATTGAACTTCTGAATTATCTAACCACTGCACTGGAAAGCACACCGATCTGTCATTCAGGGAATTGAAGCTACGATTTACATATGCAAGTCTGACATTGACTACAGCTTCCGACAACACGGCGTACCTGTGAATTCTTCGTGATTGCGTGTATATATTTCCCACTCAAGTCTATATGTAGAGCTTATGTCGGCGTCTGATACTTTGCTGTGCTCTCAATGTTCGTACAATCACAGGTCACGACGACTAAGTCCCAGGATTGATTAAGTATCACACGAGTTACTTTTCCCTCGCGTATAATATCTGTTCCGTTGTCTGGCTGAACGGTAACTGTTCTATCATCTTTCTTCAGAACTTTGACTAATACGTCAAGACGATACTTGAAAAACTTCAAAATTACAGATGGTTCTGAAACAATGTAGTATCGATCAATAAGTGTGTTTCTACCGCGACGCCTACAAGAGAGCGAATAAACATCTCCATTGAAGTTTTTCATTGTAGTTGCAGCGAACTTACAGCTCGATGCGGTTACAACTCTTTTCTTGGATAGATGTTATCTCTGATCACTTTATCACGTGTGACACGTATTTTGAATATTTGTAGTTTCATGCTTCGTAGATTAAGTGATCATCTGATAGTATATCATTTAGTTCTTTCCGTGGAATAGATGCTGTTAATGCCCTATTATTTCTGTTGGTCAAACTTTCAAAAGCTTTAATATTTTGTTGCCAGTAGCTATCGTCAAGGTCAGGATAACAAATTTTTATATCTTTTGCTGTCAAAAAGGGTGTCATTAGGGGCTCTATATTTGGGGTGCTATACGGCAGACTCACGGCTGTCGAGGACGCTGCATCAGCTCTGAGAGGAAGTCAATGAGAACCTCTGGTGCGGTGGTTTCCCGCCAGATGGCGAGATAGGCACGGCACGCCGATATTCCTGTTTAGAGATGGGGGTGACCACAACGTGCTTATGGGGCACACACGGTTTCGAGAAGTACTTAATGTCTCCCAAATCACTACCCTGTTTTGTCCCGTCAGGTGGCAGCAATGTCGAATGATCTGATAACGTGCTCAATGCTGAACTTGAAACGTAGCAATATGATGAGCAAGAATGCGCACACTCTAGTTTAGTACTACTTTTAATCTGTAGTGCCTGTAAATACGGGTAATCAATTAGTGTACAAGCAGACGCGGTAGCTGTACGAGCAACGGAATAGATGTCATGGAGAGTTTAATTAAGAGGTTCGAATTAGAATTCAGTTGATATCCGGCTCTGCCGAATGCTAGTGGGGTGAGCCAAGTGGGCTGTCGGGCTGGTGTCGCAGTGACATCCAAGGGCAAGGAAGCAAAGGAACACAATCACGTTAGGGGCGAACAAAAACTAAAACCAGTATCTACAGGCCAACACTGCTTCACACTGAGAAAGGTGGACTGGTCCTAACCGTAATCTCCAGCCAAGAAAAGTAGTGCTGCCGTTAAACAGTTAAGGTAAAGCAGGAAACAGCTGTAAAAATTACATAAACACAATTACGTAATTCCAGTGCCAGAGAGCGAGTAAGGGCGAGTAAAGTGACGTCACAGTGGCTCAGAGAGCGGTAAGGAAACAAGAACGCCATATTAGGACGCGGATTTCCGCCGGCAAACGTGAAGGATGGGCGTCAGCGTCAAATCCCAAATCTCGTAAATTAACTTCGTGTTTTGCTCAAACAAGGTCAGCGTGTGCGCAGTCACTTGCATGTGGGTTGTGCAATTTTACAATAGTGAATTGAAAGTGTGGTTTGGATGCGAACATGTCAAGAGGCATAGACGAACGTAGTTCACTTAGCAAAGCTTATTCTGCCTAACAACAAATGTCACAACCTGGACAGCCGTTACGGTCTCGGCTCCGATTCGTGCCACGCTGGAGTTTTAGGGCAGCTTCTGCCCTGGACAGGATCAGTGTTGGTAGACTCACGGACTACCCGTCAGTGCTGTTCGCTCTTACTTCAGTACCGGCTGATGGAATTTATTGTCCCTGGCTACATATCGCTGACCTTCTCGCGAGGCAGTAAGCGTAAGGCGTACACTGGAACAATTTCACACAAAAATTGGTTCCGTACCACAACCACAGAATTGAGTGGAAACGACGTAAACGCCCTCGATCCTATTGACCGAATGCTCTAAGCTATTGGGGTGGAGTATTTGTGCCGGCGAGGAGAGGCTCCGCTCTACGATATCATTTGTAATGAGAGAATTTGTTCTAGTCTTTTCGAGTTGTCAGCGGTCTTCAGTTCCACTACATTTGCTTAACGAACTTTAGTTCCGATCATACTCCTGCTAGGCGATGTTGCGTCCACTTTGTGTCTCTTACATAAGATTACATGACCATCGAAGACAGTTCGGCTTGTGCTCTGCTAACCATTTTCTGCTGAGCTTCTTCTCAGTCACATACAAGAATGTCGAGGTTTCTGTCTTCCAGGGCGACTATTCGTGCTGAAATTTCTACGCTTCCTGGCTGGCGCCTGTTGATATATCCACGTGACTGAGTAACACTAGCTGTTAGACACTTTTACTCTCTCGTTGTTACGTAACATTCACCTCCATTTTAAAAATATTTGTCCCGAATTTCTCTCTTACTATATATTTGGTGAACTATAGTACGTATTTAATCTTAATTTAAACCTTTTGCTCGTTTAGACGCAAAGAAAATTTTATCCTTACTCAACATCATTTTTCTAGCTTGACTATTTTTACATTTTACTCTAAAATATGTGACTTACGAATCTGTTACAAAGGGATCTCATGGAATGTTGTCCCCTTTGCTCGATTTATTCTCTTTCTGAGATGTAACTGGTCTGTACAAATAATAGCTAGTATCACCACAATACTAGAGGTTAATATACAGATTGTAAAGATATTTTGTTTACGCTTCTCTTGATACTTCCGCCGGCCGCGGTGGCCGTGCGGTTCTAGGCGCTCCAGTCCGGAACCGCGCTGCTGCTACGGTCGCAGGTTCGAATCCTGCCTCAGGAATGGGTGTGTGTGATGTCCTTAGGTTAGTTAGGTTTAAGTAGTTCTAAGTTCTAGGGGACTGATGACCACAGCAGTTGAGTCCCATAGTGCTCAGAACCATTTGAACCATTTTTTCTTGATACTTCCGTACATGCTGTAACATTTGATCGACCAAAATTTTCCTTTTTTGCGTTGACTAATTCGTCTGTTGCCCTCAGTAAAGCCATATCTGAAGTAATGTTCAGGAAAGTTAAGTTTTGCATGGGTAAAACACTAAAGGATTTCTCTGGCCAATAAAACACCGGCCGAGTTCCCGTACTTATCGTAGTACCTGGAATCGTAGCAGGAAGGTGAAATTTCGTTTCGGCTGAATCACTCTCGGTCCCACTTACCAATAATCCACTTTGCTTCTACTCTAATATTATCATCCCTGTCAATGCCTTACCGGGTGTTCATAAAGTCCGCGAACACTTTCAATTATTTATTCCACAAGAAAAAAAACATTGTTCAAATATCTTAAATATGTAATTTTGAAGTGAAACCAGGAAATTTTTTTTTCATGTATACCGCCACAGCGTAGTTTGGTAATTTGCCAATAATCAGCGCTAGTCGCAAACATGGCGAGTACCGGTGCGGAGCGAGTTTTGTGTTGGAGTTCGACGAAAACAAGTGTGTTACAGCTATTCAGCGGCTGTTTAGAAACTAGTAGGGTAAGAAGTCACCAAGCTCTCCATCCATCAGCAGGATGGGTCTCCACCCCTTTTGACCGTGAAGTTCGTGGGTACCTGAACACGGAGCTGCCGCATAGATGGACCGGCCGTGCTACAGAAGGGATCAGCTGTTTCATGAAATGGCCACCCCGATCACCAGATCTCATTCCGTGTGACTTTCTCTGTGGGGACACATTGATGATGTGGTGTGTGTACCGCCTCTACCACGCGATGTAGCAGAGCTCCGGTAGAGAATACGGGAAGCGACTGCCACAGTCGTTGATGTCACGCTGGGATGGGTATGGTAAGAATTCGATTACCGTATTGTCGTCTGCCGGGTCACTCATGGTTCGCATATCGAATGTCTGTAAAAAAAAAAAAAAAAAAAAAAAAATACTTTCAGAGTTTCTCTTCAAAATGCAAAATGTATGACATCTGTACAATGTTTAGTTCTTGTGCAGTAAATAATTGAACGCTTTTCCGGACTTTATGTACACCCTGTATCATTGTAGCAATTTACAGTTACACTCTCTGACGAGAACATACAATATAAACTACGACTGCCAGTCCGCTGAAAACGCGGCTGCAGCATCGGTACTACGTTTTACACTCTAGTGCTCCTATATTCTGTGGAAACAACTGAATTTCACATTATCATTTGTCACTTCGAAGCACCAACTGTATACAAATGGCGACTAACTCCGTACCACAATCTCCTATTGGCATAAAAACATATACATCTTTTTGTTCTTACATACACGCATTATTTAATCAGTTTGTACATGTACCCACTTACCGATAATTTTCCTTTTGACAGCTAACAGATGGATCGTAAAATGATGGTAACGATAATTTCAACTTCTAACTGGAAAATGTACGTTAGTATACGCCCTGGCTCAATCTCAATAATCTTTAACTATAGAAATACGGAAGAAGAGTGCTGTATTTCTTTTCATTAGTGCTACAGCGTGCCGTATCGCTTTTGATAATTCTCCTTCCGCCTACAGCGATCCCAACAGAAACTGCTGTGGCCTTAACCTTGTTTTACATCACTGTCCATGTGTCAATATTTCCATCGCTCGTTTCGTTTACTGTGCAACCTAGCTGTTTTTCGCGCACAGTTCTCGTTATGTTTAACTTACCACCTTCCATTTTTGTAACTTCTGTCACAAGCTAACAAACTGTTGTTTCTGTGTACATTACAGTTACTTGTACAATCCCTATTTAAATTGTCGATGTTCTTTTTATATGCTGCTTCCAATATCGTTTCTAATTACTTCTGAACAGAAAAACTTCAGTCCCTGATACTCGTTCTGTACCTCTATTAGAATTTCCCCTTTTTTCACTTCCGTAGATACTCGTACGTTTATGAACAAATTCTGTAAACGTCGAATTTCATTTATTACCTTCCAAATGTCAATCGTGCGTTTTCAAAAGCAACTGTGGATCGTGACACTTATACAGGGTGTTTCAAAAATGACCGGTATATTTGAAACGGCAATAAAAACTAAACGAGCAGCGATAGAAATACACCGTTTGTTGCAATATGCTTGGGACAACAGTACATTTTCAGGAAGACAAACTTTCGAACTTACAGTAGTTACAATTTTCAACAACAGATGGCGCTGCGGTCTGGGAAACTCTATAGCACGATATTTTCCACATATCCACCATGCGTAGCAATAATATGGCGTAGTCTCTGAATGAAATTACCCGAAACCTTTGACAGCATGTCTGGCGGAATGGCTTCACATGCAGATGAGATGTACTGCTTCAGCTGTTCAATTGTTTCTGGATTCTGGCGGTACACCTGGTCTTTCAAGTGTCCCCACAGAAAGAAGTCACAGGGGTTCATGTCTGGCGAATAGGGAGCCCAATCCACGCCGGCTCCTGTATGTTTCGGATAGCCCAAAGCAATCACACGATCATCGAAATATTCATTCAGGAAATTAAAGACGTCGGCCGTGCGATGTGGCCGGGCACCATCTTGCATAAACCGCAAGGTGTTCGCAGTGTCGTCTAAGGCAGTTTGTACCGCCACAAATTCACGAAGAATGTCCATATAGCGTGATGCAGTAGTCGTTTCGGATCTGAAAAATGGGCCAATGATTCCTTTGGAAGAAATGGCGGCCCAGACCAGTACATTTTGAGGATGCAGGGACGATGGGACTGCAACATGGGGCTTTTCGGTTCCCCATATGCGCCAGTTCTGTTTATTGACGAAGCTGTCCAGGTAAAAATAAGCTTCGTCAGTAAACCAAATGCTGCCCACATGCATATCGCCGTCATCAATCCTGTGCACTATATCGTTAGCGAATGTCTCTCGTGAAGCAATGGTAGCGGCGCTGAGGGATTGCCGCGTTTGAATTTTGTATGGATAGAGGTGTAAACTCTGGCGCATGACGATACGTGGACGTTGGCGTCATTTGGACCGCAGCTGCAACACGGCGAACGGAAACCCGAGGCCGCTGTTGGATCACCTGCTGCACTATCTGCGCGTTGCCCTCTGTGGTTCCCGTATGCGGTCGCCCTACCTTTCCAGCACGTTCATCCGTCACGTTCCCAGTCCGTTGAAATTTTTCAAACAGATCTTTTATTGTATCGCTTTTCGGTCCTTTGGTTACATTAAACCTCCGTTGAAAACTTCGTCTTGTTGCAACAACACTGTGTTCTAAGCGGTGGAATTCCAACACCAGAAAAATCCTCTGTTCTAAGGAATAAACCATGTTGTCTACAGCACACTTGCACGTTGTGAACAGCACACGCCTACAGCAGAAAGACGACGTACAGAATGGCGCACCCACAGACTGCGTTGTCTTCTATATCTTTCACATCACTTGCAGCGCCATCTGTTGTTGAAAATTGTAACTACTGTAATTTCGAAAGTTTGTCCCCCTGAAAATGTACTGTTGTCCCAAGCATATTGCAACAAACGGTGTATTTCTATCGCCGCTCGTTTAGTTTTTATGGCCGTTTCAAATATACCGGTCATTTTTGAAACACCCTGTATTTTGGGTTCGTGAGAACGAGATCCCATTTTCCAACTGCTGACATACGTACAACAACGTTATAGCCGTGATAATATACTGCAACGTTATCTATGAGAATACCCACCGGAGAGGAAATGCCCTGGATCCCCTCACTCCTTAGGAAAACGGCGTATCTCAGAGAAAAATTAATCTAGGTAACCTGACACAACATGAAAAACAATACGTCGCTATTTTACCACCTATGCCTACACAGAGGCTAATAATTTACGCTGTGTGCTACTCTTATTCCACACGGTAAATTCTCTTTCTGCAGTAATGGCGCAGGTATCTGCAGTAACACATGAACTGTATCCTAAAAGTTTTAATTCAACTAACAGGGACAACCAATGTAAATCCAACTTGGCACTGAATCGTGATGTCATCTCCACTGCCTGGTATTTTCCTTGAAACTTTCTCAAGAATTTCTTGATGTTGTCCTTGGGGGTATACGGATTTGTTATGAAGACCCTACTCCTATACTTGCTACTGAGGTAAATTATCTGTACCCAGCCTCTGGATGCTCTAATGTCTTTGTATT
This sequence comes from Schistocerca americana, assembly GCF_021461395.2. Classification (NCBI taxonomy): domain Eukaryota; kingdom Metazoa; phylum Arthropoda; class Insecta; order Orthoptera; family Acrididae; genus Schistocerca; species Schistocerca americana. Next base: position 44,937,675 of record NC_060125.1, read on the forward strand.
TGCATGTTTCATTCGTTACCAAATTTCTTTTAATGTTTTCAGGAATTGCTTCATTTGTTTGTGCCGTGATGCTTTCTATGGCTGCACGTAAGGGAAGTTGGAACACCCTATCCCGACAGTGTCAAATTTAGTGACTGGGCTACCCTGTATTTCAGGAACCACTGTAGCAACTGGCATGAACTATTACAGGACATTAAACTGTATGATCTAAGTCTACTGAACTACAATAATTGCATTTCAGCCACTGCTATCGCAAATACAATTTTTTAATTACACAGTTAAAATTTTCTGTGCTTTCTTGTATGTTATCCTAAATAATTTTAATTATACATAACATTACGTTCTTCTTTTAGCTCAGTAGACTCAGGATATGTATGTGATTACTCCCTGAAAATTTGAATACTCTACTCGAAGTGGTTACTGAGCTTTAGGGAAAAATGCCACAGAAAATGTAAATTTTCAGGAACGGCTTCCAAAGTTTCAAAGGACTGTAACTCACTTAACATATGCTTATTTTTTTATTTTTAGTCACTCAGAAGCACCCTGCACCATACTGTGTATCATCCTCTTGATCTCTTTCCAAGCTTTTTCTTCTTTTCTTCTTTCTGGACTTCTTAGCGGCCAACTGCGCTGCATATTCCGTTTTATCAATGCGAACCTTGTCCATCCGTTCAGGCTCTCTGATGCAGTTTGTCAAGTATTAATTCCCATATGTTGTAGCACTTTCACCCTATCAATGGTGCCATCATTAAAAGCAACAATAGCACCACTGACCTCTCAGTTTAGTGTCTCCATGCCAACAAAAACATTTTTTGGTAAGCGAGTCCATATGAGATTATTGAACGACTCATTGGGATTTTGAGTCTGACCATGTAGTCATTTCGTCAGTAATTAAGGATTTGTGAGGTCTCTGTAAACAAGTTTTATGATATCCATGACTGCTGCTGGGATGGAATGTTTATGGCTGTATGAACTATTTAAGTAATGAGCAATGCGGTAATTGCACCATGAATCAGGTCCGGGAGGGAAAAGATGCGATACTGGATACTGCTGTAGTTCATCAGTAATTTTGCCTGTCAGCCTGCCTCTTACGGTTTTACCGTCAGAATGCTTCTTGTCTCTCAAACTTTGTTTCAACTGCCTCAACCTGGAGCCCATCCTCTTCTGGATATGACTTGTGTAACACAACACTCCATAGCCTTCTATATACGAGATTACCGATTTTATTAGATCTTGCAATAATCCACATAAAAATTTTAACATTTTCAACCGGTGTAGATTATATTTAAAAATAAACTGAAATACTTGCCATGTGAGTTTATGATGTGTATATATATCAATTTATTCGGAAAATTGCAAATTTTATAATGATATAAAAATCCGAAAATGTGAAAAACCAATTTTTTCCATTCTAACTCCACTTAATCAAAAGGTGCTGGCATCTTTCGTCCATAAACTACTTTGTATGGTGGAATACATGTCCCTGTGTGCATTTCTGAACTGTACGCATTCACCCAAAGCCTAAATACATGTACCAGTCTAAACGTTCACTGTTCAGATAGTGACTGAACATCTTCACTATGGTATGATGGACTCGTTCAGTGCGACCATTAGCTCGTCTGTGAAACGGACTAGTGAACAGATTCTTGACTTCCAGTAGATGACAGTGCTGTTTCATCACATCACACACAAAGTTACTTCCTTGATCTGTGACTATAGTTTATGGTAAAGGACAATTAAGTAACCAATTGTTAACCATGACTTGAGTTACAGTGCTCACTTCTGATCTGGAATTGCTGTCAAATGGTCGATCATCGTTAGTACCTACTTATTATATGCTAAATTTTTGTTAAACAGTCCCAGTCTGTCAATTCCTGTTATTTGAAAAGGTTCTGTCCATTCTGGGTACTTCTGAATTTGTGTCTTTTGGTAATTCAAATCTGTTTGTTGAGTGCGTGGAATGAATTTTCTTGCATGTTTCTTCGCATCGTTATGTCGTATCCTCAACCAAAATATTTCTTCAACTTATCTGTCAATAGATCTCTTACATCCATATCCTGATAGTACATGGCCATGAGCCTGTCGTAACTTTTCCATTTATAGTTCTGCACAAACAACGATGCGTGGTACGCATTTAGTTGAATTATACTGTTCAACTTCTTATATAAGAAAGTGTGGGTGTTCCCTGTGCGCATACCATTCTACATCCACTGCTTGTGCGTTTTTCAAATCTACTAAATTCAGTCCCTGAAATGGCGACACGATACTTACAACACGAAATTCCAGATATCAAAGCTAACATCTTTCCTGCAGTAGAGTAATTGCGCCCAACTATATTCAGCTTGTGAGACACATAAGCTACCCGATCTTCATGTACATCTATATTTTGACTTATAATGACATCCACACATGGCACTGTAAATACTGTGGTAAAATCAGGAAAAAAAAAAAAAGATCTGAGATTAATATGTCATTCATATTTTGAAATGCAGCTTCACATTCTGTCTACTGATACCTGACCCCCATTTTTCAATAATCAAATCAATGAGTTGAGGATTGCTGAACTTCATTAGATGCAGCAAGTGTGCGACCAGCACTAAACCAATCTGCCATACAAGATGTTTCCACACCATAACCAGATAATCCGGTGTGAGCGACATGGACACCGTGAATCCTACTGATTAAGTGCTCTGAGCTACTGGAGGTGGACTACTTGTGTAGTCGAGGTGAGGGCCCACTCTACGATGCCATTCTTAATGACCGGAGCGTTTCTGCTCTTCTCGAGTAGTTAGCGGTCTTCAGTTCCGCTACATTTGCTTAACGAATAAGCTACAGCGTCTTTGCAGCTTAGGCATATTCTTGCTAGGTGATGTTGCGCCCAACCAAGTGTCTCTTACACAACGTTACGAGAGTAACGAAGGTAGTCCTGGCTGTTCTCTTCTAACCGTTTTCTGATGAGGTCGCTGGTAACCGCACTCAGCAGTGTATTCTTATGGCTCTTTCCTGGAGTTTGAAAATTGTGTTCATATTTTGTGCATTTGTTACCCAAGAAAAAATTCCATATGTCCTTATTGCTCACACATCGCCTCAAATGTGTTTAGACGTCCATAGCTTTCCATGTAAATAAATTTACCAATCAGAATTCAACATTTTATTTAGAGTTTCAGTGACCCGTCGAAATCTGTGAGAATGATCGTAGGCAGTTCAGAGCCACAAAGCTTAGATACTGGATTACTTGATTCAATTGCATACTGTTGAAAACTTAGGAAAATAGCTAATGAAAATCCTTCAGCAGCAGATATTGTTTGAAGAACCTTGTAAGGATAGAACAGCGTTATGGAAGTTGTGCTCCGTTATATCACAATTTGTTTAGAAGGAATAAAGTCAGAAATTCGCTCAGGAGACTAAATTTATTTTTTGACGTGTGTCGTGGATTTTGAATTCTATGTCTGTAGCACGAAGAAAGGCAGACAAACGGCGTTGTGCTAGATATAACGAGACTCAGAATATCCGTCGGGTTTGTCACTAATTATGAGCTCTAATTGCTTTGCCGCGAAGAAAAGTCTTTTCTGACGTTTATCGTGGACCATGAAATCTTTTCTTGTCGCAAGAGATAAAGCAATTGATCTACATCACATATCATCTTGATAGCTATAATTACGTTGATGTGAACCACTCATCATAATTCTAACAGATAATAATCTAATCGTTGACGAGCGAAACGTAATTTTACAGTAGTAATTGAAGAACTTTGGTGATTAGTTACAGTTATATATATATATATATATATATATATACAGGACAAATAGGGCACCAGGACAGGCAGAGGAATACCTGCAGCTGCTCCGTGTTTCACGACTGCGAGAGTGCTTGGAGGTGAGCTGCTGCCTTTTGTTGGTGACACATACGCAAATTAGTGTAGTTCATAACTATGTACGTTAGTTTGTTATGGGATACTGGGTTTCTGTTGTGTCCAGTAACTGTGAAGGCGATGAGACTGCTCTGGTACTTTTTTATAGTATCTTAAGAACAGCCATAAAGGAAGGGAGTGGGATTATAATAATAAACACTGGCTATCACTTCCTCAACTAGCCACAACGAAGCATTAATCCCAGAAATGGTAGGCGGTGTTATAGCTAGACGAAACTCCTGTTTCTCCCTCGTACTTTAAATTACTATAGAACCAGAATTGAGAACGACGTTATGGAAATGGCGAATGTACACTGAACGTCTCCCTTGTGTGACGTCGGCAGCCGGTGGACGTTGAACAATTTTACGCAAATGCAATCAAGGTGGTCTAGTGAGTATTAAAGATGCCGAGATACAGAGAAGCAGAGAAAGTCAACGGATTAACGAAGTCTTAAAAGTTGTGGCAGACAGAAAGGTCGTTGTTCGTTCGGAGAGAAAACTTTGGAGACTGCCAGCGGTGTTCCTTCACTATTTTATCACCGAACGGAAACAAAAGACCCAGACATCTCTTGCCGAGATAAATATTCACGAAGCGAGATCAAACGTTCTTACATTGCATTACAGAAAACAGCGAAATGGCCTGTGACAGATATTTGTCTGGAATGAAAGTTATAATGCAACAAGTGCATGGTGCGGCTTCCCCACGATTCAAAATACTCTTCTGGCCATTAAAATTGCTACACCACGAAGATGACGTGCTACAGATACGAAATTTAGCCGACAGGAAGAAGATGCTGCGATATGCAAATGATTAGCTTTTCGGAGCATTCACACAAGGTTGGCGCCGGTGGCGACACCTACAGCGTGCTGACATGAGGAAAGTTTCCAACCGATTTCTCATACACAAACAGCAGTTGACCAGCGTTGCCTGGTGAAACGTTGTTGTGATGCCTCGTGTAAGGAAGAGAAATGCGTACCATCACGTTTTCGACTTTGAGAAAGGTCGGATTGTAGCCTATCGCGATTGCTGTTTATCATATCGCGACATTGCTGCTCGCGTTGGTCGAGATCCAATGACTGTTAGCAGAATCGGTGGGTTCAGGAGGGTAATACGGAACGCCATGCAGGATCCCAACAGCCTTGTATCACTAGCAGTCGAGATGACAGGCCGTCTGTAACGGATCGTGCAGCCACGTCTAGATCACTGAGTCAACAGATGGGGGCGTTTGCAAGACCACAACCATCTGCACGAACAGTTCGACGACGTTTGCAGCAGCATGGACTATCAGCTCGGAGACCATGGCTGCGGTTACCCTTGACGCTGCATCACATCATGATGGCCGCATACGTGCTTGGCGACATCGTGGTCAACGCACATTGGAAGCGTGTATTAGTCATCGCCATACTGGCGTATAACCCGGCGTGACGGTATGGAGTGCCATTGGTTACACGTCTCGGTCACCTCTTGTTCGCATTGACGGCACTTTGAACAGTGGACGTTACATTTCACATGTGTTACGACCCATGGCTCTACATTCGATCCCTGTGAAGCCCTACATTTCAGCAGGATAATGGACGACCGCATGTTGTAGGTTCTGTACGGGCCTTTCTGGATACAGGAAATGTTCGACTGCTGTCCAGGCCAGCACATTCTCCAGATCTCTCACCAATTGAAAACTTCTGGTCAATGGTGGCCGAGCAATTGGCTCGTCTGAATGCGTCAGTCACTACTCTTGCTGAACTGCGGTATCGTGTTGAAGCTGCATGGGCATCTGTACCTGTACATGCCATCCAAGCTCTGTGTGACTCAATGCCCAGGCGTATCGAGGCCGTTATTATGGCCAGAGGTGGTTGTTCTGGGTACTGATTTCTTAGGATCTATGCATCCAAACTGCGTGAAAATGTAATCACATGTCAGTTTGTAACCTCCCCCCTCACTTATCGACCTTAATGACAGTGAAAAATTAAACCGCGTGTACCTAATGGAAATTTGGGAAAAGCAATCGTCACCGAAGTTAATCTATCGGTAAAGAGGGAGGAAAGAGTTACATCTAAATGAAAGGAAAAATGCAAATGAAACTGGTGGAAATTAATTTTGAAAAGGGGTAAAGTTAATAAAGAAAGTAAATGTGCGGCCGTTACGTTAACAATTAACTAGCGGTAATTAGATATTTGATATTTGGGGAAATCACGGTCGCCAGTCCTAAGGACAATTACTATAGTAACTGAAAAAGAAAGGTTATTACACATATAATTAACACTAGAAGCGTGGCAACTGAAGGTTGACACGTGTAGTGTGAAATCTGAAAGTTTGTCAGAAGTAATAAATTTCGCTACACTCTGACTTAATTTAGCAAAAGAATTAATAAAACCGGATAATCGAAAGTTAATTTAGTGGCTGAAGTTAATAGTGAGCTTTCTTTCTGAAGCACATTGAAATCCAGTAAAATACGGTTACTCTTGGACTACCTCAACAATCATTTCAAAAGCAACTTGACTCTACGCAATTTAGAAACAAGAGATTTAACTTTGAACTTGAATTAAATGATTCTGAACTATTAACAATAGTAAAATTTAGTACGTACCAAGCTGAGCTGCAGTCACAGGTAAGCTAAAATATGCTAACAAAACTCGCACTCTAAATTTGTGCTCGTGTAACCTAAATATTGTAGGCAGCTACTGAACTTTGAAATTAAAGCAGTGAAATCTAATCATATTATTTTAATGCTGGCGTTTGAATTTCAACGACACTCGGGTTCATTTCGGAAAAAGAAGGGACCCTGCTTGGCAATGCAATTGGGACAATGAGCAACAAAGGTTCATGCTAAGTTGCTGTAATTTTGCGAGGCAAATGGAACAATTTGAAAAGCTGAGGTCTGCCATACAGTTCTGAAACTTTACGTGCTTTTAGTCTTCCTTGTTGGTTGATTGAAGGTTTGAAGCCGTCGATCGAGGAGGTGGCGACAGTCACTCATTGTCGGCCGTCGCTGTTGCAGAAGCTGGATGTTGGCGCGCCTTCTTCTCGACACGGTCACCAGGCGAAACGGGCTCTTGATGTGCGCCAGCTAATGCTTCCCGTCCGCGACACCATATCAGAAACTATCATCGCGAGTCGAGCGCAATTACATGCTGCCAAACCCCGAAAGCGCGGCAACTCGCGGGAGCGTCACACAACCCTGCTCCACTCGCTACTCCCGCCAGACTCCCACTGCCCGCGCTCCACGCGGCAGAGTTAACACTACCAAAGATCCTACACACTTTGATTCTTCACACGACCCATCGATGTAATCGTTCGATAGCAGTTTTCCCCAGGCAAGACCCAGTGTAAAAATACAAATAATATTTACGAAACAAACCAATTATACATCGACATGAGTGCATAAATATATATATACAAATAGTAAAACAATTACAATATGTAAAGACACAGAAATGTCATATATTCAGGTAACAAAAATAAGGAAAACAAATTATAGTACAATAGATGAAAATAGGAGGATATGCATTTCCGGCGTTACAAGTTCTAGTATAATGTATTTGTCGAATAAATACCCGTTTATCAACCGCATTTCTTCTTGGTGTAGCAATTTTAATGGCAAGTAGTGGATTTAGTGTATCTGCGGAAATTGTAAGTGAGAATCTTATGATATGATCTGCTAGTAGACACCGTGGTAGACAGATATCCAGGTGGAAAATGTGTCAGAGCAATTTATGGACGTAGAAAACTGTGCAAAATACCATCTCGACTGTTCTAGAATCGTTCATTATTTCTCAAATGACGCGTATCTGTGCACTGGAATCCTCGTCTCCGAAAAGCTCACTATACAACGGTGACGACACAAGTCTTGTAGCCGTCGATGAAATCCCAGATTTAAAAAATATTCTACGCGCCAGAACCGATTTTCCCGTCCGTGAAACCATTCTGCTTCCATTGCCCAAACAGTGAGATGGAAGAATACATCTGTGCATCACTTGAATAATAGAAGTTCAAAGACGTACGACGTCTCTCGATGAGAAGCAGAGAGGCTCTACTGAAACGAAGAAGACATACTCTGAAATAGCTTTGTGTGTACACAAAAGGCGTACATTACTCATGATATCTCCATCTTAATGAGGAGAAGCTGCATTGAAAATATGTAGAGAAAGTGAACATGGCCTACATTACTCATTTTATAACTAAACACTAATTTCCTGTAGAAAACTCATCTAGGAAAATATTTCTTCCACGTAGTTATTAATGGCCAAATACATTAAGACGATATAAGATGTTACTTTGGTTACTTTCATTATTGCACAATCGTTTCTTACGAATTTTTCAGAGATTAGTCAACGAAATTTAGGTACTGAATGGTAGAATGTTGCTCCACTCTTGCATAAGAGGTTATTAACCTGATGCAAATTTTTCAGGTAGTAATCAAGCCAATCACAGAATACGAATCTCAAAATATTAGTCGCAGTCGAATATAGAATCGTATAGGTCACGATCCTGCCTATAGTCGATAGCTACAAAAAAACTATAGGCTCCAGTGTACGTAGTCTGCAAGCAGTAAGTTCGACACGTCATCCCACGCTGAGACCAGCGTTCTGTGGTGGTACGGACAACAGGTGCATCACGCAGTGCGCGACTGAAAAGACGCGGCAGACAGAAACGTACTCCAAAATTGAAACACGTGAGACAGTACGATTCTCGGTGGCAAAAATTCTAATCCGCATGCAGGTTCACCATGAAATTTTGGCGGTAGCTGAACAAAATGCATTGTCGTGTTCAGCCGTGGTGAAATGACGCTAAAATTTCGATCGAGGCTGCACAAACTTGAATACACGGTTCGGCTGGTCCACATCTTTCACCAGGCACAACTTTCATCTTCACGGTAAGCTTAAAGAACCTCTCGAGGGAACGAGATCTTTCATGGATAAGAACCGTTACATGACGGTTCTCGAATGCCCAGGGAGCGAATTTCTATCGTCTAGGAACTGAACGACCGGTACAATGTTTACAGGCGTTTAATGAAGGATTTAATGAAAAAGACGTTTTTTCGATTACTTGCTGTTTTGGATAATTCTGATAGAACCATGAGTGCATTAGGACCTCAGTAAATTTTATTTGCTACAGAATACGATTTGTAATGTTATAATTTACATAGAGCTATGCGTGAATATAATATACAGAAACGAATGCAGATGTAAGGAGAGCACCGTTAAGAACGTTAATTTTACGGACAGCTGGCTCTTGTACAATGCAATATAACCGTATCTCACCGCTTCCGTATCGGAGATAACATTCGGTGAAGGATTGTGTACAGACGATACGCCACCAGTGGAAGTCCCATTCATGATAACGTCCGTTGTTGGTAGACTGCCCAGATACCGATTTTCTCGGAATATAAAGATATAGATGATATTCGTAACGCTATTCAAGATAGACTGCCTGCTGACAGTTATAAAGGAACGAGAAGGAATTTAGGGCGTCTACATGAATGAATATGCGTGAATATGAAGAGCTCAGATGGAAACCCAGTTCTAAGCAAAGAAAGAAAGGCAGAAAGGTGGAAGGAGTATATAGAGGGTCTATGCAGGGGCGATGTTCTTGACGACAATATCACAGAAATGGAAGAGAATGTAGATGAAAATGAAATGGGAGATATGATACTGCGTGAAGAGTTTGACAGAGCACTAAAAGACCTAAGTCGTAACAAAGACCCGGGAGTAGGCAACATTCCATTAGAGCTACTGACAGTCTTGAGAAAGCCAGGCCTAACAACACCTACCATCTAGTGGGCAAGATGTGTGAGACAGGCAAATTACCCTCAGACTTCAAGAAGAATATAATAATTTCAATCCCAAAGAAAGAAGATGTAGACAGACGCGAAAATTACCGAACTATCGGTTTAATGAGCCATGGCTGCAAAATACTAACGCGAATTCTTTACAGACGAATGGAAAACCTGGTAGAAGCCGACTTCGGGGAACATCAGTTTGGATTCCGTAGAAATATTGGAACACGTGAGGCAATTCTGACCCTAAGACTTATCTTAGAGAACAGATTAAGGGAAGACAAACCTACGTTTCTAGCGTTTGTAGACTTAGAGAAAGCTTTTGGCAATGTCGAATGGAATACTCTCTTTCAAATTCTGAAGGAGGCACCGGTAAAATACAGGGAGCGAAAGGCTATTTACAATTTGTACAGAAACCAGATGGCAGTTATAAGAGTCGAGGGGTATGGAAGGGAAGCAGTGGTTGAGAAGGGAGTGAGACAGGGTTGTAGCCTATCCCCGATGTTATTCAATCCGTATATTGAGCAAGCAGTGAAGGAAACAAAAGAAAAATTCGGAGTTGGAGTTAAAATGCATGGAGAAGAAATAAAAACTTTGAGGTTTGCTGATGACATTGTAATTCTGTCAGAGACAGCAAAGGACCCGGAAGAGCAGCTGAACGGAATGGGCAGTGTCTGGAAAGGAGGATATAACATAAACACCATCTAAAGCAAAACGAGGATAATGGAATAAATCGAATTAAATCGGGTGATGCTGCGGGAATTAGATTAGGAAATGAGACGCTTAAAGTAATAAAGGAGTTTTGCTATTTGGGGAGCAAAATAATTGATGATGGTCGAAGTAGAGAGGATATAAAATGTAGACTGGCAATGGCAAGGAAAGCGTTTCTGAAGAAGAGAAATTTGTTAACATCGAGTATAGATTAAAGTGTCAGGAAGCCGTTTCTGAAAGTATTTGAATGGAGTGTAGCCATGAATGGAAGTGAAACGTGGACTATAAATAGTTCAGACAAGAGGAGAATAGAATCTTTCGAATTGTGGTGCTACAGAAGAATGCTGAAGATTAGATGGGTAGATCACATAACTAATGAGGAGGTAATGAATAGAATTGGGGAGAAGAGGAATTTGTGGCACAACTTGACTAGAAGATGGGATCGCTTAGTAGGGCATATTCTGAGGCATCAAGGGATCACCAATTTAGTATTGGAGGGCAGCGTGGAGGGTAAAAATTGTAAAGGGAGACCAAGAGATGAATACACTAAACAGATTCAAAAGGATGTAGGTTGCAGTAGGTGCTCGGAGATGAAGAACCTTGCACAGGATAGAGTAGCATGGAGAGCTGCATCAAACCAGTCTCTGGACTGAAGACCACAACAACAACAACCGAACATTAGAGAAGAATTTATTTTGCGAGTAAACGAAACGCCCTAATTCATGTCTCTCAGCACATTTATCGTGGAAGTAGTGCCGTGTATCCTCACGTGCTCCATCACTGAATGACTAGTGTGTGGGGCGTATTTAGTGCGAGCTGTTATGTGCCCGTTACTACACGTAGCCCTCAACTGTAAGCTAAGTTTTCCGCGCTTGTCTGCTGCAGCAATGTGGGCGACCCCGACGCTGCTACTGCTGGGTGTTTTGCTGGTGGCGCCAGACGCAGCTGCGACCGGCCTCAACACCCGCTACGACGAGACCACCGGCCGCATCCTGATTCTGACCCACAGGGGTGAGTGTTCGCCTTCAGAGGAGCTCCTGTGACGGCTCCTCTCTGCTGTCAACCTCGCTATCTCCTTAGCAGCGCTTTCCCAGGACACAATAAAATCGGTCATCGGTGCTGGCCTCTGAAACTATAATCAGCAAGAGTCCACACAAATAGTGTTTATTACATTTCGTATAGTTAATAGTAACCCCTTAGAAAAATAACTGAAAACTGATAAAATAAGTGAGGAATGTATTCTCAAATGCGAATGTTATAAGACTAGCTGCAGAATATACTGGTGACACCTACAATTTAAGCCGATCCGGCATTCGAACCGGATATCCGCTTTGCGCGAGCGGTCGCCTTAATCGCCTGAGGCATGTGAGCATACTTCCATATGTCACTATGTGTCTATGTCGTGCACTCGTACAAATGCTGTGATTCTCTTGCAGGGAGAGACTTATGATTATTGTCTTCGTATTAAATACTACATTACATACTACATCACTGACGGGAAAAATATCACAACATCAGGAGCTTTTTAACCTAAATGAAAGTTGCTAGGTGTGTTCCTGCACTTGAAAGATGACGTTTGTTCAGATTTCGCGCCAGTCGCATAAGAATGCCACTAGTAACACCAGTGTAATGATACAAATCAGGTTTGCTTCAAATACTCCCTGTAACGACCGTGAGTGTTAGCTATTTTTGGGACGTGGTGAGTTGATTTTACTCAAGAATGCCTTTAAGGCGACAAAGACGTCCTTATCAGAACCTCACTGAGTCTGAACACGTAATAGGACTACGAGAAGCTGGATGTTCCTTTTGCGATACTGCTTGAAGACTTGGGAGGAATGTAGCCACTGTACATAATTACTGGCAGCAGTGGTCACGAAAAGGTACTGTCGTGAGGAGACTGGCCTTAGGACTACTACGTGTTACTTCCAAGAGGGAAGACCGTCGTGTTCGGCGTATGGCTCTGACGCATCTTTCTGAATTGATCTGAACAGCGGTTGGCACCACAGTGACACAACAAACAGTTACATATCGGTAATTTCAAGAACAACTCAGGTCCAGACGCCCTGTAGCGTCCATTCCACTAACCCCAATTCACATCATTAGCGAGAGCTCATTGGAGGGCAGGCTGTAAATGCGTTTTCTGATGAAAGCTGGTTCTGACTGTGTACCAGTGTTGGGCGCGTGTTGGTCAGAAAGAGGACAATTTAGGGCATGCAGCCAACCAGTCTGCTTTCTAGGCACACTGGACCCACATATGGAGTCAGTGTTGGGGTGTGATTTCTTATTAGAGCTGGAGCACTCTCGTGATTATCCCACGCAACCTGACTATCTTATATCCAGTTTTTCCATTCTTCTGTAAGGAATTCGTGTTGATATTTTGCAATCGTGAGTTACTGGTGCACGTGTGCTGCCTAATATGTTCCAAAACGTCACTTATAAGACCAGGATACTTCCCGGTCCCATACCTCGGGCTATTTTGGTGGTTGAAAGGTGGGGGTCAAGTGTTTGGGATAGGCTTTGAGCTAATGGCCAAATTGTATACCACACGGATGGACCGTCTTACAGGGTCAACGTTTCCATATTACACACTTCCTCCGGCTTAGGCAAATCGAGCAAATCATAAAACTTGTAAAACTTGTTTTCTTGGTGCAAAACCGAACAGCGGAATTCAGAACAGCTATGAATAGAAAATGGCTGTAATTTGTAAGACATATTCCTAAGATTCCGATTTCGAACAACTTTGATAGTTTTCCCGATACATTTATTACTTTCCGAGATAAACAGGTTAAAGTTACTTTGCTTGTAATGTAACTTTCGGTTTGAGGCGAAAGCTAAAAAATAAATCACAGCTGCAAATTCCTAAAACTTTAACGATATTTTCTATAGGTATTTATCTTGCCACCTTCCCGATGTCAGTAACATTTTCTCATTATCGAAAAACACCAAAGAAACGTTATTTTTGAGTACTATAACCGATACGTAGATTCCAAGACAGTTATACAAAGTAAATAGTTTTTATTTTTATATTATACTCTTAAGATTCCGATATAGAACAGTCCTGCAAGTGTTCTTGATAACTTTATCCGTTTCAAAGATATAGAGCTTTAAACTTGCACTCCTTTGGTGGGGTCTTGGAAGCACGGATGGTAAGTGTGACGGTGGCTCTGTGCAGGACATGGAGCATCTGCTCGCCTGCCCAAACTGCCTTTATAGGTGCAACCCCGACGATTTATGGCTGGACAAGAAAGAAGTCTTGGACGTGGCCCCATACTGGGTAGAAAGATTGTGACATGGTTTCCTGATATGAAAAGTAGAGCAAGTACACAACTTCTACACGTAAAATACCCAAGTAAAACACAGTGTGAGGCGAAGACGTGATTTAGAAACTGACATAGGAAGGAAACATATGCTGTCAAGTGTCTCCCTTATCACCAGAAGGGTTCTCGGACTCCCATGTTGTTGCAGTAGTGAAGCACATGCAAAATATCTGTGCACATAATATCCAGCCTGATATTTCAGTTTCATGTAAGTAAAGTATCAAAATATTACTGAGTGACATGCCACGTTGTAGCAAAGAAAAGAAATCAATCAGTAGAAAAAATGCATCTATAGGAGCACGAAAGTGGCGACTATGCTCTTGTTCATTAAAAGGCTTTGACTGAAAAGTGAGGTACCAGCTACTTCATTCTACCTTCCTAAGCACCTTCAAAAATTTTCCCGGGAACTTGGACATATATCCGAGCTCTTCCACAATGAGAGAAACGTACTGGCAGAGGGAAAGAGACGGAATAGTAATGAATACTGAAAGACTGCTGACAGTGGTTTTTGTATAGAAAGGGCGAAAGATACAATGACAGTGTGAGCGAATGATAGGGACACAGTGGCACTGAAACATAGCTGACAGTGAGAGAACACTGGTAAGAAAAGAGTGAAGGAGACAGTGCCAATGAGAGAGGAATAGAGAGAATCAGGAAGTGGAAGTGGGTGACAGCCAGTGATAAAGAGAGACAGACTTAGTGACAAGGAGGAAGACAAACATAGTGACTGTAGGATGATAGTTGTATCTTCCTACAATCACTATGCTTGTCTTCATGAAGAAATGAGTGAGGTAGTAAGAGAGAGCTATAGAGAGACTAAGAAGTGTGAGGAGAGAGAGTATTATTTATTTATTTATGCATTTATTTTACCTGGCAAGATTAGGGCCTTCAGGCCCTCTCTTACACCTAACCAGGCATACTCATATTCAACAAATTTCAGTTTCTACAGATTATTAAGGACATATAACATGTTATACAGTAATAATGTTAAAGAAAAAAATAGAGATTATAAAAGTAGTACAGTGATAATTATAACAATCAAAAAATAATTATGACAATCAAGAATAATAATAATAAAAATAATAATGACTATGTATATGGCAATAAACATATTTTTCTTTTATGAATGTCAGTCCTATTGCTAGTTGGGAATTTTCTCGTTATATTCTTCCAGCTTGTGAATTATTCTCATCAAGCAGAGACATAAGACGATGGAATGGGGTGAAAGAGATATAGAAGCGGTAGATAGGTTAGAGGAAGAGAAATAGAATGGTAAAATTCGAAGCTATGATGGAGAGGAGAAAAAAAAAGATGAGAGGGGCACAACAATGGTGGCTATATGGAGAGTATTAGCAGAACAGAACGAAGTAAACTCTGGCTGTGAGACAGGGGAAGAGATGGGACAGTGACAAAAAGACACAAAGAGATAATGACAATGAGTCTGTCTGAATGAGTGGGTGAGAACTAGCTAGTGAGAGTGAATGGGAGTGAGCGATTTATGACGAAGAACCAGTGGATTTGAGCGAGTTACAGGTTGGGGAGCTAGTGGGTGTGAGAGTTGAGTTACATAACAGAAAGAGTGCGAATATTTCGCCATGTCAAAACATTTGGGAGCACTTATAGAGGTTCTGAGAGAGGTACAATGAGGCAGCTGTTACCCCGATTTTCAGTGAGAGTCTTTTAATAAACAGGAACATATTCGCCTTTTTGTGCTCCTTATAGGACTATTTTTCCGCTGGTTGCGTAACTGTCCCGCTTTAGGCTTCGAGCCCCTCTGCCTAGGCTCCTGTCGTTACATTATGGAAGATTTCGAAGAAGGGCACTCGATTCGGCGGAACAAAACCCAAAAGTATGTTCGCCATATGAGCATGAACTTCTTGATGCAATAATTTACCCACAGCCGTATGTATTGTAGAAATTTATTTTATTTTATGAACGTCTATATGCTACCAGTTTCGGCATTACATTGCTGCCATCTTCAGGCCCCACTCGTCATAGTCGTAAAATCGCTATACATGGAACGAGCTAAATAACTGGATCCGTGAATCAAATCGTCCTGCAACAGCTCTTGGTGGCCAGGCGACTCTTCATGTATAGCGATTTTACGACTATGATGAGTGGGGCCTGAAGATGGCAGCAATGTAATGCCGAAACTGGTAGCACATAGAAGTTCATAAAATAAAATAAATTTCTGCAATACATACGGCTGTGGGTAAATTATTGCATCAAGAAGTTCATGCCAGCCGTCGTCCCACGATCCATAATGGATCAACGAAGAAGATATGAGGATGAAGTTGGTCCCACGGCGAGGAAGGACAGGCACGATTATTACAAAATATAATTTCAATCCGCAAAAGTATCCTGTTACAGTGCAAGTAGAAAGAGGTGGATGTCTAAAATTTCAGTGACCTAGTCAGTCGGAATGTTGATGGTTCATTTTGGCATTCGATTTACTTGAGCCCATGCACGCAGACCTGTATTAACGAGCTGCCATTACTCTTCTCAGTGTATGAACGTCCTCCGAACTTAGTACATCGGGAAGAATTTGCGTCAGACAGAGACCACCTTACAAAGGAGCTGGAATATATAAAATACATTTTCATTGATAATGGATACTCTACATATCAAATTAGCACAGATTTAAGAAGGAAGAAACATGACCACTCACATGATCAAGTGGAGGAAATAAGCTGTCCTAATCCAGGGTGTTCCTTCCATTTTTGAGCACTATTTCATAGAAATTAGGAAGATACTTGAAAGACATTATGTTGAAATAATCTTCCGACCACCTACAAAGATCTGTGCTGTTTTAGGGTAGATAAATAAAGATCTGGGTTTGTGGATGCGTGGAGTCTGTAGAGTATCACGTCAGCGTCATAAAACCTAAATTGGTGACACCACACGAACAATATGAGGAAGAGGCATGTAAGGTCAGGGCTATTCGGCTGTCAAAGTCCGATCGGTTGCGAAATGGATACCACACTGAAACTAAAGAACATTTTATTTGCAACAGTCGGGTGCATCTTCTAGCTACTTCTCTACATATTCGCCGCTCAGACTCAGACGTCCTGTCGTAGCCTTGTACCAACTTTCCAGTATCCTCGTCATACGAGGCAGACGACTGTTCTTTCAACAAATTCCGTACGATGGTCTGCAGTTTGTTGTCCATGTTCGTAGCAAGCGGTTCATCTGAGCAGAGATGAAACTCAGGGGATGTCAAGTCCAGGCTGTATGGTGGGTGATCAAAGACACCCCATCGAAAATGCAGCAAGACTGCCATCATTCCTCCTGCATTGTGCGTTGGATAGTCGTCATGAAGAAGGAAATGTATGAGAGTTGCGTTGTGTTGGCTGCACGGAATCAGGCTAAATCTCTTTGTACACATCTAGGCTTCTTTAGGTGCTCACTGTGGCTCAGATTTGAAAAGAACGTCGTGACGCGATTGACGGGAATACTAGACACTGACCAACACATCTGTGCAAGGTCATCAGGAATCCACTGTGGTTTCCATTCGGCGGCCCAGTGTTCATAATAAACGTATAGCCTTCGTATGAGTAAACAATACTAAATTTAAAAAGAAGTAGAAAGGAAATTGTGTTGATTAGAAACTAAATTAGCATTGTGTGTTGTGTGCTTATACATTTCTGCAGCTCACAGTGGTATCATCTCCGCATCTTTGTTACCTGAAAGAACGATGTCGCATTGTAAAAAATGTATGGATGAGCCGCGCGGAGTGGCCGCGCGGTTAGAGGCACCATGCCAAGGATTGCACGGTCCCTCCTACCGGAGGTTCGAGTCCTCCCTCGGGTATGGGTCTATGTGTTGTTCTCAGTATAAGTTAGTTTAAGTAGTGTGTAAGTCTAGGGACCGATGACCTCAGCAGTTGGTTCCTTAGGAACCCAAACACACTCACTTTATATGGATGATTCTCCATTTAAATATTCAAGGAAAATTTAGTCTCTAAATTGCGTGAGTATTCAATCAATTAACTTGCCACGGCTCTGACTGTATAAATACTTTGACAGTGCTTGCAGAACGTCCCAGTCGCGCCAATTTACGCTGAGTTACGTTGCATAGTATTTTATTTCCCTTTTTTAATAATGAAATGCAGATCTGAAACCGTGGGTTTTTAATTCTTCCGGTAACATCGTTCAAATGTGGGTAACGTACAAATTTTGTCAGTTGTGAGTAGTTTATGATGGTCCGCATGCGGGAAGGGAATAATTTCTCGTCTCTTATTTTTCTGGAGAACGTTATCAATAAAATAAGAATTATAACCTTGTGAAGCAGATACGATTAAGTAATCGTCGGGAATTATGTTTAAAAGACTTATCCGAATAATGCATGCCGGACGCGGTGGTCTCGCGGTTCTAGGCGCGCAGTCCGGAACCGCTTGACTGCTACGGTCGCAGGTTCGAATCCTGCCTCGGGCATGGATGTGTGTGATGTCCTTAGGTTAGTTAGGTTTAAGTAGTTCTAAGTTTTAGGGGACTGATGACCACAGCAGTTAAGACCCATAGTGCTCAGAGCCATTTGAACCATTTTTTTTTTTTTTTCGAATAATGCGTGTAGTTCTGCACACTGCAGTAAAATGTTGCACTCTTGTTAGTTCGTGGGGAACTGAGATCGCATAGGGATTACAATACTGGTGGCTTATGTTTACCGAAAAACGCTAAACAAGTGCCCTTTCGATTTTTCCTAGCTAACATAATTTCACTACAATGCTGTACATGAGGACAGCCGCGCGGAATTAGCCGAGCTGTCTTAGGCGCTGCAGTCATGGACTGTGCGGATGGTCCCGGCGGAGTCCTCCCTCGGGCATGGGTGTGTGTGTTTGTCCTTAGAATAATTTAGGTTAAGTAGTGTGTAAGCTTAGGGACTGATGACCTTAGCAGTTAAGTCCCATAAGATTTCACACACATTTGAACATTTTTACATGAGAACGTAGTTATCTGCAAGCTGAACCGGTTTCCTTTCTGTTACAGGCGGCCGTGAAGTCGAATTGGGTTATATCGCAGCTGAGGGCGGCGAGCGGTTGCGTGCTCCAGTGCACGAGCGCCTTGTCAATGGGGAACACTACGACTTCGGCCACTCCAAAGTGGTGATCCAGCCCAAAGATACAGCGGCCCGATGTTTCACAGTTCGGCAGTGGGTGAACGCCTCTACTTCGGTACTGAGGAGTTGTCAGCACCACCTGTCCAGCCACATCTACGGTGGGATCGAGACAGCCAGACAGGTGTGGCCTATTGAGAACACCGTATACGACCAGTACCCCTACGTTACTGACCAGGACCTCCATGCCGGTATTGCTGCGCGATACTGGCTTTTCTCAGACGGGAGATTCGTCTACGTTCAAACTGATGTCCCCCTTTTCATCGACCAGAATACCGAAGAGTCACTGAACAGACTGTGCTTCGTTGCTCAGAATGCGGATCCCTATCCAGAACATCGACAAGACATCCTTATGGACTATGACTTGTGCTTGCTGGACGATCCAAGGCAGGCCCATGAGTACGCCGTACAGGCCTACCTGGGGAAGCCGACAGCCACCCCAGATGAACGCATGGCCACGGAACCAATCTGGTCAACAATAAATCGTTACAACGCTGATGTTAGCGATCAAAATCTGAGGGCCTTTGCTAACGAGATTATCGCCAATGGATTCAACTACAGCCAGATCGAAATAGACGAGTACTGGGAGGTATGTTACGGCAGTCTGACATTTGATCCGAACAAGTTTCCAGACATGAAAGCCCTTACTGACGATCTCCATGCACTGGGATTCCGTGTAACACTCTGGGTGCATCCGTTTATACTCGAAGGGTGTGAGCCGTATTACTCCGAGGCGCTGGCTGCCGGATACTTTGTGTCAAATACCGAGGGGAGCACTCACACGTGGTGGAAGAGTAACGCTGGCATTGTCGACTTCACCAACCCTGAAGCAGCCGCCTGGTGGACGGATCGACTGTGGGTGAGTATAGTCGTAAAAAAAAATCTGCTTTTTGTTTCTATTCGATCCACTTTAAAAGCTCTTTTCCTTCTGACACCATTTGAAAGCTTTCCTGTCTTCGGTTCTCTTGGAAGCCAATTTGCGTAGCCACAATGAAGAATTTCGTTGTCATATGCTGCTAATTGTGTCACTGTTCAACCGAAAATGGGTATTATCTTAAATCCGAGATAGGAGATATTTCTGCAAGAAATGCTTTACAGAGAAAATCCATCCGACCGTACTCCAAAGTGTACTTTCAGAATACATATGGTATAGTTTGAAATGTAGATCAGCTCTGTAGGATTAATATTACAATTGTGCGCATTTCGCACAATATTTTTAGGATGCATAACAGCGTATACAAAAATTATTCAAGATATGGTATTATAATGGGTTGTTTTTCTACCATTTTTATTGTGTCTCCCGGGTGTGGTATTGTACACCAATTAATGGCATATAATATCAGCCAACTGCTATTGAATAATATCATTTTGTATCCGCGTTAAGTGTATAGAATTTCATGATTTGTGCAGTTTCTTGTGTGAAGTGAAAGGTGTGAGGTGTTAATCAGTTATACTTATGTATCCTTCCGATTTATCAATGTTAGTACTAACTCAATTATTTATATCGCAGCAGATAATCTTGTAACAGTCCCTCGATTATATAGTTCAAATCACGCTATCTAGAATTCCGGCAAGGCTAATTACGATATACAGTCGTGGGATTTCAATTCTTTCTGAAACATCTTTGGAGTTTTGCCAACGTAGTGTGAGTGGTAAAGACATCACATTGCAATGCAGGCGGAGTGATAATCCAGTGAAACCCGGTTACGATTTTCTGGTGTAGTACTCCTCCCGTTTAAGTGGAGTGCCAGGCTGTAATTTAGATCTTACTCTTAATCACTCAGTCTGTGGAATTGGTCTCTACTTACAGGCGGTTGCAAACTGATTATTTGTGAGGCTGGCGGACTGGACAGAGGTTAAAACACATAATGAAAAAATTATACTTTAAAAGTTCATGTTTCAACAATTAGGACACTGAGAAATTACAAACACTGGCTGCGGACATGCATTGCTTGAAATCAACGGGGAAAGTAGAAAATTTCTTTGGGACCGGAATTCGAACCTGGGCCTCCTGCTTGCTAGACAGATGCTCTGACCGCTTTTTTTATTTTATTTTTTTATTATGAGAACTTTATTGGATGAAATAGCCTCTGAGCCATTCGGTCATGGCAACTGCGCTGGTACTATAGAAGTAGCGCGTGGATGAAGTTCAGAATTTCGATCCGACAGGACGCATTCTAGGGAAGTCCATGCAGTTACAATGACCATTGCGTCCGGAAAGCGGAGTGGTCAGAGCATGTGCTTAGTAGGCAGGAGACCTAGGTTCGAATTCCCGTCTGACATTAATATTCAACTTTCTCCATTGATTTCGAGCAATGTCCGCTCGCAGCCGGTGTCTGTAACTCTTTTGTGTCTTAATCACTAGATGAAAATGATTTATGTTCTCTCGCACATACCCATGAAAATCAGGACTTAACACATCTCCGAGAAAAACCTTGGCAACTTACTGATATAGCACAGAAGTCACTTCAGAAATTGACTTGCAATACCCTGATAAAAGTAAACAGAAATTTGAAAAGCTACTAAACATTAGCTAATGAAACTGGCGGGCAACGTGCAGTGTCACTAGGGGCTAAATTCTACACTACTGGCAATTAAAATTGCTAGACCAAGAAGAAATGCTGAAGATAAACGGGTATTCATTGGACAAATATATTATACTAGACTGACATGTGATTACACTTTCACGCAGTTTGGATGCATAGATCCTGAGAAATCAGTACCTAGAAAAACCACCTCTGGCCGTAATAACGGCCTTGATACGCCTGCGCATTGAGACAAACAGAGCTTGGATGGCGTGTACAGGTACAGCTGCCCATGCAGCTTCAACAAGATACCACAGTTCATCAAGAGTAGTGACTGGCGTACTGTGACGAGCCAGTGGCTCGGCCACCATTGACTAGAAGTTTTCAATTAGTGAGACATCTGGAGAATGTGCTGGGCAGGGCAGCAGTCGAACATTTTCTGTATCCAGAGAGGCCCGTACAGGACCTGCAACATGCGGTCGTGCATTATCCTGCTGAAATGGACGGTTTTCGCAGGGATCGAATGAACGGTAGAGCCACGGGTCGTAACACATCTGAAATGTAACGTCCACTGTTCAAAGTGCCGTCAGTGCGAAGAAGAGGTGACCGAGACGTGTAACCAATGGCACCCCATAACATCACGCCGGGTGATACGCCAGTATGCCGATGACGAAAACACGCTTCCAATGTGCGTTCACAGCGATGTCGCCAAACACGGATGCGACCATCACGATGCTGTTAACAGAACCTGGATTCATCCGAAAAAATGACGTTTTGCCATTCGTGCACCCAGGTTCGTCGTTGAGTACACCATCGCAGGCGCTCCTCTCTGTGATGCAGCGTCAAGGCTAACCGCAGCCATGTTCTCCGAGCAGATAGTCCATGCTACTGCAAACGTCAGCGAACTGTTCGTGCAGATGGTTGTTGTCTTGCAACGTCCCCATCTGTTGACTCAGGGATTGAGACGTGGCTGCATGATCCGTTACAGCCATGAGGATATGATGCCTGTCATCTCGACTGATAGTGATACGGGGCCAATGGCATCTAGCACAGCGTTCCGAATTACCTTCATGAGCCACCGATTCTATATTCTGCTAACAGTCATTGGATCTCGACCAATGCGAGCAGCAATGTTGCGATACGATAAACCGCAATCGTGATAGGTTGCAATCCGACATTTCTCAAAGTCGGAAACGTGTTGGTACGCATTTCTCCTCCTTACGCGAGGCATCACATCAGCGTTTCAGCAGCCAACTCCGGTCAACTGCTGTTTGTGTATGAGAAATCGGTTGGAAACTTTCTTCATTTCAGCAATTTGTAGGTGTCGCTACTGGCGCCGAGCTTGTGTGAATGCTCTGAGAAGCTAATCATTTGCATGTCACATCATCTTCTCCCTCTCGGTTAAATTTAGCGTCTGCAGCACGTCATCTTCGTGGTGTAGCAATATTAAACGCCAGTAGTGTACTTCCTCACCCGCGACACTGTAGGGGAATGACTGCAACCCAAATAAGGGAGTTCAGAGGCAGCACTGACACCACGGGAGAACGACGAAGGGGATTAGGGCGTGGCTGCGACATGTTCTCACCACATGGCGACTCCGATGACGGTTTGCAGCCCCAGCACTATTAGCTCCCGCAGCTTAAGCTTGTTGGACTCCATCATGATCGTTATCACTAACCCCTGTCCAAATAACTGATCAACAG
Organism: Schistocerca americana; assembly: GCF_021461395.2. NCBI lineage: Eukaryota > Metazoa > Arthropoda > Insecta > Orthoptera > Acrididae > Schistocerca > Schistocerca americana. The sequence goes on from NC_060125.1 coordinate 44,960,726, forward strand.
AACTGCAACGAGACTCAAGGAGGCAAGTAGCAGAAGTCGAATGTCTCGTGCCCACCATGGAAATACTGCCGCTGCTGTACGAAGATGAGGTTGGCCTGATGCAACGGCGGGCATTTTGCGTGTCGTTGAAGAAGAAAGAGCCATTCAGATTTTTAACATATTCTGATTAAAATAGTAACTTCTCTCTCAATGACAGTATCCGAGATCAGATTGCAGGAATCTGTGTATCATTAATTCCATTCTCTCCGATTTTTCTTTGTATAAATTTATGTCGGTATTGAAATAATTTTAACATCAGAATTGAAAGAAAGCCAACACGTTATCTACAAAGAAGGGATCCATATTCCGTAGGAGTATGAACATTATTTTAACCAGTTTGTTGCGCGCGGGTGCTCGTGTAATCGACCTGGCGAGCCTGCGGCAGCATCACAACGTGAGGCAATATACATTTTAAGACGAATTATATTCACGGGGATGAACGTGTAATTCTGTGTCAAATGTGGACTCTACATACGGCATAGTTCACCCAGGCGGCGTGTGACTCTCAATTGAGGCATTCATCTGCTCAGCAAATATAAAATTTCATATTTGAGACATTCTGAGTCAAAGCTGCCCTTTTGACCCCCACACTATCTGTCAAGTAACTGTTGTTATCGAGGATTAGGTTAACTTCTTTCCAATGTGAAACATGACCTGTTATTTCGATTTCACCATTTTATTGTCTCTGACAGCTCTATTGTTTACTAGAGAATTGTGATTATTTTTCATATTATAGAAGCAGCCGCTTCTTTGGCTTCTGATGGTTTATGTCATCCCTAATAATACTGTGAGACATGAGTGTTAAGATCTCGCTACGCAAGAGCTTTTGGTTCCTAAACACTGGCAAATTGCCAGATACACCATGGCTGCAAGTCGGCTCAATAAACAGGAACACAGCCCGCTGGTAGAATTCAGGAGTGTTATTGTTTTATGTTTATGTGCTCTGTTCACTTTCCGAAGGAACTTGTGACGACCGAAAAACTTCCATGGCCTCAAGGACATTCTATTTGATGAGAGCTATTGCTCACAGTGCTATACAGGAGGACAATGGAAATATTTCTTTCTGTTATGTTTGTGAATTTCATAGTTTTTACTAAATATATTGCAGCCTAGAAATCACTTGACGTAATTCCCTTATCCATAGCAGTTCGGAGGAATCAATGGAGCAGACCTCCCTATTGGATGACATTATAGTCCGGACTGGATAGCTGGGTATCTTCATGACTTCGTTCGCAAGTTCTCCACAAATTTCGTTGTCGTTATGATGATTCACGGTACATTGTCGACCTGTAATTAACGAAACCAACTGACGGTGAAAGGTTCACGAAATACTACGAGAAACTGGTGTCAAATGAACAAGCGGCTTGTCTTCCTGTCCGAACTGGATTCGATTTGTTACCAATGACCTGCATGATGCACAGGTACCTCATACAGATGGATCGGGTACATATAAGTTCTTGAATGCCAGTTCAAAAAGAAAACACAGTTTCTGCGAGAAAACAATCGTCTTTTCTCCAATCGGAACAAGCTCCCACTCACTGGGGTCATCATTGTCTATATTAATTAAATCCTCACCTTGTTTCGTATCCCTGCGTTTGCTTTGGTCTATTTGTATGTGCCTTCGTGCCTGAACGTCGATTATAATTTTTGTGCGACACTCTGACGTAAAATAAGCATCAGTTCCAGCTAGACAAGTTCTCTAGCTATACACGGAATCTCACATCAAGGCGGTGTAAGATTGGAAATATGGAAATGAGACACACCAGTTACAATACAGCGAAGGACAGCTGATGTATATGTTATAAAATTTAGTTCTCATTTTAAACATAAACTGAATTCAGTAGTAGCAGAAGTAAACATCTATTTGTCTAGTTATACGTAAATGAGCTTGAACTGGGCTTGTATTAATTTTAAGAAGACAGCTAACCTCTTCTTGAAAATTCCTTCGACAATTGTAGGTTGATGGAAGCTGACATGGAAAATAATACAGATGATGCAGTCCTAAACGTTACATTCTAAGTACCGAGTCCACACATCATAATTTCAGTTGTCAACAGTTTTACAGCGATAAACTGAACACAGCAATGCATAATCAATCAACTGCTACGATTCTTTATTGCAAATCGCTCCTGGTCATCTGTTTTTGAATGCTTGTTTTGCAACAACTATCTCACTGAGGTTTACGGCACTTTCTTTTATAGTGCTGCATACCTCTGCAGGAATTTAAGTACATAATATATTATTCAGTATTTCTTGCACAACGGTATGTTACGTATTAAATAATTTTAGTTGGAATTACATAGTAACTCAAAACGAATTGATCAATAAGTTAATGTAGGATCTAATGTAACGATGTCGAATATTTCCTTTAATGACACTTGCCTGTCACACTTGACCACTCTTATCTGATCTTATGTATTACTTCATTCATTGTGATACAGCTGTATCGTTTCACCATTTCTTTCATTTACACTAACTGTTTAATTTCGAATTGTTTTCAGGCGCTCCGCAATGAGACAGGAATCGATTCGTTCGAATTCGACGCTGGTCAGACGAATTACTTGCCTCAGCTGCCCAACATACAACCCGTGGAACGGAACCCGGTGCGCTACAGCGACGAGTTCGCGAGAGCCGCCTCCCAGTTCGGTTCCCTGGTCGAGATACAGACGGGGGTGGAGAGCCAGCGCATGCCCAACTTCTTCCTGATGGACGTCGTGGACAGCAAGTGGGGCACGGCCGGTGGTGTGGGGACGCTGCTGCCGAAGCTGCTGGAGCTCAGCATCGTGGGCCACCCCTTCGTGATGCCGGAGATGGTGGGCGGTGCGACGTACGCTCTTCCGACCAAAGAGATGTACATTCGCTGGCTGCAAGCCACGATCTTCATGCCGGCCGTCAAGTTCTCCTACACGCCGTGGGATTTCGACAATGAGGTGCGTTTATTCCTGACGCCACACTTATTGATCTGTTTCTGTAACCTATTTCACCCAGGTGTTCAGCTTAGCAGGTTGAAGCACACATGCAGTTAGAGCACTCCATGTGAAGCAAGACTTGTCTTACTACTAAGTATCAGCCATGCGCTGCCTGACAAACTGAAGCACTCAAAACGGGAGGAGGAAACGTATGATATTTTATTGCAAGTGATTGTCAATCGAGTCACCTTCACACAGATTTTGGCAATATGAGCCCACTTATCGGTATGAAATTGCTCTACCTCTGGCCTGGATGCATGCCCTGATTCAGACAGGAAGACTATCACAGTGCTGTTGTATCCCCTTCTCAGACAATCCGACCTACAACTGTTGTAAATGGTCCTTTTTAACCTGGGTACTGGCATTGGGACGGTATTGACGCCTGAACTGGTCTCATTCATCATGTATCGTAGAGAGATGTAGCCAACTTGTTGATCACAAGAGTAGCTCAACCTCACGCACGTACACTACTGGCCATTGAAATTGCTACACCAAGAAGAAATGCAGACGTTAAACAGGTATTCATTGGACAAATATATTATACTAGACCTAACATGTGATTACATTTTCACGCAATTTGGGAGCATAGACCCTTAGAAATCAATACCCAGAACAACCACCTCTGGCTGTAATAACGGCCTTGATAGGCCTGGGGATTGAGTCAGAGGTTGGATGGCGTCTACAGGTACAGCTGCCCATGCAGCTTCAGCACGATACCACAGTTCATCAAGAGTAGTGACTGGCGTATTGTCACGAGCCATTTGCTCGGCCACCATTGACCAGACGTTTTCAATTGGTAAGAGATCTGGAGAATGTGCTGGCCAGGGCAGAACATTTTCTGTATCCAGAAAGGCCCGTACAGGACCTGCAACATGCGGTCGTGCATTATCCTACTGAAATGGACGGTTTCACAGGGATCGAATGAAGGGTAGAGCCACAGTTCGTAACACATCTGAAATGTAACGTCCACGTTCAATTTGCAGTCAATGCGAACAAGATGTGACCGAGACGCGTAACCAATGGCACCCCATACCACCACTCCGGATGACGAATACACGCTTCCAATGTGCGTTCACCGCGATGTCGGCAAACACGGATGCGACCATCATGATGCTGTAAACAGAACCTGGATTCATACGAAAAAATGACGTTTTGCCATTCGTGCACCCAGGTTCGTCGTTGAGTACACCATCGCAGGCGCTCCTGTCTGTGATGCAGCGTCAAGGGTAACCGCAGCCACGGTCTCCCAGCTTATAGTCCATGCTGCTGCAAACGTCGTCGAACTGCTCGTCCAGATTGTTGTTGTCTTGCAACCATCCTCATCTGTTGACTCAGGGATCGAGACGTGGCTGCACGATCCGTTACAGCCATACGGATAAAATGCCTATCATATAGACCGCTAGTGATACGGGCCGTTGGGATCCAGTTCGGCGTTCTGTATTACCCTCCTGAACCCACCGATTCCATATTCTGCAAACAGTCATTGGATCTCGACGAACGCCAACAGCAATGTCGCGATAGGATAAACAGCAATCGCGATAGGCTACAATCCGACCTTTCTCAAAGTCGGAAACGTGATGGTACGCATTTCTACTCCTTAGACGAGGCATCACAACAACGTTACTCCAGGCAACGCCGGTGAACTGCTGTTTGTGTATGAGAAATCGGTTGGAAACTTTCCTCATGTCAGCACATTGTAGGTGTCGCCACCGGCGCCAGCCTTGTGAGAATGCTCTGAAAAGCTAATCATTTGCATATCACAGCACCTGCCTCCTGTCAGTTACATTTCGCGTCTGTAGCACGTCATCTTCGTGGTGTAGCAATTTTAATGGCCAGTAGTGTAAACGGTCCTTTGTGACCTGTGTACTGATACTGGGACGGAATTGACGCCTGATTTGGTCTCATTCATCACATATCGTAACTAGTTGATCACAGGGGTACCTCAACATCACGCACGTAATTCATATAGACACGTTCCATGTGTGGACGAGTGTTGTATAGAAGAAAATGGCCCCATGAAACTGTCATATCGGAAATTTCACTGGAGTGCGAAGGGTGTCCATGACGTAGCGCTGTGCAGAGTTCCCTCACTTACTACAAACCGTGAGCCGAAGTTACATCCGATGGCCTCTACAGCATCGCGCCAGGAGTAACACCGTTGTGTCTTTCCAAACACTCGAAGAATGGGACCACACTGGCCCATACCGGCGGCCAATGGTCATCTGCTGTACTGCAGAACCGTGATCCATGGCTGAACACAACGCGGCGCTATTCATCAGCATTCCAGTCTTCCCAGTCGCTACACCACTCCAAACGCAGCTGTCTGCAGTGCTGTTAGTGACAGTGCACGCATATGGTGGTAGTTTCGTAGTTTTGTGTGCTGCTAGACTCCAAGTAACAGGGCGCAATGACACAGCATACCGCAAGAAGTTAATAATTGGCCCTCCGATGGCAGGCGCAAATGTCCAGGGGTTACGTTGTGCTTAGTGAACAATACGTCGATCGTCCCTCCAGGTGGAACAGTCGTGGTTGTCTGGTAGCTTCACGACGACCATGGCTGCCCTCACGTTCGCATTCTGTCCTTCTTCTGACTACAGTCACATTCGAATACCCCACAAATCCCGTATCTCCTCTGCTTATATCTCCCATGTTTTTTCTTTCTTTTTAATTCTTTTATATACGATTTTAGCGTGTGGTTAATTTGGCCTATATGAACAGCTACTCGTCTGCATTCAGCTTCTTCTTTCTTCTAGTAGACAAAGGGAACTGCTTGTCTGGATCCAAAGTCCAATAAGGAACCTTAACAAGCAGTTTTGTACTCTCAGCTGTCAATGACTTATACACAGGAGCACTGCGCCTCCAACGGCGACATACCCACGTCGCAAAGGCATGTGTATTAACGAGCCTCTGCAATGCCTTTGCGACGTGGCTACCGTCGCCGTTGGCGGCGCAGTGCTCCTGTGTACAAGTCATTGAGAACAATAGACATTGACTTGGTTGGACAATTTAATAAGCAGCAACTAATGGGTGGTCTGAAAGTTTTTCGTGGACTACGAATGCAGTTCACCTGTGATGTTTCTGCTGTGTTTGGAGGAGCCAGCCGGCCAAATGGAGACCCATAATGTCGCTCCTTCCAGAATTTATCATTCGTTGATAACACTGTCTCATACTAGTGCGCTGCGTGTGCTTCGTAGTGATTACTAAACGTAACCAAGTAACCAACGAAACACGAACAACGCTAACGGACTCTGTCGGCTAAGCGCAGATACTGAAATTCTGACCATTTACATAACAGCCGGTGGTAAGCACCTGTAGAACTGCGCTGACATCCGACCACGACTTCTAGGCGGCTCACTTTTGTTACTAGGCTGTGTAGATTAGCTAAACTAAAAGAAGTACTAGGCTGAGTGTTCCAGAGTACCACACAGTATGGACTACTGACACTATTGCCGACACAAAAGAAAATCCAGTGCATTTATAATGAATTTGAGTGTGGAATATTGTACATTGAGAGTCAGGTGGAGGCTCTTGCCCGATCGAAAATCAGAGAAACATGGGTAGAGGTGACCTCCATACATTCGGAGTAGAACTGTGGACACAGATATTAACTCTGTTGCGGAGGTTCTTTGATGTGATCCCCTCAGGGGCATGACGATGTTCTACAGTGACATATTGATTCTAGAGACTCTTCTAACTACACCTCTACTACAGTCGCAGCTACTGGAAGGCACGGGTTTAAATGTTTCAAATGGCTCTGAGCACTATGGGACTTAACTTCTGAGGTCATCAGTCCCCTAGAACTTAGAACTACTTAAACCTAACTAACCTAAGGACATGACACACATCCATGCTCAAGGCAGGATTCGAACCTGCGACCGTAGCGGTCGCGCGGTTCCAGACTGTAGCGCCTAGAACCGCTCGACCACTACGGCCGGCGGCACGGGTTTACAATGTCGGTATAGGCCACACCGTAATGAGACAGAGACTGTAAGCAGTTAGTTCTGTTAACTGAGTAAACACGCGATGATAGAATACCAAATTATGAAACTGTTACGACTATTCGTGGCTAAACATTGTTCTGAAACATTTTCAGGTACCTGAAATTACGAGTAATGTAAGCAAATGCACATTATTAAATACATTTTATCTAAAACATAATAAAATTAAAATGTTTCAAAGAAAAGTCAATAATTAAGGAACCAAAACCAAGTTGGGATAATTTGCTTAATTGACCATCATATGATAACGGGAATACTCATGATAACGGGTTATCAACTGTGATTTCGTTATTGCAATGCATCATATATGGAGTAGTCTTGTGTTTTGAATATTGGTTACTTGAAGGAGACATTACAAAATCATATCATGACAAACGTTGGCCACGCGGGATTAGCCGAGCGGTCTCAGGCGCTGTAGTCATGGACTGTGCGGCTGATCCCGGCGGAGGTTCGAGTCCTCCCTCGGGCATGGTTGTGTGTGTTTCTCCTTAGGATAATTTAGATTAAGGATTGTGTAAGCTTAGGGGCTGGTGACCTTAGCAGTTAGGTCCAATAAGATTTCACACACGTTTTTTTAAAAAGTTGTATCAGTAAGCGTAAATATGTCAATCGAAGTTTAATGCATGCATACAAGAAATACCTTGTCATCATTAACAGTCACTTCCGTTGAATGCTGTACCACCAGTATAGAATGAATTGATTCACGGGTATCACAAGAAATTACATTTTTGTCTGGCATGAAAAGGCTGCTTAAAAAAAAAGTTTACAACAAGAAAGGAGATGCAGTTGTCCCATGTTACAGAAAATAGTGTTCAAAAATGAGGAAGCCAGGATTATATCTCCAAAAGTAATTATTCCATGAATACGAGTTAAAAGAATAAGGGAAATGATGAAAAGGGACACTGAGCACACAATGAGGGACAGGTTCCAGAAGGAGTGTCGTTGTGGGTTTCCTTTTCACTGGCTGGCACTATCCATATTTGTGGGGCATTCGAGGCCAATATAACGGTTAATGAGCATGATTATTTGAAACATGGTAACAGAAATATAATAATGATTTTGACAACATAAGAGAACAACAGATAAAGCTTAGTAATAAAGGTACGACTAACTTGTAATATATCTAGCGTTAATTTTTGTTCTTGACAGGATATTACGAAATTTGAAAATATTTCACGAAGAGAAACATAAAACTCTACCTATTTTACTGTCATGAGAAAACATCTACTGCTACCTGAGTTGACCGATCTCTAATAGCGTGGGTGAAGTGTGAAACTGAACGTCTCCTTACATTGTATGTGATACACTTGCCACGAAGAGTAGTGGTGTAAACCATGAAAATCAAGGACGTTTCGTATTGGTTGCCAGAGTGATGGTTCTAACAAGGGAACCTCCCCATTGCACCCCCCTCAGATTTAGTTATAAGTTGTCACAGTGGATAGGCCTTGAAAAACTGAACACAGATAAATCGAGAAAACAAGAAGAAGTTGTGTGCAACTATGAAAAAATAAGCAAAATATACAAACTGAGTAGTCCATGCGCAAGATAGGCAACACCAATGCTAATGTTTCCTCAGGAGCGCCGTGGTACCGTGGTTAGCGTGAGCAGCTGCGGAACGAGAGGTACTTGGTTTAAGTCCCCCTTGGAGCGAAAAGCTTAATTTCTTTATTTTCGCAAAGTTATGATCTGTCCGTTCGTTCATTGACGTCTCTGTTCACTGTAATAAGTTTAGTGTCTGTGTTTTGCGACCGCACGGCAAAACCATGCCATTAGTAGACGAAAGGACGTGCCTCTCCAATGGGAATCTAAAACATTTGATCGCAAGGTCACAGGTCAACCGTTTCCTCCACAGGAAAACACGTCTGATATATTCTATACGACACTGGTGACGGCATGTGCGTCACATGACAGGAATATGTTGTCCACCCACCTAACTTGTACAATTGGCGAATGGGTAAAAAGATTCTTCTACTCTGCCCGATTTAGGTTTTCTCGTGGATGTGATAATCACTCCCAAGAAAGTGATGAAAACATAAGATTATTGATTGGCGACTCCATGGAGTGTCCTGTGCACCACGACCATATAATGGGTATACTTGGAAGGAGAGACAGCATTGGTAGTATTTTTTTTTTGTTTTATTAAACGCTAAATCGATTTTCGGACTTAATGACCATCTTCAGTGCTGTAATATATAATTTAAACTGATAGGCACTGGAGTCAACAAGCTTACAGCGATCGGTGTAAGCTTGTTGACTCCAGTGCCTATCAGTTTAAATTATATATTACAGCACTGAAGATGGTCACTAAGTGACCGAAAATCGATTTTGCGTTTAATAAAACAAGAAAATACGACCAATGCTGACTCTCCTTCCAAGAAAACATAAGAGTTTGTCACATAAATTGAAAATAAAAAATTAAAATTTTTACAGAGGGAGGATTTGAATCAAGGACCTCTCGTTCCGCAGCTGCTCACGCTAACTACGGCACCACGGCGCTCCTGAGTTAACGTTAGCCTTGGTCTTATTTATGTTGCGCATGGACTACTCAGTTTGTATATTTTGCTTATTTTTTCGTAGTTCCAGACAACTTCTTCCTGTTTTCTCGATTGATCTGTGTTCAGTTTTTCAAGGCCTATCCACTGTGCCAACTTATAACTAAATCTGAGGGGGGTGCGATGGTGAGGTTCCCTCGTAAGTAAGAAATCATCAGCCAACGTATCTAACGAACACTATTTCTGTTAATCTGTCAATACACATTTGACAGTACATGCTGATGAACATTTAGCAAATATCATTAATTAATGAACCTTTGTGCGCAATCAAGGATTAGCGGTAATTTTGGTGAAGAAGCTCACAAAAAGCTGAACAGGTCATGGGAGATGACTCAACCTTAGTTTACGGTCACATCTTTAGGTGAGTTTCGCGTAGACTTAAGTCTCCCAACACCAGGGTAGGTTGATGTTAACATCGAGTCAACGGTATGACATGTAAATATCGTTGGCTAACATTTCAGGTACATCTTTTTCCTATTGTGACAGTTCACAATGCTCGTTTCTCTGTTCACCAGCTGGGAATGAGGAGACGGTATTTCTTGAAGTGGTGAAGTGATGCTAACATTTTGTGCTGCAGATTATGTCGGCTAGACATTATTTTCTAATACATATAAGACAATAAAATAGAAATGAGACTGTTGACATACAGTGTTCTGGATATGACTCTCAGACCGTAAGTCTCATTCGACTACGGTTAGCTCCAGTACGAGGCAACCTTAGTAATCTGCTCCGTGACCACAAACTCAACCATGCCTTGGACTCATTGCTTCAGCTCTTTCTGGGTAGTGGCCTATTTAGGGATTGTAACTGGGAAGAAAAACTTGCCTTTGGTCTTCGTCGCTGTTTCCTGTGCGCTATCGCTGTGAATCGAAATTAGCTGTGATACAGTAATCAAGGAAACGTTGCCCAATTTCAGTTGTGGAAACCACAGTTTAGAGTGATAGTTCCATCGCATTCACATTGTTTTCCTCGTAGAGAAGTAAGAGAGTCGATTCTGCCAATGAGCAGCCTTTAGCAGGGCTGGTGGCTTACGAGAGCTGTGATTGCAGACGCTGGAGATCTGCCGCGACCTGTTGTCGCTGCGCGCGCAGTACGCGCCGCGCATCGTGGAGTTGATGCAGAAGGCGGTGGAGGACGGCACGCCGGTCAACCTGCCCATCTGGTGGATCTCCCCCAACGACGACATGGCGCAGACCGTCGACTCAGGTATCGATTAATGCTTCCCTATACGCCTTTTTACATGAACGTAGCCTCTCTTTCAATCTCGGTCCTCACTACAGTGTTCTTTCCTCTGATTTTTCCCATCTACATGCTGCCTTTGAACTCATCTGCAGTTTGTCAGTGTTTGTACGTCACGGCGTTCGTTAGACCATCGATCAAATGTCACACCAGACCCCTTTCTTAAAATTTTGTATTTGTGGGGATCCACAGCCTCCAGATGTTTAATAAATGTAACCAAGGTCTGTAGTAGGCTGTAATGGGATTTTTATTTCATCGTCTAATTACCTGATTTTGACTACTTGTCATTGTCAAGCACTCCAAAATTTGTGCTGTCTTTGACAATTACATATTGTAGAAATTAACTAATCGCACAATTATATATAAATCACATTACATCCTACTACGGACCACGTTTACGTTTATTAAAGGCTTCTTGCTTCTAGCACAAGATGGCTTGATGCAGTGTTGAATTATTGTGTGCAATACATTTGTGACATTCGTTTTTTCAAGAATATCACTACTGCCTAGGAAGGAATAAATGTAATCACTTTAATAACCGGTATTTACTCTATCGTCTTCTTAATCATGGTTCTCCTCTTCTTTATTTACAACTCTAACGCTCTTATTTCAACAGCACTGCAGATATTTTCGTTCTCAACAAAGTACAATCGTCTCTATTTCACTATATAATACGGTAATCTTCTCAGAATAATTTTCTGTATAATAAACACGACTACAGAATGATTTTCCACAAAGTATACCAATTAACTTCAGCTGTCAGTTAATGGTCTACCTTCGTCACAACAGCTATCTCTTTTACATATTTTTCTGCAGCTAACTCTCGCCAATACCCGCCCTCCTGCCACATTTTTCCATCCTTTTCTCAAAAAGCTCACTATTCAGCTTTTGTTATTTCTTAGCAACTATCATCACCATCGTTTTGTCTCCTTCCATTTCATTATCATATCAGTTTGCGTGATACTAAACACAGCTTCATACAAGTTGAATTCATCATTATTATTGATATTCTTAATACTCTTAATGATAATAATGATAATAATAATAATAATTATAATGAAAATTACCATCATTATTTTCTGTTATTATTGGTGTCAGTGGACATAACTATTCTCCTAATAGTTTATAAGATGAATATAACTGAATGATAGAGCAGCATTGAAATTCAGACGGTTTTTGTGTTCCTAGACTGATTTAATAGACATTCTTAAAGCCCTAACGTAGTCAGGCTAAACAAAACATAAATAAAAATTAATAATCTAAATGAAAAACGTCACAAATATGTTATAATTTCTTCATCTTAAATATATATTTATGTTTCAAGCATCCCCTTATATGCCTATTATAGGAGTTCTACAATTTTTTATTACCTACATTTTAGGAAGTTCCTGTTGTGTTGCTGGATGTGGTATTAGTTTGCTGAAAATACATGCTTTCATAGTTTTGCATGGAGTCACACAATTGGTATTATAGTTTAACCATGTCTTCATCAGTGCCTCTTGTTCTACTTCTATTTTTACATGATTTAATAATGACATTTGTAACGCAGAGCTTAGAAGCATTTTCTCTAATTAAATAGCTAAGTAAGTTAGAGTAACATTTTTAAAAGAAGCAAAGACTCTGTTGCAGAACACATTGTAGTATTTTACCATCACAACTGTTATATTAGGTACTACTTCCCTGTCAGCATATCGCATATACATTCTGAATCCCCGAATCCTGCTTCCATTCCCTTTGCTTTCCAAATTATTAATTCTATTATGCACTGTGACACAAATAATCATTCTAGTTCACAAAATGCAACCTCCTTTAACATACTCTCAAAATCATTTCTCTGATGTATATTCTAATATTTTGGTCGTTTGTTTCTCTATGGGTGCATGCTGACAACTTTATGTTATATACTGGGTGTCCCATTTATCTTGACCACCCCAAGTAACTGTTAGTCCAAACGCAAACCATAAAACGTTTCAAGCAAATGTTCTTTAGCCGTGAGGTGGTCATCAATCAGCATGATTGCCTTCGTTGTAGCTTTGTTTTTTATAAAGATATGAACAGCGGTATGACTTCCTTAAATGGCACATTGTATATTTTATTCGGTAATTCATTTCCTCTCCTAATGACCTATTCAAAAATGTATCACAGTGTACCATTCCCTGAAACAAAACGTTATTAATTACGTAACACAGCATTGACGTTGACGCTCCCAGCGATTACTCCAGGTACTCAGAGTAATGGAACACATCCACGTGCTGACGTTGACAGAGGACAAATGTAAACATAAGTAGAATGCCCACCCGTCATTCCGTCAACCATCGTTAGAAGCAGAGTTGTGTGAGTAGAATGTACTCCAACTAAGAGAAGGTAGAAATGCTACTCATCTATGGGGAATGTAAGTTAGCAGAACAGTAATTGCAATACTATTTTCTTATGTACGGTAACATTTAGTACAGTAGTTTGGTCCTTTTAAATACTATTGTGTAGACTAGGCATACGTAAAGGCTATCCTTCCTACAAACAGCATCAACATAACGTTTCCTTTACTGCCGTTGTTTTTGTTGAAGGTAGGCGAAATGCTACGCAGGCAGCAGTACTGTTTAGAGAGATGTTCTGACAAGAACCCACCTTATCGACGAATGTTTTCTCGTCTTGTTGCGACGCTTCAGGAAACGGGAAGTTTCAACCCTCGACAACGCAATTGTCATAGCAAGCGTACAGACGAAGCTGCCGAAGTTACTGTTCTCTCTTTCGTTGCTATGAATCCACATGTGAGCACACGACAGCTTGAATACGGGATTGGCATTCAAAAAACCGGTGTACATCGTATTCTTAGACGTCACTGGTTCCATCCTTATTATGTACACCTACATCAAGAACTGCATGGGAATGATTTCCATAACCGTGTACAGTTTTGTCAGTGGGCACAGCAGCAAATCCTCGCCAACCCGAACTTCTTCTAAAATGTCCTATTTACCGATGAATGTTCCTTCTCAAACAAAGGACGGCTAAGTGCAAGGAACAGCATTATTGGTACAGGGACAACTCACGATGGCTTAGACAGGTGGAACATCAGCGTCAATGGAGAGTTAACGTCTGGTGTGGGATGCTTGGTACAACAATTATTGGCCCGTATTTCGTCAATGGAAGTCTAAACGGCCCAGCGTATGCCAAGTTCTTCTGACGAATTCTTCCTCCTCTTCTCGGCGAAGTGCTGCTAGGAACCAGAGTGCTTATGTGATATCAACACGATGGATGTCCAGCACATAGCGCCTTGCGTGCACGTCGTGTTCTGAAGCGAAGGTATACTGCCAGATGGATTGGTCGAGGAGGAAAGTTACATGGCCTGCTAGGTCGCCTGATTTAAATCCTCTTTGGGGATGCATTGAGGACGTCTATCGAGGTATTCCAAGAACTGCAGATCTCATGCAGGAACGTATCGTGCTTGCTTATAATTCTCTTCAGCAGGCAACACTAGAAGCAGTAAATAATTCTTTCATTCGACGAATGCGCTAGTGTATCAGTGCCCAGGGCCACCACTTTGAGCTCATTTGAATGTTCTACTCCTCGTCAATGGTACAGGAGACTCAAAGTCAATTTTGTGTTATGCTTTTACTTGGTTTTCATTTGCTTTCTGACAACTCCAGAAAGTGGAAGAGTTTGTGATCCCAGGCTCAAAGTCAATGTTGTGTTATGTAATTAATAACGTTGTGTTTCAGTGAATGGTGCACTGTGATACGATTTTGAATATGTCTTTAGGAGAGGACATTAATTACCGAATAAAAAAAACGGGGTGCCACTTTAAAAAGTCATACCACTGTTCATACCTTTGTAAAAAACAAAGCTACAACGGGGACAATCATGCTGGCTGATGTCCCACTGATGGCTAAAGGACATTAGCTTGAAACATTTTGTAATTTGCATCTGGACAAACGTGTGTGTGATTAATTAACTTAAAATACAAAATTGTTGTTTACGTAAATCAAATTATGTGTATCAACGTATTCGATCTTGTGCAGAGACTGTGAGACATCGGTAACTTCAAAATGCGTATCATAGAAAATGTTGGCAAGTAAGTTGAGCAATAATCTTGAAGCAGGCTGTGAAGGATTAGATCAAGGAATCTGTATCCTGCTAAAGTTACTGCATGACTGCGAATACGAAGTGGTAATAAAACTGGAGACAATTTCTAAAATAGAACCTAAAATAGTAACTTCAAACAAACGAAAAGTGCAATAAAGCAAAATCAAGTAAAAAGAGCGTTATTGAAGGGTGCAGATAATTTGACGGGTTTGATGAAGTTTCCATAAGTGTCTATAATGTTATACAAAAATCAACTGGTAGTGCACGAAAATATAGATTATGATGAAGAAAGGGCTTCACTTCTGAAGCAATAGCTTCAGAAGATCTATGTTTAAGTTCTGAAGAGAGTGAATAACTGAATGCAATTGTGTCACAACCGTAATGTTAAATGTCAGTGGATGATTATGATGATACGAAAGGCCATTAAATATAGGACTTTCAATACGGCCTTTTGAGCTCTGCATGACAACCAGATGCTGCCAATAAATTGATATTTTACTTATTCCTGTAACTGATACTGCAAAGTTTATAACAGAAGTTTAACTATTTACACTGCTGTCCCTTCCTAATTTGTTAATTGCATGTTATCTGCTGGTATCATTCATGGTGTCACCATTGTGATAAATACGTGTGTAATTACTGATTTATAGGCATGAAATACAAACCAGAAGGTGTTACATATTCTGTTAAGCATATCTGGTCTGTTATGATGTATTGCCATTATGTGTGCCAGAGTCACCAACTTTTGTCTTCTTTTAAATCATACAACCCCCATCGTCACCATCATCATTATCATCATCCCCAGCCAGTGGGCATTTACTACTGGATAAAGCAGTCTCCTAGACTCTTGCTCACATTACAGCCTTTAGATATAGCACACTGTCAAGTCACCTCTTATTCTTTCTCTGTTTAATTAGGTTGTCAGTTTGTTCTTACCTCACTTCTTCCAGTCTAGCAAATAATCCTTACTGAGTCTACCATACACTCTCCTTGCTGCATGTCCCGTAACGCTCAATTTCATTTTCAGTGCAGTCATCAGTATTTCTACAGCACTCTGCTCCGTGGTCCTTTCGTTCCTTTCCCTGTGCCTTGCAGTAGTTTAGTATATGTATCGTCCTGTATCTCACTTCAGAACTCTCGGCTTTGAATGTTTTTGTATTAAAATTAAATATTTTACTGATGTGGGTCCAGAGCTCTAAGACTCACTTTCTGCAAATTCTTCTGTTCTCAGACATAAGGGCAGGTTAATTTTGAAAATTCTGTTTAGTTTATCAAAAGCTCTCCACACAATTTTCGTCTTTCAGCATACGTCTTTGCTCTCTGTCCAGTCACTTTCTTTGCGTGCTCCAAATATCAAAGAACATCAACTGCATCTGTGGATAGATTCTTATTTTGTAATGTTTTATTTTGGATATGCTAATTACATGTATTAATTTAGTGAATGTTAACCACCTGTCACGTCCTGGTGGCATAAAAAAGAATAATTGAAAATGGAAGGATATTTTAACCCGGTAAAGGATAGGCATTGTAGCAGAACACACCCACACAAAAGATTTATGGTGGTTGTAGAGTATAGACTCTATTGGAACTGAAATACTGTGTTGATCTCACTGAAATCTAATTTCAAATCTGCTATCAAACCTGCAGCAATAAGCTCTTTGCTCTGCTGTTTAAAATTTTTTGTTAGAGTCACAAAGTACAACATTATCTGCTAAATGAAGCTGATTCATGTTTGTTCCACTGATAAGTATTAAATGTTATGAAATATGTGGTGGTTTGTGCACACATTCTGCTAGATGTAGCTGTCACTCCATACCACGTAACACACTGACTGTGCTCTTCACAGAGTTCCTGCTTGGCGAGGACGTTCTGGTGGCGCCGGTGTTGGAGGAGGGCGCAGTCAGTCGCGACATCTACCTGCCCAGCGGCTACTGGAGGGACGAAGCGGACCTGGAGCACCCCACCATACGGGGGCCCCAGTGGCTGTATGACTACTCAGCTCCTCTCAACACGCTGCCGTATTTCAGCAGGAACGCCACAGCATGAATTCCATGGGCAGAACAAGAAAATCCCCCACACAGCACTAATAAAATACAAATCTAGTTCTAGTCGTGAAAAGTACTGAACTACAGTAGTTTGCTTCACGATACATATTAAAAAAAATATTTAATATCATTTCTTCCACATATTCGCTTAAATTCCCTTCCTTCCACAATTTTATATTTTTTATTGCTCGACGCTAGCATCGGTTGCATATTTTACAACTTTGTGTTTGCCATCTATTGTTGGCATTTAAATTTAAATGCAGAAAACTCGTAGCGGAATACATTTAATGTCAGTGAAGGCACAGTTGCATCATAAGTACTGGCCCACTATTAACATGCACTGGCATGGACACGCTTACCTGTGAATTCGTGCAGAAAATGAAACGAAGAACTGCAAGTACGTAAAATGTATTTTAATTTCAGCATTTATCTGAACAAATGAACGTTAGTAACTCAGTCCTTACCACGACGTGTGCCTCATTCATTCCATAGAATCTTAATTATAAACATATCGCAGTATACATGAAGATACACTTGTAATGACAAGGATCAGAGAACATGGTTAGTTTACATTACAGTATACACAGTCTTACAACCAAAGTGAGAACTTCAAAGCCCAGGAAGAAAAAACATGAAAGTTCATGCACTGGTAGGGTATGTGGTGTTATATCAGTAATTACAAAATTGAGTCACATTAAAAAAACACTATGATATCAAGGAAATAGCAGTACAACTGATATGCTGGACTAACTCAGAATAAGCTACATATTACAAATGACAGCTAACGAAGCAGCCCGATTTCATTACATTAACGCTGAGAAGAGATAATGCTACTGAACTGCTGTTATGATATGGCAACAGAGATAAATATTTTGTTTGTTATTCCATGTAATATTATAATGGTGGCAGATGAGAGGGCTCCATCCCATGTGTTCCTTCAAATTATTACTGGATAAACATATTAAACGGTATGTCAATCATTATGCTCAAAAGGCTAAATTATAAATCATATATTAACATATTTGTGTCTACCCATTGTTACCACACGTCATTGTAGCAGCACAAATGCTGGAGCGATATGTTGTGATCCACCATTATTACGGAATAAAAGAAGTTTACAAAGACCATTACTCATGAAAGCCTCCGTAAGGAAATAGCAATGTGGATCACAAGACCACAGTGCTAATTGTACATGTATAGAAATAAAGTCATGTGTAGAAATTAAGTCCACATATGGACTGGACATAGCACATGACGTGAAGTACACTGATCTGATCATTAAAAACAAATTTTTACACAATAATATGAGACATATCGACATATAACAGTAGCAGTTACCACACTCACGCTAGTTGATGCGTCATTTGTAATTATTGCAGACAGGTAGTGCTGTCCTCATGGTGCCTCGAGAGTGAAAGAGGTCGCAGTGGAGGAAGGCAAGGGTGCCTCCCTTGTCGTCTGACATTGTTGGCCGTGTGTCATTCCAATGGTGAATACCAAAAGCCATCCAGGATTCTCAGCCACCGTCTGACCAGAGACTGAGTACCATTTCCCCACTTCATTGCAAAATGCCTCACAACACAACATATATTCCTTCGTCTGTACAAGAAAAAGTATTCGAATAGAATGTCCATATGACAAATAAATTAACAGTAACCTATATACAAAATCCTTTTCCTTTTTTCTCTCATGGTACGACATAACCAAGGCAAACCCATATCTTCCCATTGTGAAGTTATAGTTTTAGAGAAACTTCTCAGTGATGTTTTTAGTCACTAGTTGTGCATGGAAAACATCTTACATTTGTCGTGGTGAACGCTCACTTAGGACAAGTAAAGGCCAGAAAATCTTATTACATCATCACCACGGCACAACTTTCATGCAACTCATCAAAAACGCAAAGAATAGCCAACTGAAGAATTTTTATTGCTTCATTAGGCATGGTCCCCACCGACGCACTATCAGGTCGTCTTTTTCCCACAAGTACCACATCAAGATATTGTTATACATTTCACTACCAAGTGCGCAAACTAATTGTTTGCTGCTAATTACCCGATATATTTTTGACTCTACTGCGTATACAAATACCTACATAACTGATCTATACTGCTTCACAGACGACAAAGCACAACAGAAACAAAAGAAACTGTAATACTGAATACAGACAAAAATTCACTCTACTGAAAATCACTCCACACGACCCATTGACTTCTTCCTAACCATTGATCTATTGTACCTGATACTCTCGTAAATTTGAAATTGTAAACATAGTAACTATAAATTTGATGATGCACAACATAAAAGTGATAATAAAATAGGAATTTATTATCCATGACCATACTGATGTAACCGTATGCAGAACTTCACTCACATTAGGATCCAGACGTGTGATTTGAGATGTTGATATGACTTACTCATCTGAAGGGTACTCTTTTATTGATGTATAAACTATGTTTTGATCTCGACATCCTCCCCTAAAATGTGGATGGGTGTAAGTCCATCAACCTCTGACCACCATTCATCGTACACAAATCTCTCATCTTCGTACATCACTTTCAGGAAACAGTCGTATGACATGCTCAGTCATGATTACTTAATTTTTGTGGGTACGTAAAAGCATAAAAAACAGTCATAAGTTCTCAAACTGCTCCTTCCCTGAGACTTATATCTACTGTGACAGCCATTCAGCTCTGTTCTTCTGCTTTAGCAGGGGTTCATCTCCACTTTCTCACGGTCAGGTACTTCTTTGTGAGTGGCACCCGAAAACCACAATAACCTTTCTTCGAGTTCGTAAGACACATTTCATTCCCAGAATCCGTCTTGTGACCTCAGCGTAAGTTTCTCTTCAGAGCTCAGTCTATCTATAACACAAAATAAAAAACATAAAATACTCCATAATATATCTCAGTCATGAAGACAACGAAAATTCATATTATTTGCTATTATTTTGCAGAACAATAGTAACTTAAGATGTACTCAGTAACAAACGATGGATAGAAAATGACTCATCAGCTGGCTGTAGATATAAGAGATACTCCACATATTTAAACGCCAGATTTTCATTCAACAGTTTACTGTCGAAACTCCTTAAGATGAGACACACGATGTACATCAAAAGATGTTTTCGTGCAAAGTGTACCCACTTCAACTACATTCGTGTGAGTAATTCTACAGACCCGAAAATGACCATCACATAAGTTAAAAATGTATTACAAAAGAATTTTTTGCTATGTTGACAAGTGCCTTCACCTAAATCTTGTCACCTTCTTTTCAGTGTAAGACACGAAGCAAGCCTTTGTGATTTCCTTTGCGCCTTTGTCCTGATAGTTTTGTTTGCTCAGTAATCTGTGACTGAGAGAAAGAAAAAGTCACTCACAGTTTGCCTTTTCGTTTCTACTGTCTTTTCCATCATTGCACCGCAAATTCCTGTTTTTGAATTGGTTCAAATGGTTCAAATGCCTCTGAGCACTATGGGACTCAACTTCTGAGGTCATCAGTCCCCTAGAACTTAGAACTACTTAAACCTAACTAACCTACGGACATCACACACATCCATGCCCGAGGCAGGATTCGAACCTGCGACCGTAGCGGTCGCGCGGTTCCAGACTGTAGCGCCTAGAACCGCTCGGCCACCCCGGCCGGCTTTGAATTGGTAATTCAGGCAATAACTTCTTTTGCTGCTACCCTCTCCATTTTTCTAATTAGAAATTTGGAGTGGTATTATTTCTTGTTTATTCGACCAGTACTCGAATTTCACAGTCGTGGCCACGGTAAGACATTATTCATGTTTCTGCCGGATGTAACGATTTCTCGCTAACCCATTCGCTTAGTTCGACATAACTCTGGCACGTCATATGTTGCATGAAGGTACTGATTTCCTTTTATCATTTGTTTAAAGGACATACATGGAATCGTAAAGTTTGAGTCATTATAATCCTACATCATCAAACTTCTCAGTTTTACCCGCTCCTGTGTGCTCTTGGACCCAAACTCTGAAAATATATCCGTTTGAAGTTTGGATATTTTTTACTATTGGGCATTAGCATGCGGTTGCCTCCTCCACCAAATGTCTACAAACGAAAATCGTCTTTACTAGTGGACTTTATGACAAGGGCAGCGCCACACCAAACTGATCTACCCACATAGATGAAGGCTCAGGAAAAAGCTTGTATTTTTGGACCAAAACAAAATATCACCTGCTCCTATCTCCATTTAGATTAATTATCCATTCAGTTTATAGTACGCAGGTATGCCATGGCCGCTACAAGATCATTAATACAATTCAGGCACTTCTTACGACTCAGTACACCTCACTGCTAATTTCGTCATTTGCGTTACTTTTCGGTACAGTTCTGTTATGATTCATGAGCCGTTGAAGCTCTGAAAACGCCTCTTTGTTACTCCAGTTTACTTTGGCCTGATTCTGCTTGAAGTGCAACAAGAACTGAACTTTTGCACTGCTGTCACGTCTGTGGGACAGATGGAATCACACTCCTCATATTACTAACTGGAAGTTGCTGAACCCCAATGGCAAGCACCTCTAACTTCTCTGCAACCTTTCCTATTTCCTCACCTCGCCGTTGAACTACCTAAAGTGCATTCACTTGGCATTGTTCCTTAGGGACTGAGGTCGTAACCGTCGACCTATACCTACTCCTTCAGAGCGGCTCGCCCCACTATTGTTGGTACTCATTCTATAGAATTTCTGTTTGCTCACTCTTAACTTCATCGTTCACGTCTTGTATCTGCGTGAGATGAACTGGTAAAGCGTTACTTCACAATGCTAGTTCCACTTCTGGAACTATCATCCAGTTTTCAATGTCCTCTGCTATTGGAGTTCTATCACCTCTGCACTACTGGTTCACCATTTCCGGATAAGACCTAATTTCAGCCGTTTCTCGTCGTTTTTTACCCACAGTAACCCCGCTTTCTGCAATGTGTACACGTAACTAGGCGTTCTGCTTATCTATAATTTTCACCCATATCAGTACCCTGTGCTTCAATGATCAGTCTTAGATTAGAGATAACTATAGTTCCCCTTTTCAAATTTTGTAGTCTGAGTTTCATAATGTTGGAGCATTAGGGTTTGAAAATTAGTAAGGTCGAACACAGGCACAGCAGAAGTCGATTCACTTGTTTCTGTACCTGATGGCGCGAAGTCATAAATCTCGGCCTATATCTGCCCCTTCAGGGCAGCTGACGCGACGACTGTCGGTTTGTGGCTCCAGATGTGGCATGAAATAAATGGTACATCCACTGGCTGACTGTCAGCTAGCTAGCTTCGAAACTTGAGTACAAGTGGTACATATTGATTCGACTTTTGCTTGAAAACGAGTGTACGTATCCATATGGGAACAATAATTAGGAACATTATCAATTTCTTAAATTCCTAAATAAAATGTCCCTCTATAGTTTACTAAACAAGATCTGGCATACGCAAATTTGTGTATATATCCTGGTATTCGTTTCACTCAGGAGAACAGCAGTCATTAATTACAAGGACGATAATGTGACACAGAAATCGCACTCACAGTTCACGATAAGTAAACAAGGATTCTAAATAAATATGCACTGAACACAATCCCAGGGAGCATTACCTCTGTTGGTTCTCCATTTAGGAATAACACTATAACTTCCTGCATCGAAAGCAAAATGTTTAAAGAATCCTGACCACAAATGTTAATTATGGTAAGCTTAATTTGAAGAGTATAATGCACTCACCGCACCGTGATCGCGGACAGTTCCTTCCGAAAACCTTCTAGAACCCCTCATTAGGGCGCTACGAAAGGGCCTTTGTTCTGGACCTACATGAGATTACTGTACTGGACAAAATTTTCATCACCTCTAGGGCTTACTCTTCTGGACCAATCGCAAATGTTGGAAAAAGGTAGGACGTCTATAAAGGTAGGACGTCTATTTTCCCTAGCCACATCAGGCTACAAGCCACGTGAGAAAGAAGATTCAACAGGAAGTTCCCAAGACTCTACAAAGCCAAGGAAGAACAACTATTCTGATCGCTACTGGCATGAGCGTATATCGAATTTTCTACATACAGACATTCCAGTTCTAGTGTGTGGTGGGAATTATGGAAAGAGGGTGAAACAGGTTGCTAATGTTAAACGCAAGTATAATAATCGGGAAAAAAATGAGACGCTATGAAACGCTTCTCCCAGTACACATATATTATACAACAATAAAAAATAGTAGAAGACAAGTCTCCTATACTAATTCACAGTAGGAAGCGTATTATAAATGACTATTACATGAAAAATGGCTGACTGAAGAGTGTTGCAACTGGAGTGAACGCTGGTAACTGCACCAAATGGTACAGGTGACGAGGGAGACAGAGAATGGCCACATCACAAGGCGTCCCCTTTGGCGACTGACGATGATGATCACAGATTGTTTCAGGAGGACCAATAAATATTTCCCTAGGTGGCAGGATGGACTAATACGAATAAAGCATTCCATATAAGATGTGTTAAATTTTTATCAGTTACTTACATACCAAAAAATCATCTCTGTTTTTTTAAGCATGTCACAGCGAAAGGCTCAGAGGTTACAGATGTACAGTCATTTACAAACATAAGTTTTGTAAATGTGTAGTGTTATATACAGACCAATACGTTATCTCATCGTCTTACAGGGACTTCTTAACTACATGTTCTTGAAAGCGATCATTCAGAATTATAGCAAAAGGTTTCCTCTTCCAACGTGACGTGCCCCTAGGCATTCTAGTTGTGAAGTGAAACATCATCTAAAGATAACATTTCCCGGACGATAAATTGGAGAAATGGTCACTTTTATTAGCCACCAAAATTCACAGATATGACATATATTTTTGTCAGTGTGGTTGGTTGTATAGGAAAATTTATAAAGCAAAGGTCAACATAAGAGACGAATTGTTCGTTCGGGTTGTGAATACGACGTCAGAAGTGTTACACATGGTGTGTCCAAGCGAACTAAGCGTGAATTGAAGTTGGAGGTTGCAGTGACGGTAATCGACTTTGAACTTCATCTTTTGCTTTTGTAACGTCTTCTGTGAGTTTCATTCAGTACGCACAATCATGACCGTATTTAACGTGTTTATTTATGTGTTTAGATGAACAATGTCGAACTTCTAAGAGATCGTCTTCAGATTTTAGATTCTGTGAAGAGGAATAAAACATAACGCTTCATTTCCAACAGAAAGAGAGACTGAAATAAAATGATGTAGCTAAAATGAGCAGGTGATACACCTTTGATGATAGTGGGAGCCGTTGAGTTTGGCCAGGTACCACAGTGCAGGCCAGAAAACACTGCTACATACGACTCTGCTGCCGGTAGTTAAATAGCGGAAGCCCCGCCCATTGTCCCTGACATAACGCCATTGGCAGCCAATTGCATTGACACTTTATAACATTGTGCGAAACACATTTATTAGACGTATAATTATTAGGAGTTTGGTCCTTGAGGAAAGACCAAAGAATATTTTTATGCTATGGCGAAGAACATACGTTATAAAAAGCGACAAAATAGAATACCAGTCACTACCCAAAGACAGGGCTCATTTAAATGTGGGTTGTCCTCTGTAGGACTTCCTTCTAAACGTAAATGTAGCAAAACGTTCGGTTGGATGGCTACTTGGTAACCAAAGAGACGATACACGTTCCACCAAAAGTCAAAGATATCACGCATTCCCACTGGCATGAAGAACACCAGGTAGAAACCACAGAAACCATGTGGAATCAATAAGTACCGTCCGTCGCACACCAAAAGACATACGTAACCATCTGCAACTAGTGCAGTACACTTATGTACCTTACGTGTATTAGCTGCTTGTTATATCTTAGATTTGCCCAGATACAGTTGTTCTTTGTTTGAATGCCTGAGTCACTGCTTGCAAGGAAAATACAGACCTAGAGCAGTTATTAAAAGACGTACAGTTACCTTTTACCAGTGTCAGATACATGTATGTATCTAAAATGCACTTAGTTCCAGATCGAAATTAGTTGCAGTCACAAATGCGATAAAAATTGTAATATTGATACACCAAGAGGTGTGCTGGATAACCATCTGGTAAATATTTTGATAAACGTATAATTTACAGTTTGTTATAACATTACATTTGCAAATACGTAATATTTATCATTTAAATGGCCGCATCAAAAATGGTTCAAATGGCTCTAAGCACTATGGGACTTAACATCTTGCACGGTATCGGCACATAAATACAATATTGCAATGCATGTTTGCATGTTCAAAGGAACTTTTCATCGTAAACAGAATATCACAGACACTGCAATATCGCAATTACGTAAGACACTTGTTATATGCGTACTGTCTGTAGTAGTATGTCCTAAGACATTTACTATTTCTTCCAAAAGAGCCTATACTTTATTATGTCATGGACATAATAGTCATAATCCCGCTAATTTCATATGTTATCATGCATTTTTTACCTATTACTATAAGGAAAATAAAGTTAACTCACTTCGATAAAAATTAATAAAATTGTGTTTGCTCAAGGAAAAATAATTTTCGAAACATATTTATTTAAGTTATACCCTGTCGTAAAAATGTCAATACACATTTATAGTGATAGAAACGTTCAACATTCGTAAGATTTGGAATATTCATATATTATTGAGGCAGCACACAGAGAGCATCATGCCATGTAATTTAAAATGTCACTTATGTGACTGATTTGAAGAGAAGCAATTACGACAGATTCACATAATGAAATAACTTTCAGGGTTTCCTTGTGGTGATTATTAGGGCAAATAAACGATCAACAGTTGCCATTAATGTAGACTATTAAACTATTGTTTCATGGATACGGACAATCAGTTCAATCAGTGATATCCATTTGCACTCATCGAAGCAAATGGCCTGGGCTTTGAGGAAACACGAGACTCACAGTCGGCCAGACATGGTTTCAGTTCCCCGTTAATCAATTCATATTACATCCAAGTGGTTACTATTCATCACCGTAGCTAAAGGGAATTTTTGGATGGGTTTCTTAATAAAGGAGACTGCCCATTTAGTTGGTCATCCTTCTGCAGACGAGTCTAGAAGGCGATAGAAGCATCGAGGAAAAACGTTCAGTCCATACACAACCGTTATTTTGGCCTTAACCATTTCATTTTCACATAAAGTTTCTCCCAAAGCTGACTTAGGAGTCTTGTTTACTGGTAGTTCAAAAATGGTTCAAATGGCTCTGAGCACTATGGGACTTAACATCTGAGGTCATCAGCCCCTAGACTTAGACCTACTTAAACCTAACTAATTTAAGGACATCACACACATCCACACCCGAGGCAGGATTCGAACCTGCGACCGCTGCAGCAGCGCGGCTCCAGACTCAAGGGCCTAGAACCTCTCGGCCACAACGGTCAGCCTTACTGGTAGCAATAGCGGCGTTCTCTTCTGGTGAGGGCTGTCTTCTTAGTAAACACTTTGAAACCATTACCGTCTTTTGTTCCTGCAGATCCGTGCTGCTTACTCATTGGACGAAGTGCCACTGACTTCATCTTGTTTACAGTATGAAACAAGCGTGACGGAATTCATGGAAAGTCGAAATCATTAAATCAATAGTACAGGATCAAAGCGCACTATTAAATAGATAGTACATATTAGATGTATACATGACGCTTTTTAGGAAAACACACGCTAAGACCAAAAACGCGTCGCTACCCACAGGAATTGTCCGAACAGGGTGGAAATCGGTAGATGTGATGTACAGTCGGAGACAGAATTTGCGAGACCCCTTGTCTATTCGTCACGCTTAACAACAAAGCTTTGCTGCCAGGTTCAGAGCATAACGGGCTAGGAGACACAACGCTACCAATTTTGTCAATTAGACGTAAGAAGAAAGCAGTTATCTTCGTGCGTCACAGCCAGTAGCAACAATATGCACGTTTCTTACTGCGACATGAGGACTACTGATTTTAAAAGCTGCATTGTGTTTATTTCCCTTAATGTTTTAAAATTTTCACGCCGACACATTCTTTTCCCCATCCATTTTGTCGTATCAGGTGCATAAGTATGAAGTCGGGATTTCCCTATAGATGGCGTTAGCCGTCAGCGTAGGGCCAGTGAGACCGCATCTACAGCGCCATCTGCTTCCTGAAACGGCTGCCGACGAATGTCAACACATAGTAACTCGAGTTCCATACATCG
Source organism: Schistocerca americana (assembly GCF_021461395.2). Lineage (NCBI taxonomy): Eukaryota > Metazoa > Arthropoda > Insecta > Orthoptera > Acrididae > Schistocerca > Schistocerca americana. The sequence continues at coordinate 44,987,809 of NC_060125.1, forward strand.
GTATCTGTTTCAAACCTGTAAACATGTCGAGTTTTGTGCCTACCAATTACGATTTGCGGACAGCATTGGTTTCCTGTTATCGTTTAAAGAAAACTGCTGCAGAATTGCTTCTATTGCTTGCCGAAGCTTTCGGGAAACATGCTCTTGGGAAAGCACAGTGTTCCAAGTGGTTCAAAAACAAGAACTCGTGGAACAATTGAATGTGACGCACAAGCTGTGGGAAAGGTGCAGCAAGTGGGAAAATTGGGGTTCGGCATGAACTGAATGAAAGACAGCAAGCAAATCGAAAGACCACTTGTGAAATACTGTTCACCAGATAGAAAAGAAGGTCGTTTCTCCATCGAATAGTGACAGATGATGAATATATTTTGAGACTCATAAGCGTCGTAAATCATGGGTGAATCCAGGCAATCCATCGACGTCCACTGCAAGACCAGATCGCTTTGAAAAGAAGACCTCCATGTTTGGTGGGATCAGAGGGTGTCATCTACTATAAGCTACTAAAACCTGGTGAAGCTGTTAACACTGTTCGTTACCAACAGCAAATAACCGACATATCGAGATAGGTGAAAAACGACCGAAATATGGAAAAAGGCAATACAAAGTCATATTGCTCCATGATCACACGCAGCAGAATGGTCAGAGAAACGATCGAGGCGTTCAGTTGGGAAATACTAGGGCATGCCGCTTATTCTCCAGACATCCGATTATTAACTATTTACATCGCTGGGACAAGCTCTCGCTGAACAACGCTTCAGTTCGTATGAAAAAGTACGAATATGGCTCTCTGACTGGTTCGCTTCAAAAGAAGAACTTTTTTTTTCTTTTTGGGCGTTTCATTCATAGCCTGAAGGAGAGGTGGGGGAGATGTGTAAACAGCAATGGAGATTATTTTGAATAAAATATTGTTTATTAGTTTCAAACAACAGACGTGTTACAATTGCAACCAAATTCCGGTTTCATACTTCTACACCAGGTAGCTTCAGTGAACGATGGGAGCAACAAGAATTGAGATGTTACAGTTTGCAGCACTTTATTCAGGAATGTCTTACACATTAGAATAGAAAAGGTGCTTACATAACACGGTGCTTACATGCGGCTGACAGGAAGCAAATTATCGACAGTAGCTACAATACTACTTACAATAACCTTGATCACAAAAGATCGGGTCGACATACGTTCGGTTGGTGCATCACCAGCACACTTGCTGGAACCACGCTGACAGCACTTATTCGATGGTGAGACAGGCAAAATGGATCCTGTTCCACACCTTTTGTTACGAATCGCTATGGGCCGTGGTGCATCAAGATATTCAGCTTCCGTCCACCCATTCTCTCAGGCACCAGAACGGCGAAAACCATTTGGCGTGACGGATCGCTGGTAGCTTCTTCGAGGGCACAGATTTCGTTGTAATTGTTATCTCCACTGATTTTAACGCTTTCGGTTGATGTTGCAATGAAAATACTAACGTAAATTTAATAAATATTAACTACTTGTATTATTACTAATGACACTTCCCTCTAGAGATACGTTATGAATATAATAAGCTACGTAGCATCTTGAACAGACCTCAAAGAAAGAGTTCTTATGGCGCCCACAGGAAAGTAAAACTTTGTGGTGCAGGTTACAGTGGTTATCAATTTTTAAATAGCGCTTCCTTGGTACAGAGAAAGGAAATTTATAATTTCTCGGATAATAATGACGAACGTACCAAAAATACAAATTCTGCCAATCGACTGGGAGCCTTCACAACTGCTGCCAGTTGATCCAAAGACTTTATCTTTAAAACCGTTAACAATAGGTGTACGAAAACATATTGAGAACTAATACGATAATATCAAATGAAAGAACAGGTGTTTATTAAAAGATAAGTTTATTTATTGTATCTCAAACCTTTATTCAGCAAGTGGTGGCTCGAGCACTCACTTTTTCTTGCCCCTTTTATTCGTAAAGGAACATACGCATTTCAGTAACAACGAGTTTCACAAATATTTTGACGAAATTAATGTTGAAATTCACAGACTTGTTCCAAAATTCAGAAAAACTCTGGATAGTATCCAACCCAAGAACGATGGATCTTGACGGTGGTAGGGAGGCTTGTGTGCCTCAGCGATACAGATAGTAGTACCGTAGGTGCAGCCACAGCGGAGGGGGAGTTATTGAGAGGCCAGACAAAACTTGTGGTTCATGAAGAAGGGCAGTAGCCTTTTCAGTAGTTGCAGGAGCAACAGTCTGGATGATTGACTGATCTGGTATTGTAACACTAACCAAAACGGCCATGCTGTGCTGGAACTGCGAACAGCTGAAAGCAAGGGGTTACTACAGCCGTAAATTTTCGCAAGGGCAAAATAGTCCCCAATTCGGATCTCCGGTTGTGGACTACTCAAGAGGACGTCGTCATCAGGAGAAAGAAAACCGGCGTTCTGCGCATCGGAGCGTAGAATGTCGGATTCCTTAATTGGGCAGGTAGGTTAGAAAATTTAAAAAGGGAAGTGGATGGATTAAAGTTAGATATAGTGGGAATTAGTGAAGATCGTTGTCAGGACGAACAAGACATCTGGTTAGGTGAATACAGGGTTATAATTACAAAATGAAATAGGAGTAATGCAGGAGTAGCTTTAATAATCAATTTTTAAAAAAAAGTAGAAGCGCGGGTAAGGTACTGCGAACAGCATAGTGAACACATTATTGTTGCCAAGATAGAAACTAAGCCCACATCTACTACAGTAGTACAAGAATACATGCGAACTAGCTCCGCACATGAAGAAATTGAAGGAACGTACGAGGAGTTAAAAGAAATTATTCAGATAGTGAAGGCAGACGAAAATTGAATAGTCATGGGAGACTAGAATTCAGTTGTAGGAAAATGAAGGGAAGGAAAGGCAGTAGGTGAATATGGAATGGGAGTAAGGAATGAAAGAAGAAGCCGTCTGGTAGAATTTGGCACAGAGTATAATTTAAACATAGCCAACACTTGGTTTAAGAATCATGAAGGAAGGTTGTATACGTGAAAGAGGCCTGGAGACACTGGAAGCTTTCAGATACATTACACAATGCTAAGACAGATATTTAGGAACCAGATTTTAAATTTTAAGACATTTCCAGGGCCAGACGTGGACTCTGACTACAATCTATTGGTTATGAAATATAGATTAAAAGCGAAGAAATTGCAAAAAGGCAGGAATTTAAGGAGATGAGACCTGGATAAACTTAAAGAACCAGAGGTTGTAGAGAGTTGCATAGAGAGCATTAGGGAACTATTGCAAAGAGCAGAAGAGTAGAAGAAGAATGTGTAGCTTTGAAATACGAAGTAGTGAAGGCAGCAGACGATCAGGTAGGTGAAAAGACGAGGGCTAGTAGAGGTCCTTGGGTAACAGAAGAGATATTGAATTTATTTGATGAAAGAAGAAAATATGAAAAAGCAGTAAACGAAGCAGGCAAAAGGGAATACAAACGTCTCAAAAATAACATCGACAGGAAGTGTAAAATGGCTAAGCAGGGATGGCTAGAGGCCAAAATCTAAGATTGTAGAGGCGTATATCACTAGAGGTGTGACAGATACAGCCTACAGGAAAATTAAAGAAGCCCTTGGAAAAAAGAGAACTACCTGTATGAAAATTAAGAGCTCAGATGGAAAGTCAGTTCTAAGAAAAGAAAGAAAGGCAGAATGGTGGAAGGAGTATATAGAAGGTCTATACAAGGGCGATGTAGTTGAGGGCAATATTATGGAAATGAAAGAGGACGTAGATGAAGATGAAGTTTGAGATACGATACTGCGTGAAGAGTTTGACCGAGCACTGAAAGATCTAAGTCGAAACAAGGAGCCGGGAGTAGACAACATTCCATTAGAACTACTGACAACCATGGGAGAGCCACCCTTGACAAAACACTACCATCTGATGAGCAAGATGTATGAGACAGACAAAATACTCTCAGACTTCAAGAAGAATATAATAATTCCAGTCCCAAAGAAAGCAGGTGACGACAGGTGTGAAAATTACAGAACTATCAGTTTAAAAAGTCACAGCTGGATAATACAAATGCGATTTCTTTACAGACGAATGGAAAAACTGGTAGAAGCGGAGACCAGTTTTTATTTCGTAGAAATGTTGGAACACGTGAGGCAATACTAACCCAACGACTTATCTTAGAAGATAGATTAAGGAATGGAAAACCTACGTTTCTAGCATTTATAGACTTAGAGAAGGCTTTTCGCAATGTTGACCTGAGTACTCTCTTTCAAATTATTAAGGTGGCAGGGGTAAAATACAGGGAGCGAATGGCTATTTACAATTTGTACAGAAACCAGATGGCAGTTATGATAGTCGAGAGGCATGAAAGGGACGCAGTGGTTCGGAAGGGAGTGTGGCAGTGTTGTAGCTTATCCCCGATGTTATTCAATCTATATATTGAGCAAGCAGTAAAGGAAACAAAAGAAAAATTGGGAGTAGGAATTAAAATCCACGGAGAAGAAATAAAAACCTTGAGGTTTTCCGATGACATCGTAATTCTGTCAGAGACAGCAAAGGGCCTGGAAGAACAGTTGAATGGATGGACACTGTCTTGAAAGCAGGACATAAGATGAACATCAACAAAAGCAAAACTAGGATAATGGAATGTAGTTGAATTAAATCAGGTGATGTTGAGGGAATTAGGTTAAGAAATGAGACACGTAAAGTAGTAGATGCGTTTTGCTGTTTGGGGAGCAAAATAACTGTTGATGGCCGAAGTAGAGAGGATGTAAAACGTAGACTGGCTATGGCATGGAAAAAAGAGAAGTTTGTTAACGTCGAGTATTTAAGTATCAGGAAGTCTTTGCTGAGAGTATTTGTAAGGAGTGCAGCCATATATGGAAGTGAAACATGGACGATAAATAAATTAGACAAGAAGAGAATAGAAGATTTCGAAATGTGGTGCTACAGTAGAATGCTGAAGATTTGATGGGTAGATCACCCAACTAATGTGGAGGTACTGAACAGAATTGGGGAGAAGAGGAATTTGTGGCAAACTTGACCAGAAGAAGGGTTGGTAGGACACGTTCTGAGGCATCAAGGGATCACCAACTTAGTACTGGAGGGCAGCGTAGAGGGTAAAAATCGTAGAGGGAGACCAAGAGATGAACACGCTAAGCAGATTGAGAAGGATGTGGGTTGCAGTAGGTATTTGGAGATGAAGAGGCTTGCACAGGATAGAGTAACTTGGAGAGCTGCATCAAACCAGTCTCTGGACTGAGGACCACAGCAGCAAAACAACATGGAAAAAAAATTGGGAAACAGAGAATTGTGATGCACCAAACCGATTTCACGAAGCCATTGAAGCTAAGCAAATAATGATGTGTTTATTCCGTATTTTTGAATAATGATGCAAGAGCTACATTTTGAACATTAGTCAAATTAAGAATTTTAAATGGGTGCGACATGCGCCTCTCTCATGGTCTCACCCAATCAAATTTCACTCCAGTCGGCAATGGGAAGACATCGAGATTGACTGGAATTGCGAGTAACTGCTGGTCCGAAATGCTTCTCTTGGCCATGACAGAGGTTACGGAGATAGTTTGGCGTGAGTGAAAGTTACAGTCGTTAGTGAGTAGTGAATACGAGACCTTTCGTACATTAAGGAAAAACCAGTCACCAAGACCATTCGCATCCATAAATGTAACATAAACACTTCGGTTGCCTTATACCGAACTAGGATGTATTTTCCAAGGGGCAGGCCTCGATTTCATGCTGTGTATAGTGAAATCGAAGATGTTGAGTAACTTGTTATAATTAGTAAGTAACTGTGTCATAATAAGGAGAAAAACCGGACAAACGTGTGCCTACGATACCTTAGTTACCCAACTGGCATCCATTCGTATCGTTGACAGGTTAAGACTAAGTCGACAAATTGTCGTTCTAGCGACCTCTGTAATTCCACACACACACAAACACACACACACACACACACACACACACACACACACACACACACACACACACACCACACACACACACTCACACACACACACACACACACCCTATACCTCTAGACCAACAGCAGCGACGTAGTATGAGAAAGATTGTATGTTTTGAAACGTGGGTTTCGGGGTATCATCATATGTGACATATTTGGCTCTGTCTCTCGATTGACTTGCCTTAGAAATTTAAATTATTTATATCGCAAGTGACAGTGGATCTTAGTGTTTGACATAAATTTCAGTTTGATACATTTATCAGTTCCTAAAAGAAAGTAGTCATAACAGACGAAAAACAGAGAGATTGAAATAAATGGTAAAAATTATTGTTTATGCGATATAATTACAAATTAACAGCTTTTCGGCCTTACGTCTCATCAAATTTCATGAGTCTAGGCCTATGGTTAGCATCCACAATGTCTTGATTGAGTTTCCAAGTATCGAAGCACATGACATAAATGGTCCGATATTTTGACGGTATTGACGTAGAAGCTTAAATTCCTCAGACCGAGAAGGGGCAGTAGACCTCAGTATTTCAAATAAATTTCAACACGTAACCTTTCGATGTTTCTGAAGAAAAGCGTCTTATGTATCGGACAGACAGGCACGCAGGCAGACGGACAACAAAATGAACCCAAAAGGGATCCGCACTTACCGACTGAGGCGCGAAACCCTAAAAGTGAAAAAACATATGAGCGTTATATGATCCTTACGATCTCCCTTGAATGTAGACGCCGACACTGATTCTGCTGCGAACAGAGATGAAGTAGGACAGCGTTATTCCGCGGTCAGACATAGTCAGTAGCTAGAAATTGAAACTGCGGCATTCTGTCTGTGATGAAAGGGTGTGTGGTTTCCGGATGGCGTCACTTCTTCATATATACTATGTTTTGGCAGAAGAACGAAAAACGGCTTTTCTTCTTACAGGAGAAAGGTAGTAAGTTTCCTCACCCTTTCGATCCAATCTGAAAAAATAAGTCACATTCATAACCCGGACTAAATACAGACAGAAACATAAAATGCCATTCAAAAATAATCGACGAGTTTATGGTACATAATATGTTCAGATAATATTTTGGGATTGGGGCCGCAGTTGTAAACACACTAATGCGTGAAACGAGGTCCTAGGATCGAGCAAGTCGACTGTCAGGTCTATTTTATACTGTGCACCTTCGTACGTCATAAAATTTACTATTCGTGTACTTGATATACAGAAATACGTCAGTTATGTGTTCACTAATTACTTTTTAAGGGAATAGCTAAAAACGTTAACCCTCCACTCAATCCTTCATATGATAGCTCACATAACCCCTATGAAAACTGTTGAACGACTAACCAAAATATACTTTTCAGTCCCTGGATGAAGTTGTGTTCTTACTTTATTCCCTACTGCCAACGGAAAATGTGATTGCGTGCAGATGTTCTAAGCAGATCATCACTGCCACCGAGAGAAAGTTTCAGAGATACTACGAATCATAATGTGAACGTGTTCCATGGACACATCATATCTCTACATAAAGAATAATCTCAGGGCACAGACAGTATGCATCTATTAATATCAAACATAATAATAGATATAATTTATTAGGAAAAATATGAGCACGTCGAAAACTCCGACTAATGTGAACTCAGAATGTCGACATAGCACGCACAGGAAGAATGTTTTCCACAGACTCTCTAACTGCTCCAGAAAAAAAGGCACTTATTCGTATTTAACCTCACAGTCATCAGCTTTACATATACCGAATGACGGTTGGATCGTTAAGAGAAAATTCGCATTCCTTCGTACCCTTCCTTTTTAATGAAAGTTGAATGAGTGAAAAGCTCATCGCGCAGAGTCCGCTGACTGACAGGTGTAGGGAATGTGAAATCCAGAGTCCTCTTACATTCGCAGCCTTAACGAAACAATTGTGGATATACTGTCAATGGAGATATCTCTCACTTTAAATTCATAAAGATAAAACTATTCTGCTGTGTCTACGAACTCCGAATCTACGAAACAGATAGGAATGTAAATTTCTACATGGGCTTGTTTCACACGGTATTCTGTCTTGCTAACGATAATTTATCTGTAGTTTACAGGCACATGCGTTAATAACAGAGCAACATTGCGTAATACTTAATAAGTATATACCCACAAGGTGATCGGGTTCGAAAGATCCACAAGAAAAATCTTACTTGCAAGGAAAGGCCACGACGTTGGGATCACGCATTTATTTCGAACTTTGTACACCTTTAGCAGGCCATTATCACAACATAATGTGCAAGGAGCACGTAACATGTATGGTGCACTACTCTGGCAGTTCCAAGAAAACGGCAAGAAAAGTTTTACACGTCTATTATATAACTGCTATATCATGCATAGGTACCGCATGTTAAAAGTTCATGCGGATCAAATGATTAACGTTCGAAATTCGTAAGACGAATGTGTATGAACCGACGGTTCGATTCTGGCTCAGACTTAACTTTTAATCTATATCTGACCGTCAGTAGTCATATTATTTAATTAAGACATTCGAGAGATAAGATAATTGAAAAAGCAAGTGTATTTTCATGAAGTTTTACTGATTTTCATTTTACTTGACTACTTGCTGTTTTTAATTAAAATTAATTATTAGAACAATCATATTCATAACTTCGGTACAACTTTAAATTAAGAAAGAGATTAAACGCGCAATTCTTTACTAAGCGTTACCCGTTTCAAAATTTCGTCAGACGGAAGCTGTGGGTGAAAGCGTACAAGAAATTAATGATAGAATATATATATAAGTGCGCACCTAAATACTGCGGTATACAGAAATTTCTAATAGTATCGTACTTACATAAAAACCATAATTTAGTACAAAGCACAAGGAAATGAGCACATAGACTGAACACTCATCTCATGTAGGCATGTCTGGCAGTGCTTTTTATTCGAACAGAACCACTGCCAAACTGAGTGCAGTGATTCAACTATCAATGAGGTAAACGAAGGGCAGTAGGTGGCCCTCGCATTAACCATAGAAAGCAAGTCAAACAGTAACTTTACAAACGTCTATACACTGAAATTAAGCAAATGTCAGGACCTTGTGAAGAAGTTTGACAAACACATTTATGCTACTTTTATGGAAGACAAACTCATACTAATAGCATGAAAAGTGCGTCGGTAGGAAAGATCGTAAAAAACGTTGCATAGGTAGTCTCTAGTCAGAAGTCAAAAACGAAGACAAATTGCAATCAATAACTGGTATGGTACAAAATAAATATTTATCAGATATGACTAATAAGTAATATATAAGTGTGAAGGAATAAGCTTCCAACCATTACAACATAAAATGTACATAAGTATCAACAAATGTAGTCAAATTACAAGAGACGAACACATAATAAATGATGAAACATAACCATTTAGGTGAGCTCAGATTGGTGGCAATAACTTGAATGGAAAGAACTATTTATTATGCGATGAAAGATGGAATTTTCCCGCTTTTTTTATATAGTCACTAACTTAGTGTTAGATAAGTACCTCTCCATCTGTTATCAGTTCACCACCATTACAAGACGAAACGTTACATGCGTATGACCAACTGTAAACATGACGGTAGTTGCACAAACAATGGATGACTTACAGTATAATCATTTAGGACGGCTAGATGAGTGTCAACAATTTTAAACAAAGTGTAGCAATTTTTTCCATTTTCTGTTAAAAACGTACAGACATAAAATCAGAAACGTAAACAACTCTCATGAAGTAAATGCGTGAGGATCCGAACAACTGGAGCCACTGCAGCCGCAGGCCGCCACCACATAGTGCCTTCTTCGCTGTGTAGCTCCTTTAGTTACACATGATGCGTTGTGCATCGGTACTTTGCATTTGTCCAATATTAACACTTGATGCTAATCATATCACTCACATTACAATTTTAGTGCAACAAGTGCATGCTTCCTAACAATGCGTTCCACATTGTTGGTGCAGTAAATTTAATTTCTCTTATCAAATATAATTACATTATACGTATATTACATTCTAACTTTACGCAAAATGAATGTTGACGTTTCGCTAGCAATTCGAGCTTATTTTGTTGTATATTGCTCTGCAATTCAATACTCTTAAACACTTTCGTAATGCATTCCTTATATGTCCGAACGGAATCCATTAACTCCGAATCAGTATCACCGCAATAACAGCATTATGAGTGCCTATAGATCAAATTTTTGTCAACCAATGTGCCTAGCTTTACGCCCTTGACCACAATATGCTAGGACGTTTGATGTTCTCACGCATCTGCCTCAAGAGAGTTATTATATATAGTATTTCTTATATTATACCTTTACGTTTTTAATACAAAATAGAGAAAAATTGTAATAGTTTTGGCAAATTGTTGACGCTCATCTAGGCTTACGTGAATAGTTATATTCAAAGTCATCTATTGTTTTTTCGACTACTATAGTGTTTACGGTTGGTCATACTCATGTAACATTTCTTTTTCTAATGGTTGTAAACTGATAACAGTTGGACGGTTACACGATCTAACACTAAGTTAATAAGTATATAATAAAAGGTAAAAAATGCCCCTTTTTATCGTATAGTGGTTCCTTCAGTTCAAGTTATTGCCACAAGTCTGCGGTAACCTAAATGATTCTGTTATGACACTTATTACATGCTCGTTTGCTGCAATTTGACTACATTTTGCAATACTTGAGTATATTTTATTTTCCGATGGTTGTGAACTTATTCCTCCACTCTTATATTTTACTTATGTTTTATGTTTATATTGTTCCATATCAGTTATTGGTTGCAATTTGTCTTCGGTTTTGACTATGGACTGAAGACCACCTCTGTCACGTCTTACAATGTTATCTAACGATGTACTTTTCACACTGTTAATATGCCTTTCTCTTCCATAAAGTTAGAATAAATGTTTTTGTCAAAGTTGTTCACGAGATGCTGACGTGTAGTTAATTGCAGCGTATAGAAGCTTGTAAAGTTACTGTGATCAACACTAGGGCCACATACTGGCCTTCATTTACCTCTTTGATAGTTCAATCGCCACTCTCAGTTTGGCATTTGTTCTATTAGAATACACGACATTGTCAAATATGCCTAACACGGCTTTGTCAAATATGCGTACATGAGATGAGATTTCCATTGTATTCAGTCTATGGGTTCACTTTCGTGAGCTTTGTACTAAAGTATGATTTTTACGTAAGTAGGATTCTATTTGAAATGTCAGTATATTGCAGTACTTAGGTGTACTCTTATGCAAATTTTTGAACACTTTATTCCACAGCTTCAGTCTGTCGATCAAATTTTGGGACACCTAAGCTTAATAAAGAACTGTGCGATCAAGACGTTTCTATATTTCAAAGCTGTGCAAAATCTGAATGGTCGCCTGCCTATACTACGGAAGAATTTCTGCACCAAGTAATGGATAGTTATAGCCATCACAAATAAATGAAGAAGCTTGTAGGGTTTTCGTAAAAATGTATGCCTGTCGTGATATGCGGAATCCCTTATACATACATGCATTCTGGTAAGGTACCTAGTGCTACTCTGCAACACGGCGCTTCGAGCTGCAGACAAGGAGGCAGTCCCAATTTGGCAGTTAATCTGCTTAGTTGTGACGCATTGCTTATGTAGCAGGAATAAACACTGTAGGTGCAGATTTTTTGAGTATCACAGAATTTAAATTAGTACTACAAAATGGGGATTTTGAGTGGAATCCTTCTTTTTTTTCCTTTCTTTTGGAGTCGTCTTAACCTCTTTTTCAACCACCCCTTTTTTCTTTTGATGGGAATGAACGGACACAGTCAGCTTAAGGCCAGGTGGACAAGGGGCGAAACTCGATTCCTGGCCACGATGCTTCGCCCCCCCCCCCTCCACCCCCAACCGCCAATTCGGTCGCTGTGCTGGTCCCTCCTACGGACATTGTATTAGAGTGAGCTTTTTTATTTCATGTTTTTTTTATTTTTTTAATTTTCTTAGAATTTATCTTTAACTTTGTTGTCACTCGTTTCATGAAAAGAAAACTTGTTAAACTAAAATTTAGACAGTTCCTTGACGATTAAAGGCAAGGTGCAACATATTTGATTTGCAAATAAAGCACGTGTCACAAAGACCAGTTGCACTAAAACAAATGCGATGGAGGCGTTTGTTGGTTAGGATCATATTGTCGATGGCCCTATACCAAGATTAGGTGACTTATGTCGAGAAGATATGAAGACTAATGTAAAACCACACGTTTTCCAGGAGACCAATGGCGCGGCCATTTCAACTAGAGAGAAGGATGTTTGTAGTTCTCAACAAGAAAGCAAGGATCTGGCGGTAAGGTGTGTCATCGATAAAATGTCAGCTCCCACAAAACTTATTATAATATAAAAATCACGTAGGTGCCACAATATAGAGTTGATCCGGTCAACATCGGCATGTGGAGTTAGACCGGCCGGTGGAAGACACATGCACAGACGAAATGTAATAGAGTGAGTTGTTCAAGTACATATTAAAATGGTACGCCATACAAAAAACGACGAGGCCTTCACTTTGATGGTTGGAAGTCCCAACCCTCTACGGGGACGGGGCCTTGCTATCACATCATACCATACCGAAGTCGAAAAATATGACTTTTCCAAGGGAAACGACCAGATGTTTTGAATCAACTTTCGCGCCATAGTCGCGGGGGGTGGGGGAGGGGAGGGGGGGCAGTTTGTGCTTCACAGTACACTTTGCTGAAAATGTAGGAATCTAGGAATCTAGGAATCTAAGATCCGCACTTTGTGAAAAAGACTAAGGGAACGACTTCACGAATTGCCCCTTGAATTCGATTCGTCACCTTCCGCCAATTGAGCAGAGCCATTTTCCTTGGAGAGCGATAAACGGTTAATTTCCAACGATTTGCGGCGAGAGACAACCGTTGCTCATTGAATGACAACGTGTTGAAAACCCTGAAATGGTAATACGGCACATTTCCGTTCATCAATGCGAGCCCCGGAGAGAGAACATCTTCCAGCCACTCAATTGATTAGCAAAACGGTGAAGCAGAGGTTCTAAGGAGAAGACAAGAAGCGACTTGGAGAGGCGGCTTCCCTGCGGTAAGCCCCGTCGGATGCGGATCAGGGGAGAAAGTGTTCATTCTCTACGACAAGTGCGTGAGTATCAGTGAAGTGATTCGATTCTACCTGGCACTCAGTATGATTGAGACCGATCGCCTTGAGCACCTGCATCAAGAAACCGTGACTGACTGCGTCAAATGCCTTTTTAAAATCAATAAAAAGCAAGGCGCCAGAGACAGAAGTCACTGCAGCTACCGAGATAACTTCGCGGCATTCGACTGCTAAAATCAGAATCGTGAGACCTCGCACTAAGCTTCGGTGGACAGCAAAAATTTTCTGTAGCAATATCGAAAAACAGCTGTTTACCGCCAGGACGACAGTTTTCTAATAAAAATTAAGTAGCGTGATGGGATGGAATTTGTCAGCGGCAGGACGTCCCCCCTCCCTCCCACCCCCTCCGATCACCTCATTTACCAGTGATGTAATGGAATGGTGTACGTTCGTGAGTTTCACATAGGGACACGTAATTAAACACTACAAATATTTGATAAACATAGGATTGTTTTAAATGATAATTAATTAAAGCCACCAGCTGCTGACAGCTGTTGTTGATATACCTCGATGGGGACAGCTGAAAATGTGTGCCCCGACCGGGACTTGAATTTTCAGCCTATGTATATCAACAACAGCTGACGGATGCTGAGGGTTTTAATTAATTATCATTTATTCTAGAGAAGCAGTACGGTCACCAATGGTATCTGTTATTTCTAGAACAGTTACTGTTTTCATATATAGGCTCATATTTTATTTGTGGTCTCATTTTATCTCGAATATACGTTCTCTTTTATTCTTACAACCAGTCCGGTGCCATATTTTACGGGTAGTAGCTGTTGTTCCTTATCTTAATTGCACCGCCGCTTTACTGCGGAATTTATTACGCGATTTCTAGGCAAACTTTCTGTCTCTAAATTTCCGCGCCGACTGGCCGATATGTACAACAATAAAAATTAGCAGAATCAAAGGGAGGACTTACACTTAAACAGTACGTGACAGAAACTGGTTTCAACACGAGACGAAATATCATTTACCATTCCCTAGTTAGTTTAGCTTTAATCACAACAAATTGTTATCATTAACAAGTACAGGCTACAAACCTTCACAGCCAGTGGAAGCAGTTTTCACTACATGGGTATGGTGAGACATGTAAGCTCTGATTATGGTGTGCTCTCTGTGAAATATCATGGTAGGGAAACTTCTATTTTGTAAAATGTGCATCGGTTGGGGAGTATGTGATTCAACTTAGAAGAATAATGGATCAAACGAACTAATTCTAACATCGATCCTGGTAACTTAAGATTCTTCGCAGTTCTTAAATACCTACATTAGAATTTGTCAGCAGAGACCTTAAAATCCCTTTCCATTTACGTTCACCATCACCACCAACCCACTAGCGTGGCAGCGGGTCATCACACTTCCTCGCTGTGCTTCTAATTTGGGGAGGAAACAGTTGACTGGTTCAAACCCAGGTCGTTCCGAGTCCGTATACTGCATGATTTATAGGTGGTTTTCTACACTCATCTCAACAAATAGGGGAAAACGATTGCCAAATCTCTAATGTAACGCTAAATTGAAGACACATTTCAATTCATATCCCTAGCTTATTCGAAATAACCTTGTTACATTTACTGTATAAATCATGCGTGTTTACACCAGTAAAACTAAATTACATTGCCAGCAAAACAAATTTTTTAGTTGGCTTGCCAAAGACATGAAAAAGAAAACTGCATTTATGACAATTACTTTTATTCAATATGTTGTGTACATAGTTCCACGTAGTCAGCACGTACACAACTTTCCCACTAGAACGCGACCCGCTAAGCACAACAGCGCAGGTGCAGCGCTTGTCCGTCTCCGCACTACGAGATGGCGCTGCCTTAGAGACGGACCAAATTCTGCTTCCGCCGATCCACGTATTAATATGTAACGCAGCCAATGAGATTGCTGCTAACATAGAACCTTTTCTCCTCACGGATCACACTCGTGCAGTGATACCTCAACATGCAAGGTATTATAAGGAGTGTACAGACCTCCAATTAGTCGGTCTGCATTTGTCTGCACCAGTCAGTACCAGTCTGCATTAGTCTGTACCAGCCTGCATTAGTCTGTACCAGTCTATAGTCAAGTTTCAGCCTTAAATAACGTATATCATATGGAAAATTTTGACTTATCCAACGTATGCCTCTTTCCTTGAGTACCAGTACCTAATCTTCCTTTTATGTAGACAAGTCTAATGCAAATATACCTTTACAACCATTTGTAATTAAATTAATGTAAATTAGTTAGGTCTCATTTTAACAGTTCTCATAACAGATACATGATACATGATATATTTTATTGGTACAACCAACGACCAATACGAGCTTAATGGATTGATGCAATGGCCAAATAATTTATTTTTCTGACATTTATTTATTTTCCACTTGCTACAGCGTCCCTGACGTTAACGAAGAGTTTTTTAAACTTGACACATAACCTTAATTATATATATTTGTCCTCTTTTTCATGCATCTATGGAAGAACGTATTAATCCACAAATCAGGAGATACTA
Source organism: Schistocerca americana (assembly GCF_021461395.2). NCBI lineage: Eukaryota > Metazoa > Arthropoda > Insecta > Orthoptera > Acrididae > Schistocerca > Schistocerca americana. The sequence goes on from NC_060125.1 coordinate 45,003,399, forward strand.
CGTAAGGATGGAAATTAAATGTTAACCGGCGCATATCCGAGAAACCAGAAAATTATTCCATTTCTAACATACCGTGCCGTACAAAAGGTACCGGAAACCAGCACTGCTAGCCCGCCTTTGCATTTCGGCCACTTCCTTCATAATTCGCGTATTTAATGTGTGGCTCACTAAATACAACATTTGCAATGAATTGTTCTCGTTATCGTTTTTGTACAAGATTTTCTTATAAAGTGTTGTTGTATCAGAAGTAGCCAAATTGCTGGTCTTGTGCATTGTGTCGGCAAGGTGGGCAGTTAGCCATTCTGATCGCTCTATAATTAGGGTTTCTTCTTGTCTATGGTAGTTGTAAATTATTTTTCTGTCATGTGTATGCGTTTGTTTGTTGTATTTACAAGCGTGTAATTATTTGAATTTTGCAAATAATTTTAACTTCTGTGATTAGTACAAAAATCGGAAAGCCTGGAAGTATGAATGAAAATAAGGCAAAACAAAACCAGACTCCAGTAGATGGCGACAATGCGGTCGAACCGACTGAAGAGAAGGCAGATTCTGATAAAAATGCCTTGTTTGAGGAGTGGATGTACAATCACAAATTTGTGGATCTGCTGATCCCGTCAGTATAAATTCAAACAACAATCGAGAAATTTAAACTGCAAAATATTCAATCACAAATCTTCACTTCATAAGATTGGATACAAAGTTCGATGCTGTAGTAGGAAATATAAATACAGGGATCATTACAACATTGGACGAAGTCAAAACAGGAATTTCAAATCTGAGTAAGTCTTTCCACGAGATATCCGAAATTGCAAATAAATTATCAGGCGATGTCACAAAAATAAAACACAAGCAGTCCAAAATAGAGGCGCCTACGTCTCGAACCTCACTAGCGAGGTAAATAAATCGTCTCTTGAGCAGGGTCAGAAGGCGATAGAAGAGTTAACTGCCCAGGGAGAAGAACATGATAAAACATTTCAGGAATGCATTTATAAAAAAGACACCGAAATAACGAAGAAGACCGAACAAGAAACACGTGTTGCGGTGCAAGCCGTAAGCGCATAAGTTGAGAAGTTGTCTGTTGAGCACTGCAGGCTAAGCTTCTCCCACGGAACTTGGTGAAATGCGGAAAATCTTAGGTGAAGATTTACCACAGTAACGCAGCTGTACTAATGCTCAGGTAATTGCTCAAGTGATCGACATCAAACAACAGGTCGAAAGAGTTGTTAACACGCCGCGTGACACAGTACCGACGCCCACGCACATGTCGCAAACGTTCAGGAGCTGACCCACAAGTACAAAATGGAACTGGACCTTATGGTACATGAGCAGGTTGCAGTTACAATTCTCTGGCGCAGGACCGGCATTAGTAGCCGTGCTTTTGAAAGAAAGCCTTCTTAATCACAGGCAGTTCCAGGTGTTTATTCTAGAAAAAATATTTCCAAAACCAGTAATATTTATACGCAGTTCTAGGGGCATATTGTCAAAGAGGTGGAACGAACGACAGAAAATCTAGTTTGCTACCCTGTACACCCAGGGTTAAATCGCGCTATGGGCCGCGACAAGAGCACAATCCTGATCGATGTACGAACGTTTCGAACAGGCATTGTTAAAGAAATATTGGCCACCGCATATTCAAGTACATCTAAGACGTGAAGCATTGAACCCGGAGACTTGCAGTGCCAAGCAAGGAAGTCTTCGGAAATATTTTGAAAAGTACATTGGAAAGACGCTGCATTGGGACAGTCCCGTGACAGACAAGGATTTTACAGGAATTTTAAAAGTCAAATTGCTATATAGTATTCGGGAAAAGCAAATACAGACGCCCAAAGACAATTTGGAAAACATTTTGTCTTTGATTAATTCCCTTAATTTAATTCAAGAAGACGTGAAAAGTATGAACGGCAATAGCAGTGACGGCGCGCAACGTAACGCGAACCAACAGTGGTAGGAATCACGCAGGAAACAGCAACGGTGTCATGCCTACTAGCGAGGACAGGAATGACACCGCGCACGCACAAAACCAGAAAGATTCCAGATTTTGGTATGGATTTAAAAATAATAACCACAGATAAACACCCTGGATTTCAGAATAACAGACACTCGCAAAATCAGCGATACGGGGAGCAAAACCAAACTCGAAACGGGAGTCAGTGGCAGCCTAATTTTCAGAGACCATCGCCCGCAAATTTTCACAACCGCCTTCCGGCTGGCAAGACGAGCAGCAATAAGCGAGATGTAATAAGAAACCAATACACATAGTTTAGGTTAGTTACCGATCAGCAATCTCAACGACAAAATCTGGCGTCAGACTAGGAGTGATCCTATCCGGTACCCGGATACCGACAGTGGAATGGAATGGGGGCGAAATGGGTGATGTTATGACGAACATGATTCGTTATAACAAGGGAACTGACATAAGGTATGAGTTATATAACGACCAATGTCGAGTACAGGATGTTATGAACACCAAGATCAAGCAGCAGTAAACGCTGAAGTAGATGGAATAGCAACAACCGACATTATACACTGAAGCGCCAAAAGAACTGGTATAGGAATGCGTATTCAAGTACGGATATATGTAAACAAGCAGAATACGGCGCTGCGGCCGAAAACGGCTGTATAGGGCAACAAGTGCCTATTACATCGGTTACTGCTGCTACAATGATAGGTTAGCAGGATTTAAGTGAGCTTGAAAGTGGTGTTATAGTCGGTGCACGAGCGATCGCACACAGCATCTCCGAGGTAGCGATGAAGTGGGGATTTTTCCGTACGACCATTTCACGACTGTACCGTGAATATCAGCAAATCACCGACATCGCTGCGGCCGGGAAAACATTCTGCAAGAACGAAAAAAAAAATGTTCAAATGTGTGTGAAATCTTATGGGACTTAACTGCTAAGGTCATCAGTCCCTAAGCTTACACACTACTTAACCTAAATTTTCCTAAGGACAAACACAAACAGCCATGCGCGAGGGAGTACTCGAACCTCCGCCGGGACCAGCCGCACAGTTCATGACTGCACCGCCCTAGACCGCTCGGCTAATCCCGTGCGGCTGCAAGAACGAGATCAACGTCGATTGAAGAGAATCTTTCAAGGTGACAGAAGTGCAACCCTTCTGCAGACTGCTCCAGATTTCAATGCTGCGCCATCAGCAATTACCAGCGTGCGAATCATTCAGTGGAACATCGTCGATATGGGCTTTCGGAACTGAAAGCCCGCTGGTGTACGCTTTATGACTGAACGACACGAAGCTTTACACCTCGCCTGGATCCGTCGACACGACATTGGACTGTTGATGATTGGAAACATGTTGCCTGGTCAGACATGTCTCGTTTCAAATTGTATCTAGCGGATATACGTGTGAGGGTATGGAGTCAACCTTATGAATCCATGGACGCTGCATGTCAGCAGGGGACTGTTCAAGCTGGTGGAGCCTCTGTAATGGTGTTGCGCGCGTGCAGTTGGAGTGATATGGGACCCTTGATACGTCTAGATACGACTCAGACAGGTGACACGCACGGGAGCATCCTGTCTGATTACCTGCAACCATTCATGTCCACTGTGCATTCCGACGAACTTGGACAGTTCCAGTATGCCAATGCGACACCCCACAAGTGCAGAATTGCTAGAGAATGGCTCCAGAAACACTCTTCTGAGTTTAAAAACGTTCTCTGGCCATCAGTCATGAATATTATTGAGCATATCTGGGATCCCTTGCAACTGCTGTTCAGAAGAGATGTCAGCCCCTCGTACTGTTACGGATTCCTGAACAGCTCCGCAGGATTCATGGTGTCAGTTCCCTCCAGCACTACTTCAGACATTAGTCGAGTCCATGCTACGTCGCGTTGCGGCACTTCTTCGTGCTCGCGGTGGCCCTACGCTACATTGGCAGGTGTATCAGTTTCTTGGACTCTTCAGTGTAGATACAGGGACGAAAAAAATGTACTTGCTTTAAATTATTTTAAAATATTTGAGCTATTGAGATATTTGAGAAACATCCCGACTTTGCCTGCGCAGAATTGTGTTGTATTGGGAGTCATTGGTTCACGGACACAAAGGATTTAAAAAGCAGTCACTGATTGAAGTATTATCTGACAGCGGAGCTGAAGAACGCACGTTTTTCATCGTGAAGGTATTGTCTCTGTCCTGACTGATAGGTATGGAATTTCTATGAGGGGGGAACGCAAAGGTCGACCTCCGGTGTGGAGCCTGCCAAATTAATGTTGGAGATAAAGAGTCTATTTTGAATTTGTTTCACGCTAAGGCACGTAAAGGCAAATTTTGCCATAAACTTAAACTGAAGATTATAGCCAGCAAGGGTTGCGGGCAAACAATCGTCTTGTTGACTATGAACATTGCTAGCTAGTATCCAATAAAGTAAACGGTGATTCACCTGAGTCTAACAAGATCGTAGCTACGGCATTAAAATCAGAATACTTTAGAGAACAGCAGAATGCTGAGCTGTCTAATTCGTTGTAAATGTGTTTTATTTATAAACCTATAGTCATAAAAAGTTATCTTTACAAGACAAATGTTGTTACTCATGAGACATTTACACGACAAAGTTACTCCATTCCGTAATCAAAGAGTGGGGCAGATGAACGAGAAATGCAAAACGTGCTTGCCTGGAATATTGTACAAGCATCCATGCCACAATTGTTAGCAGCACATAAAGCATGTGGTGGCGTGCATCTTGTACTTGACGCTCTAAACATAAACAAAGTTATTGTTAGCCCGAGAACCCGGCCTGAAATTTTGGAAGAACAATTTCAGAACTTTCAGGGAGTCACATATCTATCCACCATCGATTTGAGCTCATCGTTCTGGCAGGTGGCTTTGTCCGAGAAACCTAGAAGGCACACTGCCTTCTTTTTTCGGACGCTCGTACCAATTTAAAGTATTGCCTTTCAGTTTGAGTGTTACTTCAGGTGTTTTTATCGAGTTCCTTGACACTGTGCTAAGCCATGATTTATTAGATACGGTAACTGTATATGTAGACGATTTGTTGGTTGCTATATCTAGAGTACTAGAGAATTTTTCTGAGTGAGGTGTTACTGCAGTCCTGGACAAGCCCCAATTTGTCAAAAAATTAAATTCCTGGGCCACATTACATCTTCCTCTGGTATTATTCCAGGATCCAGACAAGAACACTTCACCTCCTACTACAAAAAGGCAAGTAACTGATTTCTATGGTCTCGCCTCATTCTTTAGTAAGTTGGATCCAAACCAGGTGCTGAACAATCAGGATCTGTTGAATATGCTAAAGAAAAATGCTTCTTGGGTTTGGACAGAAAAGTTCTAGGAAGGTTTTAATAATATTGAAAGAGCGTTGGTGTCTGCGAACGTTCTTCTTCATCCAGATATAACTAAAGATTTTAGTATTGCGTCTGATGCGTCGAATACAGGACTTGATGCGTTTCTCTTTCAGATGACTGAAAATAACGGGTAAACTGAGATTCGCATAATTAGTGTTGCTAACAGAGTGTTATCCGCGTGTGAAAGAACTTATTCAACAATAGAATTAGAAGCACTGAGTGTCGTGTGGTCATTTCGCAAATTCACTTATTACATCGATGGTTACCTTGTAAAGGTATTTGGCGATCACAAGGCGTTAAGTTTTGTCCTATAATGCAGCTAGGTTCACCTGAGATTAACTAGGTGGTTTCTCATATTTCAAGAATTTGATTTTCAGACTGTTTACATTAAGGGTTGTGAAAACATCGTAGCAGATGCACACTCCAGATTGTCACAAAAGCTTCCTGAATTCACAAAGTTAGTGGAACAGGCGAACGATTGCAAGATCTGTTTAATGAAGGATGCTACACATCGCAAGTACTATCTATAGATGCGCATAAACATGAGGATTTCGCAGAATGCTGATCCAAGATGGAATAAAGTGAAGCAAATCATTCACAATGAGTTTACACAGAAAATTGCACTTTTACAGTTTGTATAATAATGTTTTATTTCATACAATTAGTGCGGAGTCTGATGCATGGCACGTTTGTATACCTCAGACGCATGAAGAAAACATAATTTGGTACTCCCACTTAGCATTGCGACAGCGAAAGTCCGAACAGAAGACTGCAGCACACTGCTACGTAAGAAGCCCCCACAGACGTGTGCATTAGTTATTAGGAACCTGCTATGTCTGTCAGAAGGGGTCCTCCACAAAGATACCACTACACCCGATTCTGAGCGTGAAGAAATCACATTGCGGGACCATATCCTCAAGGTAGAGGTGGTATCATGTATCTTGTAGCCGTACATGATTTATGTACCAAATACATTAGGCTGCACACTGCTACATCAATAAAAACTTTTGTTCATGCAGTGTGGTCTAACTGGCCACTGGCCTTACCAACTTCAGTAAAACGAACAACTTAACACAAACATCTAAATAGTGATACATAAACAAACTAGGAGCGTAACTTCGTAGTGGATTAAAAATGTGTGACGGACCGAGACTCGAAATCGGAACCTTCGCCTTTTGCAGCTAAGTGCTCTACCGACTGAGCTACCCATGCACGACAGCAGAACAGCTTCTGTGTAGTTTGGAAGTAGGAGAGGAGGTACTGGTGGAACTGAAGCTGTGACGACGGGTCGCGAGTCGTGCTTGGAATGCTCAATCGGTGGAGCACTTACCCGCGAAAGGTAGAGGTCCCGAGTTCGAGTCTCGGTCCAGGACACAGTTTTAATCCACCAGGAAGTTCCATGTCAGCACACATTACGCTGCAGGGTGAAAATCTTATTCTGGAAACATCCCCCAGGCTGTAGCTAAGCCATGTCTCCACAACATCCTTTCTTCCAGGAGGGCTAGTTTGGCAAGTTTCGCAGAAGAGCGTCTGTGTAGTTTGACAGGTAGGAGACGGGGTACTGGTGCAATTGAAGTTATGAAGACGGGTCACGAATCGTGCTTGTGTAGCTCAGTCAGTAGAGCACTTGCTCGCGAAAGGCAAGCGTCCCGAGTTCGAGGCTCGGGCACGCATATAATTTCAGTCCGCCAGGAAGTTTCATATCAGCGCACACTCTGCTGCAGAGTGAAAATCATATTCTAACTAGGAGTTCACTTTACGCACATAAACAATCAGTCAGCAGTTAAGTGTGTGGCGCTTAGGGTTTTGCAGCAACTATCAAACAACAGCTACTGCTATTTTATCTTCCCCATGAACAACCTCTGACGTTGGTCAACGAGTTGGCGACTCTGCAGCTGCTCCTTTCTCGCGCAGGCTGCCGCGAGAGTCAGATGTCAGAGCAAGCTGACAGCTGAGCCAGTCATGTGCTGGTGACAAGCAGATGTACAAATTCCATCAAAAGGGGGTGGGGTGCCTCCCGCACCTTAACGCCATGACCACATCTTCAGACTCGGAGCAGCAAACCACAGCAAATATTTGTAATTACATCTACCAGCAGAACAACAAGTCTACAAAGCATTATATAAATTCATATCGTCAAAATTCTCTTGTTCCACATCTAAAGCCGTCGATCTTTAAGACATCACCAAAACTTTGTCAATCCATTAAATGAGTGTACGTAACGTTGTATAAAATCAAAACCATCGAAATCAACAAAAAACGAGACTGTAATCAAATAACAAAGGTCTATGAAACACACCAGTTCATATGAAACCTTCATCCTTTATCATTTATCCTATTTACTCTTATGTACAGAATTCTGATTTATATAACTAGTTTAATGTTTTATTTACCTACATACGTGCATATGCAAATACTTTTTTAACTGGCAGGTATGTGGATGTATTGAAACAACCGTTTATGTGCACAAACAATTTCAATGTTCAAAAGTGTTGTATGAATATTTTTGCAGCCAATAATATGCCATTTTTAACTGTACTAAAAAGAATACAAACATTTGTCATGTTCTTTGCTGTTTGGCGATGCCTTGGAGGCCGTTTGTAAATGAAATAGCTTGAAGCCTTGAGGGGGGGAAGGGGGAAGGAAGCATTTCATGGACAGATCCACGTAATTTTATGTAAATGTAAAGTCACAAAGACGGAAAGCACAAAAATGAGCACTAATCTATTGTTTTTGCTTTAATTAATTTCATATCTAAATAACCTATGTACATTAATTTTGTGAAATATAGTTATAATATTGTAAATAACATTTCAAAGAAACAGCGGCTCTTAACCTGCGGCTGATTGCAATCGACTGCCATACTTTTTATTTGTTTTAGAAAGTAAGTGAAGAGCGTTCCTGCTTGGATTCTCTTTCTCCCTCTTACTGGGTTGCTTTTGTACTGATAGTACGCACTATAGCTGTGTTCCTTGCATACCAGTAACTGATCTCTCTTTTATGTAGACAAATCTGATGTAACTATACCTTTAGAACCATTTGTAATTGAGCTAACGTAAGTTCGTTATGTCCTACGAGTTCTCATCTTAACAGTTCTTTTAATAGATTTGATAGATGAAATGTTTTATTGTTATAGCCTACGACTAAGACGAGCGTAACTGATCGTAGCGTGGAGACGAAATGGCCGAATACAATTAGTATTCATTTACAACTTGCTACAGCTCTGAGATTAACTACCGATCATGACGAAGGGTTTTTGCAATCTCCAAGCTACGATTCCAAAAAAATGGTTTAAATGGCTCTGAGCACTATGGGACTTAACATCTGAGGTCATCAGTCCCCTAGAACTTAGAACTACTTAAACCTAACTAACCTAAGGACATCATACACATCCATGCCCGAGGCAGGATTCGAACCTGTGCCCGTAGCGGTCGCGCGGTTCCAGACTGAAGCGCCTAGAACCGCTCGGCCACAGCGGCCGGCGCTACGATTCCATTTCGCCCGTAAATATCAGACAGCGGCCCTTCAGAATTTATGGTGGTATTATCATTTTTTCTAGTAGTCAATCTGGCCAGTCTCTGCTTCAGTTAACTTTAACAGTTTTCTTCCCACTGATGAATTTAAATTTCTGCTTAAAACCAAATTATTGTTACACATTTTGATAATCATGTATGCATGTGCCGACGCGTCAACTTCTGAAGTAGCTGGCATAAAGCGTAACTTAATTGTAACAATAATTCATCTCTTTTTGTTTTTTCTGTTTACACGTTACACTTTATTTCAGTCTTACTTCGAGGCACTAAAGTTTATTATCTACAGAGAAATATAATGAATTAATCAGTAATAAAACCAGCGAGAAACTTGAAGTTAAAAAATATGTAAATGGTATGACTTAATCAACATATAATTTCCTTCTTAAAAATTGCTGCTGGCTGCATTCAACAAAACAGAATTTTAGTGCACCACACACAACATTTCAAAAGAATAACGGCATGTTATTGATGACACAAAATTAGAGAGGTTATTAAAAACCTGTCATTTAGTAACAAAAGAGAATTATCACGAAATATGGCAAAAATAAGCAAGTTGCCGAAAATAACCGAACAAAGCAAACTTTCAGTAAAAGAGCGGACATTTCCAAACACGTCTTTGAACAATCAAAGAAAGGCGATGCATTCTATATGCTACTCAATCACAGAGTATGGAGCGTCGTCGAGTCGGCACTTAAAGGCATCGAGAGTTCAACATCAGAGTAAACTGCGACATTAACAACACGGTGAGCAGAGATAGAGTTTGCTTCTTACACGGTAACCTACTGCAGCTAAAATTCATGGAATAAATTTCGGTTTGTCTCATCGTTTTACAAACACATTTCAAGTTAGCTGTACCAGTAGTTTAAAAGTGTTAAATGTTATCTCACAGTGGTATAATACCTGAAAAAATTTCTGTGATAACACATATCGTGTATAAGTAAATCGTTCTCCTGTTGTCATCGCAGTTGGAGGAAATGTAATACCTGTGACTCTAGAATATAAATTTTGAATCACGAGACAGAGTTCCTTGAAAACATGCCAGTATTAAAAATTTACGTTCTTAATTGTTTTGTAGATTCGAAATTTTTAGATACAGGAGACTAATTCCATCTTCACGAATTTAAAGAGACAGATGTCTCCGTTCTCACAGTTATTCGTTTGAAACTAAGAATGTAAGGTGACCCTGGATTTCTCTGTCCCGAGACGTCTCAAACAGCATATTTATTTATTTATTTATTTATTGTTCTGTGGGACCCCATTAAGGAGAAGTCTCCATGGTCATGGGACGAGTCAATACATGAAATCTTAACACGATTGTAGAAACAGATAAAATGAAATATAAGAAACATATTCAGGTGACATGTCGTTAGTTTAAATAAAGAAAATCAAGAATGTAACACTGGAATTTGCTTAATTTTTTAGCTCTTCCAGGAGCTCCTCGACAGAATAGAAGGAGTGAGCCATGAGGAAACTCTTCAGTTTAGACTTAAAAGCGTTTGGGCTACTGCTAATATTTTTGAGTTCTTGTGGTAGCTTATTGAAAATGGATGCAGCAGAATACTGCACTCCTTTCTGCACAGGAGTCTAGGAAGTGGATTCCACATGCAGATTTGATTTCTGCCTAGTATTAACTGCGTGAAAGCTGCTAACTCTTGGGAATAAGCTAATATTGCTAACAGCAAACGACATTAAAGAAAATATATACTGTGAGGGCAATGTCAGAATTTCCAGACTATTGAATAGGGGTCCACAAGAGGTTCTCGCACTTACACCACACATAGCTCGAACAGCCCGTTCTTGAGCCAAAAATGCCCTTTTTGAATCAGAAGAATCACCCCAAAAAATAATACCATATGACATAAGCGTATGAAAATATGCGAAGTAGACTACTTTTCGTGTTGAAATGTCACTTATTTCAGATACTGTTCTAATGGTAAATAAAGTGGCACTTAGTTTCTGAACAACATCCTGAACATGGGCTTTCCACAACAGCTTACTATCTATCCGTATGCCTAGGAACTTGAACTGTTCCGTCTCGCTTATAACATGCCCATTCTGTCTGATTAAAATATCAATTCTTGTTGTGAGTTAGAAACTGTAAAAACTGAGTCTTACTGTGATTTAGCATCAAATTACTTTCCACAAGTTACGAACTTATTTCATGAACTACAATATTTGATAATGTTTCAATATTACACACAAGATCCTTCACTACCAAGCTGGTGTCATCAGCAAACAGAAATATTTTTGAATCACCTGTAATACTAGAAGGGATATCATTTATATAAATAAGAAACAGCAGTGGCCCCAGCACCGATCCTTGGGGAACGCCCCATTTAACAGTGCCCCATTGGGACTGAACATCATTACCACTCTCAATATTGCGGAGAATGACCTTCTGCTTTGTGTTATTAAAGTAAGAGGAGAACCAATTGTAAGCTACTCCCCTTACTCCATAATGTTCCAACTTCTGCAGTAATATTTTGTGGTCAACACAGTCAAAAGCCTTCGTTAAATCAAAGAAAACACCTAACGTTCGCAACCTTTTATTTAATCCGTCCAAAACCTCACAGTGTAAAGAGACAATAGCTTTTCAGTTGTTAAACCATTTCTAAAACCAAACTGTACATTTGACAGCAAATTATGTGAATTTAAATGCTCCAGTAACCTTGTATATACAACCCTCTCGATAACTTTAGCAAACACCGATGGCATAGAAATAGGTCTATAATTATCAACATTATCCCTGTCTCCCTTTTTATAAAGTGGCTTCACTACCGAGTACTTTAATTGGTCAGGAAACCGACCACTGCTAAAGGAAAAGTTACAGATATGGCTAAGTATTGGGCTAACATACATGGAACAATACTTCAGTATTCTGCTAGATACCCCGTCATATCCATGAGAGTTCTTGGTCTTTAGTGATTTAATTATTAACTCAATCTCCCTCTTGTCAGTATCATGGAGGAGCATTTCAGGTAACAGTCTCGGAAGACTTTTTTCTACGAGCGCTATATGATTCCCTGATGGGACTGGGTTTCTATTTAGTTCACCTGCTATATTCAGAAAGTGATTATTAAATACTGTACATATATGCGACTTATCAGTAACACAGACATTCCCACTACGCAATGATTCTATATCCTCGACCTGTCTCTGCAGACCAGCAACTTCCTTTACGACTGACCATATGGTTTTAATTTTATCCTGAGACTTAGCTAATCTATCGGCATACCACATACTTTTTGCCTTCCTAATAACTTTTTTAAGCACCTTATAATACTGTTTGTAATGGGCTACTGCAATTAGATTATGACTGTTTCTAACGTTTTGATATAATTGCCACTTTGTTCTACAAGATATTTTTATACCTTTAGTCAGCCACCCAGGTTGCCGGTTTGTACTAGTACCCTGTTTTCAACGTTCTAACGGAAAGCAACTTTCAAAGAGCACGAGAAAAATATTGAGGAAAGCATTATATTTATCGTCTACTGTATCAGCACTATAAACATCTTGCCACTCTTGTTCCTTGATAAGGTTTACAAAGGTCTCTACAGCAACAGGATCTGCTTTCCTAAAAAGTTGGTAACTATATTTAACATGTGTTGCAGCACAAAAATCTTTTAGACTTAAAATTTGTGCATCATGATCTGAAAGGCCATTCACCATTATGCTAACAGAATGCCCTTCTAGTAATGACGAATGAACAAAAATATTGTCTATGGTTGTTCTACTGTTCCCTTGCACTTTCGTTGGAAAGAATACGGTTTGCATAAGATTATATGAATTAAGGAGGTCTACCAGCATCCTTTTCCTTGCACAATCACTTATACAATTAATATTGAAGTCACCACATACAACTAGCTTTTTGTATTTCCTATAAAGTGAACCCAGAACTTCCTCTAGCTTTAGCAAAAATGTTGTGAAATCGGAGTCTGGGGATCTGCAAATAACAACAGTAAGAAGTTTAGCTCCACTAAATGTAACCACACCTGTACAACATTCAAACACCTTTTCAGTGCAATACTTTGAAACATCAATTGACTCAAATGGGATACCGTTTTTCACATACATGGCTACTCCCCCACACCGCAAAGTGCTCCTAGAAAATCTGCCAGCCAACCTGTATCCTGGTAAAGGAAGCCTCTGAATTGTCTCCTTATTTAAGAAGTGTTCAGATATACCATCAATTTCAGAGTCAACATCTATAAGTAGTTCACTAACTTTATCTCTAATGCCTTGTATGTTTTGATGAAATATAATAATTCCCTCATTAATCGGATACCTAAGCTTTGTCAAAAGTGGTTTCTTTGTTAGAGAGACTTCCCTTAAGCAGGAATACCTGTCAGCTGACTTCAATCTAAAAAAGGTACAGCTCTAACACCCACAACTACCGGAATTTTCCCATGAGTGATCCCTCCACCCCCACCTATGCTGTCACCTGTAAGCTTTGCCAACCTCCCCTTTCCACACCTGTTGAGGTGCAGGCCATGTCTAGTGAAACCCATCCTGCTGATAGACTCCACCGACACCACAGAAATGTGACTCATGCCTTCTGTCATTAGCACACCCCCAAGTCTCATGTTATTACGCCTGACGACTGTATTAAGATGAGGCCGATCGTGACGCTGAAACAGTTCCACGAAATGCACATTCGTGTAGCCAGTCTGAGTGGCTATCTTTTCCAGGTCACCATCTATGTCATACTCCCCATCCCAATCAATACTTTTACCAGCCCCACCCACAATCACTACCTGATCCTCTTTTGTAAAATCCCTACATAACCCCCCTATGTTAAAAGTCACCTGAGCCAATCCTGCATTAGGCTTCACAATGCTGGTGACCTGGTACTCACTCCCCAAAACTTCCTGCAACTGCTGGCCTACACCTCTACCATGAGTACTACCTAACAGCAGAACCTTCTTCTTTCTCTTAGACTTTGCAACTGTCCTAGCCTCCGCAACTGCTGAGGTCTGCTGCATACTTCATACATCTATAGCTACTAGAGATTCCTCTCCACTAGACTCTGACAGTTGGTCAAATCTATTACAAACACCAATAGTAAAACTATCTGAAAATCTCCTTCTCCTACCGTACACAAAAGACATACTGTCTCATTGGAGTTTCACTAATAAGGAGGGATGCGATTTTTCTCTCAGTGAATCGATCCTCATTCAGCATCTGTAAAATTCATGACTCAGAAATCCAATACGCAAAGGCGTATGCGACAATTCTCAGTCCCTGTAGAGAAAAAACAACGGTCTTTTACACTTCGTATGTGTATCACTCTGTGCAAGTAGAGAGGCTCAGCAGCAAGCGTTCTGCTGGTGCATGTGGAATCGAAGCTATGAGTTCACATATATGATAATTTTTTCAGTTCGTTCTCATCAGAGCTAGTATGTTATCTTTATTGTTGTATTTGATATTTACAAACACATACGAACGTAGTGTGTCCTGAAACCTCTGTTTAAGGAAATCCTTTATTTATAAATATTATCAGTCTGTGGAACACATTCATACTATGATTCATAGCATCTCTGTTCTGTTTTCTCGGTGGCAGTGATGATCTGTTCAGATTATCCGTACGAAGACATTTATAGTGAGGACTGAACTATGGATACAACTTCAGCCTGTGGTTGAAAAATATATTTTGATAGTCGTCCCATTTTTACCACAGTAATTACGCGAATATGGATCATCGTAAATAGTTCAAAATTTTACGTATAATATTCCGCTAAGAACATGATATGAACAGGCTGAATAGACAGTTCAAATTTTTAGGTACTGTCATCCCGTAAAAAGTGATTGTTGGGCGCATAACTGAGTATCAAATATACAGAGTGCAATTTCTTTGCTCTCGCAAATAAGTGCGCTTAAAAAACAAACCTTCTAGGAGATGGTTTTGACCCTAGGATTTCATTTTATTCGCTACCAGTCCCCAAATATAGTCTGAATATATTATGTATTCTTGACAGCATCGATAAATTTTGAAACCGATTTTCTTGGGATAGGTCCAGAATTGCACGAATTTGAATTATGTTTAAAATGGATCGAAAGGGTGAGTAATTCTTCCGTCCCCTCCCTACATCCACATCTACATGTATACTCTGTAGACCACCGAGAGGTGCATGACAGAGGGGTACGTCCCATTTTACCAGTTAGGCTTTCCTCCTGTTACATTCATATAAGGAGCACTGGAAGATTGATTGTTTGAACGCCTTTGTGCGTGCGGCAGTTATTCCAATCTTATCGTCACGATCACTATGTGAGAGAGAAGTATGGGCGTATTAGTTTATCCTTAGAGAAATCGTTTAAAGCTGGTTTCTGAAAGTTTTTTAATTGACTTTCTCGGAATAGTTTACAACTGTCTTCAAGATTCTGCCAGTGCAGTTCCTTGAGTACCTCTGTGACACTCTCTCACGGAGTAAACATGCCTATGATCATTCGTGCTGCCCTTCTCTGTATATTTTGAATATCCCCTGTTAGTCCCATCTGCTACGGGTCCCAAGCACTTCAGCAATATTCTAGAACCAGTCGCACAAACGACTTGTAGGGAATCTCTTTTGTATATAGATTGCTCTTTCACAGTATTTCACCAATAAAATGAAGTCTACAACCTGCTGCACCCACTACTGAACCTAAGTGTTCATACCATTTCATGTCCCTACAAAGTGTTACACTCAAGTATTTGTAAAAGTCACTACTGGTAGTGACTCATTGATATTGTGGTCGTACGGCACTAGGTTTTTTCGCTTTGTGAAGTGAAAAATCTTGCATTTCTGAACATTAAGGGGAAGTTTACAATCTCTGCACTACATCGAAATTTTATCAAAATCTGACTGACTATTTATGCAGCTTCTCTCAGATAGTACTTCATTACAGATAACCACATCATCTGCAAAAAGCCTGATATTACTATTAATGTTGTCTGCAAGGTCATTAATATATAACTTGAACGGCCAGGGTCCAAACACATTTCCCTGGGGCATACACGAAGCTTCTTCTACATCTGATCATCGATCTCCATCCAAGAGAACATGTGTCCTCCCTACGAAAAAGTCCTGAAACTAATCACAAATATCACTTGATACCCCATAGGATCGCACTGTTAACATTAAAAGCGTATGTGCGGTTCTAAGTCAAATACTTTTCGGCAATCAAGAAACACTGCATCTACCTGGTTGCCTCGATCCGAAGCTTACAGTAAGTCATGTGAGAAAAGTGCGAATTGGATTTCCCATGATCGATGTTTTGGAAATCCATACTGACTGGCATTGAGGAGATCATTCTGTTGAAGATATCTCATTACGTTTCAGCTCAGGATATGTTCCAAGATTCTACAACAAATCGATGTCAAGAATATTGGACGGTAGCTTTGTGAATCATTTCTACTACCTTTCTTGTAGATGGATGTAACCTGTGTATTTTTACAAGAGTTGAGCTTTTTTTATTTCTGGATCTGCGGCAGATTGTAGTTAAAAGAGGGGCTAACTCAGCCACAAATTCAGTGTAGAATTCCAGCGGGGCCTGGAGCTTTGCTCAGTTTTAACAATTTCAGATGTTTCTTAACGGCGGTGACACTAACAATAATAATAATGCATCAAACATTGCTCCCTTGACAACCAAACGCGTTTCATTGAGCGTCTCTCTGTCTATATCCCTATGTTTTGTTTTACACCTACTACGCAGTAATCTCTGTTCTTTTAGAAGTTTCTTTACGGTGACCGTATACAATGGCGGGTCCCTCCCATTATGAACTGCTCTACTGGGTACCTAACTGTTCAGTTCGTCGTCAAATAATTTTTTAAACTGAAGGTAGATTTCCTCTATATGCTCCTGTCCTCTGCTAAAGGTTTCAAGTTTCTCACAGAGATATGACACTACTGATTTTTTTATCTAGTTTTCTGAACATATACGTGGTATATCTTTCTGCATGTTCCAGTTGCCCTTTGTATTTTGATAATCATTGTTGACACAATCCTTTCATGGTCACTGATAATTATTCCAATGTTGACATCCTCAAAGAGGTCAGGTCTATTTGTTGCCGTTAGATCCAATATATTTCCATCATGAGTCGGGTTCCCAACGATCTGTTCCAGGTAGTTTTCAGAAAACAGATTTATAATGTTTCACAGGATGTTTTATTACGCTCACCACTAACAAAACTATAATTTTCTCAGTTAATTGTTGTATGATTAAAATCTCCACCAATGATTCCCTTCTGATTGGGGAACTTACTTGCAAGGGAACTAAGGTTTTCTCTAAAGTTTTCGGTTACATCAGCAGATGAGTCTGGTGGGCGATAGATGGATCTAAATATCATTTTATGCCAACCCCTGAAACTGAGTCTTGCCCAAACAATCTCACATGGAGCTTCACTTTCTATCTCGGTGGATTTCAGTACTGCGACCAACACACTACCTTAATTTCTCATTTGCCTGTCCTTTCGATATACACTTAAATTTTCCCCAAAGTCTCACTACTATCAATTTCAGATTTTAACCAGTATTCTCTACCTAGTATTATTTAAGCTTTACTGCTGGTTCGTGTTCGATTCTTGGTAGTGGCTTTTTTTAATTCGATATTTTTTTCGGTTCAACTGGTAATTTTCTAATGATCAGAATACCCCACTCATTGTGAAAACTTTCACAAATAGATGACTAGCAGGGATTAGGCAATAATTTACTTCCAGTTTATTTTTGTTCTTTACAACCATTGAAAAGAACTTTAAATATACATACTTTATTAATTATTAGTCACACACAAAATGTAGTTTTTGTGTTATTATTGAAAAACAAGAAATCGAAGAACTACATTATTTGTTTGGATACGATGACTTCGAGAAATCCGTTAGTTGCATCTGTGTTCTCCGTTGCGTATGTTTCTTTTCGTGCTGCTCAGACTTTTGAAGTTTATGGGACGTGCCTGTTGACGACAACAATAATTTCGTCATAATCTTTAAGATACTCGTTGTTATTAAAATTTTATGTGAGGTTTTTTTATGAGTAAAAGATAATGAGATATATGTTGAAATGCAAGAAAAATATGACAAAGAGGGTAATCGAGGAGTCATTTTCTGACCAGTAGTACGTCAGCTTTTGAGGACTCAGTAAATAACCTTACCTTTTAGCTAGACTCGGTGCTCGGTGTTTTCGTTTGTATGCTGGCATTAAGCTCCAATACATGACTGTTGATTATTTTCATAAGACACCGATTGTGGGTAAATGAGCTGCAGCTATAAAGGTTCACAATCGATTGTAGACATTTGTAGTTTTATACAGGAATTATAAACAAGAAGTGCGCTTACATCTGACACTTTATTTCGAGTATTCATCTATAATATGTGAACTTACGACAAAATTAATTACCACTCTAACCTGCAAGTCAGTGGCTTATTTTTCTTTGGGTACCGTTAGAACGCTCGTTTCGCGATCGATTCACGACACCCAGTATCTTATTATACTAATTACGTGTCTCTAGATGAAACTGTCGCTTGTGCTTAAGCAGCTTGTATTTATTTGTTAGATTTACACCAGTACTTTAGTTGCAGCATTAATAGAATATGTTGAAACCATTGAACGAGACCATTAGAATGAAGCCTCCACTCTCGAGAAAACCGCCACCAATCCGCCACGACATACAGTTGTCACCATTGTATCGACTTGACAAAATCATTGGGCGTGAACGGTCACAAGGCGTGTTCGAACATCGTGGTGGAGCGTAGCTCCCAACGATTCGTAACAAAGGGTATAGGAAAAGATTTCTTTTTTCTGTCCCGTCAACGAATAAGTTCCAGGATGTGTGCCCATGTCTGTCGACTAAACGTCTGTCGGCTTGATCTGGTGTAATCAAGGATACTTTAAGTGACTCACAATTCCTTTCCGTAGTCTAATGCACGAAATTTTGTTTTATGTAGGCTTATTTTCCATTCCATTGAGTCATAAATGTCAGAATAATTATGCTTGTAGTGTAGCGTCTTAACATTCAATACTGTCTACATTCAATGAAACTATGACAAAAGGGATGGATAAAAAGAAAGTATCATTCGTGAACACGATTAGCTTAGTGTATAACACAGTGGTGAAACGTGCAAAGCAGTTTGAAAATCCGTTTGCAATGTCCACTGCAGAAAAAATGCCTGAGTTTTTATTCTGGCTGTAATCGTCGCAGATAACACTTTTCCTCTCAGCTTCCGTTTCGTGTAAGATATGCTAGTTACACATGTGACTGTGTGTTAGTAGTGCTAACCTGTTATGGTATCTACCAGACAGCAAAGCTTTGCACTTGAGAATAACGAATAGGCGAGGTAACTCTCGAATTCCGACACCGACTTTGCAACTACAAACAAATAAGTAATTACAATTTCAGAAAAGCTGGATGATTTATTTAAGAGAAGGTGCTTCAAAATATGAACACATAGTCGTCTGTGCTACTCGTATTGAGACACGTCACACATTTCCCCATCATGACCCGGTTACATTTATAAGAGGTTGGAAGGAGAAGACACCTTTCTAGCGCGAAGTACTATAACGGGTTTTCTAGGATGGCTGGATCAGATCGGCGATTATCTGCTGAAGCATCTACAGAAATACTCCGCAAGCCACAGTATGATGCATGGTGGAGGGTACCATGTACCATTATTAGTCATCCTTTGCTGTTCAACTCGCAAATTGAATAGTGAAAAATGACAATCTATGTGTCTGCATGATCCTTAGTTTCTTGTATCTTATCTTCGTTGTCCTTAACGTGAATTGTATGTTAACGGCAGTAGAATCGTGCGGCAGTCAGCTTCTGATGCCGACTCTCAAATTTCCTCACTAGTGTTCCTCGGAAAGAACATTGCATTCGCTCCTGGGACTCTTCTTTGAGCTCCGGAAACATCTACATAACACAAGTGTTGTCGAACCTAACGATAACAAATCGAGCGACCCACCTCTGAACTGCTCCGACGTCTTCCTTTAATCCGACCTGGTACAGTTCGCAAACTCTCGAGCAGTACTCAAGTACACATCGCACCAGCGTCTTATATGCGGTCTCCATTACATATGAACTACACTATCCCAAAATTCTCCCTGTAAACCAAAGTCAACCATGCTCCCTTCGTGCCATAGCACCACATCTTCGTTCCATTTCATATCTCTTTGCAACGCTATGCCCAGTCATTTTTAAAGGTCCTTGCATATTTTCTGCTATTGTAAACAATTCACCTTTGCCGTACTAGGACAAAGATGAACTAGACTTGCCTTAGTGTTGTGAAAACTCTATAATTTTCTTGCATAGCGTGAATATTGCTTAACATATTTTTTACCTCTTGTGAACTCGTCCACTTAGCAAGCATTGGTCCACCAACAAAGTTTTGACGTCCTGTCTTATCAGCATTTTGTGATGACACTGGTATCTTGCATTTTTGTGGTAACACACTTGGCTTTAGTTGCTGCATCGTTTTTATGATGAACCTTTTGTTTACGATTTGTCTTAGCCTAAGAATTTATTCTTCATATTATTTCCTGATTTTCTGTAATGATTTTTTTGCTGCAAATGCGTAGGATAAGAGACTTTGCTACACTGCCTTTATGATTAAATACTTTTAGTGTTTATTTGTTTATGATAAAGAATTACAGTAAAGCTATAATTCTTTATCATAAACAAATAATTGATGTAGATGAAGATGAAATGAGAGATATGATACTGCGTGAAGAGTTTGATAGAGCACTGAAAGACCTAAGTCCAAACAAGGCCCCGGGAGTAGACGACATTCCATTAGAACTACCGACAGCCTTGGGAGAGACAGTACTGACAAAACTCTATCATTTGGTGAGCAAAATGTATGAGACAGGCGATATACCATCATACTTCAAGAAGAATATAATAATTCCAATCCCAAAGAAAGCAGGTGTTGACAGATGTGAAAATTACGAAACTATCAGTTTAATAAGTCACGGCTGCAAAATACTAACGCGAATTCCTTGCGGACGAATGGAAAAACTGGTAGAAACTGACCTCGGGGGAGATCAGGTTGGATTCTGTAGACATATGGGAACACGTGAGGCGATACTGACCCTACGAATTATTTTAGAAGTTAGAGTAGGAAAAGGCAAACCTACGTTTCTAGCACTTGTAGACTTAGAGAAAGCTTTTGAGTATGTTTACTGGGATACTCTCTTTCAAATTCTGAAGATGGCAAGGGTAAAATACAGGGAATGAAAGGCTATTTATAGTTTGTACAGAAATCAGATGGCAGTTATAAGAGTCGAGGGACATCAAAGGGAAGCAGTGGTTGGGAAGGGAGTGAGACAGGGTTGTAGCCTCTCCACGATGTTATTCAATCTGTATACTGAGCAAGCAGTAAAGGAAACAAAAGACAAGTTCAGAGTAGGTATTAAAGTCCATGGAGAAGAAATAAGAACTTTAAGGTTCGCCGATGACATTGTAATTCTGTCAGAGACAGCAAAGGGCTTGGAAGAGCAGTTGAAATGAATGGACAGTGTCTTGAAAGGAGGATATAAGATGAACATCAACAAAAGCAAAATGAGGATAATGGAATGTAGTCGAATTAAGTCAGGTGATGCTGAGGGAATTAGATTTGGAAATGAGACACTCAAAGTAATTATGGAGTTTTGCTATTTGGGGAGCAAAATAACTGATGATGATAGAAGTAGAGAGGATGTAAAATGTAGACTGGCAATGGCAAGGAAAGTGATTCTGAAGAAGAGAAATTTGTTAACATCGAGTATTGATTTAAGTGTCAGGAAGTTGTTTCTGAAAGTATTTGTATGGAGTGTAGTCATGTATGGAAGTGAAAGATGGACGATAAATGGTTTGGACAAGAAGAGAATTGAAGCTTTTGAAATGAGGTGCTACAGAAGAACGCTGAAGATTAGATGGGTAGATCACATGTGAGGAGGTACAGAGTAGGATTGGGGAGATGAGGAGTTTGTGGCACAACTTGACTAGAAGAAGGGATCGGTTGGTAGGGCATGTTATGAGGCATCAAGGGATCACAAATTTAGTATTGGAGGTCAGCGTGGAGGGTAAAAATCGTAGAGGGCGACCAAGAGATGAATACACTAACAGTTTCAGAAGGATGTAGGCTGCAGTACGTACCGGGAGATGAAGAAGCTTGCACAGGATAGAGTGGCATGGAGAGCTGCATCAAACCAGTCTCAGGACTGAAGACCACAACAACAACAACGATAAGGAATTAGGCTGCATTGCTTTTCTTAACATTCTGTAGTTTAGGAGAGCTCACTTTGGGTAAGCATTTAGAGTTAGAGGCTATAAATAAGGTAAATGTCATGACATAATAGAATTATCAAAAACTGTGTATAGGAAGAAAGTATGTGGCAAATGTAAGAGATGAATCTATAAATGAGAAATAAATGTGACTGTAATGTGGAAATACGAGTATGGGCAGATTGAATAACCATTGTTTTATGCGACAATAATGATGTGATTATGAAATGGAGCAAATTGATATTTTTGGCAGGTAAATTGATGTGAAAGGTATTATTATATGATTATGATGTGCTGGCAAGCAAATTGAAATAAAAGATGTTATGAGAAAAGATCAAGGTTTCGGAGGAAGTATGCTGAAAGTACAGAGGGTAGAAACGTCATCAGTACAGTAGAACAGTACGTGACCCTAAAATAAAATATCTGACAGACTGACAAAAAATTTGATTTCAAAAAGCATTTACTTTTTTTGAAATGAACCATGATACATTTCTTATTTATCTTTATTTCATGTCTACATACCTTCTTCCTCTTACGTTGTGTGTACGTTTTTCTCGTATGTATTTTTATTATCACTGTTCGTATGTTTTTTACTTGTTACTGGTTAGTTTTGAGTAATTTAACATTTTCCGTAACAGAACATCTATTACTCTATGAACACTAGATTTTCTCATACATTTTCATGGCCATTTGTCAACATCAGAAGAGAATGATGTTTTGTTAGTTGCTTCTTTTGTTAACCTTACGTTGTATCTGGCATAGATAATCCTATAATTCTTTGTGAATGTGGATCTTCCCTGATTACACTGACTCATGTAATCTACAAGGATTCACGTTTTATACAATTGCTTCATCTTACATTCAGTGCTCTTGTACTATTTCATATATCTGCTAGGATTAAGGTCACCTTTTAGGAAGACAATATTGTATGTGCTGTTAACACAGCCTGTTTTTAATGCAATTCACAAATTCAGTGACTTATAACGGATTTAAATAAGTTTTGAACACACTTAATGGAAATATTACAATTGAGTTTGTCATCGAAACTTCAACTGAACATATGAGTTGTCTGTGGAAAATTACCCCCATGAGCCTGCTCATATTTGATTCTACGTTTACTGCCAATCTTCCGAGTACACTCGGCGATGGACATTCAGTTGCCAAACAGGATGCCACTAAGCCTGAATTTAATGCTCTCCACGCTCATTTGCTTTGCTCACCTGTGGGTTTAGTGCTATAGAATCACAGACCTCAACAGTGGTCGTACCTCAAGAATTATGTCACTGCTGTGCAAGTGGCATAACTTTTCTTAGCCACGAGATGAATGACAAGAGACATTAATGGTATCTTTGTTGGTGTTTAGGGATGCAACATTTTACCTTTACCTAGCCCCAGGATTAATGATATGAGACATTAAAGCAACTCTTCGATGATTATGAGTGGTAATATTTCCCTACAAACTACAAAACTCTTCAAACAGTGTGTCTGCTTCCTCCTGTGCAAAGACAGTCTTCATACCTTAAACACCAATCAGAACATTCTTTTCTACATTTTGTAGCCTAGATCCCAACAATTGTAAAGTTATTTGTAATTGTAACTTATTTTACTTACTTCCTTGCAATTTTTTATGAAACATTCATTCTCCTTGCCTCACCACAGTTAAGACAATCCTTATGAATTTTTTTTCTGCGGGGCAGGGTATAATGAAGCAAGGTTCTCGAATGTTTTCTGCTATTGTAGATAAGTGACCAATACAGAACTGCAACGAAGATGGATGAGCGCACTGTAAGAGTAATGAATAACATAACTGGTTCTGTGTTCAGTTTTATCCGTGGTTGATTTGCATGTCAGTCTGTTGTGCAGCGCTGGGAAGTTCTTATTTGAGTCATAGAAGCGAGCAGTTGAGTTATTGATGGAGAGAGAGATCTGTATTGGTGAATCTGGGAGACACTGTCTGGAATATTTTGTTGAGGATAGGAAAACTGACATATAATATTTTCTTGCTCTTTGGATTCATGAAGATTTTGGAATAATTGTAGGTATGTTTGTCATTTTTCTAATGAGAGACTTTCGTAATTGTTAGAGGCATCATAAGTTGTGCAGTCTTTTTCTCAATAATCAGTGTTTGATTTCTCAAAAAATATTTCGTTTAAAGTAGAACCCAATGTCATAAAACCTACTGAACTCTTTCCTACCTGAACCTACTGAACCTACTGAATTCTTTTAGGAATAGAAAAGCAACTGGAATCACTCAATAGAGGAAAGTCCACTGGACCTGACGGGATACCAATTCGATTCTACACAGAGTACGCGAACGAACTTGCCCCCCTTCTAACAGCCGTGTACCGCAAGTCTGTAGAGGAACGGAGGGTTCCAAATGATTGGAAAAGAGCACAGGTAGTCCCAGTCTTCAAGAAGGGTCGTCGAGCAGATGCGCAAAACTATAGACCTATATTTCTGACGTCGATCTGTTGTAGAATTTTAGAACATGTTTTTTGCTCGAGTATCATGTCGATTTTGGAAACCCAGAATCTACTATGTAGGAATCAACATGGATTCCGGAAACAGCGATCGTGTGAGACCCAACTCGCTTTATTTGTTCATGAGACCCAGAAAATATTAGATACAGGCTCCCAGGTAGATGCTATTTTTCTTGACTTCCGGAAGGCGTTCGATGCAGTTCCGCACTGTCGCCTGATAAACAAAATAAGAGCCTACGGAATATCAGACCAGCTGTGTGGCTGGATTGAAGAGTTTTTAGCAAACAGAACACAGCATGTTGTTATCAATGGAGAGAGGTCTACAGACGTTAAAGTAACCTCTGGCGTGCCACAGGGGAGTGTTATGGGACCATTGCTTTTCACAATATACAGTATATAAATGACCTAGTAGATAGTGTCGGAAGTTCCATGCGGCTTTTCGCTGATGATGCTGTAGTATACAGAGAAGTTGCTGCATTAGAAAATTGTAGCGAAATGCAGGAAGATCTGCAGCTGATAGGCACTTGGTGCAGGGAGTGGCAACTGTCCCTTAACATAGACAAATGTAATGTATTGCGAATACATAGAAAGAAGGATCCTTTATTGTATGATTATATGATAGCGGAACAAACACTGGTAGCAGTTACTTCTGTAAAATATCTGGGAGTATGCGTGTGGAACGATTTGAAGTGGAATGATCATATAAAATTAATTGTTGGTAAGGCGAGTACCAGGTTGAGATTCATTGGGAGAGTCCTTAGAATATGTAGTCCATCAACAAAGGAGGTGGCTTACAAAACACTCGTTCGACCTATACTTGAGTATTGCTCATCAGTGTGGGATCCATACCAGATCGGTTTGACGGAGGAGATAGAGAAGATCCAAAGAAGAGCGGCGCATTTCGTCACAGGGTTATTTGGTAAGCGTGATAGCGTTGCGGAGATGTTTAATAAACTCAAGTGGCAGACTCTGCAAGAGAGGCGCTCTGCATCGCGGTGTAGCTTGCTCGCCAGGTTTCGAGAGGTATCAAATATATTGCTTCCCCCTACTTATACCTCCCGAGGAGATCACGAATGTAAAATTAGAGAGATTAGAGCGCGCACGGAGGCTTTCAGACAGTCGTTTTTCCCGCGAACCATACGCGACTGGAATAGGAAAGTGAGGTAATGACAGTGGCACGTAAAGTGCCCTCCGCCACACACCGTTGGGTGGCTTGCGGAGTATAAATGTACATGTAGATGTAGAACTCACGGGTCCAGTATGACCAACTGGTCAACACTTTAAATAAGAGGTGACAACTAGGTCAATCACTGAATACTAAGTGATAAACGGACCTAGAAGGAACTCTAATTGTACCATTTCTATGTATATTTATAATATTAACATGTAAAATGGAAAGCATATTTATTATGTAATTCTAGTAAAATGCTATAAACCATGTTCCAATTTAAAAGTGACTATCCGAACGCTCAAATAGTGAAAAATCGGATGAACTGAACTACGAATTGGAACGACATAAAAGTGTGAATAGTTAACTGTGCAAGAACGCAACATGTGTGACTGTGTTTAACAGTGGAAGACTGTTCGGAAAGTATAGTGAACAAAAGACTAAAAATTAATAGCTCAAATGGTGTGCCTTTCCCAGAAAACAATTTAGATGCGAAACATGATAGACATTCATAGTATGGATAAATGTTTCGGCGTAGAAGTCAGACTTCTGATAAACGGAACCATAGCAGTGGACTGTGAAAATACGCTATAGGTAGCGCACAGCGAACTGTGGTTTCCGGACCGGCAGATGCACGCTAGAAGCGACGCCGGCCAAGTGATATGAAGCGAAAAGTGTCACCGCGACATACTCAACTGAACACTCACCATAGTGACAGTGCGTACTGCGATCAAGTGAATACTTGGCTTAAAACTACAGTTATGTTAAATCAGTGTAAAATGTGTGAGTTCGTACCAGAACTTGTTTAAAGACCTGGAACTCGTTCGTTCGTACATTCTTACAATGGACCGTAGTGTAATGGCGGCTGCAGTGTAACACGTGTTAAGTTCGGATCGCGAAATTTAGTTGAATTCGAAGGTGTTCTCGCAGGTGGTGTTGTCTAGTACAAGTGGAAATCGTGTAAACAACAGTGTTCTGTGCAGTAGCGCTATTATTTTTCTGTGCTCCACCAATATCTTCGAGAAAATGGTAAACAGAAGAGTCAACAGCAGCGCGTCCAGCAGCGGGGAAGCAGCAGGTGCGGCGGGCCCGCTCTTGGCCGAAGGTGCGGCCGCGGCTACCGGTATAGCGGAGCTGGTCCGCTCTGAGGTAAACGCTGCGCTTCGCGATAAAAAAAATCTCGATCTGATAGCAGGCACTATATCAGATACTGTAACGGCAGCAGTATTGGCCAAAATGCGTGAAACTGTTGAGGCCAATACTGCCGAAATTACAGCACTAAAAAAGTCTGTGTCTGAATACGAGAAAAAGGCACGAGAGTTGGAAGTGAAACTATCAGCCGCAACTGACGAGCTAGAACAGTACCAAAGGCGAAATAGTCTACGACTGTTTGGAGTAGTAGAAAATAAGGAAGAAGACACGGACAACCTGCTTATACAGGTTGCGCGTGAAAAACTAGGCGTTGAAGTGACCAAGGCAGACATTGACAGGAGCCATCTGGTGCGACGAAAACTACCAGGTGCCACCAAACCTCGTCCAATAATAATTAAATTTGTCTCGTACCGAAAAATGGCAGAGATCTTAACACAGAAGAAGAAGTTAGCAAGGACAGGGCTTACAATAAGGGAAGATCTGACACACGAACGGCTAAAGATTTTAAACAGTGCCATATCCCATTTCGGTCTTCAGAATGTGTGGACTCAGGATGGCAGAGTAATCATTAAGACAGCAGCTGGAAAGAAGACAGTCACAAACATGACAGAACTGAATAGTATCAAGTGAAGCTACTCGAGCCAAAAGTGCAAACTTAACACCATTTGCAAATTGTAACAGCCCTATACTCAGATATAGTCTTGTAATTGTATCAATTTTTTAATTATACCCATATTTGTACCTTCAACTAATTGTTTTTGTAACTGTATTAACTTTTCACTATTTTTTTGTGTCTGTAGCTCTAACCATTACTTAATTTTAGTTACTGTTAATACTTTCTTCATTTTCTCAGTTTATTCTCTTCCGTCCTGAAATAGTTCTATTGCAATTATTGGTCTCTCCTTTAGTTCATTAATCACCCATCTCTTCGGTTTAAATTGTTCATAACAAAAATCACTATCAGTATCACTTTAGCAAATTTCAATCTAATTGTAGCTTCCTATGATAATCACTACCAGTATCACTTTAGTAAATTTCCATTTAATTTTAGCTTCCTACGATAATCTATTAATTATTAAGCTTACTTCTCTCTGCTGGCAGCATCGGCCTCTTAAATCACTCCCTTTTCCCTTATTTCCACCCTAAGCTGTTTCAAATACGCTAATTACATTTCTCCTCTTACGACATAGGATACACAGTGACACACAGCTGTCACTATTTTGGTCATATTCTCCTTGCACCGAATACCACTAATCCATTTTCTATACTCCCGCAACCTCAGGAAATCTCTAGCAGTCGCCTTTCTTTCGGCACTCGCGGTGTCACAAACAGGGCGCGCAAAATCTCGGACACCCCTGTGTTATGTCACTCGGCGGAAGCAGCAGCCAGCGCCCCTCGCGGCAGGTAGTGCCTAACAAAGGGACAAACCAATCTGCCACCCTACTCCAGGCTGCTCAGCGGAACGCGTCAGAGCTTTTAGCAGCTCACTGCAACATCCAGTCTTTACCTGCACATTATGAAGAACTTAGCCTCCTCTTCAACCAACTAAACTGCCACGTAATCCTCTTATCCGAAACGTCGTTGAAACCACACATATCCTCTGCATCTTTTCATCTCCCAGGGTACACATTTCTTAGGGCAGACAGATCAAAAAAGCGAGGTGGCGGGGTCGGCGCTTATATACGAACAGATCTCAAAGCGAAAGTCTTATGTACGTCAAATCCTGCTGAAGAAAAAGAGGCTGAATTCATGTTCATTGAAATAAATATACAGAGTCGGAAATTCTTGACTGGCGTCGTGTACAAGCCGCCAAAAATAAGCTCAATGAGTTCCTTCCAGTTGGAATTACATTCACTTCAGTGTCAATACGAACATGTCATCGTAATGGGTGACTTGAACATAGACCTGCTAAGAGACACTCCCTCCGCAATAAACCTAAGAAGACTGTTTAGTTGCAATAGCATGAACATTCTTCCATTACAACCTACACACCATACGGCGCACAGTCATACTCTTATAGACGTAATCGCAACGAAACAGACTGACAAAGTAAGAGATGTTGGTCAAACATCGGCCCCTGGCCTCTCAGCACATGATGTAATATTCCTGGCCTACTCTGTGCAGCCCCCAAGGATCAAATCGCGTTACATAACTTGTAGGAACATGAAACGTATTGACCTTGACGCTCTAACAGCCGATTGCTCAGAAATCTCATGGCATCAAATAATCAGAAAACCTACAATCGACGGCAAAATTAATGAACTTGGTGATAAACTCACTGCCCTCTATGACAAACATGCACCTGTGCGCACAATCCGTGTGAGAAAATCTCCTGCTCCATGGCTGACAGCTGAATTACGTCAAATGATGACTAATAGGGATGCTGCCCACAGGCGTTTCAAGGCAGATCCGAAACCCGAGCGTTTTGAAGAATATAGAAACCTACAGAACAGAGTGAAACAATGCATTTGCAATGCTAAAATCAGGCACGCTCGCTCTGTTGTATGCAGCGATCTGACGCTCACGACTCAATGGAAGAATCTCCGTAGCTTGGGGGTCGGAAAGGTAAAATCGGAAACTACTTTTCATGTGTCAGCTAACGAATTAAATGAATTCTTCTCTGCACCTCTGAATACCAGCACAGCTGATAATTACCGTCCACAAGAATCCCCAAACAAGATAACTAACAACGATACCTTCCATCTAAAACATGTAACAACAAATACGGCAAGAAAAGCAATAATGAGAATCTCTTCTGATGCAATAGGCAACGACAGTATCGGTATAACCATTATCAAGAATGTTGCCGATATCTTAGTACCTGTCTTAACTGACATATTTAATTTTTCCCTCGTGAACGGAATATACCCCACTGCATGGAAAAGAAGCCTAATTCGATCCATCCCTAAGATCGGAAACCCGCAACTGCCTAGTGATTACCGACCAATTAGCATACTGCCTGCTGTTTCCAAAGCACTTGAATATATTGTTCATGACCAAGTCACTGAACACTTGCATGAATTCAGCCTATATGACAAATTTCAATCCGGTTTCCGTAAACATCACAGCACAAACACTGTTCTAATTAAAGTAACTGATGACCTGAAATATGCCATCGACAATCGAAAGGCAACAATATTGACACTACTGGACTTCAGCAAAGCTTTTGACACTGTTAACTTTGACATATTGCTCAGAAAAATGCAACAGCTTAATTTCTCTGATAGTGCAATGAGATGGTTTCAAAGCTACTTAAAAGATAGACAGCAATGTGTTGTCTGTGTAAATGAAAAATCTTCCTGGAAACATGTTTCCTCGGGAGTGCCACAAAGATCAATCTTAGGACCACTTTTGTTTTCTTTATATGTCAACGATATATCGTCGGTTCTGTCCTCCTGTAAATATCATTTCTATGCTGACGACCTCCAGCTCTACCTAAGCGTCAGACCTGAAGATGTAAACACTGCAATCGCTCAGATGAATGTTGATCTGTCTTCAGTAGAGTCATGGGCGAAAAACCTGGGGCTTAAACTAAATGCAAAAAAGACGCAAGTAATCTTAATAGCCCATCAGAAATTAATAAGTTCAGATTTCCGCGAACAGCTACCTCCCATTCTGCTCGACGGTACTCCAATACCATATCAGAAAACAGTGAAGAACTTGGGTGTAACTTTGAATGAGCATCTCAACTGGGCGGAGAATACAGTCGCAGTGTGCCGAATGACACCTGCTTGCCTCTATGCTCTCAAAAAGTTTCGGAACGTATTTCCACAGGACTTGAAACGCCAGATCGTTAAGCACTCGTTCTACCGGACCTCCACTATTGTGATGTGATTCAACAAGGCATGAGTAGTGAAAACAAAAGACGGCTAGAGCTAACCATGAATGCCTGTGTGCGTTACACCTGCAAAATTCGCCAATATGATCATATTAGTGCTTCGTACTCCGAGCTAGGGTGGCTGCGGCTGGACAAATTGCGTGACTACCACACTCTGTGTCTACTCCACCGACTCCTCGTCGCGCAAGCACCCCAGTACCTTGCTTCAGAGATTAAAAACCTGTCATTCCATCATAATCGAAACATGAGGTCACTCTTATTTGGTATCCTAACTGTGCCCACTCACAAAACAAAAACTTTTGCAAACTCCTTCTCAGTTGCCGCTGTCTGCCTCTGCAACAAACTGTCCCTTACCTTGCGCAAAATTCAATCTCCTGCTGCTTTTAAGAAGATGTTGAAGCATTTCCTACTATCATCCTCATAAAGTTCTCCACAAAATTAATGCACAAGGGCAATCCCCTCATCTGTCAAATAGCAAAGCTAGCGTCTCCTATCTTGCTCCTGAGATGCCTTCCTCTTCATCTATCTCTATTAGCCTCACAATCTTCTTTTCCTTTATATTTCCTTCATTATGTTTCATCATGTCTCTATTCTTCTCCTCCCTTCACCATGAGTCTCCCTCACACTCCCTGCTGCCAGCACTCCTATCTAAAATCTGTTTCTTCAATAATGTCTAATTATAACAGTACTTATGATCTAAGAATATAAACTCTATATGTACGTATTTTTCCAGGTGTACCTTTCAAATTGCTTATTTCACTTTTTGTACTAGATGTAGTTTAACATGCCTACTAAAACATATGAATGTAAAACAAATAGAATGCCTGGTTAGATGTAAGAGAGGGTCTGATGGCCCTAATCTTGCCAGGTTAAATAGATCAATAAATAAATAAATAAACAGTGAGCACGAGTGACTGTGGAGTGTTTGGGAAACTAATGAATTTTCTTCCAACACTTACAGCAGGTATATTTACTTTATTATGCTGATGAACTGATGAACTGATACTCGGTGGAATGTTTACATGTTGCGCGAAGCGGCGAGCGATCGGCGGTTGTCTCGTCCACGCAGTGGGCGCGGCGCCACGCCCACCGACCGGCAGCTGTTCGCGCCTACGTCTCCGTTTGGGCCAACGAACCGGCGCCGGCTGCTACAAGCGGTCACATACGCTATCGTCTACGTCAGCAGCGACACATCGCCAGACCAACAACAAACCGCCGTCGGCAACGTTTACTTCGATCCAAAAATGTTGTAGTCGACGATGAACTGATATACCATGTAAAATTGTAACAGTCAAAAACACAAAGCCTAATACAACTATCTGTACAAAAAATGGACTGTTGTACGTTATGTAATTTCGTGTTTTAATGATGATTTTTTATAATGTAAATGTATACGTATATATTTGTCTGTTAATTTGTGTGTAGGTGTTACACATTCAATGTAAATCAAAATTAAGCGTAATAACAACAATCCGAAGACTCTGGGCGGGGTTTTTTGGCCCGTTTTTTTCCCTTACGCCTGTAACCCGAATGGGGTCTGTAAGATACCGGATTGTTCCTATTCATAACAAAACGGAAAGACAGATGGGTCTGATAGAGGTATTCACCTGTAATTGTGAACTATGTATGACAACCACAATTGTGTAGTGAACAGAGTATTGAACAGTGAATTGAAATAGGTGGGCCAAACATAAACTTTTAACCGTCCACAAAACTGAACTAAATATAAAACCGTAGTGAATCTGTATATAAACAGTGGACTTTATTACGTACACCCTCACTAGGGGGCGCAGGTGACGGTACGTCACATAAATATTGACATTTTTAGCAGTTGTAAATCGTAGTTTACGTATTTTATGAATATAATTAGTGTAAAAGATATAGTTAATGTTCTTGAAACAACTGATATGCAGCGACAGCATCTTTATTTAATGTCTATGAAAATAAAAAAGGGTCGAAAGAGACGCGATTGTACGGCCGAGGAGGAAGGACGTATTTTGTGGTACACACACTGTTTTGTTTCGCTATACGGAAGGCAGCCATTGAGCGGCTGCGCATATTTTATGTAAGTTATTCGTATTTATTGCTAAAATAAACTTGTTATTATTATTACAAAATGAATTTCTTTGTAATAGTTGTCACATCAAATGCTCTCAGTGGCTAATTATTTTTAATAAGCATTTTTTCAGTAATTTGCGCTGCAAGAAGCTCATCTTCCGATGCAGCCTCTGGTCGCCATTACGCGCCGAAGTAGTAATTTAATTTTCAGTGTTAACAGTAACTTTAAATGCGAGAGATTTCGTTATAAGAACCTTTTTAAATTGCAACAGATAATAAACTTCCGTTAAAGTTCATGTTTTTAAACTGTACAGATTCCATGAATTCAGTAAGTTTTATCTTGGCCGCTCCACGGCAACAATCGAAATTCTCTCAAGCCTTGCTTTACAATCAGTAAATAGAAATTAACAAAATTACATTCAATTCAGTTAACGGCAACTGTGTTTTAGTCATCACGTTCAAAGTCTAAAGTTGGTACATGAATAACTGATTCCCTTCAAGAACCCGTTTCATATTTACTTATGCACGTAAATGAAAGTGATAAGAAAAGACAATATCCCTGAGAGAAAGAATCATGCTGATAAATTAAAAATAAAAATATATAAAACATATATATATATATATATATATGTAATTTCCTTTGTATGCGACGCAACGAATGACAACGACGTCACAGCTGCCACATGATAGTTCTGTAGTAGCCCCAAGGGAGATAGTTGCAGTTAAAAAACCAAATGGGGATATTCAGTTGGTAAATAAAATAAATAAAAATATTAGAAATTTTGTTCATCCGTATGATGGTCCATTTAAAAATCAGGCAGTTCCTCATTCTGCGATAGTACTAGTGGAAGAAGTAAATTTAGATAAAGTTGTGGGAAAATACCACTTGACTGAAGTAAAACAGTATGCCTTTTCCTGTATACATAAATCTACTGATGAGGAACAGGATACCAATATAGTTATGAAGAGTGTTGATGAGAACAATTTGAATAAAATATTTACTGTACATCCATTCCAAAACGTAAGTGAAAACCATGAAAGGGACATTGATTTAGAACCCAAAAAAGAGAGAAGAATGTTGATGTTAATTACTGAGGAGTTACACGAAAGTAGGTCTAAGGATGCTGTTAGAAAGTGTATGCAAGAAAACCCTAAAAGAAGAGTTCTGGGATGTAAAACTAAGAAACATAACGTTACTAGGAAATATGTTAAATATCGAAGTAGGCTTATGCTTAAAAGAATATCGGCTTAATCGACATATAACCCTCAAAATTAAGGAGTTTGAAATTGAGGTGAGAAGACCTCGTGCTTATAAGAAGAGAGTGAACTTTTCTTTTTGAATGAGGTGAATTTACTCATTCAAGCTACCCAGCACAGCAATGAAGATACACTGCCATAGTTTAGTTTAATCTGCTAATAATAGTTCAATTGTTGATGGCTTTTTAAAATATTAGTAAATAAGATAATGTACTGTGGTTATGTTGTTAAAGAATCAGAGCTATTTCGCATTTAAAGAGGATAGCTATAAGTTCTAAGATGACTGCTACAACTATGGACAGTATGGGTCATTAAAAACCGTGAGTGATGTTCGGACTATAGTACGGTTGTGATCATCCTTATAGATATGTAAAAACTGAGAGGAGGCGATGATGCCTATGGTTAACCAAAGTATCAGAACAATCGTTTATTATTGATTTGTTAGAATAATGTTAAACGAGGTACTGGTGAGTGTGTAAATAAAACAGAGTTTAAAGTCATATCGTGAACCAGTTTCTAACAGATGGAAGTGAGCAGGAGGGTCCGTAATGTATCAAAATTAATTTTCAACAGTTTCATGTCTTTCCCTAAATGACGTGGTCGCTTCAGTCTATTATGATAATGCAAAATTTCGTAAAGCAGATAAACGGTCTAAAAATTGCTTTATTTTTTGTAACTAAAGTCAGTGTGTGTGTTTGTGTGTGTGTGTGTGTGTGTGTGTATATATATATTCTACAAAAACCAGTTTTGTAACCAGCTGTACAAGTGTTCACCGAGAAGCAGCAAATACTATGTATACGGCGGTGGCTGACAGCAGCAACGTGAGACAGAGATCATATTGTGCAAGCTGACCGCTCTGCAACGAAACGGGTGCCGCAAGAAATTATAATTGATTGTTACAGAACAACAGTAGCGCCCTATTTTTGTCTAGATTTGAGGTACAGCTACGATTTTGTGGAAAAGAGCAGTCATCACCATCGAACTTGAGTCGGTAAAACGACTTTTTGTTACTGTATGTGGGTCGTCACACGTTATGTGTGCCCCTATCGATACTTCTCTATCAGAATTCGGTATCGACTATCAGGGCAGTTGGACATTTTCCGTGAATTTTGTTGGAAAGTGTTCCAAGCTTTTTATGGGTGGATTTAGATTTTTAAACGCAAGATTAGATAATGCAGTAACGATACTACGCCACAATAAGTCGAACTGCTTGATGAATTTTATTGGAATGTAGCTCCATGTAACATTGTTTTGTACTTGACCTTTGATCAACCAATCTTTGAGCAACGGGCTTGTTGTAGCGTTGCAGGTACGCTACGATAACTTGAAGACAGATATTTGTTTGTCGTAGATACGACCGTAAATGAAAGTTTTAATGTTAGTCATTGTGTCTGACGAGGTCCTCTTTTGTTGTCTGTAATTGTCCGTTGCACTCGCCAAAGGATTTTGATGATACGTGTAATTAGAAGATTTTGGGATGGGCACACTCTAAGGTAGTTGAATGTTAGATCGTTGTGTAGATTTGTGGAGGATAGTGTTACTGAGAGATCGTACCTTATTGTGTTTAATAATGGAGCATCTTTGTGCAGTATTTTTTCATCGATGAATTAAGTTCAGGAACAAACAGGTTGTAATTGAATTGTGACTACCAGTGTATTTACTCTGTACTCGTTGTTAGTGATGCAATTATAGAGATACCCTTGCCCTATCTGAACGATTTGAAGACGGAAAATCGAACTGCTGCCATTATTATGGTTGTAAGGGACGAGTGACATTCAGTTACGTTTATAATGGGTACGCGAAAAGCTAACACCTGAAGTGGTTTAGTTTTGAAAATCTGATTTTAAGTTGAGCTTGAAAGTAGCCTTGGCACGTAGATTTTATATTGAGTTTTCATTTTTAATTCTATCTCGTTTAGGGTGGGAATTAGCTTTCAGATCACTCGCTCACATCGGCGTCTGCTGATGTAAAGATTATTTCATTTTTAAATAAACTTTGGTTTTTTAAAATTAAAATTAAGCCCCCATATTATCATTTCACATGCTATTCCAAATAAAGCGAA
The DNA here is from genome assembly GCF_021461395.2 of Schistocerca americana. Taxonomy (NCBI): domain Eukaryota; kingdom Metazoa; phylum Arthropoda; class Insecta; order Orthoptera; family Acrididae; genus Schistocerca; species Schistocerca americana. Next base: position 45,039,497 of record NC_060125.1, read on the forward strand.
ATCAGATTGTGAACTTAAAAAAAAAATGGAGGTTGAAGGTTTAGTGAACATCGTGTAACAATAGAGAAAGCACGCCCAAGTGAGCGATATAATAGAAATAGATGAATGACGATTCTTTAAAAAGAAACCAGAGAAGTATTTTATCGAAGTTTAACCACGCAAATTCTTCTATTTACGTAATGTTTTGACAGGTAACATTGGAGGTACAGTTAAAAAATATTGACAATTATAAACTAATACGTAAAGATTTACTTACGAAAGAATGTTTATTTAGAATAGAAAACTGAATTTAATCTTTATTAGCAGAAGTGTCGCTAATCAGAGGATGTAAATAACTGTCGTTTGTTTCCATAGTAACTAATACATATTTGATCTGTGAGTACAACTGCTTTATAAAAATCATTTATCTGCAGAACGTTTTATACATTTTGGAATACGTAAGTGGTGTTTAACTGAATTAATATTCTAATTATCAATTTATTTATCAGCGTCTGTATGTTACTAGGGATTTTAGCAGTCGGAATGAATGCAATTGTGAGCGTACTGGAGTCATTCCAATTGATGAGGGAATTGCTTTGTGTAAAGGCCATGGTTGGCTATATAGCTCAGTAGTAGAGAACAAAGCACTTCTCAGTTTGGTGAGTCTCATTGTAGCTTCACTATCATTGCACTGAGTAGATTTAAGGAAAGTAAACCTACCTAGTGTGGTATAGGAATTCATGTTTATGCCAGTTCGTGGATTTAAAACATTGTGCCCTTGTACTGAACTCACTTTCACCTGATCAGTGTTAGAGACCATTTACGTGTTCTTAAATTAGTAACAAGTAGTCTTATTTTTGAACTTAGTCCATTTAACGTGTGGTTTTCGTTTTCAATGTAATTGTGATGAGATAGTTAGTTTCTCTGTCCTACAGTTTGCTCTTGTTCAGAAAGTCCATTGGAGTGTGTAGGGTCCCACAGAATTAGTAACTGGAGGGAACATAACTTTTTGGGTCTATCTAAAACCTGCTAGTACAACAGTCATTCAGTTTCAATACCTGAAATTAACACAGTATTTTAAAATTTGTTCATATTCAACCACATGCCCATCAGGGCGTGTGTAGATATATATAACATTGCCAAATGAATAGAACGTAGGTTTCTGAACCCGTATAATACCTGCATTAAAAGAAATGATTATTCAGTTCTATCAACACTGTTTTGTCTCAGCATGCTCACGTTCTACTAAATATCTGTCAAAGTGGGTGCAGCTTCATATAGTATTGCTAAATGAACATATCTCTATTTTTTTTCAGAATGAACCTAAACTTTATATGTACAGCCAGTTTTGTTCAATTTCATGATTTCTGAATTACTGAAATTTCTCGTACCTTGGTACCTGTCACGAAATGTGTTCCAGCTTATTTGTTCAGCACGCTACAATATTCTCCTAACCCTGACACCCAGAAGAACAAATGTTTTCCTTTAGAAGTGTGTTTCCCAGATATACGTAGGAAATGTATCTCTCCATTTCCTTATGCTACGACGACCCTATGGTAAACCCCTAGACTTAATATGGTGCTCTGTATAATTGTGCACTTATATGGAGGTTAGAAACGTGTAATGACAGTGTAGTATTGTCCAGTTGATGAAGGCACGTGAGCACCAGTTAAACGTATGCTAATACTTACGCATTTTGGTTGACAATAAATATTTCTTCACTTCTGTTTGTTTACATTAGGGGTTGAAAACCCATGAAGTCGAGATCGCGCGTGAAATCTTCTTTATTTTGCTGGATTGCTAGTTTGAGCTAACAATCTATCCATGTTCAAATCTGAAATATAGAACAGATCATTTCAAATGTTAGCAACATACAACAGCTTGCAGAATTGCACATAATTTTGTAGTAGTCTGAAGAATATATACACGAATTAATTGCAGAATACATACTATTACACATTCTTAATTAGTGTTGGTGCCATTACGGCTTCACACAGCATTAACATCTTTCTTAAAATTTCACTATCCGTATATTACATAGTTAAAGCCAGCTTTCCATCGATCGTGGGCAGTGTGATTGAACGACGGTCATAAAACTGAACAAATACGTTAACATGCAGAAGTAGCGGTGAAAATAAAAGAACACTATCTGCATAAGGAACTACCCAATAAAATGACTTATTGCATTTGGTATCGTCGTACCAACGACGTTAAGCCGTTAAAACAATACAATCAGTATTTACATTATCTCGAACCAAGACAATCAAATATGTGTTGCTGTAACGTAGTACGTGTGAATAGCATGACGGCTGCTGCCGTTTGCAGCGTTCAAGAAAAGCAACTTTCTGCATATTCATAGTATACACTTGTTCCGACTTCTAGGTTTTGACTCGTTGCTTCAGACGAAGACCGCTAGATGTCGTGTGTGGTGCTCGCTGTATAACTTACATAAAATCAACAAGTTGTAATAACATTTTAAGAAACAAGATGTAAATGTATTTAAAATTTAACAGCTGACATCAATACATCTCATCTTGTAGGTAAACTGAAAGCACTTTAACTAGCATGATAAAAAATCTGCTGACTTTATATAAACCATGCGATATAATTTTATATATAGCTTTTACATACTGATGCTCCACAATGCTTTGCACGTCTTAGCCACTGAATAACAATAGATTAACGATTATTAAACTGAAAATTATGCAGAATGTGAGACAGTGTACATGATAAAAGAACAGCATTTTTAACATATACTGCCTCATGTCTACACAACAAACCATGGTTTAAGTAACATCACTCATACACACAAATATATACTGTAACAGAGATCGATACAATGTCAGGCAATTCTTATATCTTGCAGTCTTGACGATACTATGTAATAACAATGGATTACAAAAATTATTAAAACTGCAAGGTATGTTATGTGTTTGACAACTCAAATAATATAAAAGAGATATTATAAAAGAAAAATTGGCGCAGTTCGAGTGGAACTCGCATGTTGAGGGTTCCGTACAAACTTAATTCTGTATATAGATAGGTCATCCATTCTGAGAATCGAGAATCTGGACCATTTTTCCCTGTTATTTACATTGATACTGGCAAGATATGGGTCCCCAGGATGCCATGATTTTCGAGAATGTTTTAATTTCAATAAAATAAATGTGGCATAAAGCCATTCAGGAGGCAGGCAGGCATGATTATAATGACCAGTAGTTCTCCATTGACGTTGAATGGGTTTCAATGGTGAAAGTCAGACATCGGACCAGGAAAGACATTATTGCTCTTATGACGGGTTTTGGAATTTATCCATCATCAGATATCCAGGAGCGATTACTGCAAGTAGATATGGCGTTTCAAGTTGTATATGAAAAAAACAGTCACTGACTAGTCTAAGACAACATTATGTGCAGTTCTGTAAGCCGTTGTACGTTGCTAACATTAGAAAAAAAATTGTTTTATATGTTAAATTTGAACATGACTAGACTTTTAGCCAAAACTGGCATTGATTACACAAATAAAGAGTTTACAACAGATTGCGTATCTTCTGGTTGACATCGTCAACAGACGTGGTATTTTTGTATTGTTTAATAACTTCTGTGTGGGGTTCTCAGATATCTATGCCTACTAATTTCTTGAACCCCGATCAGTACTGAAAAGCATGTCAATTCGGTGGATACCGAATAGTGAAGGTTAGAAGGAAATATTTCAGGTCTATTCCTTGTCTAAATGAGGTACCACCTAGGTCGTTGTCGCTACCAAATTTAAATTCATTGAACATTTATCTCCTTAGCCATATTAGGTGTCCATTTTCCTACACTGGTGAGATTGTATGCAGTCACCACAGTCAGCTCATTTTTTACGGTGGACCCAGCCAAAATCATTTGCGAAGCTGTTAGCACTACTTTTAATATGGAACAGCACATTGGCGTGCTCCGCTAAAAATCAGATGTTTTGCACAGCTATCACCCGATTTATGGATGTGAGGAGGGTCAGGTCTAAATCGGCATACAAGGAGGCCACAGTCTCTCTGAAATTTACAGGAATCTCATTACAATATTTAACATCATCCATGCCCCTTCTTGTCACACCTTTAGGCACAAATCGTTCCTTCACACTATGACCGACCCTATCACTGTGGTGTTCCTAACTCCTTGTGCTATTGCTACAGAACTTAATAACTTTGACGTAAACAGCAGTCAAAAACGGTTACCAAGCAAACCTTGTACGAAAACTTTATATTAATAAAACCAACAAGAATATTAATTCCTCTACACGTAGTAAAAACTGCCTGATTGTCGAGTAACACACTACAATCCTATTTTCAGTGACATTTCATATTGTATAGCTATTTTATTTCCAAAATGGGCATGACTCTGACCTTTACCACTAATAATGCCACAGAGTTGCTCATTATACATAATGAGAAACCTCCAACTGACAAATTTCTCGAATCAGGAATATATAAAATACAATGTAATATAAATCCGAGTTTTTGTATAGGACAAACAGGGATGGCATTTAAGATCTGCTTCCGTGAGCACCTGCTCAACAAAGACGGCGAGAATTAATATAATTTAACTTTTGTGGAACATCTCAAAGCAGAGAAACACACATTGTCTCCACCATCCTTGATTAACACAGAAATTTTACGTATCTATAAATGACAAGGGATACAGAATAAACGTTTTAGAAATATATAAACATTCCCACCTAAATTCTAAGGATTTATGGAATGATTAACTCGCATTAAAAACAGACGTTATTTTGATGTATATCATCTCTTACAAAACGTGAAAAATAGGTCTGATTTAGTATAAATTACCAATACGGAATGAAATTATGCTCGGAAATGCATCGTTTCCATGCTAGAGACCATTTATTCAATCACACTTTTTTACAGAGACTGCGGTCTAATATGCACTGTACCATACAGCCAAAGCTGCAGTATGGGCTCCTCCTGAAGGGTGGTACTGTTCCTCATGCGTCATGGTCTCCCTCTCCTGCCACAGTAATCGGTAATTTTGTGACTGATTCACTTCTCTTGCTGAGTCACATTTTAGTGGATGTGATACAGCGTTGTACACAGTGGTTCCATATTATAATCGAGAGCCTTCCGACATGGTGTTTGCTTAAGAAAAGGCAAATGACAACGGGCGGCAGGCAGCAAGGTTGTATCAGGAGACCTATCAGGTAAGGTCTAAAGAGGTATGCTCACATTCAGTGAGTAGTTAAATTAATGGACTGGCGATATTTGTGGTGGTTGGCCTAGTGATAGTGGTGGATTATCGAGCAGTTAGTCGAGGAGTGTCGCATCGTTGATCAATAATTAAGTCACAAGATGAACGACAGTTATGAGTAAGATTTAGGTTCTAACTTTTAATAAGATACATGAAAGCATTACAAGTTAGAACATGTCAAATTTATTTTTATTCAAAACCGATGAACCTAATTCCTCAATTCGTCATGACAGAGGATTGTAGGCACCTTGCAGACCCTGTCCCTCTAAATGCGATACTTCTCTTCTCAGTTCTGTTGAAGCGACAGGCTGCTTCATCATCGAAGACTGACGTGAAATGTCTCTGTTTTTTATAGTCTCCAGCGGTTCTAAGTTGGCTATCATACAGTAACTAGTGATAGCTTCATTTGTTCAGAACAAAAGTTATCAATGCCGTCAGGCACAATTCTGTTTCCATCAGTTCCTCACGTACAGGAAAATCCACATCGTATAACACATTACGCTTCACGTAATTCTTCATTCCCAGACCAAGTCTGAAATATACATACAGGGTTAACTGTCAAATCAACTCCTATATCAACCCAAATTAATTTTTCAATATCTTTCGATCTGACAAAGCGCGAGTTGCTTCAAAGACCTTTTACATGGTACACGCGGCACCTCTTGCCTAGGGTTCAGCCTTGCAACGGTAGTCGTTTCCTAGCTGGAAAACCAATATGAAACGTTGTTTCATTATGTGAGTCAACTTTGGCGTGACATATAACCAGGAAGCCTAAATCAAGTACGGGTTGGTAGTCAGAGCCAGGTATAGGGAGAAATTCTACATTATACCGATATTACTTCTCCTACTCAGAATCTCAGGTCTGTCGAAATGAGTAATCAAACCTACGTCACATAATCTCCAGCATGGCGGATTACGTGTCACTTTAGTGAGTGCATCCTTACTTGCTGCGGACACTTAAGATTCAATAGCTAGCAAGAATTTGCAACTTTCCTTTCACGTAACTGGTGAGAGAAAAACCCGCTACTGATTCTACACAGAGATGACTTATACTATCATTTATTGGGACCGTTGTTCAGTGGAGACACTACTACCCTGGCCTGTTTAACAGTGGGTACGAGGTCCACTTCGTGACCACCTTCTCTGTCACTGTGAACTTCTGTTCGCACAGTTCCGTTGGGAAAATTCAAAGTGTTTACTCGCCCAGCACTGTTAGTTCTTGAAATTACTCTTAGTATGGCCCGTGTGACCATACGTAAAAAATCTGAAATCCCTAATAAATACTGCTTTCTTTTCTTGTGGTTTGATGACATCAATTTAGCTAGTTATACGATGGTTTCACAGCCTCTTTCCGGGCCTTTACGAATTACGTACTAACCCTACTTGACAATTCTGGCAGTAAACACCGTAAAATAGTATCAATTGGTTCTAGCTGCATCTTCTCAAATAATACCTTTCTAGATGTCTCCTTACAGTGTGTGGTGGATGGCACATCTTGAACCACTAGCACCCGTCACGGTCAGTTCACGACTAGCGTGTGAGAAGAACACCCGTCGACAGACTCCCGTAAGTGCTCCATTGTTTCCCTGACCTCCCTGTTGTAGTATGTAGCTCGACTCTTTTTTGGAATGAACACCGGGCTTGACGGAGAGTATGCGGTTTGTTGGATTTTGTCAAATACATCTACACTAGTGGAAGAAATCACGTCACCAAAAATAGTTAAAGTAGAGTAAGGACAATTTTGGAATACATTTCTACAGGTAACATAGTTGAGTGATTAACACAGCATGATCACAGGTTAATGTTAGCATGAGGTAAGCCATTGCAAAAGTCAAATGCTGGTACATTAACAACCGGTGTAACCACCAGAAAGTTGAATGCAAGCATGCAAACGTACATTCACTGTGTTGCACAGGTGCCAGATGTCAGTTTGTTGGACGCAGTTCCATGCGTCCTGCACCTGGTCGGACAACACAGGGACTGTTAGTGCTGAATGTGAATGACGCTGGAGTGGTCGTTCGATTACGGCCATTATGTACTCTATTGCAAACAGATCTGTTGCTTGAACAGGCGTAGGCTGTCGACATGGCGACACTTTGTAGAGTATATATGGCTGCAACAGCCGTATGTGGGCGAGCGTTATCCTGTTGGAAAACACCATATGGAATGCTGTCCATGAATGGCAACATAACAGGTCGAATCAGTCGACTATCGGATAAATTTGCAGTCAGGGTATTTGGGATAACCACAAGAGTGCTCCAGCTGTTATACAAAACCACACCCCAGACCGTAACTTAAGGTGTGGGTCCAGTGTGTCTACTACGCAGAAAGGTTGAGTGCACACCCTCAAATAACCTCCTTCTAATTAACACAGGCACCGAGACAGAACTAGCTGCTATCAGCCAACACAACATACGTCAGCTGTGCCCTCCAATGACCTCTCGCTTGACGGTACTATTCGCAAATGGCGGTGGTTTCAGATCAGTGGAATGCACGCTACGAGGTGTCTGTCTCGGAAGTACCCTTCAAGCAACCGATTTGTAACACTCCATCGTGTCATTGTAGTGAGAACTACAGGCAAAATAGGTGCGCGTGAGCCATACTCCGTCAACGATGGTCTTCCCTCTCGGTAGCGCCACGTGGCCGTCTGGAACCAGATCGATTTGCAACCAAGAAGATGGCTGCACATAGAGCGAAGTCTGAAGTGCACACATGCGGATACTACGCTACTGGCCATTAAAATTGCTACACCAATAAGAAATGCAGATGATAAACGGGTATTCATTGGACAAATATATTATACTAGAACTGACATATGATTACATTTTCACGCAATATGGTTGCATAGATCCTTAGAAACAAACTAGTACCCAGAACAACCACATCTGGCCGTAATAACGGCCTTGATACGCCTGGGCATTGAGTCAAACAGAGCTTGGATGGCGTGTACAGGTACAGCTGCCCATGCAGCTTCAACACGATACCGTAGTTCATCAAGAGTAGTAACTGTCGTACTGTGACGAGCCAGTTGCTCGGCCACCATTGACCACACGTTTTCAATTGGTGAGAGGTCTGGAGAACGTGCTGGCAAGGGCAGCAGTCGAACATTTTCTGTATCCAGAAAGGCCCGTACAGGGCCTGCAATATGCGCTCGTGCATTATCCTGCTGAAATGTAGGGTTTCGCAGGGATCGAATGAAGGGTAGAGCCATGGGTCGTAACACGTGTGAAATGTAACGTCCACTGTTCAAAGTGCCGTCAATATGAACAAGAGGTGACCGAGACGTGTAACCAATGGCACCCCATACCATCACGCTGAGTGATACACCAGTATGGTGATGACGAATACACGCTTCCAATATGTGTTCACCGCGATGCCGCCAAACACGGATGCGACCATCATGATATTGTAAACACAACCTGGATTCATCCGAAAAAATGACTTTTTGACATTCGTGCACCCAGGTTCGTCGTTGAATACAGCTTCGCAGGCGCTCCTGTCTGTGATGCAGCGTCAAGGGTATCAGCAGCCATGGTCTCCGAGCTGATAGTCCATGCTGCTGCAAACGTCGTCGAACTGTTCGTGCAGATGGTTGTTGTCTTGCAGACATCCCCATCTGTTGACTCACGGTTCCAGACGTGGCTGCACGATCCGTTACAGCCATGTGGATAAGATGCCTGTCATATCGACTGCTAGTGATACGAGGCCGTTGGGATTCAGCACAGCCTTCCGTATTACCCTTCTGAACCCACCGATTCCATATTCTGCTAACAGTCATTGGATCTCGACCAACGCGAACAGCAGTGTCGCGATACGATAAACCGCAATGCCGATTTGCTACGATCCGACGTTTATCAAAGTCGGAAACGTGATGGTACGCATTTCTCCTCCTTACACGAGGCATCACAACAACGTTTCACCAGGCAACGCCGGTCAACTGCTGTTTGTGTGCGAGAAATCGGTTGGAAACTTTCCTCACGGCAGCACGTTGGAGGTGTCGCCACCGGCGCCAACCTTGTGTGAATGCCCTGAAAAGCTAATCATTTGCGTATTACAACAGCTTCTTCCTGTCGGTTAAATTTCGGGTCTGTAGCACGTCATCTTCGTGGTGTAGCAATTTGAATGGTCAGTAGTGTAAGTTCTCAAATCATGCCGAAAAGTCTAAAACTATTAATGTTTTGAATAAGCTACAGTTCATTTCTACAGATAAACTGTTTGCAGAGATATGATTATACGAATGGCTAGCAGAGGAAAGAAAACCATGGCAGAGTATGATTTTGCATTAGACGCGACTTTCGTCCAGCAGGACTTTAGTTTCTTGATATTAAATATTTTGTAGCAATTCCTGTACGACAGTTTATATGACAATTTTTAATAACGTATGTTCTACTAACAATGAACCAGTTCTTTGTTTATTCCCTTCAGTCGTCCCAAAAACGTGAAGTGTATCGTATATGTTACATGAGGCACACCTGTTAAAAAAATTAATGCATTCAGGCCTTTCACAGTAATTACTTGTTTCATTTAGACAGAACTAGAGTGGAGTAAGATTGGTCGCGACCGCTGCTTCACATATTATGCTGCGTACCATCATACTTGATAAAATTCACAAAATGTGGTGACCCAAGCTGACAATGTAGAAGTGACTACTCCGCTACTAAACAATGAGCTTTCGAAAATTATACTGTCTGACAGTTTTCTGAAAAATGTTTACTCTTTTACATTTTTTTTTTTTTTTTGGATGGGCTTAATCACAGTATTAGTTCCGGGTGAAATCCAAGTTATCAATATTATTTTCGTAGTCCTCCTGAAGACAGGTGTGTCATAATGTCTAGTCCAAGATTCCAACAAAAGTAATCAACTATTTTCTGTAAATTGTAAGAAGACGTTACAGATGTAACATTGAAAGCTATTCCCTCCCACTTCCACAGATTTTTCTACGTCTATTACAAATTATGTGTAAGTAAAGAGTAATTTTTTTAAATTTTTAGTCCTATTTTGCCTTGATGCTCCTGAAGGCACATACAGAATGAGTCAGGAGGAAAGGTACATGCTTTGAGGGGTGGTAATATTAGTGATACTGAATAAAAATCTTAATGTGGAGTTATGCCCTTTAGTATCCATTATTATTTATTTTCTGTACACACAGCAGTGTAGAGCAAGTTGAGACGAACAGTTTGATACGGGACGCTTGTGATCTATCAAGTCGGTAAACATCTCAAATTGGACTCCAAAAAGTAAAATATGAATAGGACATTTTTTGGAGGTAATATGATGTAGTTCAATTTTGTATTGCGACACGTTTTCGCTGGAGTGTGCGGTTTCCGAGTTATTCAGGAAAAACGTACAAAAGTGATAATACATGTGTTCTGTCTCGGAAAACATTCTGAATAGGTCATACGTCCATATGAAGTTTTTGTTCAGAATCACTAATACCAATACCCCTCAAAGCATGTACCTTTCCTCGTGACTCGCCCTGTATGAAGCTGCGGAAATCATAGTCCACTGACACTTATTGCTGTAATTTGTGTATATGAATATGTCATAGTATTCATCGACTGCACAAGCAATTTAGTTTTTTATTATTTTTCTCCAAATGATTAACTGAGATTTTCAAGCAGATGTTACACGAAACCTGACTGATTCGCTCTATGTACAGCATTTTAGCGGAGAACAAGGAGCTTCGTCTTCACGTAAATGACGTAGTTTTTTATGTTATTACCTATTAATGACATCTCCTCTACTTGTGAATAATGTTAATAATTTTGTAACTTTCTTTTGTACATTATTTCCTGAATCTAACCACGTCGAAGAAGCCTTGGTGAATATTTCGTGCTTCGAGCATATCTTCCTTCCATTTAAATAATTAATGTTCACATTTTACGAAATGAAACCAGCTTGGCACACTACGTAAGTTTAGCAATTTTCTCTCTCCTTCGTTTAACTCAAAACGTTAGAGCATTTCACTTGTCACTGAAAGCTATTCCTGTTCATGTTTTCTTTGGACTTGGAAGGTACTCTGTCTTTGATCCTTTCTTTAAATAGCATACTAATCATCATTTGAACCACAGTTTTCGGGATCGTTCAAAATGTTTCCTGCCTCTGCTAATGCTTCCACAGTTTCTAAGGAAATGTCGACATCTTTCGAATGAATGTCCAAGAAATTAACTAATAAATGACACACATTTAGATATTTAGGAAAAGTAGGTTTTTTTCGATTGCATACCACGTTCTTCATACTTAATCTTTGTAGTGTTGAGAACATTACCTGGATTCCACATTACTGTGAAACTCTCAAACCTACACAAAGACAGATGCTATTTACTTTTATATACGAAGATATCATAAAGAATATAATTTTATCTCTATTCTTAACCTTTAGTGGCACCGCAAAGGCGACTGCGGCTTATTATGGATATTACACGAGTGAAGTCCTTAGGTTTGTTAGGTTTAAGTAGTTCTAAGTTCTAGGGGACTGATGACCTTAGATGTTAAGTCCCGTAGAGCTCAGAGCCATTTGAATCATTTTGAACACGAGTTGCAAATTCGAGGAAATAGTAAGGGTGAAAAATTGTGTCATTGAAACGACCTACGGAATCTGAAACTCGCTTTACAATATACGATCGCGTTATGTCGAGTTAGCTGTTAAAGGACGTGCCGTCAAATTAGGATATTTTCCCGCAGTGTTATGCATGCACAGCCTGCTACAGCGAGGGCAGGGGTGTAAGTTTTTCTAGCCGTCTGCCGAGCTGGTTTTTTTTAATTTTTTAAATATACTGAGATATGTCTTATCAGCTGACATTTGGACATCGTGTTTCTTTCCGCGTATTCTTCCCGTGTAAAAAAAAATTCCTTCCAAGTTTCGACATCTCGAACCGAACAGTTCTCTTGTCAGCCTGGCATCTAGTTTTCGTACAGTTGCCTTATGTCCTCATTACGCTTTAATTCGCTTCGTACGGCAACTCTGAGATAGGTTACGGTTTTTTATTGTTCGCCACTGTGTCAACAAAATATTGTGATAGAATAATGACGGATCTTTCATCTGTTTTTGCGTGATACATTACATTTATTTACTTTCATGGTTAACAGTAAGTTCCTGCATCAATCTACGACTCTGCACCAATCTTTTCGTATTTGGCGACAATCTTCGAGCGCTGAAACCTTCCTGTGGACAACAGCATACTCTGTAAACAGCCTCATGGAGTTCCCAATGTTTTCCACTAGATGATTTTGTCTAATAAATAGGGACGCCCATGTAAAATTCCTGTGAGACGCTTGCGAAATTACTTTCACACCTGACGATTCTGTTCCGTTAAGAACAACGGGTAGGTGCCTATCTGCAAGAGAGTTACAATCGAAAAACTAATATGGTACGCCGTATGCTCGTATTTTTTCACTGAACCGACAGTGCAAAGCTGCAGGAATGCCTCCCTGAAGTAAAGTAACAGGGAATCAACCTCGGATCATTTTTCTACGGCACCCTGAACTTCATAGACGAACACAGCAAGCTGAGGTTTGTTAGATCTCTGTTTACGAAAACCATGTTGCTTATTATAAAGGATATCTTCATTACCAACTCCACCTGACGGGCTGATCATGTCACCAGCGTCACCCGTCTTTGCTGCGTGACACACTTCACAGGAGTTTGCAACCGAAATGAGGATGTATTCACTAACGTCTGGCCATGAGGGAGTTTCACGTTTCTACCACTACACCCTAGCCAAATATAACAGACTACAGTGTCGCCAACCAGTAGAATTCGAAAGAAAGGTTCTCCGTATTCCTTCACCTTTCGGCGTCCATCCTGGGTAGTATGATTTCTTCTTATGGTATTTCGTTGCCAGCCTAACAGTTATCTTCAAAGTGAGACGCCTGCTGAATTTAAATCAATTCACCGGGTACTGTGGAGATAACATGCATTGGTCAGAGATGAAACTGTCGACAACGAGAGCAACAGTCGTAGATAAAACTTTGTGACGCTAAGAACTGAAACAGTGTAAGTGCAGAGTCAGCTTGAAGGCAAAAGAAGTAAGACCATCCTGTAGGACCACGCCAAGGGTGATGGTTTATTCTGCCCACCGGGGAAACTTCAAGACACAGAGTTGACTCTGGTGTGTACCGGGCAACGAGCTGGGAAACGTAGCGTGCCGTATCCTTGTTAACTATACATTCCTACAGGAACAAATAGAGACTGTCTCAAAAGAAAGTTTATAACTGAAGTGTCATAATAAGGTAAAGGTTGAAGTATATCGACAAAATCTTTATTTATTATTAAAATACACCGTTAGGAATCTACTTCTTAAAAAATCTGGTCTGTCAGGTGGCTAATTTATATCAGCCCTCGGAGATCAATTTCCCAGGGAAAATTTCACGAACTCGCTGTGTGGACGAATTGGATGTGTATGATGTAGCTCCGTCTTGCTGAAAACATGTTCTTTTGTTACAACCAGGAAAGTTTTATAATTCAGGCACCAAAAAGCTATGTAAAATGGAAATGAAGTCCCATGCTTCTTTACAGAGCGTTAGGCAAGGTCCTAATGGAGGTGGTTTGCCGTTGCCTTCCTCCGACCGTAATGGGGATGAATGATGATGATGAAGACGACACAACAACACCCAATCATCTCGAGGCAGGAAAAATCCCTGACCCCGCCGGGAATCGAACCCGGGACCCCGTGTTCGGGAAGCGAGGACGCTACCGCGAGCTATGTGACCGCCACATAAAGTTTCGAATTCACTGTAAGTGCACAAGTGATTTCATGATCGACGAAATACGGTCCACCCATTACTTTTGGCGAATGAAGGGTTTTTCATGTTTCTGTTTAGGATTTTTTGCACTTCAGTATCGGCAATTTTGCTTACTGACGTGACGTTCAGGTGAAAGTAAGCCTTCTTAGAGAACAGGAAGTTGTTAATGAACTAAATGAGTGGCCTTCATTTAACAACTTCTTGTTAAATGAAGGCCCTCATTTACTTCATTACCAAACTGCAGCTTACGTCTGTCATCCTGAGGCTTTAATCCTTGCAGTAGTTGGGTTGTGTAAGAGTACAGTTTAATCTTGTTTCGTAGAATTCGGTGCAGTAAATCTCTACGCACATCTAAAGAACTTCCACCCCTATAAACGGAGAGGTTAGGATCGTCATGAACAGACCGATTTGCACTCTCCTTGGATTACCCGATCTTGATGACTTTGGTCACCAAGACTGCGCTTTTTCCAGTGTTGAGCTTGTCTCCTCAAACGTATAGATCCATTTTCCAATAAGGGCAACACTTGGAACATTATTTACATTAGGCAGTCCACAATCACTGCAAAATATCCTCCAGGCTACACCCACCAAATCACCGTTGCTGTAAATTCTCCCACACAGAACGCACGACCCGCTCCCGAGAAGAGCTCCAGATCGGTCGATTGAACTCTTAAAGGCCAAGAAAGCGATGAACGTACCGCCCCTTCACCGATTTGTTGCGCATGCGTAGAGAGCTCTTCAAATATAAACTTTCTTCTGATACTCTCTGTATCATGTCGTTTAAGTCATACTTAATTCATGATATAGGTATGTTCACACACAAATGATTCAATTGTGTTCTATAGGAAACTCAAACCAAAGCAATTATTTTACCATATCTACATCTAAATACGTACTCCGCAAGCCATCCCTGGCGCATGAGAAAGGTACCCCGTGCTACTACAAGTTATTTTCTTTTCTGTTCCACTCGCAAACAGAGAACGATTGACCATACTCCGCCGTACGAGCTCTTGTCGCTCTAACCTTGTCTTTATGGTCCTTTAGCGAAATTTAAGTTGGTAACTGTAGAATCGCTCTGCAGTCAGCCTCATATGCCGGTTCTCTAAATTTTCTCAACAGCGTTCCTCAAAAAAAAAAAAAAAAAAGTAGCCTTCGTTCCAGTGATTCCCATCACACATTCCCAAAATTTTCTCAATAAATCTAAGTCGACCATTCACCTTCCCTACTACAATCCTTACGTGCTCATTCCATTTCATACTGCTTTGCAGCGTTACGCGTAAATATTTTCGATGTGACTGTGTGAGGCAATACACTACTATGGCTGTACTTGAACATTATGGTTTTTTTTCCCTATGCATCTGCGTTAACTTGAATTTTCCTACGTTTAGAGCTAGCTGTCATTCATCACACCAACTAGAAAGTTTATCGAAGTCACCTTCATTCGCCCTACAGTCACTCAACCACGATACTTTCGGTACACCATAGCATCATCAGCAAGCACCCTGTCCGCCAGATCATTTACGTAAACAGAAATAACAGCGGTCCTCTAACACTTATTTTGAGCACTCTTGATTCTACTCTTCTCCCCTACAACACGCGCCCTAAAGGACAACATTTTGGGTTCTGTTACTTAAGACGCCATTCAGTAGAATAATTCTAAAATTTAATTTCTGTTGAGTGTAGAGAGCTATTTGACAAATAATTGGCTTCACTAGCACGCTTCACGAAGATATCTACTAATCCGTCTCAACAGATCTCCAGTGCGAATGAAACTGAACTAAATTTGCAAAGAATATGACTTACATGAAATCATTCGAAATATATCAAATATATCAAAGACTGCCCTTTAGTTATCTATTTCCCTTCCCTCTCTCTACCGCGGGCACTCTTGGTTAATCGATCCCATGAACTAAAGCGCACCAGCTGTTTTTGTCATGCACCAATTTCCACGGACTTTCAAAGCTGTAATTGTCATGTCTTCTCATCATGTTCCCGTTGGAGGTGAGTTTTTGTTTGTGTATTATACCTTCCAAGGAGCAATCAAGTTTTATTTGCTGTAATACCGACTTATTCGATGTGTTTGCATTCCTTGGAATACAAGGAAGAGTGCTTCAAAACCTCAGTTCAGATGAGTTTACTGTCTTCAGCCTTTCTTCTTTATTGCCGTACATCAAAACTGTAACGACCATAGACCTTACTATACTGATATTTGTCTTTAAAGTTATGTCTTTACTTCTTTAAACATTGTCAACTCGGATACTGCCTAGCAGCAACTGTCTCTTAATTTCGTCGTGCCAAATCTGCGTCCGGTCATGCAGATTAAGTTTCTCCACACTTTCGCTACATCGCTCCAAGCAAATACCGGGATGGTTGCTTTGAAAGGGCACACCCGATTTCCTTCCATATCCTTGCATATGCTCTGTCTCTAATGGAGTCGATGTCGAAGGGACGTTAAACCCTAGTCTTCCTCCCTTCATAATTTCATGGCAGCAGTCACCATCAGCAGACATCTGCGCGCCTCTGTAGGTTAAAATAAAAACTAACACCTTTGTTTCTCCTCCTACGTTTCATGATAGGTGCAGTTATTATAATTTTCGTTTGAGCTTCATGCAGCATCGGATGAGACTCCTCACTTTCTTCTTTTACCTTCTCTAAGATGATCTTTAATTCCTCTTCAGTTTAAGCCATCAAGTTGGTATCACCCATAAGTCAATTTTTTAATACATATTTATGCCAGCTATTTTTTCCTTCACTTCCTTTCTCATGTAACTCCGCATTTCACGTGACATGTTCTGTACACATATGGAGTTAATTAGACGTTAATATGTAGCCTGTCCGTACTTTCTGAATCTTGACCTATTCAGTCGCTGTAGATAAGGTTCCCACCGTGTCATATTGGTCAGAGTACTCCCATGTTTTTGAGTACTTCCCACTGTTGTGATCGCCACAATCGAAAATTTTAGTGTAATTAATAAAGCATATTGGTCAGAGTATAAATTCCGTATGAGGTAAATGAGTTGTTCCGGTACTCCCATGTTTTTTAGTACTTCCCACAGTTGTGATCGCCACAGTCGAAACTTTTAGCGTAATTAATAATGCATAGATATACATCTTTCTGGAATTCTCTTGCCTTCTCCATATCGATCCAATTTTGGCACCTTGCAGTCTGATTCCTCTTACTTTACGAAATTCTGTTTGTTCTTCACGTGTGTCTCGGTCTGATGAAGCATGTTTGTGAGATTTTAAGCATGACTTTGCTAAAATGTCAGATAAGTGCGATTGTTCGATGATTTGCACACTCTTTAGAATTTTCGTTGTTTAGAATCAGTATGAATACTAAACTTTTCCAGTCTTTCGGCCACTGATGGGTTCTCCATGTTTGCTCACGTTATTGAATGCAACACTTTCAACACTTTCTCTTCTACGTCTCTGAACTATTCTGCTGTAATTCCATAGTGTTCAATAGCCTCGCATATAGCAATATTTGTTCACTTCACTTTCTGAAACAACTTTCTCTGCTGCTAAGAACACAACACCTTCATTACTACAATATACAGTTCTCTATTATAAAAGTGTCCAACACGTTCTACCCATATTTCCCTAATCTCCTCTGCTTTCGTTAGATCTTAACCCTTCTTATTTTTATCTTTCCAATTTTCACCTGAAATTTTCCGCTGGTCAAACTAACACTCACAAGAAAAATCCTTGTAATGCTCTTCAGCTTCTTTACACTGTTCCTTTACTCATAACAATATATTCCTTACACTGTTCATTAATTCGTTAGAAAGTATTCTTGTTTCTCCTAGTTAATTTACGAATCTCTTTATTTAATTGAAGCACTGCTAATCCATCATCCCCTTTCAGTTTTCATTTCCTTCCTTTTTGTGTAAGAACCCACAGGAAGCCTAAATTTACACACTGAAGAGCTCCAGAAAGTTTTACAACTGCTTAATATGTGTAGGGCCCCCAGCGCGTACGCAGAAGTGCCGCACCACAACGTGGCATGGATTCGACTAATGTCTGAAGCAGTGCTTGAGGGAATTGACTCCATGAACCGTGCATGGCTGTCCATAAATCCGTAAAACTAGCAACGGCTGGAGATCTCTTCTAACAGCACGTTGCAAGGCATTCCAGATATGCTCAATAATGATCATGTCTGGGGAATTTGGTGGCCAGCGGAAGTGTTTAAACTCAGAAGAGTATTCCTGCAGTCACTCTGCAGCAATTCTGGACGTGTGGGGTGCCGCATTGCCCTGCTGGAATTTCCCAAGTCTGTCGGGAACAATGGTCATGAATGGATGCAGGTGATCAGAAAGGGTGCTTATGTGTCACCTGTCAGAATCGTATGTAGACGTATCAGGGGTCCCATATCACTCCAACAGCACACGCCACACACCATTACAGAGCCCCCAAAACTTCAACATTTCCATGATGACATGCAGGATCCATGGATTCATGAGGTTGACTCCATATCCGCACATGTCCAACCGCTCGAAACAGTTTGACTCGCCCAACGAGCCAACATGTTTCCAATTATCATCAGTCCAATGTCGGTGTTGACGGGCCCAGCCGAGGTGCAAACCTTTGTGTCATGTTGTCATCAAGGGTATACGAGTGGGCCTTCGGCTCCAAGCGCTCATATCGATGATGTTTCGTTAAATGGTTCGCACGCTGACGGTTGTTGATGGCCCAGGATTGAAATATGCAGTAATTTGCGGAAGGCTCGCACATTTGTCACGTTGAACGATTCCATTCAGTCGTCGTTGGTCCCGTTCTTGCAGGATCTTTTTCCAGCTGCAGCGTTGTTGGAGACTTAATGTTTTACCGGAATCCTGATATTCATGGTCCATTAGTGAAATGGTTGTACGGGAAAATACCCCTTCATCGCTACGTCGGTGCTGCTGTGTTCCATCGCTCGTGCGGTGACTACCACACCACGCTCAAACTCACTTAAATCTTCATAATCTGCAATTGTAGCTGCCGTGACCGATCTAACAAAACTGCGCCAGACACTTGTTGTCTTATATAGCCGTTGTCGATGGCAACCCCGTATTCTGACCGTTTAAAATAGCATTTTCCTGCTAACACCTTAACGGCGTAGCACGTACTTTCCAACGTACCTCTCTCCATCGCTCTTCGGGATTGGGCCTTCCAACTCTAATGCTTTAATCCTGCTCCTGAGGTCTACTTTGTAATCAGAATGTATGTACTAAAGGTGGTATCTGTAAAACGGAACAGCTTCAGATACATTCCTCTGTTTCAGCCGTCTCGAGAATTCCAGGTTGTTGTTCGGATAGCTGAAACAGTGTGTTGGTAATAACCAATGAATGGTCTTGACAGAATTCTGAGGGTCTCTGTCGAGATTCATTTCTTGTACCGACAGCAGATTTTCCTATCACAGAACCTACGATTTGTCTACCCACCTCCGAGCCCCAGTCTCCAGTTGAGAACACATGTTCGTTTGGTGGCCAAAGCAGTAGTTCTTGCCAATCTCCATAGAACTGGTCAATATTGCTGTCTTCATCATTGGTGGTTGGCGCACAAACTTGAGTGACTATGATATTAAGTGGTTGACATTCAAATCTGACAGACATGATAGTTCAAATTGCTCTGAACACTATGGGACTTAACATCTGAAGTAATCAGTCCAGACTGAAGCGTCTAGAACCGCTCGGCCACACCGGCCGCCCGACAGACATTATTCTCTAATAGTTGTATCTCATTACAATTTCACTTACTTTGTTACAAACTATGGCGGCCACTCCATCACATTTTTGCCTTTCGTCATTAGAATACTATACTGTATGCTCCATTCTCCCATAACAGACAGCCTCTTTTCACTTATTCCCAATACATATCTGGTAGATCTCTCCATTTTTATTTTGACTGCGTCCAGTTTTCCTTCACACAAGGAGCTCCATTTCCCCGTTACTAAACAGTACTTGCCCATTCAGCAGCATGCTCTTCTTAAGGTTTCCCTCAACGCGGTCCCCCTCGAAGATCCGAAAGGGGTACTTGAAACTAAGAATCATTTTCAACTGGGTAAAGCAATGTTCTTTGTTCCTTTCGTTTTTGGACACTTTGAGTGTTCAGCTTAACAGACGCACCACGTGTGTATAAGGTGTTGGAGAACTCAGATATCAGACGGTAAGAGATCTCTGTTCCTGAGATCAGGTAATTGCATCTCACTCTCAGAGGTTTAAGGTGTCATCTCATTTTAAAATCAAATCTAATAAGAACACACATATCAGCAGATGTTATCTGTATATTTAAAGTGAGAATTTGTGCGTAATTAGATAGTGTATTAACAGAAAGACACAAGTCTTGATTAGCGTGGCGTGACTATTGATAATGTGACCTTGAAGAGATGAAGCAGTTCTTAGTCGTGATTGTCACTTTGGTGGGAGTGGTTTTTTCCACGCTCCCTTTTTGTCGTTGTCACACGCCTACAGCGTCAGGACACTGTCGCACGATGAACAATCCTGCTGTTGCCACGCACCCGACTTTTAGAAGAAGTACTAACGTTGCGCAACAACACGCGACGAGCGTTAACTTTATTTGTAGAACAAATTAATTTCGTTTATATTCTTTTACGGCCGTCGTGCGGCACTTGTTTCGTTGAGAAGGGTCAGCTGCATATTGTGGAGAATTTTTCTATTTTTGTTTATTTTGGCTGTTTGTCGCTAAGAATAAGTCTTGCGAATTTATTGGAACTTCTGTACTGAGTTCGCTATACCATCCACTTAAGGAACAGGAAGCTAATAAAACGTGACGCTTCTTCCCTTAGAGGAGACTCACATGAAGATCCTTTCGGCAACTGCTTCCACAAGTGCAAATATTCAGGAACTGAGCAACATGGTGTTAAACGATCGGTGATTAAGGATGAATAAATTACACTGCTCAACAAAAGTTTGCATTACTATCGTAAAATATAGTCTACGATACTAGAGGTCTCATTGACGTAGGCGCTTTATGTATTATTCAGTTAAAGCCCATATAATGAATGGTGTTTGTTACTGGCATGCTTTATGTCGTTTTCCAGTCATGTAAATATACCGATGCTGTAGCGGCACACCGCAAGCAGTCCAGTACCAACAAAAACTTCATTCAGTTTGTGTTCAGCACTGCAGTAATATGCCACGTAGAGTCATACAACACTTTGATAGAATCAGGGCAGTGGCCTTATTTTCGGCATGTCATACACAACAAGATATTGCCGATCGGTTACCTGTCACACAAAGTGGTGTGTCTAAGGTGTGGACACAGCACAGAGGGGTGGGAAATATGAGTGGCAGACCTCGCAGTGGTCGCTCTCCTATAGTAACACCAATGCATGATCGTTTCCTCCAACTGTCGGTTGGCAGGCGCCCAACATCAGTTGCCAGAAATGTTGGAAATGACTTCTACTAGGCAAGACGGACTCGTATTTCAGACCAAACAGTGTGTAGAAAACTGCACCAGAGTAGTCTTTATTCCAGAAGACCAAAGAGAAGTTTTGCACTGAACCAACGGAATCGACGCGATCGAAGGACCTAGGCTCTTGGACAACAGCATTGAACTGTTGGAAAATCGACTAATGCCATGTTTGCTGACGAGATCAGTATTTGTTTGCGGCCGTATACTGGACTTTTTAGGGTTTAGACAAGCTCTACACGTCACCAGGAACGCCGACACCATCAGGAAGCCCAACCGTTTAGCAAGTGTAATTTTCTGGTCGGCAATAACGATGGAACGGCGGAACCCTCTAAATGCCATCTATGGCAGTCTTACTGATCTCCGATGTCCTCAGAAGGTCCTACAAACGACTGTAAGGCTCTACAGAGGTGAAGTCAATGACATTTTCATCGTAGTCGACGACAACGGGAGACCGCGCTGTACTCTAGCAGCGTCCCACTATCTTCAAAGATGTGCCATCAACCGAATCCATTGGCCGGCACAGTCCCAGACATGAATGCAATTGAGCTTGCATGGGACCTGTTGAAGGTGGCCATTACACAGCGCCCGAATCCACCTGACATTCTTCAAGACGTCACTGAAGCTGCTGTTGAGTAGTGGGACATCATACCCAAAGGCAAACTTGATAGCCTCATCCAGAGCATGCCTCACAGAGTGGAAAACTCTTCCGTGTGCTGGGAGGACATACACACTACTTAAGATTGATAATCATCATCATGAGATAAAGATTTTCATTGTTTTTGTTTTCAAGTTGTTCACATAGGAGAGAGCCGGCTTTGTTCCTGCTTTGTCTTGTAGTGATTTTCTGTAACTAAGTTTGTTTTTTTCATATGATATTTTACAGACCTCAATTTATGTACTATAAAAAGTCATGGTGGTATACTCTAAGATATTCCAAACTTTTGCTGAGATGTGTATCTGCTGCCATTGACATAACAGAGCAAGCAGCATGATGATGCATTTCTCATGTAGAATTAACTATCAGGAAGTTAGGCATGTGCGTGATAAGCACAACTGTGGCGGCTGTTTGTCCTTCCGGCGATCTGAACTCGAGCGTCAGCTTAGCGGTCGCCGCACTTTGGGGCAGCTGATCGGCAACTACAACAGCTTTTTTCTGTGGCGGATAACGCGCACGCGGTGTAGGCAGAGCCGCCTGTCCGTCCTGTGGCCTGGTGTGAGTGAGACCTCCCTGTCCGTCGAGGGAGTAGCGTTTGGCGGCTCTAGGATAACGCTGTTAGTGTTTAGTGTCCGTGGACACGTCATGAACCTGTAGTTTTTGCACTGTGAATTTCGCGTGACTCGTCTGAGTGGTGACAACATTTCTCTTGGGAAACGGAAAGCTGAAATTTACAGGAACATTGTGGACGCATTCATCCATGCTTATAATATCATATGCTGCAATGCGACTATGAAGATGCACTTCCTTTATTCCTGCCCCGATGTGTTTCCAAACAACTGCAGTGCAGTTCAGTGGTGACCACAGCAAGCAGTTCCACCAGGACATTTCTCTCATGGAACAGCGGTACCCATGGCGGTCGACTATTACTGATTTATGCTTGATGCTACAGAGAGATGCTCCACCCACAAGAGGAAACAAAGGAATGGCGCGAATAACCTAGCTAAGTCTAATTAACGTATCTATCCAATTAATTGCGGTAGCAAATGCGTTAAAGGTAAAGCCCCATCATACTTGTAACCATGAGCTAGGAGACAATTTTAATTGTGATAATCGTGTTTAGCACATAAAATCTATAAAAACCGTCATCTTTAATTTCTGCAAAAAATCGACTGTGGACCAGTGTAATTGTGCTGAACGAAAGGACATAGAAAGATCCACTCCTCATAATCCCTTTATTTGAAACCTGGAAAATTTTTTTTTTCTGAGATCACGCCAGTGCCGTGTATCTCAATTTTTCTTGCATGTTTAGTTGTCCTCAGCTGCGGAAGGGTTTATAGTGAAGTAAGGTGTATTTATGTCTTTATTTATGTCTTTGCCCGAGTAGTCATGACCATGTGGTGAATATAGAGTTGTGTGATTAATTTCCACGTCAAAGGAGCTTTTGAACTGAGTTACGTAGAAAGAGCAAAAATATTTAGAGTATTAGTGCATCGGCAGATGAACGTGTGCGCTCCTGTTATGAGACATCTGGGACATTTGTTGTCACATATTTGTTTATAAACGTGAAAGGAGTGGATATAGTTGGTTTTGAAGGATAGTGTCTAGTATTATACAGTTCATAAAGCAGAAATGGGAATTGAAATCAGGACACATCCGTGACTGGTATGAATACGAATACCAACGAATGAATGAATCTTATTAACAGTCATAAAACAATAACTCAGCTGGAAGGTCACCTGAAAATAAATATGTTTAGTTTTGTTAGATTTGTCGAAATTAATCCAACGTAGGTCAGTGAAGCTGGAGGACGGAAGATTCAGGAGTCCACCAAGAACACATTAGAGAAAAGGATTGATAAGGAAATGGAAGCCCTTTGAAAATAAAGATGTAAAATTAACATTAGCGGACGTGATTACATACAAAGAAAGGGAGAAAGGAACTCAGCAAGGATATGAATGGATAAGATTTTTTATGAATTCTTTCTCCCATGTGTCTATGCGAAGGGAGAAACCTTACGTTGTAACAGTTTGTAAACCCTATGAATTATTCAAGATCTGTGTGCCACAGTACACGGCTGAAGCACGAATAGCAGGGACCACCCAGGGCCGTCCACACATTGTGAAGAAGAAAACTCTCACACTTGAAACTAAGTAGGTGTACATCTATTAGTATTTTTAAATGTTGTTGCTGTGGTCTTCAGTCCCGAGACTGGTTTGATGCAGCTCTCCATGCTACTCTATCCAGTGCAAGCTTCTTCATCTCCCAGTACCTACTGCAACCTACATCCTTCTGAATCTGCTTAGTGTATTCATCTCTTGGTCTCCCTCTACGATTTTTACCCTCCACGCTGCCCTCCAATACTAAATTGGTGATCCCTTGATGCCTCAAAACATGTCCTACCAACCGATCCCTTCTTCTGGTCAAGTTGTGCCACAAACTTCTCATCTCCCCAATCCTATTCAATACTTCGTCATTAGTTATGTGATCTACCCATCAAATTTTCAGCATTCATCTCTAGCACCACATTTCGAAAGCTTCTATTCTCTTCTTGTCCAAACTATTTATCGTCCATGTTTCACTTCCATACATGGCTACACTCCATACAAATACTTTCAGAAACAACTTCCTGACACTTAAATCTATACTCGATTTTAACAAATTTCTCTTCTTCAGAAACGCTTTCCTTGCCATTGCCAGACTACATTTTATATCCTCTCTACTTCGACCATCATACGTTATTTTGCTCCCCAAATAGCAAAACTCCTTTACTACTCTAAGTGTCTCATTTCCTACTCTAATTCCCTCAGCATCACCCGACTTAATTCTACTACATTCCATTATCCTCGTTTTGCTTTTGTTGATGTTCATCTTATATCCTCCTTTCCAGACACTGTCCATTCCGTTCAGCTGCTCTTCTTCTCCATGGATTTTAATACCTACTCCGAATTTTTCTTTTGTTTCCTTCACTGTTTGCTCAATATACAGATTGAACAACATCGGGGAGAGGCTACAACCCTGTCATCCTCCCTTCCCAACCACTGCTTCCCTTTCATGTCCCTCGACTGTTATAACTGTCATCTGGTTTCTGTACAAATTGTAAATAGCCTTTCGCTCCCTGTATTTTACTTCTGCCACCTTTAGAATTTGAAAGAGAGTATTCCAGTCAACATTGTCAAAAGCTTTCTCTAAGTTCACAAATGCTAGAAACGTAGGTTTGCCATTCCTTAATCTCTCTTCTAAGATAAGTCGTAAGGTCAGTATTGCCTCACGTGTTCCAGTGTTTCTACGGAATCCAAACTGATCTTCCCCGAGGTTGGCTTCTAGTAGTTTTTCCATTCGTCTGTAAAGAATTCGTTTTAGTATTTTGCAGCTTTGACTTATTAAACTGATTGTTCGGTAATTTTCACATCTGTCAACACCTGCTTTCTTTGGGATTGGAATTATTATATTCGTCTTGAAGTCTGAAGGTATTTCGCCTGTTTCATACATCTTGCTCATCAGATGGTAGAGTTTTGTCAGGACTGGGTCTCCCAGGGCCGTCAGTGTTTCCAATGGAATGTTGTCTACTCCGGGGGCCTTGTTTCGAGTCTGGTCTTTCAATGCTCTGTCAAACTCTTCACGCAGTATCGTATCTACCATTTCATCTTCATCTACATCCTCTTCCATTTCCATAATATTGTCCTCAAGTACATCGCCCTTGTATAGACCCTCTATATACTCCTTCCACCTTTCTGCTTTCCCTTCTTTGCTTGGAACTGGGTTTCCATCTGAGCTCTTGATATTCATACAAGTCGTTCTCTTATCTCCAAAGGTCTCTTTAATTTCCCTGTAGGCAGTATCTATCTTACTTCCAGTGAGATAAGCCTCTACATCCTTACATTTGTCCTCTAGCCATCCCTGCTTAGCCATTTTGCACTTCCTGTCGATCTCATTTTTGAGACGTTTGTATTCATTTTTGCCTACTTCATTTGCTGCATTATAATATTTTCTCCATTCATCAATTAAATTCAATATTTCTTCTGTTACCCGAGGATCTCTACTAGCCCTCGTCTTTTTACCTACTTGATCCTCTACTGCCTTCACTACTTCATCCCTCAAAGCTACCCACTCTTCTTCTTCTGTATTTCTTTCCCCCATTCCTGTCAATTGTTCCCTTATGCTCTCCCTGAAACCCTGTACAACCTCTGGTTCTTTCAGTTTATCCAGGTCCCATCTCCTTAAATTCCCACCTTTTTGCAGTTTCTTCAGTTTTAATCTACAGGCCATAACCAATAAATTGTGGTCAGAGTCCACATCTGCCCCTGGAAATGTCTTACAATTTAAAACCTGGTTCCTAAATCTCTGTCTTACCATTATATAATCTATCTGATAACTTTTAGTATCTCCAGGGTTCTTTCATGTATACAACCATCTTTCACGATTCATAAACCAAGTGTTAGCTATGACTATGTTGTGCTCTGTGCAAAATTCTACCAGGCGGCTTCCTCTTTCATTTCTTAGCCCCAATCCATATTCACCTACTACGTTTCCTTCTCTCCATATTCCTACACTCGAATTCCAGTCACCCATGACTATTAAATTTTCGTCTCCCTTCACTACCTGAATAATTTCTTTTATTTCATCATACATTTCTTCAATTTCTTCGTCATCTGCAGAGCTAGCTGGCATATAAACTTGTACTACTGTAGTAGGTGTGGGCTTCGTATCTATCTTGGCCACAATAATTCGTTCACTATGCTGTTTGTAGTAGCTTACCCGCATACCTACTTTCCTATTCATTATTAAATCTACTCCTGCTTTACCCCTATTTGATTTTGTGTTTATAAACCTGGAGTCACCTCCTGCCCCCGAACTTCACTATTTCCCACTACATCTAACTTTAACCTATCCATTTCCCTTTTTAAATTTTCTAACCTACCTGCCCGATTAAGGGATCTGACATTCCACGCTCCGATCCGTAGAACCCCAGTTTTCTTTCTCCTGATAACGACATACTCTTGAGTTGTCCCCGCCCGGAGATCTGAATGGGGGACTATTTTACCTCCGGAATATTTTACCCAAGAGGACGCCTTCATCATTTAATCATACAGTAAAGCTGCATACCTTCGGAAAAAATTACGGCTGTAGTTCCCCCTTGCTTTCAGCCGTTCGCAGTATCAGCACAGCAAGGCCATTGTGGTTATTGTTACAAGGCCAGATCAGTCAATCATCCAGACTGTTGCCCTTGCAACTACTGAAAAGCCTGCTGCCCCTCTTCAGGAACCACACGTTTGTCTGGCCTCTCAACAGATACCCCTCCGTTGTGGTTGCACCTACGGTATGGCTATCTGTATCGCTGATGCACTCAAGCCTCCCCACCAACGGCAAGGTCCACGGTTCATGGGGGGGGGGGGAGTATTTTTAGTATTATTACATTTATTATTCATTTATAATTCCACTGTGTTATTCATTATTTCCAAGATTCTAGTATTAAAATGAATGAGCTAATTACAATGTAGCTCCATCTGCACTGTGCTCTAAAGTATCTAAACCACCTGAAATATTTATTACAAAGGGAGTTCACACAGACGGCCTGGGTGGCCGAGCGGTTCTAGGCGCTTCATTCTGGAACTGCGCTACCGCTACGGTCGCAGGTTCGAATCCTGCCTCGGGCATGAATGTGTGTGATGTCCTTAGGTTAATTAGGTTTATGTAGTTCTACGTTCTAGAGGACTGATGACCTCAGATGTTAAGTCCCATAGTGCTCAGAGCCATTTGAACCATTTTTTTCGACTTCACACATCTGTCTCCTCTCCTTCAATAAAATCATATCTGAACTACTTACAAAATTCACAAACTATGTTTGGTATCACACATTATCGATGCCACGCCAAACAGAATGCTTCCTGAGGTTCGCAGTAAACCATGTGATAGCCTAGCAAAATCCGCAGGCATCTTAAAGCCACACATCTTGTTGTACGTATGAGCAGTGCCACAGACGAGTTAAATTAAGGAGGATGTAGCACCCATTTCACGCAGTTTGCTAGTCCGGTTGCATCACTCGTGCTTTCCCTGAAACGTTTATGACAACTAGGCTCTGAATTACTGATATCTGGTATACTACTGTGCTTCCTGTAAAAGTTCAAGTTCAAGTATGCTTTAAGTAATTCCTACTTTCTGTCTGAGAACCCACATATTTACCGGCACCCACCTTTGATAGACCCAATACTGTGTTTCAGCTACTGACATCTAGAAATCGTTTATGTTTGAAATTCGCCGTAAGCAAACAGCAATGGATATTATCATTCCCCAATCCTCGAACCATCCACACTCACTAAAGCAAGCTGTACATCGACAGACGCTCCATAGACTCAACACAGAGCCACTCACCAAAGAAAGCTACCTAAAAGAATTGGGCATAATAATGCAGATAGCACAAAATAATAGTTACAACAATAACATAGTCACACAGATAATCAACAAAATTAAAAGTAAAATAAAAGCAGAAATCACCCAACCACAGATAACAACACTTCAAAGCCAAACACAAACACGGAGTCCCATAACAACGACACAGGATAATCAGAAAAAGATGAAAGAAAACAGAAGATGGTACACAATGACATAAAAACACAAACTCACCCAATGAATCACCAACATTTTCAAAAGACAGGAAATAAACATAGCATACATAACAAACAATTCTATATAAAAATACACTCCAAAACTGACAAAAATCAGAGACATGTACTAGAAAGTAGGCATATATCAACTACAGTGTAACATTTTGTGAAGGCAGAGTCATGGGAAAAACAGGTAGAACATTTGATGTCAGATACAAAGAACACATGAGAGAGTGGAAATTTGGAACACAGTACTCCACAACACCTAAGAGAACATGACCACAAACCAATCACTAGAGAAGGTGACATGAAAAAAATTTGAATCAAACACCAAACCTTGCAAGAAAATTACCACATACAGAAAACCAAAGCAGAAAGGAATACCCTTTTGAATGATCAAGTATACATGCCAAGAAATTCATAATTTACACTAATAGATAAAATAACCGAATAACGCTCCCAAAGAGGGTTAATATAAGAATACCATCCAATATAGTAATAATACCACCCAACATCTTTACACTCACTTATGCATGAACCCCTCCACAGAATTTTGAAACGAAAAGTCAAATCAGCTATCACCAAAGCTTTCAGACACTCGCTAACAGCTAGTACATTCATATTCAACACCATACAATTCAAAACACCAACCTCCCCTAATAAAAAACAAAACAAAAAAACATTCTTCAGCTCTCTCTGTCTCTCTCTCTCTCTCTCTCTCTCTCTCTCTCTATCTCTCATACATACACACGGTATAAACATCATGAATAGAAGTTAGTTTTGAAGAAATACTTCGTTAGCTTGGCAACAAGTAGGTAAACACACCAAAGAGGAGGAAACACGTAAAGTAGTTGCAAAATTTGCGTTATTAAGAGCAGTGTCCGAAGAAATAATTATATCGAGTGACAAAAGAACAATAGTAGGCCGCAAAAAAGAAAGAGAAACATGGTGAACACTGTGTAGAAGGTCAGAACGCAAAGGTTTGCTTACATGTCACTAATAAAGTGGTAGAGCGACCTCCAGACCAGATGAGAGGGAACGGAGATCAGCAAAACGTAAGTAATTACTTCTTTACATAAAAAATCGCGACGTGAACTGTTTAATAATCTAAAAATAACAAAACTGTATCGTTATAGATCCCACTGATGATGCCTTAGAACAAGAAGAAGGTGAAACGCGTCTGGGATAAATATATTTGGTGAGAGCAGGAAAAGTAAGTTTTATTTACAAAACAAGAGTTCTATTCTTGCTGTAGAGGATGACCACGCCAACAAACTTGTTTAAGTCTTTGAATCCGAAATATTTTGTGACTTTTAACTGTGAAGTCACAAATGGAATTTAATGAAAAGCTTTTCCAGCTGGCTGCTAAAGAGACACCATCAATATCTGATTTAAATATTCTAGGAAATTTCGCAGATGATGCTAATTGTTGACGGTGTCCCCTAATGAAATAAATTCGTATTTCGATTCGGTGAGACGAAATGTTTGTCAGATAAACAGACAGGCACTGTATTTAACTTGTGATTTGTATTAACCCAAAATCCAATATTTTTTACCAAATTGTTTTTCATCAAGATACACCAGGGACTCCACTGTTGCTGTATACTTAAAAAAAGGTGACAGTTACATCTCTCTCATCTAACAGCATCTCTACTCCAACGCATCACTTCCTTTTTGATCTTACAGATACCTTTCAAGAAACGTCCAGCAACTTCCATTACACCTACCCCCTATTGTGGGCTGTGGATTCATACATATAGTACACAGTACAAAATTTTCATTTCTTATTCATTTATGCAAATTCACACATTATTCGTTTTTTACCCAGAGGGGCAAGATACAATCGTCTGCCCTCACGGCCGAAAGGTCAGAAACCTTTATTTTTGCCGTTCAGCTACTGGCATATTTGTCTGTTATTCTTTAATATACCATATGACTATTGTAGGTCAGCTGTGTGGGAGCAATGTTGTCATGACATTTCTAATACGAGGGGGTACCAAGAAAAACAGTGGGTGGAGATTGTGTGGTAGGCATTCCTAGGCCTTGGCGTGTATAATGCAACTCACTGTCAGTGCAGTGCCGCCTGTGTTATCGTCCTGGCTTGCTCTGTTTATTTGCAGTGATTGTTTTGCTGCTGTTTTATTCCTGTTTCTTTTTTCATGACGTCAAGTTTAAATGAACAACGTGCAGCCGTGAGATTCTGTTTTCTGCTCGATAAAAATGCTGCCGAAACTGTTTTAATGTTGAAAACCGATTACCAAGATGACGCTTTGGGAAAAACTCATATGGGTGAGTGGTTGGCTCGATTTAAAAATGGCGACAAGTCGACTGATGCCAGACGTGGTTCTGGACGTATATCTACTGCCTGAATCGACGAAATATTGAAAAAATTCGATACAACTTTAAGTAGTTTGAAGATGATTGTGCAACAGTGTTTCGCAAAAAAGAGACGATTTGTCGCAGGCAGGAGACTGCTTTCTTCCACCACGACAACGGATCTCCACACACAGTCACCTATGTCAGACAGTTTTTGGCTAAAACTTACACTGTTTCGGTGCCCCATGCACCTTTATCGTCAGACCTGGCTCTGTGTGGCTTTTTCTTATTTCCAAATACGAAAAGGGCCATGAAAGAAACACCGATTTGACAACATTTAGGAAGTCAAGAAGGAAACGAGGGAGAACCTCATTCGCCGGCCGAAGTGGCCGTGCGGTTAAAGGCGCTGCAGTCTGGAACCGCAAGACCGCTACGGTCGCAGGTTCGAATCCTGCCTCGGGCATGGATGTTTGTGATGTCCTTAGGCTAGTTAGGTTTAACTAGTTCTAAGTTCTAGGGGACTAATGACCTCAACAGTTGAGTCCCATAGTGCTCAGAGCCATTTGAACCATTTGGAGAACCTCATAGCCATTTCTAAACTTGACTAAAAAAAAAGTTTCGAACAGCGGAAGCACCGGTGGGACAAATGTATTAGACATGATCGAGAATACTTTGAAGGAGATAAGGTTGTATCCAATTTCAAATATATGGCTTTTAAAAAATATTTGCGACCTTTTTTACGTTATACCCTGTATATCATATATTTTACCAAACATTTCCTTACGCTAACTACAAACAAATCAATTATTTTACATATACAGGGTGGTCCACTGATCGTGACCGGGCCAAATATCTCACGAAATAAGCGTCAAACGAAAAAACTACAAAGAACGAAACTCGTCTAGCTTGAAGGGGGAAACCAGATGGCGCAATGGTTGGCCCACTGGATGGCGCTGCCATAGGTCAAACGGATATCAACTGCGTTTTTAAAAAAATAAGAACCCCCCTTTTTCTTAAATAATCGTGTAGTACGTAAAGATATATGAATCGTTTAGTTGGACCACTTTTTTCGCTTTGTGATAGTTGGCGCTGTAATAGTCACTAACATATGGCTCACAATTTTAGACGAACAGGTAGGTTTTTTAAATTAAAATACAGAACGCAGGTACGTTTGAACATTTTATTCCAGTTGTTCCAATGTGATGCATGTACCATTGTCAACTTATCGTTTCTCAGAACACATTCTGTTACAACGTAATTACATGTAAATACTACATTAATGCAACAAATGCTCAAAATGATGTCCGTCAACCTCAGTGCATTTGGCAATACGTGTAATGACATTCCTCACAACGGCAAGTAGTTCGCCTTCCGTAATGTTCTCACATGCATTAACAATGCGCTAACGCATATTGTCAGGTGATGTCGGTGGATCACGATAGCAAATATCCTTCAACTTTCCCAACAGAAAGAAATCCGGGGACGTCAGATCCGGTGAACGTGCGGGCCGTGATATGGTTCTTCGACGACCAATCCACCTGTCATGAAATATGCTATCCGATACCGCTTCAACCGCACGCCAGCTATGTGATGTGCCGGACATCCATCATATTGAAAGTACATAGCCATTCTGTCATGCAGTGAAACATCTTGTAGTAACATCGGTAGAACATTACGTAATGAATCAGGATACATTGCACCATTTAGATTGTCATCCATAAAACGGGGCCAATTATCCTTCTTCCCACAATGCCGCACCTTACATTAACCCGGCAAGGTCGCTGATGTTCCACTTGTCAACGCCATCGTGGATTTTCCGTTGCCCAATAGTGCGTATTATACCGGTTTACGTTACGGCTGTTGGTGAAAGACGTTTCGTCGCTAAATAGCACGCGTGCAGAAAATCTGTCATCGTCCCGTAATTGTACCCAGTGGCAGAACTGTACACGACTTTCAAAGTCGTCTCCATGCAATTCCTGGTGCATAGAAATCTGGTACGGGTGCAATCGATGTTGATGTAGCATTCTCAACACCGGCGTTTTTTAGATTCCTGATTCTCGTGCAATTTGTCTGCTACTAATGTGCGGATTATCCGCGACAGCAGCTTAAAACACCTACTTTGGGATCATCATTTGTTGGAGGTCGTGGCTGACGTTTCACATGTGGCTTAACACTTCCTACTTCCTTAAATAATATAATTGTCTGGCGAACGGTCCAGACACTAGGATGATGTCGTCCAGGATACCGAGCATCATACATAGCACACGCCCGTTGGGCATTTTAATCACAATAGGCATACATCAACACGATATCGACATTTTCCGCAATTGGTAAACTGTCTATTTTAACGTTGGTAATGTATTACGAAGCAAATACCGTCCGCACTGACGGAATGTTACGTGATACCACGTACTTATACGTTTGTGACTACTACAGCGCCATCTATGACAAAGCGAAAAAAGTGGTCCAACTGAAACACTCATATTTCTTTACGTACTACAATTATATGTAATAAAAAATGAGGGTTCCTTTTTAAAAAAACGCAGTTGATATCCCTTTGACCTATGGCAGCGCCATCTAGTTCATTCACACACAAACACACGTAAAGTACAACTCGGTACATTGAATGATTTTGCTAATAACATTCCGTCTTCATGCCCCTCGTAGTACATGTATTTCAATAATTTACACTCCCTAATGCGTTTATTGACAGTGACTTTCCTTCTGCACTGTGTTTGTGTAAATAACACTTATTTTCCATAATGAACCTTAACTTACCTCAAAGGTTGTAGTTGTTAGCTACGCAAAGTTTTTGCAGTTTTAATCATCTGTGCTTAGTTTCATTCTCTTCTTAATTTTATTTTATTTATTCATTTTTGTAGTCCTTCCAATACACTACATTATATTTTCGCAATCACGTTAATGCAGAGATAGTTTTAAACAGAAAAGTGTAAAGTATAATAGTCATAGCTTATTCGTTTGTAGTTTTATATAATTAGCGCTGTTATTTCGTATTGTAAGTAGGTGTAGATAGTGTAATATATATCGCACTCAATTTTAGTACCATCACTGTATTCATTAGCTGTTTCTCTTTGTAGCTTACTCGTTATCATTTGCTTTATTTATTATGTAGTATAATCGTAACCTTTCCCGAAATAGTTCTATCCTTGTGGTTGACCATAGCTCTTTCCGTGTAAATAATTTGTTTTGTATATAGATTATTAGTCTGATACATCTTTATTCATGATGTAGTCCTACATCTACATATGTTCATATGAGTGAAGTTGGTTTTGAAGTTTGTCACATAAAATCAGAAAAAAATTTCATACTAGCAAAATTTGTGTAAGAAATTCGAAGTAATAATTCTCATTACGCATATTTATTCCTATGGCTAATATATGAGTTGGCGATACGGGTTATCACATGTACTCTTTTCCCCTATAACTAGTTGTATACACAACACAAAAGAACCGCTACTTGACATCTTCATATTTCTTGTAATATGGTCTTACATGTCTTCACTTAATGTAGTTTATGCATAGTAGTAAGTCTTATTTCGTCATTTTCACTAGTTTATATTTGAACGACGTGCTGTGTCTCATATATTCAATCATTGCTTGTTAAGCGGTGCACTAACACGTTGGGTGGAGGGCACTTGCGCGAATATGGCCATTGGAGACAACGTGAAAGTAGGCAGATGAAAGGGGGCAAATGTTTACCACCCACAACTCGGCTAACGCCTACCCTCACGCTGCGCCAAATGCAGGCTGCCAGACTTTACTGTTGACGTTCATATTCAGTGTCACCAAAAACGTATGAAAGGTACAGTCATTTCGCCCTAAATAGAGTAACAAAATTTTCAAAACAGTTTTCAAAGAATCTTCATACTTACCTTGGATTATACCTAGTGTAACAATCATTATGAGATTCTCCAATTTGTTTCAAAAGTAATGTGATATTTTGTGACAAGTTAAGCGAAAAGCGTACGCTGAAGAATCAAGGAAACTGGAACACCAGCCTAATATTGTGTAGAGCCCCCACGAGCACCCAGAACTGCTGCAATTCGACGTGGCGTCGATTCGACTGATGTCTGAAGTAGTACTGGAGGCAAATGACACCAAGAATCCTGCAGGGGTCTCCATAAACACGTAAGAGTACGAGGGGGTGGAGATCTCTTCTGAACAGCACGTTATAAGGCATCCCATATATGCCCTATAATGATATTGTTGGGGAGTTTGATGGTCAGCTGAAGTTTTAAACTTAGAAAAATGCTCCTGGAGCCACTCAGTAGCCATTATCGACGTATGGGGTACCGCTTTGTACTGCTAGAATTTGCCAAGTCCATCGGAAAGCACAATGGACATGAACGGACGCAGGTGATCAGGCAAGACGCTTACGTACGTGTCAGAGTCGTATCTAGACGTATCAGGGGTCCCATATCACTCCAACTGCACACTTCATACACCATTGTAGAGTCTCCACCAACTTGAACAGTCCCCTGGTGTCATGCAGCCTCCACAGACTTATAAGGTTGTCTCCCATCCACTCGGTTCAATTTGAAACGAGACTCTTCGGACCAAGCAACGTGTTTCCAGCCATCAACAGTCCACTGGCAGTGTTGACGGGCCCAAGCGAGAAGCAAAGCTTTGTGTCGTGCAGTCATCAAGGGTACAGAAGTCGGCCTTCGGCTCCGAAAGCCCATATCAAAGACATTTTGTTGAATGGTTGACACGTTGACACTTGTTGATGGCCCAGCGCTGAAATCTGCAGAAATTTGCGAAAGAGTTGCACTTCTGTAACGTTGACCGAGTCTCGTACTGCGACGCCATTCTACACCTTTTTCGAGGCGGAAATGCTGCGTATGGTGACACTGTCACTTCGGTGTGATTGTTTACAGATTTTCCTCCTTTAGTTTTGTCATAATCTGATTTCCTGAAACAATTTTCGCGTGACTACTGCCTAGTACTGCTTTTCTGTTTTTATTAGTTGCAGAAGGCAGTTTGTTCGATCTATCCCTTTGACATAGGTTAGATACCAATCTTACCTTTTATTGTTTCCATGTCACTACCCATTTTAGCAAAAATGTTATGTTGCGTTTTGTTTATGATCTCTTCAAGTGCATCAGTGTTAGTTTCTTGTTCCCAGATGCACTTATAAACTAGGATAGAATTGCTGTTAAAAGCGCCAGCCTCGGCTCTCTCATTTAAGATTTTTACATTCATACTTGATAATTAAAACTCGGTTTTCAAAAAAATTTGTCTTAAAATGACAAAACCTACTGTTAGCGTGAGTTTTTGTACATCACCCAGGAAATTTTAGCATGCGTCTTGTAGAATAAAGAGAGTTGTACCCCACTTTATTTGTGTGGGTTGCCTACATTTAGAGGCAAGCATACATTCATGGAGAAATTATCCCCATCTCCTTAACCTATATGATGCTAATTCATTTATGACCCCCTGAGACTGGTTTATGATTCCCTGAGGATAATCTGTCTTTCTGAGAAATCCTCATGTCACCTCCTCCTCGTCTACTCCTCCGGGAAACCCATTCTCCTGCCCTTGCAAACACAAGCTCTTTCCGATATCAAATTAATTGATTAATTAATTAAATTGTTCAATTTATTACACTGTCCCCCTCTGAGGAACTCCCAGCTTGGTCCTACCCTCCTCCACTCCCCCCCCCCCCTTCTCACTCATATGGAAACTGGTTGGAAAGAGACCGAGTCTGTGATGGAGAGGAAGGATCTCAGGTTACGAAAATGAAATCAATGTTAATTACGTAGCAGGTAATTCAGTGTTCAGACGTTGGATCTGTCTATTTGGTGGGAAAAGCTCACGTCCAGTAACTACATGTACTAATTATATAATTACACTGCTGCAGGGTAAACAAACAGACGTGTCTTCCTTGGTGACCAGCTTCCTCAGGCGGCATTGTAGGAACGTAACTCCGCCTGGGTCTCGACCTTTTCACCGTTTTAAATGGAAATGAAGGAAGAGAGATTGGGTTCAATGTCTGTTCCACTTCCTCCCTTAGGACCTCTTGAAGCGTCACGGTTTTTTGCTCGCCGTGCAAGCCAAGTGCCTTCTGAACTTCTCTCACTATCTGACGAAGAACACTTGTGAAATCAGTTGCTTCCTCCATCACAGACATCGATACGACGTTTGGAAGCCGTTCAAACTTCTTTTTTGATGCATTGTCTCGACATACTGGCACCATTTTATGAAGTCGTCTGCTGTCGAAACCTTCTACAGGAGTAGGGCTTGATACATGTCCTCAGTAACACCCTTCATGAGATGTGCAACCTTATCTTCCCCCTTCATTCTAGGATCCACTACTCTACACAGCTCCAAGACGTCTTGAATGTAGGGCGCTGTAGTTTCTCCTGGACGATGTGCTCTACACTTTAATTTATCTTCAGCCTAGCTCTTCTGTCGTTGTGTGTCGCCGAAGTACTGACTCAGTTCCGCCTGGAATACCTCCCAGCTTGTGAACTTCTCGTCATTGTTCTTATACCATTGCTTGGCAGTGCCCTCCAAGTATAAAAATACGTTAGCCAAATACACGGTGTCATCCCATTTGTTGAATTTGGCTATACGCCCATATACCTTCAGTCACTTGTTCGTGTCTTGGCCATTGTCACCAGAGAACCCGGAATGATGTCTCATGTGCTGACACATAGTTGCTGTCATCGTAACGTCCTCTTCTTCTTCTGTCTCCAATAGATTGCGATCTGTTGAACATGCCTCGAACTCTGGTTTCTCGCCACGTAAACCGAAATCTGTCGCGGCCTGATGGGAGCCACTGTGTCGTCGATAATGTGCGCTATCACAAGTTGCAACACCCAGCGCATCCACACCAGAGTAATGCCACGTAGAAGAATGTGTAATTAGATGAATGACGAACACAAACTTCACTTAACGAAGGTTTATTCAGTACTTGCACACACAAGAGCGTGGAGCGAACTGCCTCTGTCCTGAACACATACGGTATATATACAGCTATAGAACATTCCGTTACTATGATTCTTGACATTTGTGGATACTTCTAGAATGTACTCGAAACGAATACAGAAATTGAAATTTTGCGGTTCAGGTGAGTTTTGAACTCGCGACGCTCCATGCAGCAGTCTAGTCTCATAACCACTACACCACAGTGACTGTGCTACTCGGTGGTCCACTGATCGTGACCGGGCCAAATATCTCACTAAATAAGCGTCAAACCAGAAAACCACAAAGAACGAAACTTGTCTAGCTTGAAGGGGGAAACCAGATGGCACTATGGTTGGCCCGCTAGATGGTGCTGCCATAAGTCAAACGGATATCAACTGCGTTTTTTTTTTTTTAAATAGGAACCTCAATTTTTTATTAGATATTCGTGTAGTACGTAAAGAAACATGAATGTTTCACTTGGACCACGTTTCTCGCTATGTGACAGATTGCGCTGTAATAGTCACAAACATATGGCTCACAATTTTAGACGAACAGTTGGTAACAGGTAGGTTTTTCAAATTAAAATACAGAACGTAGCTACGTTTTAAGATTTTATTTAGGTTGTTCTAATGTGATATATGTACCTTTGTGTACTTATCATTTTTGAGAACGCATGCTGTTAAAGCGTGATTACTTGTAAATACCACATTAACGTAATGAATGCTCAAAATGATCTCCTTCAACCTCAATGCATTTGGCAATACGTGTAGCAACATTCCTTTCAACAGCGAGTAGTTCGCCTTCCGTAATGTTCGTACATCCATTGACAATGCGCTGACGCATGTTGTCAGGCGTTGTCGGTGGATCACGATAGCAAATATCCTTCAACTTTCCCCACAGAAAGAAATCCGGGGACGTCAGATCCGGTTAACATGCGGGCCATGGTATGGTCCTTCGACGACCAATCCAGCTGTCATGAAATATGCTATTCAATACCGCTTCCACCGAACGCGAGCTATGTGCCGGACATCCATCATGTTGGAAGTACATCGCCATTCTGTCATGTAGTGAAACATCTTGTAGTAACATCGGTAGAACATTACGTAGGAAATCAGCATACATTGCACCATTTAGATTGTCATCGATAAAATGAGGGCCAATTATCCTTCCTCCCATAATGCCGCACGTACATTAACCCGCCAAGGTCCCTGATGTTCCACATGTCGCAGCCATCGTGGATTTTCCGTTGGCCAATAGTCCATATTATGGTGGTTTTCGTTACCGCTGTTGGTGAATGACGCTTCGTCGCGAGGTAGAACGCGTGCAAAGACTCTGTCATCGTCCGTAATTTCTCTTGTGCCCAGTGGCAAAATCATGAAAAGTTCAATTTTTACTTTTTTGCGTTTTCTGAATCCGCAGACTATTACCTTTTAATAGATATATAATTTATTCAATTCCGAAGACTACAACTATTTTTAAATATTTTTGGAAATGTGTTGTACATGGGCGTGACCCATTGTGGCGCTGTTAAACTGCTGTCAAATGTTGTTATTATTAACGTCCGTGTTCATCAGGTACATTTTAGTGATGTGAGATAAAGTATGTGTTGTGGCTAACCTGTGATGGTTCAATATATATCGCTGGTGTGATTGTCGATTGTTTCATGTTTATTTACTCTGTCGTTATCTCGAAAATATTCGTAATTAATTCTGTTTCTTGAGTCTCTGTTTTGTTGAAGTATAATAATGAGTAAAAGTAAAGTTATTAGAAATCCTCTGAAGGCTTTTAAGAAAAGGAGAAATGTTGGAAAGCCAAAGGTATGTGTTATTACTGTAAACAATAAAGACGATAACCAAGTGAGTGAACCTAACCTCTCAAGTACACTTGCCCATAGCAGCCAAAGTGGGAAAGAAAATACTTCACAGAAGAAGCTTGGTTCAATGAGAGAAAACTATGAATGTTTTACAGGCGAATCGGATGTGAATGAAATATTTGATATGTCAGTTCTCAAAGGAATTTTTTCAAACTGTGTAAGATGTATTCATTGTAGTGAAGTTAGTCTGGAACTCTCCATAATAAAGCACATAGGACTTGCTAGTGAAATACAACTGAAATGTGATAAGTGTTCATACATGACCACCTTTTGGAACAGTGTTGCAGTAACTGCAACTGAAGAAAATGGTAGCAAAATCTACGAACACAACAACGAGCGATGCTTGCTTTAGACAAGGAACGCCTTCGGGCTGCAGACAGGGCTGTAAAGAGTCTAGAAATACAAGCTAGAGTAAACAGGAGGAGGAACAAGAGGAAGCTGGATGAGGAGTTTGCAGAGGATGAAGATAATCCATCCTATGGACCCGGAATGCACTAAAAAGTTAATCCAATCTTTGTCGCTCGATTCCCAAAACTTTTATTTTCTCATACTAATTACATGTTTTCTAAGGATCTTCCAAACATATTTGTTTCAAACTTTCAGTAAATGTTACACAGTACCTTCTGTATAATTTAACACAGCCTTTTTCAAAAAACTGTATATCTTTGAATATATAAATAAAAAATTGCAAAAACATGTTGTGAATTTTCATTACAATTGAAAAAAAATCATCTTTAATAACTGAACTAAAATATTGTAAAATCCCTGTGTTACGTTGTAGCCCATATTCCAATAAATAATCTGTAAAAAGTTCAACTTCCTACCTGAAATACTTTGTGAGGAAAGATGTAATTTATAAGCGTTATTTTAACATTGCAAGTATAGGGCGTTCCGGAGCCCCTTAAATAACGTAACTATTCGGCGAACGGTCCGGACACTTGGATGATGTCGTCCAGGATACCGAGCAGCATACATAGCACACGCCCGTTGGACATTTTGATCACAATAGCCAGAGATCAACACGATATCGACCTTTTCCTCAATTGGTAAACGGTCCATTTTAACACGAGTAACGTATCACGAAGCAAATTCCGTCCGCACTGGCGGAATGTTACGTGATACCACGTACTTATACGTTTGTGACTATTACAGAGCCATCTATCACAAAGCGAAAAATGTGGTCCAACTAAAACAGTCATTTCTTAACGTACTGCACGAATATGTAATAAAAAATAGGAGTTCCTATTTAAAAAAACGCAGTTGATATCCATTTGACTTGTGGCAGCGCCATTTCGCGGCCGCCATCTGGTTTCCCCCTTCAAGCTACACGAATTTTGTTCTTTGTAGTTCTTTAGTTTGATGCTTATTTCGTGAGATACACTCCTGGAAATTGAAATAAGAACACCGTGAATTCATTGTCCCAGGAAGGGGAAACTTTATTGACACATTCCTGGGGTCAGATACATCACATGATCACACTGACAGAACCACAGGCACATAGACACAGGCAACAGAGCATGCACAATGTCGGCACTAGTACAGTGTATATCCACCTTTCGCAGCAATGCAGGCTGCTATTCTCTCATGGAGACGATCGTAGAGATGCTGGATGTAGTCCTGTGGAACGGCTTGCCATGCCATTTCCACCTGGCGCCTCAGTTGGACCAGCGTTCGTGCTGGACGTGCAGACCGCGTGAGACGACGTTTCATCCAGTCCCAAACATGCTCAATGGGGAACAGATCCGGAGATCTTGCTGGACAGGGTAGTTGACTTACACCTTCTAGAGCACATTGGGTGGCACGGGATACATGCGGACGTGCATTGTCCTGTTGGAACAGCAAGTTCCCTTGCCGGTCTAGGAATGGTAGAACGATGGGT
This sequence comes from Schistocerca americana, assembly GCF_021461395.2. NCBI lineage: Eukaryota > Metazoa > Arthropoda > Insecta > Orthoptera > Acrididae > Schistocerca > Schistocerca americana. The sequence goes on from NC_060125.1 coordinate 45,081,137, forward strand.
TCGATGACGGTTTGGATGTACCGTGCACTATTCAGTGTCCCGTCGACGATCACCAGTGGTGTACGGCCAGTGTAGGAGATCGCTCCCCACACCATGATGCCGGGTATTGGCCCTGTGTGCCTCGGTCGTATGCCGTCCTAATTGTGGCGCTCACCTGCACGGCGCCAAACACGCATACGACCATCATTGGCACCAAGGCAGAAGCGACTCTCATCGCTGAAGACGACACGTCTCCATTCGTCCCTCCATTCACGCCTGTCGCGACACCACTGGAGGCGGGCTGCACGATGTTGGGGCGTGAGCGGAAGACGGCCTAACGGTGTGCGGGACCGTAGCCCAGCTTCGTGGAGACGGTTGCGAATGGTCCTCGCCGATACCCCAGGAGCAACAGTGTCCCTAATTTGCTGGGAAGTGGCGGTGCGGTCCCCTACGGCACTGCGTAGGATCCTACGGTCTTGGCGTGCATCCGTGCGTCGCTGCGGTCCGGTCCCAGGTCGACGGGCACGTGCACCTTCCGCCGACCACTGGCGACAACATCGATTTACTGTGGAGACCTCACGCCCCACGTGTTGGGCAATTCGGCGGGACGTCCACCCGGCCTCCCGCATGCCCACTATACGCCCTCGCTCAAAGTCCGTCAACTGCACATACGGTTCACGTCCACGCTGTCGCAGCATCCTACCAGTGTTAAAGACTGCGATGGACCTCCGTATGCCACGGCAAACTGGCTGACACTGACGGCGGCGGTGCACAAATGCTGCGCAGCTAGCGCCATTCGACGGCCAACACCGCGGTTCCTGGTGTGTCCGCTGTGCCGTGCGTGTGATCATTGCTTGTACAGCCCTCTCGCAGTGTCCGGAGCAAGTATGGTGGGTCTGACACACCGGTGTCAATGTGTTCTTTTTTCCATATCCAGGAGTGTATTTGGGCCGGTCACTATCAATGGACCACCCTGTATATAAATTGTCAGAGATGAAATATTCTTAGCTGTACATTGGCTACAGACAGTTTTCACTGTGTGTAAACTACATGGAGAGATTCTTAACGCTGACTCAAACAAAAACAATAGAAGTATTACACAGAAGTGCTATATTAAAACAGGAGATACATATTTCTTCCCATTGAGGACACTCTCCTCCACAACACCGTCAGATGTAGATTTCGCCCAATCATGACTGGCGTCCACAAACAACGTTATTCTACAAATCATAAGAAAAAAGGGTAAACGTCTCATACTGTCTTAAGCCAATACCCGTTAAAGAAATTACGCCTTTAAGCGTTATTACTATAGTGGGGTGCGTGTGAAAAAGGAAACTAGAAATAGAAGAGATTGAAGCCAGAAACCGAAAATTGGAGTATATAGCGAAGGCAACTGCCATAAAGGAAGGATACAAAAACGCATTTGGAAAAAAGAACTTATTATAAACGTGCAGGCAAGGCTTACATATTCTTTTAAACGCAGTGTGTGGCGAAATCTGGCTACCACAGGGGAATATAAAATATCTGTGTTTACTGTTAATAACAGTTGTGAGTGGTCATATATGGGGGACCTGGGCGAAGAGATGGATTCGAGCACGTTAACTACATTAAAACACAGACCAAAAACCTATTTATAAAGCTCACCTGTATCCACTGAAAAAGGATTCTTATATGGTCTGCAAGTGCGCTGGACAAGATATTGCGCATTTAGCAACAGCACAACGGTTTGCAGAGCTTCATACAGACATGAAAACAACATTTGATGACCACTCGTTTGCAAAAGATTTAAACACGCAATTCTGTCCGGAAATTCCACAAGAACGTGCATCAGATAAGCTGGTAGCGTACGCCCATGACGATGTGGAGTGTTGCAACAGTAGTATTACGCGGGATGTAAGTGATAAGATAAAAAACACCGAGTCCTCTCGTCTACAATAAGTGCTAAAAGGAACGGAGATAATTTTTAATGGCGTAAAATAATTTACAAGGAAAAACCTTAGATATGTTTGGAAGCTCCAGAACATTCTTCCTTTGTGCTAGTCAAATCACTGGGCAGGGAAAGATTAGAAGAGTCCATTGTAGGTTAAGGTGGATGTTATTAAAACCTCACCAACAAAAACTTAAGAAACAGTTGTTTTGTATGTGCAAACGTATATGTAGGAAGTAATAAATTGTTTTGAGAATACTTGCTTGGTTATTCGCTAAGCTAAAAAAAATCCCATGAGGTTCCCCATTTACGACGATCTATGTGCATGTATTTCAGATGTGGGTAGTGGATAGTTGGATGACCTTGAAAAGTAGTTGAAGCTAGGTAACTGAAGGTAAGGTAACTGCAGTTACATGTTCGTTTTTTATATGAAAATCATTCCATTCTATTCCTCTCTCTGTTGTTGTGACTCTCAGCAATTGAAGTGCATCGAGAGTTTCAAACAGAATGGTGCAGGTCAGTACTGGACTCCAACTCATTAACCATTCATTGAACCATGGATCATTACAGATGTACTTGAAGGACAGAATGGGGGTGGGAATATACAAATAGCCACTATCTGTCACATCAATTTATGAGGATGCAGCACTCGCGGTGAAATGTGGAGACCAGTTCATTTATTTACGACATCCCAAGAGCAGAATACCTACAGTATGTACTCAAATCTGATTGGCTGGAAGACCATTTCATGGAAGTGGCAAAATCGAGATATCTCGTCGGGGGGAGACGTCTGCGTAGCTGAAATGATGTTTTCGTAAAAGTTACCTGGACCCTTCTAAGTCACTCTTTCTAAATTAAGTGCATCAGTTCATCGTGCTCTGGCATACGACAGCTATCGTGCAAGAACGTACGTAACATAAACAAAAGGTCCGAAGGCTTTTTAATAGTGGTTACACCTTTTATTCCTGGACAAATATGTGACAACGATGATGTGGCGGGAGTGTTTAGCTGCTGTGAAGCTATGGGAAGCCTTACAAAATGCCACCTAGCAGGAGTGACTGTGGACATACCACATTTTTTCGGACCCTATATACCTACAAATGGTAATCATGCTGTTATGATGTTCGAAGGTAAAGTCACTGTGGTCAGTGTTCCAACATGTAGCTAGATGTGTATAGGGAGTGATGAGACTACTGTTTCCGTAAAAAATTACATTTGTCTAGGCGTAATTGGAGGATGGATTTGATGCGGGAAGTTGTGATTTCAACGCATTGACGAATATATCTGACTGCAATGGGTGATAGATTCATTTCGTGGCTGGCCGAAGTGGCCGTGCGGTTAAAGGCGCTGCAGTCTGGAACCGCAAGACCGCTACGGTCGCAGGTTCGAATCCTGCCTCGGGCAGATTAGTTAGGTTTAACTAGTTCTAAGTTCTAGGGGACTAATGACCTCAGCAGTTGAGTCCCATAGTGCTCAGAGCCATTTGAACCATTAACAAAATTCATTTCGTAAACAGTTGCGCACTATGCTAATACAAGGGTTACACTGAATCTTTTATAGTGTACAAGCAGAGCAGTCAGCACGCCTATAACACGATGGATAAGCAGGACGTCCTCGCATCGGCTATCCTAAGCAGTTCCTCACTTGTTCTTTGACTCACTATCGATTGCAATGTTTGTTACAGAACCGCAACCAATAACTGTTATGTGCTTCCAAGCCTTTTGCCTGCAGGAGCGCTGTTGAATATCTCGCAGTTGTGGGCGCCTGTATTCAACAACACGTGTTTGAGTCTTGGCAGGATGCAGCACCTTCCAAAAGCTCTGATCGAAAATACGTGCAGTTTATTCTCGAACCTTATTGACTGTAAGACCCATATGTCAGATAATTTCCTAGAACTGAAGAGTATCGAAACACCTACACGGCGTGAGTGTGAACTTACAATTTTTTTTCGATACTATAAGCATATAAACGATCATCGCGTTGCTTGTCTGACATGGCTATCTGTTGGGGTGCAAAGCTGCTCTGATCAGTGTTCCGACATGTGCAAAGAAAATTATGTGGATGGGACTATGTCCGTTCACAAGGGAGGTATAGATTTGATGTGGAAAACTGTGATTTCAGTGCACCGGTAACCGTGAAGAGTATGAGATTTTAGATGAAAAGTTATGTCCCGTCATAAGGAGCAAATAGATGGATATGGGAAATTGATATTTCCAGAGCCACAGTCGGGAAGGAGGCATTTCCGATGCTTCTCTCATTGTCATATGTCACCATATTGGTGCTGCAATCATAATATCTAACTTTAATTAAACTGATAGTATGATAGTATGTGACTGGTTTCCTAGGACGACTCCACTTGGTGTCCAGGTGCTTGGCGGATGTACCCAATGGCTGGAATGATTGGATATTTCCAGCTGAAGGTGTGGGCTGCCACTAAGCCTCTTGAACTGGTCAGGTGGGGTTGGAGGGCTCTGTTGACCTAACCGTGTTGCCGTCTGTGAGGGAGAATAGCGAAATAATATTCAGTATGTGTTGGGAATCCCTCACGAACACGTGTGTTGCGAATATTCTCCGATTTCTACGTGGAAATTCGATAAGAATCAATATGACAAGTGTTTCTACTGGACGATTGTCACCCCCAGCCATGTAAATTGATCAGCTGACGTTGGTGCGGTGAGGGCAGCAGTCTCTCTGGTCTCTGAGCATTAAGTACAGCGAGCATGTGGATACCAGGAGATGGGCATGCAGTTGGCAGTTTGGCGAATCTGGGCCAGTGGGACACGGGGGCCTACGGAAGTTTCTGCAATCTCCGATACCTAACCATGACAACTACTGTGGATTTGATTGTGGTGTAAATGTATGTGTTTAAAAACTATCCTGTCCATGTGGTGACGGATGCTTTGTGTGGGATTAAGTGCTCTTCAATACATCCCAGTGCACTCTGTTCTTCAGCAGAAAGGTGTGATGGTATTTGTATAAGTGACGGTGGATTTGTTATTGTGACTGTCTTGTCAAGCAGTAGCGGCTTTCCCACCTTCTTCTTCCTGGTGTAGCAGAAAGAAAAAACATGGGAATTTTATAGTGCTTTAAAAACACATTTAGCAGACCTGCAGGTGATTGGGGATTACACATGCAGGGCGATATACATTCCCGCCGAAATGTGAAATTATAGGTATCAATTTAAATAGTACCGCTTCCAATCATGACATCTAATTTCGGATTCATCAATTTATTGCTTCCGGTAGTGGTATTGCAAACACACTGTACTTAAACTACTGCCCTCTCTCTCTTGTAAATTACTCAAGGACGTGCCAATAGGAAGCAAGGAAAAAAACCACATCACACAGGTGGAAAGATTTAATTAGTTCTTCAGTCAATTTGACTGAGCAGAGGTAACGCAACTGGGCTATTTCCAAGACATCCGCAGCCGAGCATTTTGGGAATTTACCAGGTAGCTGCTACTAAGTTCAAGGACAAATGAGAGGTTGGTGTGGTGTCCTGTTGGTCGTGACAGATGCTCACTGGTCAGGAAATAATCACCTGAGAGCGAGAGAGAGGGAAAGAGAGGGGAGAGGGAGAGAGAGAGAGAGAGAGAGAGAGAGAGAGAGACAGAGACAGAGACGATGTGTCTCTACAGGAATTTCCTGGCTGTCCATATGGAGGAGCTACCGCCACCTTATGCTTTGTCCGACAGGCAGTAATCGGTGGAGCAAGGCGGGAGGTGAGAACGGGGATGGATGGAGAAGGGGTGCTGAGGTTACTTCTCCTAACATCCATTGCTGGTGGTATTGTGAAATAACTCAGAAACTGTCTGCACAATAGGCCGAGTATAATAATAACTAAATAAAAATAAATAATAATCAAATAAATAATTAATTAGGAGGGAATGTAGTAAATGAAAAGTAAAATGAATTTAAATAGTTCAACTGCACACACAAATCACTTTCGTAATATTTTTTGCCGTTTTTGCAGTTTGAAGTGAAGGTCGGTAGACTCTTGGTGTGCTGAAATATGTTAAATTTCCTTCCTATGACCTCAGGGATATGATTAGCTGTCTCCTCGCCTCGCGAGAAAATTAAGAACAGTTTAAATTTAATTTTGTGGGTATCGCTTTGGTAACGTAAGAAAAAATGTACTAAAGCAAAATCTGTAACAGTTTATAAATTGGGGATTGATGATCGTTACTATGAAATGAAAGCAGAAATACCAACGTAAACAATTATTATTTCACGAAGTAAGTTTTTTATACATTTATCTGACATTTCGAGCTCTAATCTCACTGTTTTGGACATTATAAAGAATTGTGCCGTATTTCGGCGAAACACGTAGAATTTATAATAACCTTAGCTCGGCTATGGGGCGAAGGAAAAAGTGTTCGTAGTAAAGTCACATTGGTAACCGCAATTGGCGATAGTAAGAGCACATTTAAACAAATTACTAACTGGAATACAATTTCAGTTCATTTGAACAAAGATGGAAGAATATAGGTGCCTGATAGTGTAAGATGCTGTCGGAAAGGTGGGCGATTAAAGAGAGAGAAAAGAGACGAGCGCGCATTGTTATATAGGACAAAATACAGATGATAATGCTACGTCCATCTCATTATCATGGGCGTACATATTCGCTGACTTGCAGCGCAGTAAATTGGCACAAAGTTTAAATTATATCTTTAACTTTTGACATTCGATAGGAAAGGAAAATAGTATGTCATTACGTCGCGGACAGGGCACAATATTACATCGCCCTCTGGACGGGAATTTAAAAACTACTAACAATATTTTGAAATGCATGTCCATAATAGATTCTCTGATTTGTCATAGTTAGGTATCAGTTATTTCAATTGAACATAGGATTTATGTTCCCTTTACAATGTTCGTTATTTAACTTTCAGTGGCTTTCTAACATTGACATGTACACCCTCACATTACGACTATGGTTTTGTTAAATTTCGACGGGCTCGCCCATTCGGCAAAGGCGGTTCCGGGGAAAACAAAACCGTTTAAAAAAAACCGCCCCCGTGAGCTGAAGGTTGTGCAGGTCTACTAGTTCTATTACAATCAGGTCTTTATTATGTTTTCAAATAGTAGTTAGACATTGCATAATTACTGATGTTTTCAATACAATTCCTTTCATATTAGCCCACACTAATTTTTAGTTTGCACTATTTGGAAATTATGCTTTTATGGAATACTACCAGATAGTGAATATTTAAAGTCAATTCACTGAATTTGTGTTCGATTATGCTGATATCTTATGAATCTCTAAATATTTCAACTCAGATCTTAATAAGTGCCGACCGGAGTGGCCGAGCGGTTCTAGGCGCTTCAGTCTGGAACCGCGAGACCGCTACGGTCGCAGGTTCGAATCCTGCCTCGGGCATTGATGTGTGTGATGTCCTTAGGTTAGTTAGGTTTAAGTAGTTCTAAGTTCTAGGCGACTAATGACCTCAGATGTTAAGTCCCATAGTGCTCAGAGCCATTTGAACCATTTCGTAATAAGCTAAATGATCACAGAACAATAAAAATACCTTGTTTTGTTATTAACGACATATTGGTACGAAAAAGGACGTCACTCTCCATTATGATTACACAACACATCATAAATTGTAACGAGATAAATCTAAAATATTTTACAGTACAGTTTCACTAAAATTTGTGTTACTGTGAATTGGTCAGATTTCAATCACAGAATACTTAAAAACCTTAATGCGTGTGTAGTGTGTGTTTTGTGGTTATGTTTCATAACAGTTTTCTATTTAAATCTTCACGTGGTGGAATGAAGAATGACTTGATTGAAGTGTTGGTTGAGGTAACGAAAATAGGTCGTCTCAATGGAAGGACTGACGGTGGGGACTGCTGGAGCCGGCCGAAGTGGCTGTGCGGTTAAAGGCGCTGCAGTCTGGAACCGCAAGACCGCTACGGTCGCAGGTTCGAATCCTGCCCCGGGCATGGATGTTTGTGATGTCCTTAAGTTAGTTAGGTTTAACTAGTTCTAAGTTCTAGGGGACTAATGACCTCAGCAGTTGAGTCCCATAGTGCTCAGAGCCATTTTTTTTTTTTTTACTGCTGGATACGCCCATACGTAAGTATAATGTCCGGATGGACCTGCTGTGGTTCACCGACGTCTGGTGGCTGCGACATTCGTCCTTCCCTCCTCTCGGACACAAGCACTTTCACTTCTCTCGAACGTGGCCCGTTATGGATGGGTAACAGCTCGTTGCAGGTGGCCACAAAAAAAAGAAAGAAAAAAAAAACATGTTGTAATAGTCGTATTAGTGAGCGCTAGATTATCGCCCTGTAGGTTAAGTTGTCTCATAAGAAAGGTAACGAGTTCTGAATTTTGTTGCTCATCCATAACATTTCACAGCGCGCGATTGGTAGCCGTTGCGCGCCAAGTCTACAGACGGTTCGGCAAACATTAATTGGCTCCGCACAGCACTGCGTAAACCTTTCCAACAATAGTTCAGGCGACGCTAGCGGCGGCTGGTGAGGAAATGTTCATACCAAAGCAAGAACGTTGACTCAGTGTTCCGACAACACACACGAAACATAGTCTTTAACAAGTCGATCGAATTTGCAGTTCCCGGGCGGATTCTGTCCTATTGATCGCACTTGTTTTCGGTTTTGTGGCAGTAAAGCACAATATTCAGGATCACTTTCTATCTGGTTGAAGTTTATGGTCACTGAATGAAGCACTTCACACAGTTCGCACGCAGTAATGTATGGGGAAATGTCACCAAGTGCCAAATCTTGGAGAAAAATCGCCACACACAACTTGACGTGGTACCACTTGTAACAACAACGACGCTGTACTATTGTACATATAAGTAAATTTTTTTCCATCTGATTTTTCGTTAAACTTGTGTAATTGATGTTCTGATTTCATTTCTTTTTTTTTGTTTCATGCCATTGTGTTAAGAAAACTGTAAACAAGTTTCCATGTGTATATTAATGTTTATGTCACATGTTCAGCAATAGTGTAATAGAGTTGAAATGTAACAAATGTGGAGACTATTGTAATATGTTTAAAATTGTAACTGTGTGTCTGGTCCATACGTAGGCAATGTGTTAGGATATGTAGGATGCAAAACCTCAGGTGAATACCGTCTGTAAGGGAGCGGTAAAAGGTGGATGGCAGGCGAGCGCGGGAAAATGCACGCGGGCACTGTACGGCACAACGGGCTCAGCAGTAGTAGTTGGTGTTTGGCATTGCTTTGAGCAACACCTTCTGGAGCGAGGTGGCTCTCCTGGAAGACGTAGCTTCATTGAGCCTCGGGTATGCCGTTCCAACGCCCACGCAGCATGGCAAAATTCCATAGGCACTAAATGGAAAAGAATTGCGGCGCTAAGAAGAATTAAAGTGCCGATACGTCAAGAGCCATAGCTGTGGTTGTATGTGTGCTCTGTGCCTCGCGATCTCGCCGCCCGCCAACCGCTGCATCGGTACAAGCAGGTTGAAACTTTTAGTACTGTATTCGTATGGACCATAGAGTGAACTGTTCAACAATAACCTAAATTTTACCAGAACTTTCTCATCATTTAATTATCCTCACAACTAACCTAGACAGGGTCCTTTCCAAATGTTGTGCAATCCGAGTGTCCCGAAATGAAAAATTAAAATTTGTGTTAATAATAATTACTTGCAGACCTAGCTATATTAGAATGGTGTTTAAATACCTGTTTTGTTAATGAACCAGTAAATGAATAACGGAGGTCTAACGAAGTTGAAAGATAACTTTAATATTGATATAAAGAAATGAAATGTCGTATGGCTAAGGACTCCTGTCGGGTAGACCGTTCGCCTGGTGCAGGTCTTTCGAGTTGACGCCATTTCGGCGACCTGCGCGTCGATGGGGATGAAATGAGGATGATTAGGACAACACAACATCCAGTCCCTGAGCGGAGAAAATCTCCGATCCAGCCGGGAATCGTACCCGGGACCTTAGGATTGACATTCCGTCGCGCTGACCATTCAGCTACCGGGGCTGGACAATATTGATATAGTAATGAAGTTTATCATTTCGAGACAGATATAAAGGTATTTAAATGAGCAGTAAATAAGATGAAAAGAGTAGTATCATATATACTGTAAATCTTGAATGCATAATAAATTCAGTAATCATTTTTTTTAATACAGCGATCATAATAGTTTCAGGGTTACCCCCCCCCCCCCTTTTTTTTATTCATTTGAATTCTGAAGTGTTCTAAATTGGTTTGACCAGCAAAAGTTAAAGTCAATATAAAAGGCAAAATTTATCAGTGTTTTATCTTTACCAAAATTGACATTTCGTGTGTGTCACGAAAGTGCTATTGCTAGGGTAACCTATGCCCGATTTTAATCAGATTAATAGACAGTATAAAGTTTTGTAGTGTACATTATAGTGTAGTGTTATGTATTCATGGTTTTTCCATATCAGTACAGAACGTGAAACTATCAGTTCAATAGATTTTCTGGTTCTAAAATTCTACTATATTGCAGTGTTATTACGTGTTGTTTTGCATGAATATATACCAACTTGTACAGGGAAGAAACTCAGTTAATGCCTAATTAGGCTGGCGACCTCATTATTATCAAATTGGTAGCATCTTTTCGTTGTTTTTGGTCCATCCTGACGTGTAATTGCATTTCGAACTTACTTGACGGATCATTGTTATTACAGAGTGGGTGTAAGTCTAATTTGCCACCATTCAAGTACACGCGGTCGATATCTATATGAAAATCCTGTCTCATAAAGTGAACTCCGCTCACTTACCATAGTACAGGCTTTAAGGGGTATTGTGTGCCCCACGCGCATGTTACACACTGTTCATTAAATAGGATCATTTTTATACATAGTTCGTTGTGACAACCTTTGCTTTTATGTATTGTCCAGCAAATCACAAAATTGTTCAGTGAAAAATACGCTGACACTTCATTTTTAAAACTCTCAATCAACGTATTCACTTTGGGCAAATTTTATAGTTACAGCATATAAATATTCGTTGAGACACAGGCCCGTGATAGTTCACTGCTGTGTACATTTAGCTATACTCGCGTTGGAGGTTTATATTTTGGATTTCACAGTAACAGTCACTGATCATAAGATCATCATTACTGTCCATAAAGAATTACAATGAAATTAGAAATCTACGCTACTCAATGTTCAGTTACTAGTAACCATTTACATATTCGCAGGAAAGAAAGCATAACTTCCTTTCTCATTCAAATGATTTTCCTTGCTCAAGTGGAGAAAATCTCGCGATTTTACTTCCTACTTACGAAATGAAAATCGCAACGAAAATTAGCCAAAAGGCTACCACGTATACATCAGAAGGATGTATATTCTAATCAAGGCAACACCTTTGATTCTCTGGAGGCTGACCATTGTAGGGTTTTATATAAATACATAGCAAATAACACATTAACACAAAAATCTGAATTATTTCATAAATAATTGGAAAGATTACATTTACTATTCATGAAGTGATTCAAAGTTTGAGTTTACTCATTGACCGTGCAAAGAAAGTTTAAAAGGTCTTTTTCAAAAAGTTATCTTTATTTATTGAATGAAGTTATTAATTTATCTATTTCACAATTAAAAGCTCTTACAAGCTAAATAAAGAAAGAAAAAGATTCACATTAGTTATACATACACCATGAAATCTATATACAAGTTAGATACCCAGTACAGTCGTCTACATACAAATAATTGTACGCATGTAATCAAGTGGGTAAGTAGTACTTTGTCTATTAACATTTCATCATTCATAATACTTTTTTAAATCTATCTGGTTGTAAAGTCCCCTGACTTCGTCGCTGAATGGTATCTTCAATAAATAGCTTTCTTCATGAGGAATTTATGCTATTACAAAAAGTCTAACGTACTTTCTCTGTCATTTTTTATTTAGTTTCTTGAGGGATAATGATTTCTGGTTATTCTTAACTAGAACGTTCTCACCAAATCGGAATTCGACAACATTGTACACACACGAATCGTGATACTTATACGTTTTGTGGCATGTTTTTGTAAGGGTTTCGAAGCTCCACTAATTTTATCTCATGGGATACCCTGGGATGGTGAATTCCTGCTAGAGGTTTTATCTAGTTCTCATCCGAAGGTTCACTAAACATTAATTCATGTGGTGTAAAATGTGTCGATTAGTGTGGTATGTGATTATATATTTCCTCAAATGGCTTTACGTAATCTATCCAGTTTGCTTGTTGCTGTGGAATGTAGGTTCTTATATACCTGTTGAATTCTCGAAAAATTCGTTCCATCGCGTTGGATTGTGGGTGATAAAAGGATATAAGGGTATGGATTATTCCGTTTCCCTGCAAGAAATTTTTCCAGTAGAAAGACGCTAAATATGTGGCATTATGAGAAACAATGATGTCGGGTTTGCCAACACTGGGAACGTAATCATTTGCTAATTATTTGCCCATAGTCTTCGAGGTTGAAGTTAGAACTGGATATAGTTTTAAATATTTCTACTAAATATCATATAAAGCAATGAGATACTTAGCGCCTCCTCTGCTGGTAGGTAGAGGGCCTGTGACGTCCAGTGAGACAGTCTGCAACGATTTAGGTGGCAGGATAGGTTGTGATAAAATCTGATTGCTAATGTTTCTTGGTTTGCACTTTTGACATGTCGTACATTTCTTGAAAACGTCCAAGCCCACACGATGTAAATTTGGGTAATAACAATAAGTTTGGAGCTTTCTAGTACACGTTTCCGCTCCATAAAGTCCCCAGATGCTGTGAATATACCAAATTAGGTCTACAATATGACTGTCTTGTACACAGATACACCAGTTATGAGAATTTTCATCATTGCAGTGATAAAGTAAGCCACTTTGTTCAGAGAAGTGCTTATTAAAACCGTTATTTGGATTTTGTTGGAAAGTTCGTAGTATCTCTCCCCACTGGCGGTCGAATTCTGTAATGTTCTTATATTTTTACAGAGATGGAGAAACCGGCTGCGATAATGTTTCGCGTCTATTTTTAAAAGTCTAATTTGCTCAGCCTTTTCAATCCAGTGAGGCCTTGTGGGAGTCTTGATAAAGCATCTGCAATCACATTGTCGTTTCCCTTAGCATGCATTATTTCCAGACGACACTCTTGTAACACTAGCGCCCACCAGGTGAGTCGAGCATGTAACGATTTACATGATAGCAGAAAGCTGAGGGCCTGATGGTCGCAGTATATACATATACGTTTCCCGTACACACAATAGTAAAACTTCTTTAAGGCCCATACAGCAGCAAGAGTTTAGAGTTCAGTTACCGTGTATGCCTTTTCGCATGCTGACAAAGTTCTGCTCGCAAAAGCGATTACTTTGATCTCGGTCTTTTCTTCGGCTTTAACGGCTTGGAACAGACACTCCCCAGAACCGCAAAAGGAATCAACAGTTACAATGCAAAAATATTGCAGCATGTCCGGATGATACAATAACTTTTCATTTACAAGTGCTGCTTTTATCTTGTCGAATGCAGTTTGACATTGATCATTCTAGATCCAAGGATTATTCTTTCGTAGAAGTGATTAAAGATTTTCCTCATTTAGTAATTGATTGGGCACGAAACGTCGGAGAAACGAAACACCTCCGAGGAAAGACTTCAGCTGTTTTTTTGTTGTTGGTACAGCGAAGTGTTCTATAGTGTTTAATTTTCCTGGCTAAGACATGATTCCTTCGGTCGAGATAATGTGCTCCAGAAATTTTATCTCCGACCTCCCAAATTAGGATTTGGCTAGGTTGACAGTTATTCCTACTTCTTTGAATTTTCGGAAAATTGTCTGCAGTATCTCAACGTGTTCATCCCACGTAGCAGTGGCTATTAACAAATCGTCTACGTATGCCGTGACTTTGTCGCTGCAATGAAAACTCCCACACTCACGTTCAAACCCAAGGGTAGTACGCAAAGTTGATAACTGCGTCCGGCAAAAATGAATGAAGTGTATTATCTTGATTTTTCACTTAGTAGGATTTACCAGTATGAAGGTCGGAGGTCGAGGCTTGAAAGGAAACGTACACCGTGAAAACGTTGCAAAAGTTCTTCTAAGTTTTCCGGTCCGGTTTGTTGCCTGTTCAAATGGCTCTGAGCACTATGGGACTCAACTGCTGTGGTCATTAGTCCCCTAGAACTTAGAACTACTTATACCTAACTAACCTAAGGACATCACACACATCCATGCCCGAGGCAGGATTCGAACCTGCGACCGTAGCAGTCGCACGGTTCCGGACTGCGCGCCTAGAACCGCGAGACCACCGCGGCCGGCGGTCCGGTTTGGACTGGTATGATTATCTTATTTATGTTCCGAGCATCAAGCACTAAGCTTATCTTGCCCGCTGGTTTTGATACCTCTACAAGAGGTCTAGAATATGGGGAGTCCGATGGTTCGATTATTCTCCAGTCTACCATCTTAGGTATTTCTGCCTTTACACATTCGTTTTTACTTCACGGCATGGCATGTGATGTCGTATGAAAAGATTCGTGTGGGGCAACCTCCGTGTTATACACGACGTTCTTTATGATGCCACGTTTACTATCAAATATAGGCATATAATCTTCAATGCGATTTGCGAGTTCTTCCTTCTGTGTTTGGTTCAGATAGGTCGACTCCCATACTTTTGCTACAATTCATGCTGAATTGTTAGGTACTGCTGCGTCATTAACTTTCGAGTGCAGAAATTCCGACGTCTCGAAATCTTTAGATATGTGGAGTATTCTTGGGAGTACCAATTTCACAATAACATTACGACAGTATCTGTTATGCGCATTTGGGGTCTTAATTAACCGTAGTGCAATTCTTTTGCCTTTGTGTGTAACCACGCATTTTCCCGCAGGTAGATCAACTTTAGCATTTCTACCACGTAGAAAATCCCATCCCAGCATGCAAGGAACGGGTTGCTCGTTGCTCGTCTTCTACAGAGAGATCGGCCTGCACCTGTTGCTTAACTATCTGTGTGGCAGCCCCTAATGCGCCAGAAACTCGGCAGTTTTGCACAGGCAATATAGGTAATCTCTTTATGCGATTTTGGTCGAACAAGGTCTGATTTATGACACTTATAGTGGCACCAGTATCAATGATGCCTTCCACACTAATACCGTTAATAGTGACCGTAATTGCAGCGTGCACCATGTATTCATCGTCATGTTTACAGACCATCTTCTTTTAATAATACGTCCCTGATGTCGGCATCGTCGTTGTAACGTAGCGCTTTCAGAATGGTTGTGGTGTTGCCTCCACTAATAGATCCGACCGCGCTCGGGAGGCCGTTCAGAAGGATCGGCTTTAGTTTGAGTGTTGCTGGTGGAAGGATTGTTCTGCAACTTCACATACTCACCCTACAGTAGGACTGTTACTGTTAATGTGACTTTGACCGCTCGCGTCTGGAATGACGGGTACTGCTTGCATTACATTCGACGTCTCGTTACCGATCCATAGAATTGGTTGCTGGTTTTACCATCGGTTGCCGTTATTACTATTCGGATAATGGTTTTTGTTCCGATTATTTGTGTTTGGCTGATTCGGAGGACTGTCGTTGTTACCCAATTGATCGCCATTCGGCTTTATCCACGGTGTCCTTTTATCGTGGTAAGCGTCATGGTAATTATTTCCACCTCCGAATTTGCGCTTATGGCTCATGCCGATTCCCGAGTTACCGTTGTCATAATTCCATTTATTTGCTACGTAACCGGTATTCGCGTCATTCGAAGGATGGTTCGGGTTGTCGTTGTAACCAGGCACACTCTCTTTGTCGTATTGACCTTTTCTGCGTCGGTTACGTTTAGTGTCCACATTATCAGTACTGTGACAACCGTTACAGTTATTCGTGAATACTTGGTAAGACTTTGCGTCTTCATGAATTACATCTAAGGAGTCGATCATCGAAAGGAAATACTCCCAATCTTCGTCTGGTACATTTATAAATTTTTCCCTAAGGCTGATCGGTAATTTTGTCTTTAATATTCATAGTACTTCTTTGTGAGAGGTAGGTTCAAATGGTTCAAATGGCTCTGAGCACTATGGGACTTAACTTCTGTGGTCATCAGTCCCCTAGAACTTAGAACTACTTAAACCTAACTAACCTAAGGACATCACACATATTCATGCCCGAGGCAGGATTCAAACCTGCGACCGTAGCAGTCGCGCGGTTCCGGACTGTGCGCCTTAACCGCGAGACCACCGCGGCTGGCTGTGAGAGATAGGCTCATACCAATATCTCGTTTTAGCAATGTGTCGTTCAAAATATTTGCGCAGGCTCCCCTTTTTCGGACTATACAGTTCCGGGGTATAAACTTCTTTGCACAAGCGTTCTTGGATTCCTCCAGACCAATATTCTGCAAGGAAATCTTTCTCGAATTCAGCAAGCGTATTGCACGACCCCTGAAAATTCGAACTACTCACTGTTTGTTCAAGAATGCGAGGTAGGATCTGACTTACCTCTTGCTCAACATTTGTTTTTTGTCTCTGGACAACTGACGTTCTCGAAAGAAGATACAAATCAGCTGATGGAGTAACTGGAGATAAATAATCTACTCTTAGCTTTTTTTGTCAGAAACAGTATGTCGCTTCATGGGGCTTTAAGTTATGATGCACAAGTGATAAAAATTCAAAACTTTCCTATGAACTACGGTGGTGGGTTTTACTTAAAAGAGTATCTTTTTTGAGAAATGAAACTCTGATTAGTGTAAAGAAGACAGCGTAACATAAGAAGACTCTAACAGTTACAAAATTCTCTCATTACAAAAATTAAATCATACCTACAATATTCCTTCGTAATCTGTTTCATCAATATAAAAAACAAGAAAGTATCATACATCAGTTTTCATCTCCATAAGAAAGTATTCTAGAGAGCTTTTGCCAGATTCGCAGAAAGTAGATTTATTCTTCGAAAAACTCAGCTGTACGCTACTATGCCTCAAAGAAGAATGCCACAGTGTCCGCACAACTGACTGGCAAGCAAGTCAGCCACAGGTAAAACTAAACAAAGAGTCAAGAGTCTTACTCACTACGCATGTAGTGCACTCATTCGCCTTAGTCCCAGTAGAGTAAAGATGAATTTTTTTACAACAGGGGGAAACGTATGACAATCTTGCAACCTGAGTTCAGATGACTTTATTTTACGGTGTTCATGCTTTCTTGTTTTCTACCGTACATCAAAACTGTGAAGAACATAGGTATTACTATACGAATTTTTGTAGTGAACTTTATGTCTCTACACTTCTACACACTATCAGTTGGGACATAGCTTTCCTACCAGGCAACAAGCGTCCTTTAATTTCGTGAGGTCAAATCCGCATCCAGCCGTCCAGATTAAGATTTTACGTCACGTGGCTACATCGCTCCATCGCCATGGTTGCTTTGAAAGGCACAGACAACTTTCTTCTCCATCCTTGCGTGTGCTCCGTCGTTAATGGCCTCGATGTCGAACCGTAATCTACCTCTCATCTTAATTCCGTGGCTGCAGTCATCATTAGCAGTAATCCGCGAGCCACGGTAGTTGAAAATTAAAAAAAGGTCCATTGTTTCCCCTGATATATGTCATGAAGTGATTTATGAAATTGCCATAATTTTCTCCTTCGTGCCATTCAACGTTATTGCAGCTTCTGAACCTTACTATCTCATCTTCAATAAGATGATCATTAAGTCTTCTTCAGTTTCTGCCACCAAGTTTATATTATCTGCATATCTTAGGCTTTTTAAACAAATGAAATTAAATGGTTCCAAAGATCTTTTCAGATCTCAAAAATCTATGATTTATAAGTTAAAACTGAAGCAACGAATGAAAATTTATCCTAAGACCGAGATTGGAGCCCTGTTTTCCTGCTCACCACTACGAAACCCTGGCACAATGATCCTGCACAACGGCACGGAGTACGACAGCACACCTCTCTCCTCAGTCCAAATTCCCATTCACGCCTCAGGCCAGTTGGTATTCTCCTTGGAGAACCTTTGCAATTCTTCCGAGTTTACAGGGGAACATCAAGTGAGCTGAGGCGTAAACTGGAATTTATACTGAGAAGGTAGGCGTGCTAGTACAGGCCGAGAAGTTCTGCAAAGCCACATTGCCGGGATTGCTTAATGGTTAGCGCATCTGCCCAATGATCAGAACAGCCAGGACTGAATCCCGCCTATGGTACGTTTTTTTTTTTTTATTTGTCGCTGCAGTCTACTTATAGACAGCGAAGTTTTTTTTTTATCTGTACCATTTGTTTTATTTCCAGTTTCGTCTTCGTCTAATCCGAGATATAGCCTTTCCGCACTTTATGAATCTTCACCTATTTAGTCGCGTCGCATTAGGTCGTCACCATGGCTTATATGTCAGAGTATAAATTCCGTACGAGGCAAATGAGTTGGGGAACAAGAAGCTCCAAAACATGTTGAACTGGGTAAGGTAATTTTATTTCTTTTCTACTTTCAGTGGTGGTTTCCTGTTGCCTTCTGCTGAGCTGCTCGGATTAACAGAGTCAAAAAGTACTTGTAGGAAATTGGAGAGGTGACATGACAGACACTACGAGAACTCTTTATCTGAGTTCTGGCAATCGCACGTCACCCGCAGAGTCTTAAAGCGTTGGCAGGGGATCTCAGAAGTCATATCTTGTGCAAGCCCAACCTAATCTGGACATACAAAATTACTTTACATTGCGAATGTGGAATGCACTCAACGACTGCGATACGACTTTCAAACTGATGGAGAACAGCAGTCAGTAGACCTTTCCTTTCAGAGTTTATTAAAGCAGCAAAGCTAGATTTCGGTTAGCGACTAGCAATTACCAGTGCAAAAAAAATACAAGAAGCACATAGTCAGGCGATAGCATAAAAACTCACAACTCGTGGCATAACCTACAAGGCTTGTGTATTAGATTACATACCCCTATGTCAGAATCTTAATACATGCACTAGTATGTTGTTCGGGCTCCTGTAAATCAAGACTAATGTATAATGAAGGTAGGCTTAGTGGAGAATGCATCGACTGGCTGTATGGCGACCTGTGTATGAACTTCGTAACATGTAACAGTCGCAGTAAAGCAGTTACGGTCTCTAATAAACCTTACAACTTCCATAGGAATAACACAAAATAAAATACAATTAAATTTATTGACATTCCTGTCAGACTCACTGCCACGTATAACAGTTAACATTAAATGATGTAAAAAGTGCCAGATTTACTCTTTTTGAGCCAACCGTTTTTTATTCCTTATAAACACACAGGTAACGTCAGATTAATTAATGATTTTTCTTAAATATTTACAAAACACTAGGAGGCACATCATGCATGTTGCGGCTATTAGAACTGATTTGATATCAATATTTTCCTATTGTACTTTTTTCTCTTTATTTAATCGTCACGACGGGATGGATGCTTTCCCTTAGTTACTGAATAGCTCATAGCTGGCATCAAATATTAGCAAGATCGATAGTTGGTGTGATTTACCACACTCTGACGGATGTACTGGTCTCTTTGCTACATCAAGGAGATTTTTAATTATAAATACAATAAAAATAACATACTGAATTGCTGTTACCAACAGTGTACATGCATCTAAACCAAAGTAACACGCAAAAAGTCCCGTAGGTTCAATATTAAAAGCATCGTACAGTATTGCGTTAATGTTTGCTATATGTTGGCAGGAAGGCTGGGCGTCTTTGATGCTGCCGGGGTCGTATCTTTCACTGCTTCTTATTAATCAGTTTTCATAACAACCTCATTATTAGTCAGGCTGCAGCTAAACCAACATTTTTTGATAGTGAAAGATCTGTTGTTATTCTAGGAGATCCAGGAACCTGCTCTTCCAACCCTCATTTAAGAACCTTACATTAGACGTCAAAGTCGGCAAATTATGCTTCGCTGTAAGCAAATCAGCAGCATCTTCTCCGCGGTATCTTTTCTTTCCAACATGATGATTTCTCCAAATCTAATTTACAGCCTCTTTTTCGTTTGGTCTATTTAACAGGCCCCAAAGTCCGGGCAACCAATTTTATAAACTTTAGCTAAGCTCTGGTTCCAAAAGATAATATCACATTGTACTTTTTAAAGAAATTTGAATCCTTGTACTCCTTTTTTTATAGTTAGGTAAACTAATAAACTTAACAATTTCTTTAGAAGCCATATTATTGTAAGGGTCGACGTTATTTTTGTATTTATTAGCTATATTCTTGTGTATATTACCTACAAGGTCATGTCGACCGTTACAATAATATGGGTTCGAAAGAAAAGAATGACAATGCTACGTTTATTAGTTCACCGTAGTATGGAAGACTGGGTACAAGGATCGCAACTGTCTTCAGAAAGTACAATGTGACAGTATCCTTTGAGAAACAGATTGATGTATTTTGCGACATACTGCTGGCAGCTGTGGCCGAGCGGTTCTAGGAGCTTCAGTTCGGAACCGCGCTGCTGCTGCGGTCGCAGTTTCGAATCCTGCCTCGGGCATGGATGTGTGTGATGACCTTAGGTTGTATTGTATTGTATGTTAACCGGGGACCTAGAAAGGACGCAGAGGCTCCGTCCCCGCCGCAGCCGCAATGGTCCACAACCCCACGACGACTACCGCAGTCCACCTCACCCCCCGCCGCCTCACACCAACCCAGAGTTATTGTGTGGGTCGGCCCCCGGTGGACCCTCCAGGAAACATCTCACACCAGACGAGTGTAACCCCTATGTTTGCGTGGTAGAGTAATGGTGGTGTATGCGTACGTGGAGAACTTGTTTGCGCAGGAATCGCCGACATAGTATAGCTGAGGCGGAATAAGGGGAACCAGCCCGCATTCGCCGAGGCAGATGGAAAACCGCCTAAAAACCATCCACAGACTGGCCGGTTCACCGTACCTCCATACAAATCCGCCGGGCGGATTCGTGCCGGGGACCAGGCGCTCCTTCCCGCCCGGAAAGCCGTGCGTTAGACCGCACGGCCAACCGGGCAGGCCGTCCTTAGGTTAGTTAAGTTTAAGTAGTTCTAGGTCTAGGGGACTGATGACCTAAGATGTTAAGTCCCATAGTGCTTAGAGACATTTGAACCCTTTGAGCAACGTACTGTAGATACAAAATGGAGCTTAGCTGGCGCTAGCAACTGCAACGCTTCCTCCTGTCTACAACAGACATTGTGGATGGCTGCAGCCCCCATTACATTTTATCACTGACGCTCGCAAATTCGCGGGGCAGAAGTTTTAAATGCCTAGATATAAATTTAAGGAATTGCTTTATCCTTCATAAGTAGAACCATTAATCTTCGACTTGAAGCACCTGAAAATGCAAACTTAATTTGAGAAACCGGTCGTGTTCTCCAATAAAGAAATCTAACAGCCGCAGCGGTATTGTTTATTCCAGTCATACAATATTTTGGCTATTGTTGTATACAAATACAGCAGTATAGACAGAAATGTATATTTCATGCTTCTGGAGTTTATAAAATTGATTGCCCCGACCGTGGGGTTGGTCAAACAGCAAGGAGGCTGGAAATTAGGTTTGCAGAACATATTGCAAAGAAAAGATGCCACGGAGTACTCGAGTATGGCTACTCATTCGCTTACAACAAAACATAAATTACGGAATTTGACATCTAATGTGAGGTTAATCTACATTTGCATCTACATGGATACTGTAAATCACATCTAACTGACTGAAAGAGGGTTCGTAGAACCACATTCACAATAATTCTTTATTATTCCAGTCTCGAATAGCGCAAGAAAAAACGAACACCTAAGTAGTAGGACGCTGGCGGTACTGTTGCCATCTCGATATCAAATTGATATCCAAATTAATGAAATTGATCAGTTAATTACACTACAAACAGGCCCAAACCACAGGTGGCATAAAATGTTTCTCTCAACCGGCACATGGGTCCCCGCATTCACGCCCGCACCACCTAATCCCCTCACCCACCGAACCAATCGGTGGAAATTTCGGATTTTGATGGGAATTTCGAATTTTGACAGGAATTTCGAATTTTGACGGGGGTTTCTTTCTCTCAGGGCCGTGTTGACGTCCCGCCCCACCCACCGCCTTGGAATTGGAGAGCAATTAAAAATGGCAGCGCCCTTTCTGGGACTCGAACCCTGTTCTTACTGGACAGAGCTCAAGTGCACCCCTCTCTCCATACTCCCCCCCCCCCCCCTCACTACCCCTGCCCGTCCCCCAAAACATATGGAAAATTCAAATTCAGGAGAGGAAGGTTAGCATAGTGTACTTTATTTATTTTGGTTGGGAAGCTGAAGTCGAAATTAGTCCTAATTGTTCCCAAAGATTGGCATTAATTACGCAACTATATGTATAGCGCCTTCCTTAAATCACAATACAGCTCAAAAATAGACGATGACATACAACGGGTATTATCCTGCATGGAACAAATTTCGCAATATGACTCAAAACTAGTTGAAGATGTACTCAAACTCTACCCTTCACCTACAAGCTGGTGGGAAAAAAGGCTGCAGTAGGAGATACTATATTTTTGGTGGGAAATAAATTCGACTAACGAGATTCTGGTATCGGAGGGAGAGGAGTTTAATAGGTGTTTTAACTTTCAACATACAGCTGTGGACGGTATCAGTCACAGCTTGATGTCAGTGTTCGCTACGGTTTCCTGCTTGACAATCACCCTGCAGCCCAGAAAATCAAAGTTAATACATGCTAATGTAACTGATGGAAAATTATTCAGTGCTCTAATTACACATCGAAATTATCATGAAAAGAACCAGCACTCGTAATGAACGTGTCAGAATACAACACATGTATCGGGGATTGGTAAAAATCATATAATAATACATCTACCGCAAAAATGACCCCAGAAGGTGTCGAAGGGGCAGTAGTTGCAGCTGTGTCCTCCTCAATGGGTGCTCACAAACTTACTAACTTGGAGGTATTCTTAACCCTCCCTTACACCCCGCATCCCTGTCCCCCTCCCTCTATCTCCTCACAAGAGGATAATGAAGAGGTGATTCACTGTGAAACACTGGCTCCACCACCGGTACAAGGATTGGTACCGTCAGGGCATACACGCCCTTGTTTTGCACGGGAGGAAGGCCATAGAACGGGATGGAGATTACGTTGAAAAATAGGGTGTGTAGATAAAACACAATTATTTCGAGTGTGTAATTCTCATTATGTTCAATAAAGACCTGTTGAGGAAAAAAATGTGGTACATTATTTTCTGGGCAACCCTCGTGAACTGATGTGTCAACATGTGAGTCAATGGCGTGAAGTAACGTATTCTCTAATATTATTTCACATGTCTGAAAGGTTTATAAAACACACGTGAATGACAGTTCATTTGCAGACACTGATTTGAATACGGGAGTCGCCCTCAGGTCATGCAATTTTTCCATCAAGCTGAAAGAAATTGCTTGACGTAAATGTCTTTTCTTCTCGGTTTAAATTCTTGCATTCTGCAGTTATCGGTAATTTTCACAGCAAAATAGTGGAAGCTTTTTTCCCAATTTTACACAGGGTGAACTTGTGTAAGGGGTGTGTAATGTGACCTCTGTATGTAATCGACAGTGGTGCAATTTGTTGGATGTTCCATAATAATGAGATGCGTGTTGTATCCAGGTGTTTAGCATAAAACCTATATTGACTTTTCTCGTAAATCTAAAAGAAAATTGACAGCGCCTATTTTCGTGCAAAGAGGTCATCGCGATTGCGTTTTCCTTTCTAATAGATGCTTGATCATAAGAGATGGATTAACGTTAAATTAAAGCGTTCTTCATCGCAGAACTATAGGTCTATTGGAGGCACTGGGGGCGTGGCTAGTCTATGTGTGAGGTCGCCGATGCAACCAGCTGTGTCCTGACGGGCTGGCAGCGCTTGGGGTGGGGCTGTGTCGCTATATTTTACACAAACAAGTTGCACTTGGGGCAGCCTTCCATTTATCTGCTACTGTTCAGTTGACTATACACGCTTTTGTGTCGGTGGGGCAACGTCAAGTGAAGGGGTCAGCGACCACGGCCAGCTGGTGCCGCGCCGGAAGGGCGGTAGACCACAAAGCAGGGCGTGGCAGCAGCGGCTGGCCGTTTGAAAATGCAATCTGGAGCATTCTCGAGAATTTCGTTATTACCCCAGAGGTTTCCAGTCTTTCTGAGAAATAAGTTTAACACATTGCAAGAAGCGCTCTCTCCTTACCTTTTGTCTGCGACTAACTTCCGCCGACTGGAGATAGTAGGGGAAGGCGGGGTAAGAGAAGCAAGGGCTATAAGCTACAGTTAGAGTGCTGCCATCTGTGGATAGCTACGTCAACATCATCAATGCACAGGTCCCAGTGTGTTGACACTGCTGAACCTTAGTTTCGCGGCGGTTTCTGTGAGATTTGCAAGGTACGTACAATTGTTATACTGATTTGCAATGTTTTACACCTTTCGAGGTCCTAAAACATGTGTTTCGTGAACATTAGTCCAGACTGTATATATAGCACTGAATAGTACGTCTTATTAACAGTAAACTGCTGTGTCAGTAGTCAATGTTCAATAAATATTGTTCATGTAGGCGTAACATAACCTGACAGCATGGTAGGGGGCAAGACGGGGGTGGGGCAAGATGGGGAGCTTCCCCGTCTTGCCCCTACAATTTGTCCAACCATTACGTTCTTATCCTCTCATGTGTTTACTTCGCTGCGGGTTTTGAACACGTACATTATACATTGAATACAATTGTAAATATAATGCTATTCGTTATTCCAGCACTTTGTAATTAATTAAAAAGTATGCCTTAAGCTATATGGTGAATAAAAATACACAAAACGTGCAAAGACAGTATTCTTGCTATGCTTTAACGACTGACTATTGGAAATATGGTATTTACTATATAATATAGATTACCAGGAATGATCTGACTGAATAGTACGTTCCACGTGTTTTATTTCAGATGGTTCCCAAGTATCGGCGACAAATGTCTAGGCAAGATTGGTCATTGGAGTCAATGGAAGGCACTGTAAATGCTGTTATAGAAGGTCATATGGGTTCTTTCAAGGCAGCTCGACAGTTCAACGTGCCACAGACAACGATTGAACGAGATGTGGCAAAGAAACATGCCTTATAGGAGTAAACAATCTGAAGAAATTAAACGAAAAGGAGTCTCCAAGCGTGCTGCATGTGCACGAAAACTCCTCTCAGAGCCGTTTAATAAACCTGGGATACCACCAAATGGACATAATGACAACGAAAAAGTGACGAACGTTACTGACGTCTTAACCACCCCTTCATGCTCAAGGCATAATAAACTGAGGTCGAATGACAACGAGGAAGAGAGTGAAGAATGTTTATACTGCTATGACTTCTCTGAAGGAGCTGAATACGGGGTATTAGCTGCGGACGCTGGGCCCACGACACTTGTGCAGGGATAGAAAGTGATGATGACGAGGCTGTCCACACTTGTGTACTATGTGGAAGTAAGAGGCCTAAATAGAACATAATACCTGATTCTACAATTCGCAGAACCAAGTTTCTAAACCTTATCGTCACTTTATTTCGTTATTCCAGTCCATATTTAAGCTTTAGAGATGAATTCATGCTAGTTCCCCATCCTACCCTGCATATGGGCAGGACGAGGAATTGGTAGTTTATGTTTCAAGTCGAGATATTTCTAACTAAGAGTAACAAGTTTGCAGGTTTCTTTGCATGCTATTGTAATTCAATGGTTAAGTAAACAAATGATAATCAAACCTACTTGAACTTGTTTATTTTTGTCCGTTTTGTAAACGTTTAAAGTTAGCTTCCCCATCTTCCCCTACATCAGTGTCACCAAAAGAAACTCTTTGTGGACCGCCACGCCGAAGATAGAATAAGCGATTATTACTGTCTACGGTGAGGACAGAGAGAGGGAAGAAGGGAATGATGAGGGGTGGATGGGATGGTTAAGACTATCTCTAAGGTTGTTAGTTCGTGAGCACCCACTGAGGAGGACACAGTTGTAACTGCTGCCCTCTCGTGTCATCTGGGTCGTTTTTTGCGGTAGTTGTGTTATTATGGTGATTTTTTTCCAACCCCTGTACAAGTGTTGCATTTCGACCATTCTTTACAAGTGATTGTTTTTTTTTTCACGACAATATCGTTGTGTAATCAGAGCACTGAATAATTTTCCATCAGTTACAGTAGCTGGTATTAAGCACGGTTACCCGTTCTCGTTCTGCAGCGTGATTGTCAAGCTGGCATCTCCAGCGAACTCCGACGTCAAACAGCTGTACGTTTAGAGGTAATACACTTATTAAGCTGCTCTCTGTCCAGTACTAGCATCTCGTCAGTTCGATATACACTCATGCTCATAAATTAAGGATAATGCTGATACATGATGAAACCACGCTCTGGTGGGCGGTTTGCGGGTTTAAATCACCTCGGGGTATGACCATGTGGTGCATTTGAACTGCGGTCGTCGCACGGTGGCGTTGGCAGCAGTCCACATACGCACAGGTGTATTGGTGCACGTAAAGAGTACGGTGCAACGAGTAAGTGTGCAGACGTTTCCAGACGTGCTAATGGTGACTGTGTGTAGAAAATGGCTCAAAGAACACATATTGATGACGTTATGAGTAGTAGAATACTAGGGCGACTGGAGGCTAGTCTAACACAGCAGGTCGTAGCACAGGCCCTCCGTGTGCCACAAAGTGTGATGTCAAGATTATGGCAACGATTCCAGCCGACAGGAGACGTGTTCAGGCGCTACAGTACGGGACGTCCACGGTGTAAAAACCCCAAGAAGACCGATATCTCACCATCAGTGCCCGCAGACGGCCACGGAGTACTGCAGGTAGCCTTGCTCGGGACCTTACTGCAGCTACTGGAACAGTTATCTCCAGACACACAGACGACTGAACAGACATGGTTTATTCGGCCGGCGACCTGAAAGGTGCGTTCCACTGACCCCTAGCCACAGGAGAGCCCTTGAAGAAGCCTGGTGTCAAGAACACAGTACATGCTCATTGGAACAGTGGTCCTAGGTTACGTTCACGGACGAGCCCTGATATAGTCATAAAAGTGATTCCCGCCGGATTTTCATCTGGCGTGAACCAGGAACCAGATAGTATCCTTGAAAGGGACCTGTATGGAGGTCGTGGTTTGATGGTGTGGGGTGGGATTATGATTGGTGCACGTACAACCCTGCATGTCTTTGACAGAGAAACTGTTACAGGTCAGATGTACCGGGACGTCGTTTTGTACCATTATGTCCACCTTTTCAGGGGTGCAGTGGGTCCCACCTTCCTCCTGCAGGATGATAACGCACGGCCCCACCAAGCTGCCATCGTGGAGCAGTATCTTGAAACAAAAGATATTGGCCGAATGGGGTGGCCTGCTTTTCTCCAGAGCTAAACCCCATCGAGCACGTCTGGGATGCTCTCGGTCGACGAATCGCTGCAGTTCTTCAAATCCCTAGGATACTTCAGGAGCTCCGACAGGCACTGGTGTAGGAATGGGAGGCTATACCCCAGAAGCTGCTCGACCACCTGATCGAGAGTATGCCAACCCGTTGTCCGGCCTGTGTACGTGATCATATCCCATATTGATGTCGGGGTACATGCACAGGAAACAGTGGCGTTTTGTAGCACGTGTTTAGGGACGGTTTTCTCAACTTACGACCAATACCGTGGACTTACAGATCTGTGTCGTGTGTGTTCCCTATGTGCCTCTGCTATTAACGCCAATTCTGTGTAGTGCCACGTTGTGTGGCACCACATTCTGTAATTATCCTTAAGTTATGAGCATGAGTGTATTTCCCACCAAAAATAATCATAGTATCTCCCACTCCAGGGTACGTCTGCCACTCGTTTTGAGTCATATTGCGAAATTTGTTCCTTGCAGGATAACATAGTTGTATGTCATCGTCAATTTTTGAGCTGTATTGCAATTTTAGGCGGCCCTCGTGTAGCGCTATGCAAATAGTTTCGTAATTAGTGCTAATCTTTGCTATTAATTAGACCGATGTCGACTTCAGCTTCCCAACCAAATTAAAGTAGACTCACCTAACCATCCTCACCTGTATTTGACAGTTTCCATGTGTTGGGGGAGAGGTGCACTTGGGTTCTCTGTCCAGAAAGGCCAGGGTCAAGTCCCAGAAAGGGCACCGTCATTTTTAATTTACCACCAGATATCATGTAGGGGGAGGTGGGACTACGAAATTCCCACCAATAGGGGAAGTGGGCTGAGAGAGGGTGATGGGGAGAGTGCAAGGACAGAGACCCGCGACACACTTCAGGAAAACACATGGCGTCATGTGGGGTTGGGAGTGGGTGTGGTTGTGGGGGTAATTAATTGATCAATTCAATTAATTTGCGTGTCTATTTGTTATCAATTTGATATCAAATCTGCGCCAGCACCTCCAGTGGAGTCCTACTGATCTACATTTTTCTGTGCAAACTCTGATATCTCTTATTTTATTTTTACGATCGTTTCTCCTGTATACTTTCCCATTCGGAGGGGAAAGTTGGTTACTTAAATGTCTTGAGAAGATTCGGCACAACGAAAAACGCCTTTGTGCTAGTGATGTCTACCCCGAATTCTGTAGCATGTTAGTGACACTCTCTTCCCTATTTCGTGATAACAGAAAACGTACTGCTCTGCTTCTGTTAATCCTATCTGGTAAGGATCCCAGACCGCATAGCAATACTCCAAAAGAATACTCCTTCCTCACAGCACTTTCCACGTTTTCTTTCCAGTTTACATTGTTTGTAATTGTAATTCCGAGCTATTTGGTTGAATGTACTGGCTTTAGATTAGATTGCTTCATCGTGTTCAATGGATTCCTTTTGTTACTCATGTGAATGGCCACACACTTTTCATTATTTAGAGTCAATTTCCGATTTTTGCACCATAGATATATCTTTTGTAAGTCGTTTTGCAATTTTTTTTATCCTCTTATGACGTTACTAGACGATAACCGACAGCATCATCTGCAAACAACCTATGGCAGATTATCTCCTAAATCAATTATACAGGAAAGGAACAGCAGAGGGCCTATAACACTATCTTATGGAACACCAGAAATCACTTTCGTTTCACTCGATGACTACAATTACTACGAACTGGGACATCTCTCACAGGAAATCACGAATCCGGTAATATATCTGAGATAATATCCCATAAGCATGCAATTTCACCACAAGCAGCTTGTGAGGTACAGTGTCAAAAGCATTCTGGAAATCTCGAAATACAAAATAAATTTCAAATCCCTTCTCAATAGCCCTGAACTCTTCGTGTGTGTAAAGAGCTAGTTGTGTATCACAAGAATAATGTCATCTAAATCCATCTTGACTATGTGTCAATAGAGCGTTCTCTTCGAGGTGATTCATAATGTTTGAACGCAATGTCTGCTCCGAAATACTGCGGCATAAATGTGAGAATGGCTGGTTCCTCGGACCACCTGGTAGGGCAAGAGATCTTTTGCCATCAAAACATGTTGGCTGCTAGCTAGGAAGCAGTGAAGGTTACGACCCAGGGAGGCACGAAATAGCTAATACCTTCCTGCCAATATGTAACAACCATGTACGTAATACAGTGCGACTATGATTGTTATAATGTTGAAGCTACGGAACTTTTTCCTTCTTACATTCTTTTAGATGATATAAATTGTTAATAATATCAATTCAGTGTATTATTTTTATTGTACTGCTTAAAGTGGCACAGAGATCAGTACTCTCTACATCCGTTACAGAGTGATAAATCATACCAACTATCTATCTTGCTGATCATCTGTTGACACCTACGAACTATTCAGTAAATAAGAGGAGCCACATATCTCGTCGCGACGACTACTATAAATAAAAAGGAAAGTAGTACAAAAGGAAAATATTTAAACCAATTCAATTCTAATAGTCGCAGCATAAACCACAAGCCTCCTAGTTTTTGTAAATACTCTAAAACAATCATTTATGAATCCAACGCTACCTATGTTTTTTTTTTAAAGAATAACACAACAATTGGCTCACAAGGAGTGAATCTGGCACTTTCTACACGTTGTAATGTTAAATGGTAATCGTGACAGTAAATCTGGCAGCATCGTCAATAATCTTACTTTTAATTTATTTTGTGTTATCCCTATGTAAATTTTAAATTTTATAAACCATAATATTGCGTTTTATGTAATTTGTATAGAGGGCGCCACACATCCAACTGATGTTCTGTCGTCCAAGTCTACCATCATAATACAGCAGGCTTGAATGAGCTGTTACAGCAGCATTAACAACCAGGGATTGGCATTCTAGGCCATGTATTAAAACTCTGAAGTAATGGTACGTAATCTAATATTCAGGCGTTATAGATTATGCCACGAGTTGTAATTTTATACTATTGCTTGATTATGTACTTACTGTATTTTTTAACTTTGATAATGGCTAATTCCCTCCCCCTCCCATAAACCATGGATATTGCCTTTGGTGGGGAGGCGTGTGTGCCTCAGCGATACAGACTGTCGTTTCATATGTGCAGCCACAATGGAGGGGTATCTGTTGAGAGGCCTGACATAGGTGTGGTTCCTGAAGACGGGCGGCAGACGTTTGTGTAGTTGCAGGGGCAACAGTCCAGAGGATGACTGATGTGAGCTTGTAGCATCAAGGAAAAAGTCCTTGCTGTGCTGCTACTGCGAACGGCTGAAAGTAAGGGGAAACTACAGCCCTAATTTTTTCACAGTGCATGCAGCTCTACTGTATGCTTAAATGACGATGGCATGCTCTTGAGTTAGATATTCCGGAGGTAAAATGGTCCCCATTCGGATCTCCAGGTTGGGACTACTCAGGAAGATGTCGTTATCAGAGGAAACAAAACTGGTATTGTACGGACTGGAGCACGGAATGTCAGTTTTCTTAATCAGGCAGATAGGCTAGAAAAGTTAGAAAGGGAAATGGGTAGACTAAAGATTGATATAGTGGGAATTGATTAGTGAATATTAGTGGCAGGAGGAACAGGACTTCTGGTCAGGAAAATACAGGGTTATAAATACAAAATCAAAGAGAGGTAATGTAAATTGAGGAAATGTATTGATGAGATAAAAAGAGACGAAAATTTAATAGTTTTGAGGGACAGGAATTCGATAGTAGGAAAAGGAAGAGAAGGAAAAGTGGAAGGTGGTTATGGACTTGGGGAAAGGAATGAAAGAAGAAGCCACCAGGCAGAATTCTCCACAGAGCATAATTTAACCATAGCTAACACTTGGTTTAAGAATCATGAAAGTAGGTTGTGTACATGGAAGAGACCTGGAGATGCCAGAATATTTCAGATTGATTATCTTAAGTAAAGTTTTAAATTGTAAGACATTCCAGACTCTGACCACAATTTGTGGGCTATGAACTGCAGATTAAAACTGAAGAAACTGTAAAAAGGCGTGATTTTAAGGATATGGGACCTGCATAAATTGAAAGAAAGAGCCGCGCGGGATTAGCCGAGCGGTCTGGAGCGCTGCAGTCATGGACTGTGCAGATGGTCCCGGCGGAGGTTCGAGTCCTCCGTCGGGCATGCGTGTGTGTGTTTGTCCTTAGGCTAATTTAGGTTAAGTAGTGTGTAAGCTTAGGGACTGATGACCTTAGCAGTTAAGTTCCATAAGATTTCACACACATTTGAGCATTGAAGGAAAGCGGGGCCGCAGAGAGTTTCAGAGGGAGCGTTAGGGAACTATTGACAAGAGCAGAAGAAATGAATACAGTAGAAGAGGAATGGGTAGCTTTGAGAGAAGGATGAAGTAGATAAAAAGACGAGGGCTAGTAGAAATCCTTGGGTAACGTAAGAGATATTGAATTTAGTTGAAGAAAGTAGAGAATATAAAAATGCAATAAATGAAGCAGGCGAAAGGGAAAGGAAAAGTCAAAAAAATAAGATCGACAGGAAGTGCAAAATGGCTACGCAGGAATGACTAGAGGAGAAATGTAAGAATGTAGACGCATAGATCACTAGGGGTAAGATAGATAATATCTACAGGAAAATTAAAGAGACGTTTGGAGTAAAGAGAACCACCTGTATGAATATAAAGAGCTGAGACAGAAAAACCAGTCTTAAGTAAAGAAGAGAAAGTAGAAATGTGGATGGAGTATATAGGGGGTCTGTACAAGGGAGATGTGCTTGTGAACATTGTTAACTATGTTATGGAAATAGAAGAGAACGTAGATGAGAAAGCAAAGGAAGATATAATACTACGTGAAGAATTTGCCATACCACAGAAAGACTTAAATCGCAACAAGGCCCTGGGAGTAGACAACATTCCCTCAGAACTAATGATAGCCTTGCGAAAGTCAGCCATGGCAAAACTCTTCCATCTGGTGAGAAATATGTATGGCACTGGTGATATACTCACAGACTTCAGGAAGAATATAGCAATTCCAATTCCAAAGAAAGCATGTGATGGCAGGAATGAAATTTACTGAACAATCATTTTAATAAGTCACGGCTGCAAAATACTGACACGAATCCTTGACAGAAGAATGGAAAAACTTTTAGAAGCCGACCTCAGGGAGAATCCGTTCGGATACAGGAGAAATGTAAAAACACGCGAGACTATTCTGACCACATGACTTCTCATAGTAGATAGGTTACGAAACGGAAAACGTGCGTTTATAGCATTTGACAATGTTGACTGGAATACTCTCTTTCGAATTCTGAAGGTGGCAAGGGTGAAAAAAGGGAGCGAAAGGTTATTTACAATTTGTACATAAACCAGATGGCAGTTAAGAATAGAAGGTCACAAAAGGGAAGCAGTGATTGACAAGGTAGTGAGACAGAGTTGTGGCCTGACCCTGACATTATTCAACCTGTATATTGAGCAAGCAGTAAAGGGAAACAAAGAAATATTTGGAGTAGAAATTGAAGCCCAGGGAGAAGAAATCGCCGATGACATGTAATTCTGTCAGTGACAGAAAAGGACTTGGATGAGTGGTTGAACGGAATTGTCAGTGTCCTGAAAGAAAGATATTAGATGAACACCAAAAAACGCAAAACTATGATAATGGCATGTAGTCAAATTATGTCAGGTGATGCTAGGGGAATTAAATTAGAAAACGAGACACTTACAGTTGTAGATGAGTTTTGCTATTTGGGAAGCAAAATAACTGATAACAGTCGAAGTAGGGAGGTCTTTTCTGAAAGTATTTGTATGGCGTTTAGCCATGTATAGAAGTGAAACATGGACGATAAACAGTTTAGACAAGAAGGGAATAGAAGCTTTTGAAATGTGATGCTACAGAAGAATGCTTAAGATTAGATGGGCAGATCATGCAACTAATGTGGAGGTACTGAATAGAATTGGGGAGAATAGAAATTTATGGCACAAACTGACTAGAAGATGGGATCGGTTGGTGGGACACATTCTCAGTCATCAAGGGATCACCAATTTAGTACTAGAGGGAAGCGTGGAGGGTAAAAATCGTAGAGGGAGACAAAGAGATGAATACAGTAAGCACACTGAGAAGGATTTAGGTTGCAAAACTTACTCGGAGATGCAGAGGCTTGCACAGAGCAGAATAGTTTGGATAGATATATCAAACCAGTCTGTGGACTGAAGACCGCAACAACAACAACCTTGGCTAGTTGCTAGCCGAAGTCAACAACCAGACTAGTTGCTAGCCGAAGTCTAGATTTTCTGCTGTAATAAAGCCTGAAAAGAAAGAACGACTGATTGCTGTTCTCCGCCATTTTGAAAGATGATCACGACATACGTATCAGAAGACATTTAAAGTGGCAGTTTGTGCATCGTCAGATCGAGTACTACTGGACGGATAGCAGGGAAGACACAGTTGTGATTAGCGTGGCGCGACTATTGATAATCTGATCTTGAAGAGGTTAAGTAGTTCTCTCTTTCAGTTGTCACTTTGCTTGGAGTGGATTTTCCCACGCTCTATCTTTGTCGCTGTCAACGGCCTGCGCACTCAGTACACAGTCGCACGCTGAACAAGCCTCCTGTTGCTATGCGCCCGAGTTGTACGTAGCGTGACCAGGACGCTGTGCAACGGCAACACATGACAAGCCCTGGTTTTATCTGTGGGATAACTTAGTTTTGTAAATGTTCTTTTATTGCTCTCGCTCGACATGTGTTTCGTTCAGGTGGGTCAACTGCATATCGTGGCGTCATTTCTGTTTTCTGTTTATTCCTGACTCTTCATTGCTAAAGACAAATACTCAGATTTACTGGAAATTCTTACGGAGTTCGCTATACCATCTGCTTAAAACGTCACCCTACTTCCCTTAGAGGAGGCCCACATGAAGTCTTTCCCAGCAACTGCTTCCACAGAAGAAAACACTGTGGGACTATGTGGCATGATGTTAGACATTCGGTGATTAACAATGTATGAATCAGCTGGGACGCTGGCGTAACAGAAGCTCCATGATGATGCATTTCTCATGCAGAATTAACAGTCAGAAAGCTATGTATGTGCTCGATGAGCACAGCTGTGGCGTAAGTCCATCGTTCCGGCGATTTGAATTCGGGCGTCTGTTTCGCGGGCACTGTACTTGGCGGTGCTGATCAGCAACTAGTTTCTAGATCTAGAACGTCGAGCGAGCACCATCTGTGGCGGACACGCGGTGCACCGCTGAGGCGAGCAGCTGTCTGTCGGTCCTGTGACTTGATGCGAGTGAGATTTCCAAGGTCATCGAGAACGTCCAAATCCCATCTTTTAGGCTCAATATGTAACGAAAATTGAGGATGTGATGGAAATAAAAGAAAGGTTGAATAGAGGGGTTAAAATTCAAGGTGAAATGATATCAATGATACGATTCGCTGATGACATTGCTACCCAGAGTGGAAGTGAAGAAGAATTACATGACCTGCTGATTGGAATGAACAGTCTGACGAGTACAGAATACAGATTGAGAGTAAATCGAAGAAAGAGGAAAGTAATGAGAAGTAGCAGTTTGCTAACAGCGAGAAACTTAACAGCAACATTGATGGTCAGGAGGTAGAAGAAGTTAAGGTCAGCAAAATAATCAATGACAGACGGAGCTAGGAGGACATCAAGAAATCAAAAGCAGACTAGCACTGGCTAAAATTACATTCCTAGCCAAGAAAAGTCTACTAATATCAAATATAGGCTTTAATTTGAGGAAGAAATTACTGAAAATGTACTTTAGGAGCACAGCATTTTACGGTAGTGAAACATGGATGGTGGAAAAACTACAATGCGGTACTACAGACGAATGTAGAAAATTAGGTAGAATAATAAGGTGCGGAATGAGGAGGTTCTGCGTAGAATCGGAGAGGAAAGGAATATGTGGAAAACAGTGACAAGGAGATGGGACATCTGTTAAGACATCAAGGAACGACTTCCATGGAACTAGAGGGAGCTGTAGAGGACAGAAACTGTACAGGCAGATAGGGATTGGAATACATCCAGCAAATAACTGAAAACGTAGGTTACAAATGCAATAAAAATAATTGAACATTTGAGTTATGACTGCTACGATGTCTTTCTTATTGAGCCCGAAGGACGGGATTTGTACATTCTTGGAGAGCTTTAAACTGATATTGGTCGTTCTAATACGCCTTGTGAGTTGAACAAAATAGGCTGGCCAATGGTTTTTGAATGTATTTGATGGTCTGTTGGCTATGCAGATTATTTCCATGTCCCACTATATATCTTGCTTATTATTTTTCCTCTATAGGTTCATCCTTTTATACGTGATTCATCCTCTGTTAACTCCTCCCCCCCTATTTTTAATATGATGTGTAATGTAACTTGAATTTTTGTTTACAATTTGTCAGTTAATATCTGCCCTCCCATCCATGTTGTACCGCCCTTTTGATGTTTCTCTAAAAAAAATTTTAAACCCTCTCCCCTCCTGCCTGCTTTATTACCTCTCTCTCCTTCTTCCTCTTTTATCTTTACTCTTTATATGGATGCTGTACCTATAAATCACATATTTTATGTGTAGCCTATGTACGTCGGGTCTGGTTACATTCTATTATCATTTTTTTAAATTCACATCCATATGAGAATGTTGCTTTTGAACCAGCACTTTGGCAGCAATTTGCCTTCATTCAAATTTTGACATTAGGCAATGACTCGTGCATAAGGTTTTTCTCTTTTAACTCTGCAACATGGTTGCATACCATGTCTTTACTCTTCTTATCATTGCTATTTATTATGAATATTCGATTTGTGTTAATTATTTACGGTATTATGTTACTGACTGTACGTGAATATATGTAATAAATAAAGGTCGTTAGTGGGCACTTCTGATACCCTTGTCTTCCTAGTCGTAGTTCTAGTCTTACGAACTTCATATCGACAGTGCAGTTTAATAAGATTCCGTCTTTCGTAAAATCTGATGAACATATATTTTTTATGTATTACAACACAGGACAACTGTGCCACCCACCTTTCATTTGTTTTCTCCCCCCCCCCCCCCCCAATCCTTTAGCACAGATTTCGTTTTTATTTTTGTTGGATTTCTTGTTTTTGATATATTTTGTAACGATGTAATTTACGTCCTCACTATATAACATCGTTTTCGATATGTTTTGTTTGTAAGTAATTTTGCATCCGTAATAGGCTTTCAAAACCACTTAGCGCTACATTTAAGTAATTTTGCACCTGTCTTTGGCTTCTCGAATGCCTTCAGTACTAATCTGTGCTAGTATTTACGCTGCCTGGTTGCCATTTTTGTACGTCGCATCCTCTCACTCAGTTGTTCTATGATACTGGCAGTTATACATGACGCCATACCGTCGGTATAATGCTCCCAACTACTGTTGGTATTTTCATTTTAATTTTTGTTCTTCTAAACTTTTCTTAGTTCTGTTAATGGCCACTGTTTGTAACATTTCAGCAGATATTTTGAATATAAGATTGCGGCACACGCAGCAATAAAGTTGAGTGCTGAATTTTAAGTGACTAAATTTTTCTCCAGCGACCATAATACCAGTACACAGAAAACCCCAGATGCTGTTTAGCTCAGCGTCGCAAGTTATTAAAATTACAGCTCTCCACTCCCAACCAAGAAAAACTCGAATCACGGTCTTTGTTTATGCTAACCTAGCGACACAAATTTCTTAAAATCATTGGTCCTCCATAAAATAATTCATCTGATTTTATGCACTGGTTTAATACTATGGAGAGACATAGCTATGTCACCTCTCCCCGGAAACGAAACAAGTGTCCAATGTGTGGCGTAGTATTCAGTGGTGCCATACCACAGAAATAAAACACGTTCCATTTGCTAGTATGTTGCGACCCATTTTTTATAGATTTTTCTCCAAATTTAAAAATAATCGTCGATCAGGACAATCAACCTATCCAAAAAGGTTCTTTGCTAATCGTAAAACAGAGGAATTTGAAAAAACATTTTGCGCAACATCCATGCTACATCCTTCCCTAATCTGTTTCAAGACCTGTTAGAGGAGGGAAATACTCACTGAAAAATGATGGGCAAATAATGTTGTCATCAAATGGGCCTAGGCCACAGCAAGCTCAGTTTGGACCTAAAATTCAGTCTCTTCTGCCACGGCGGCAATTGTTTTCCTTCCTCTCCTAAAAGGCGTCCTCGGAATAACTGCAAAACCCCCACTCGTCGTGAAAGTGTTCTTTTTCAATTATTATAAAACAGCGATCCCAGCTCGAATGTGCAACGTGCGGACCACAAGACAGCTGCAGGTGGTATAGCCTCATAGAAACATATGCATGGGATAAATACGTGTTCAAATGTGTCAACTAAAATAAAAATATACAGCGCAAAACATGATGAAGTGTCAGCATGTAATGACTGGGCCAAAGTTCAGAGGGATTAGCCACAAAAAATTGTAGGTGTGGGGGGTTCTGTAAGGAGATAATCGAAAGAAGAGGCCAGAACATGAGTATACAACGCATATTGTTGTGTAAATAGCGCACATAAGATGTGCTAAGACGAAAAGGATGACTTACTCATCCAACGTCAACGGAAGGTAGCAATTGACGTTACGGTATCATCGATCATATTTCATGGTAAGATAAAATAACTGCTGCCAGATATTCGTAAAGGACGAGTAGTACGAAGACGATTATTGTAGACGCAGAGACTTCAGTATAAACATCGCACCTAATGCTGTCTTAAATCTTAATACTAGATGAGAGTGAGTGCTAGTGGAAAACCATCCAATAGATGTGTGACAAATGCCGAATACATATATTTAATCGTGTAAAGCCATAATTAATAAGTATTAGGCGTAGATGTACATAGGAACATTTATTCGATAACCATCCAAAGCCTTGAATTCTAGAAAATCTTGTCAGCACTGTACTTAATAGCCTCACTGTCACATTATTACTCTACTATACACCAGTAACCAGTAAGCGAAATGAAATTAATTAGAAGTATTGTCAAAAACTAGTTACAAATTAAATACATTGTGAAGTAGAAACTACAGTAGACTAACACAAATTTCCGTTTTCAGGGAAGGTAAGATTATTAAAGAAACACATGCCATATAAAGTATCACATATACCGTGGTAAAAGACCTTCTTGTGTTCAAAGGTACAAGATGGTAGACGACCGACGGATTACGGCTTAAATGTTCACATGTTACATAAATAGTTCTAGAAATGTGTAGCACTTTACTAGCCTTAAAATTCTGTACCTGCAGAATTAACAATGTGTCCCAAATAGCTTTAATCGATTTAAATGTGTAGTATGCGAAATATTAAAACATGTAGCACAAACGTAAGTTCTTGTCTGACAACAAAAAAACCTGAAGAAAATGGAGGAAACTGCTTATAGTGGTCTCTAGTGCGCATTCCTGCACGTACGTCTACCATCAGCCACTAGACTGGAGAAATGACCAATAAATTTGTGTATTCCTAGGTACAGAATCATTTAGTACAGCACTCTTTCCTCATAAAACAAGTTAAAACATTTATATCTTCAGTAACTGAAATAAAGGGAAAACAGTGCGAATTATAAAAGAACACCTTAAAATGCTTTTCTCTGCGCAGGAGCATTTAAACGTCCCGTGTTTCCGGTCTAAAGGATCGTTAAGCAATTGCTGGATAGCTATGTACTTAGTAGAAGATTCATGATGCTAACAGCCAACGACGGAATACAGTTACTGTAAGGGAACTTTTAAGTGAAAGGGTATGAAACAAGCAATAAGACTATGATGGCGAATGAAATGCATTTGGCCCACAAAAGAGCAGTGCATGAATCTTTCAGTGACTACTGTAGCTGAACTCTATCGTAAGATCTCTTACAAAACCGTAAGAATGTCTGGTGCTAAGTAAATGCTGCCAGTTTTATGAAATTTAAACCTAAGACGCTCATGAATAACACAGGAACTGAAATTGTAGTTAGCAGTGCAATATTCGAAATGTTCCTTTACAAAGTAGCTAAATTTAATTATATCACTACTGTAACAGTGAATAATGTGGTTTAGTGCAGCAGAATCGAGATACAGCTGAACTCGGTGTAAATGGATGTACCTCTACGATGTGATAAATGCTCTACAAGACTCTATTCAGGATTTGACTGAATTAGCGCCTCCTTTTACTTTAGTGTACTGCAGATCCCTCTAACGAAAGCTATTTCCAGTAGTTGGTTTAAATCACTTGCCACCCTCTCACAATGTGGCATGGATTCAACATGGGGAGTAATAGGGTAATGGCGGACCATCCTCCACCCCCTCGCCCTCCAACATCTATGAATATTTTGCTGTAACCTTCTATATCTTCACACTTCTCAACTGCCAAATGTTTCATCTAACTTCGGACGAAAATTTACATGAAAGCTACGTTTCTTGAAAATGGTGATGAATTTTAGAAAGATTAATGAATTACCTCGAAAAGCATTTCAAGCTATTCCTGAATTAACAATTTCCATTTTTAATTAGAAAATCAATTAATCAAGTATTGAACTAATATTTAGATAGAACAACTTTCTATTTGGGTTCGAGTTTAATAACAGTGACTATAAGGGTGAAACTATCTACTACACTTCTTCTCTGTAATGGTATTTGGTTTCTGGGCATATACACTCCTGGAAATGGAAAAAAGAACACATTGACACCGGTGTGTCAGACCCACCATACTTGCTCTGGACACTGCGAGAGGGCTGTACAAGCAATGATCACACGCACGGCACAGCGGACACACTAGGAACCGCGGTGTTGGCCGTCGAATGGCGCTAGCTGCGCAGCATTTGTGCACCGCCGCCGTCAGTGTCAGCCAGTTTGTCGTGGCATACGGAGCTCCATCGCAGTCTTTAACACTGGTAGCATGCCGCGACAGCGTGGACGTGAACCGTATGTGCAGTTGACGGACTTGGAGCGAGGGCGTATAGTGGGCATGCGGGAGGCCGGGTGGACGTACCGCCGAATTGCTCAACACGTGGGGCGTGAGGTCTCCACAGTACATCGATGTTGTCGCCAGTGGTCGGCGGAAGATGCACGTGCCCGTCGACCTGGGACCGGACCGCAGCGACGCACGGATGCACGCCAAGACCGTAGGATCCTACGCAGTGCCGTAGGGGACCGCACCGCCACTTCCCAGCAAATTAGGGACACTGTTGCTCCTGGGGTATCGGCGAGGACCATTCGCAACCGTCTCCATGAAGCTGGGCTACGGTCCCACACACCGTTAGGCCGTCTTCCGCTCACGCCCCAACATCGTGCAGCCCGCCTCCAGTGGTGTCGCGACAGGCGTGAATGGAGGGACGAATGGAGACGTGTCGTCTTCAGCGATGAGAGTCGCTTCTGCCTTGGTGCCAATGATGGTCGTATGCGTGTTTGGCGCCGTGCAGGTGAGCGCCACAATCAGGACTGCATACGACCGAGGCACACAGGGCCAACACCCGGCATCATGGAGTGGGGAGCGATCTCCTACACTGGCCGTACACCACTGGTGATCGTCGACGGGACACTGAATAGTGCACGGTACATCCAAACCGTCATCGAACCCATCGTTCTACCATTCCTAGACCGGCAAGGGAACTTGCTGTTCCAACAGGACAATGCACGTCCGCATGTATCCCGTGCCACCCAACGTGCTCTAGAAGGTGTAAGTCAACTACCCTGGCCAGCAGGACCTCCGGATCTGTCCCCCATTGAGCATGTTTGGGACTGGATGAAGCGTCGTCTCACGCGGTCTGCACGTCCAGCACGAACGCTGGTCCAACTGAGGCGCCAGGTGGAAATGGCATGGCAAGCCGTTCCACAGGACTACATCCAGCATCTCTACGATCGTCTCCATGGGAGAATAGCAGCCTGCATTGCTGCGAAAGGTGGATATACACTGTACTAGTGCCGACATTGTGCATGCTCTGTTGCCTGTGTCTATGTGCCTGTGGTTCTGTCAGTGTGATTACGTGATGTATCTGACCCCAGGAATGTGTCAATAAAGTTTCCCCTTCCTGGGACAATGAATTCACGGTGTTCTTATTTCAATTTCCAGGAGTGTAATATATTTCTCAAGGGTGAGTAGTGATCTTGAAACGCCAGCACTTACTGAGATCATGGGACGTGAGCTGAGTTGACCCACTGTCTTATTCTCTAAGGACCAAGAGTGACTTGCAATCGCCATCCTGTATCAGGAGGACCCATCCAGACACGAGCATCTGCTGCTGGTCATACTATTTCGGGCGAGGCGTCCGTCGGGCGCCCATAGGAAAACGTTTTTCACAGGCAATAGGACACAATACGAGAGTCCAGCAGAACGATAAAAACGGGGTCCACTTGAGAATCGCCCCAGCTGTTTGATAACTGGGCCTTCCCATCAATCACTTTCCATGAATCCCAGTGAATTCTTAAAAGGCGAGTGGGAAGATGCTCGAGTCAACAGATGAGTATCTCCATGCCCCTCCCAAAGGCAGTCAGACAATTCAGACTCTGGTAAAAATGCGTCTCCTCAACCGACGCCAAGACCCAGTCAGACGGGATTTCATTTTCCACCCACAGCCAAGATAGAAACGCGTTGGACTTTCTCGAAAACAGCAAGAACGAGAGACCGCTTTGTACAAAAAACACTTCCGAACTGTGGAATAAAATAGCGAGACGATGATGTAGGGTCAGGGTCCAACCCAGCCGCAGATTGTCATGAACATGTTTATGATCTGATGTATACCGACAGTATGTAACAAAGCTGTCACGACTGCAGGGATAGCTTTGTTACGTACTGTCTTTATGTATCTGATCACTAAGACGTTCATGCTACTCTGAGGATCAGTTCTCCGAATATACGTCAAATAATGTCATTGATTTATCAGCTGGTGACTTGTTATTTAGTGACCAATGCAACAAGTGCGCAGCACTCAATCGATTCGCAATATCGTCGCATTTTTTCTACGTGACATTATGTCTCAATTACAAGAATAATGTATGAGAAAGACGAAAGGAGGTGAAGAACAATTTTATTGGACTGCAATACCACTACAAAGAATGTATGAACAACTGATTTTGACCACCGAGCAGGCTGCAATCGTTGGCAGAAGTACATTGAACAACAATTCAGGCAGAATGGGAATAAACAAGAGAGGAGTAGACCTCAAGTGGAGTTTGTCGAAATACGACCTCATACTCTGATGAATCATAATAATGCAGGCAACTCGTCATCGTAGCATCAGGAAACAGATACGGAAATGGATGCAGCTGGATGCACGAATAACAACAGAATAAGCCAAAAATATGTTATAGGAAAATAGAGTCTAGTAGAAGTATTATTAGATGAGATAGAGACCATAAGCCGAGGAACTCACATGGCAATCACCATGCCAGCAAATAGGAACAATGTAGAGACGATGACACAATGTAGACAATTTTTTTTAAGATGTAAACCTACTTCAGTGGGTGGAATGTTCTTGTTTTCCAAAATGATTGTGATTGCTTAGATTAACTCCATGTGATTATCAATCGTAGGTTGAGTTCAAGCTGTCACGAGTTTGGATTATGTTCGATGAGGGAACTGAGATTGCGTATTTGTAACTCTAACATATAAGCAGTGAGAATGTTTTCTGCTTTAAATAGATGTCTTTGGCATAAGAAATAGGGTGTGAGATCTCGCTGAAGTGTGTTCTCTGCAAATGTATGTGTGAAAGGAGTCAATAGGAGCAGTAACAGATGAGTGTTATTGTTGTGAAAAATTAGGTGTCAAAATGAAGAGATATATGAAGTATTTCACAAGGGAAAAGGAAGATCCGCAAGTAATTGTGCTTGACAACGAGCTATTGAGAAATTAGTGTTCAATCCTTATACTGGAACATTCTGAATCGTGTAGAAGTCTTTTATGAGTTCACGACAATGTCAGGTATTTAACTTTCTCTTGGTTTTTTAATTGTCCTTAGCTGGAGGAAAGCGTTACCGTGTAGCAAGAGAAAGGTGTTTGATTAATGTCCTCCGCAAAGGAGCCTTTGGAC
Organism: Schistocerca americana; assembly: GCF_021461395.2. NCBI lineage: Eukaryota > Metazoa > Arthropoda > Insecta > Orthoptera > Acrididae > Schistocerca > Schistocerca americana. Next base: position 45,124,294 of record NC_060125.1, read on the forward strand.
AGGGTAATAATATAAAGTATTGGGAGTATTAGTTCTACATCAGATGTATGTGTGGTCCCATGTTAAGAGATATTTAAGGACATATGTTGTGACATAATTGTTTAGGAGTACGAAAAGTGTGGGTATAATAGTTTTAGAAGGCACATTTCCTGTCTTCACGATATAGAAAGAACATTTACCAATGGAGATCGAGCAGTATACGTAACTAGAGTTATGATGAATACCAGTCAACGAATGAACCTTATTATTCATGATGAAACAATCACTCGATTGGAGGGTTATCTGACACTGTTGTTTATTTTTGTTTAATCAGTCAATATCAATCCAATGGTGATCAGTTAAGCAGAAAGAATAATGGGTCTTGAGTACATTTGGAGAAAATACTGATAATGAACTGGAAGCATTTGAAAATTAAATTGCAAAATTAACATTACTAGACATGAATACATGAAAAGAAATGGAGTAGGTAACTCAGTAATGATATGAATTTGTAATTATTATACTTATTAATTTTTTTGTCCCATGTGTGCACAGAGAATGAGAATGTTGTGTGGTAACTTTTTGTGAAGTTATTGTTGATGGATTTGGTGTATGCTACATATAGGTGTTAATTAAAAGTGAGAGAGCATTAGTAATGCTGATTACATGTGATACAAGTATGCCCATGAGGAATGATATAAGAAATTAAGCATAAACTATTGAAAAGAGGCAAAGATTGACCAGTACCTGAAAATGTCCACAGAATGGATGACAATTTCTTTCTCTTTATTATATGACTTATTATCAGCTGGTGTTGGTAACAACAAATATGATACTAGCATACTTAAGTGCATATAATAAGCTATTTGGCTGCATGACTGGAGAAGAGATATAACACATTTTGTAAATAATTATTAGCTTATCTAACAAACTAACTTCACAGTATGTGATGTGGCAGTTGAACGTATTATCTCAATATATTATGCAGCGATGTGGAGAAGATTTGTTTTTAGTTGATGAAGATGTAAGAAAAGAGAAAAATTAAATAAGTTGTGATTAACAAAAACCATTCTAAACTTGATCAGTATCAACTGACAATCTGTAAATCAAAGATAAATTCAACATTATAACTAAATGAGTAATTGAGATAATAATTTACAAAGATGTAGCTTTGTTGTGAGTCGCCAATCAAACAAATCAAACTTTCATCAAAATTGTCATTCCCTGTAAACATGCTAATCATTACTTAGGATAAGTTTGTAGTGTGTGGAATTTGAGAATGTGCAGATTGGGGTTGCAGAAGAATTGCAGCGACTGGTGAAGGTTGCCCTCTGGGAAGGTCAGCTGTTAGCAATATGTGGCCGGGGCTAGAGGAAGCAAGACAGAAGGGAAGAGAGAGAAAGGTGAACGTTGGGCGAGTGGCAGCAACCTTCACTGTTTCTTCGAGGGTGGCAGACCTGACACACAGACAGGCAGTCTAAAGATATGACACTGATGGCAGGAAACCATTTCACCTGAAAACTGGGGGGCGAACCGTTTCAGCAGCCGTACTGGGTGTTTGGAGGAACAGAGCAGGCATCATGTCTGTGTTGTCAACAAGCACAATTGTGGGTATTAAGTAAAAATGTGGTTTACCTAACAGTCAGAAGACCTTTTTGCAGCGGAAGCAGAAGGCGATATCTACACCCACATCTCCGCAATCACCCTTAAGGCGCAAAGCGGAGGATCCCTCACACCACATGTAGTCATTTCCTTTCCTGTTACATTAGCGAATACAAAGAGGGAAAAACGACAGGTTGTATGCCTTCCTATAAGCCCTAATTTCTCATGTCTCATTTTCATGGTCCTTATGTGTAACGTCCGGCCCCGGTAGCTGAGTAGTCAGCGAGACGGAATGTCAATCCTAAGGTCCCGGGTTCGATTCCCGGCTGGGTCGGAGATTTTCCCCGCTCAGGGGCTGAGTGTTGTGTTGTCCTAATCATCATCATTTCATCCCCATCGACGCGCAGGTCGCCGAAGTGGCGTCAAATCGAAAGACCTGCACCAGGCGAACGGTCTACCCGACGGGGGGCCTTAGCCACACGACATTTCATGTGTAACGTATGTTCGAGGCAACAGAATCGTTCTGCAGTCAGCTTCAACTGCAAATCCTCTAAATTTTCTCAATAGTGTTCTTCGAAAAAAAACGTCTCCTTCCCTCCAGGAATTCCCATTTCAGTTCCTGAAGCATATCCTTAACGTGACTGTGTCAAGCAGCACACTACTAATTCTGTGTCCGAACATTACGTGTTTGTTTTCCCAACTCACCTGCATTAACTTATGTTTTTCAGCATTTAGAACTAGCTGCCATTCACGACACCAACTATAAATTTTGTCTAAGCCATGTTGTATCCTATTACGTTCATTCAACTCTGACGCCTTACCATGCACCATAACATCATCAATAAACAACCGCAAATTGCTACCCACCCTGTCCACCAAATGATTTATGTGTGTAGAGAACAATAGCGGTCTTGTCACACATCCCTGGAGCAGTTCTTACGGTAACCTGGCCTCTGATGAACATTCACCATAAACGACAACGTACTGGGTTCTACGACTTAACATGTTTTCGAGCCAGTCATATATCTTTGAACCTATTCCATATTCTCGTACTTTCTTTAACAACCTGCAGTGGGGCACTGTGTCAGACGCTTTCTGGAAATCTAGAAATATGGAATTTGTCTGTTGTCCTTTACCCATAGTTCACCGTATGTCATGTGAGAAAAGGGTGAACTGAGTTTCACACGAACTGTGCTTTCTAAAGGCATGCTGATTCTGTGGTCATATGCTTCTCCGTGTAAAGAAAGTATCTTACATTGAAACTGAGGATACATTCAAGGACTCTGCACCAAACCGATGTTGCTCTGTAATTCTATGGGTCCGTTCTTCTGCCCTTCCTATACAGAGGAGGCTCCTGAGCTTCTCTTCCAGTCGCTTAGGACTCTGCAGTGGGCGACACTTTCACAGTAAATAAAAGCTAAGTAAGGGTCCAAAGCCGCAAAGTACTCCTTGAAGAAATGTATTGGGATTCCATCCTGACCTGGTGACTTATTTGTTTTCAACTCCTTAAGTTGTTTCTCGATGTCAGGGATGCTTCTTACTATGTCGTGCATACGGGTGTTCGTTCGGCCGTAAAACGTCGGTATGTTTATACGATACTCCTGTGTGAACGATCTCCTGTACTTGAAGTTATAACTTCGGCTTTCATTTAGCTATCTTCAGTTATCACACCAGATTTGTTAACAAGCGACTTGAAGGAAGCCTTAAACCCACTTATAGTCTAGATGTAAACGAGAAGAGCAACGCAGTAGATATGGAGCATAAAATGGTTATATCCCTTTACTTTTACAATGTAGCCAGTCAGTGCCCTTCCATGCTCTCTTTCTTGTTGAGCACATGAATGGTTTTTAACTGGAAGTGATGAGGTCAATATCGTACCTGACAACGTAGGAACATACATTGCATTCTCCTACTTAATGACACCAGAATATCGCTCCGCTTCCCGTATTCAATACAATTTATGCAGGTACCTCTTCAGAAACTTGCAGAGATGATGCGCCAAGAAAATATGCATACCTACATGTTCCGATGATGCAGCGTATCAGCTTGTAATGAATACCTCTAATCGATGGAAGGACTACTTGGAACCACGTTGCCAGATATAAACGCATTCACCAACAAACTCATAAACACTGTCATATTGGATGCGGTGTAAAGGCACGCGATAGGTGTTTGGCAAGAATTCCACATCCCTGATTTAGAGGGTTTTGATAAACTGAACGTTCATTTGCTCGTAGACGGTTTTGAGGAATTTCGAAGTGTATGCCTGGGCACATACACTCTGGATCTGCCTCTTCCTCTCATTCTGCCTGATACATAGTGCCGCGGCTTTTGTGGACTGCAATGTTAAAAATGAGATGTTTCATTCTTGAACTGCTGACCAATGTTGACATGTTGCTTTGTTTCGAATACGCGATTCGAAAGAGACTTTGGCAGCTCGTAGAGAGGTACACAAAGGCCAATAAACTGCGACTGAGTAACGAAGAGTTCTGGCCATCTGACGACTTGAATTACATACTTCATTTGGATGTGAGCAATCTCTACGGGAGGGTCGTACGACAAACTCTGCCATTTGGAGGGTTCTGAAGGCTGTCCAAAGATGAAATAGGATAAGATCTCAGTTTCGCTGGTGATGCCGCCATTGGAAATCTCCTGGAGGCAGGTCAAGAATATGATGCACACAATGGCCTGCCATAGTGTCCATAAAAACTAGTCCCACAAAATAGTTCCATCTCTAGGTTGATGACAACAGTTGGACATAAGCAGAGATACATTCTTCTCTACAGAAACCTCTAGCAATGTATTAGGTTGGGGATACCACTTCTTAGAATTACCTGCTGCAAGTCCTTTAAAGAGGTCCCTATTTGACGGAGTTTACTTGATTTAAACATCGAGCAGAGGATTCCCGTGACGTGTGATTTCTAAACGCATGTTTATAAATTAATGAATAACTCGGTTTTCGGAAAAATCATTGAGAATGTTAGAAACCGTCGCAATATTGATTTAGTTTACCGTTTTGATGGGTGTTAGGGTACATGAGATTACATCACCAGTTCAAATTTGAAGCTGGCCGCTATCTTCAATGGAAGAATAGTTGCTGTGGAGATGCCCAAGGTTTCAGAGAAATTCAAGAAGCGTGTCTGCATCAGTTTGTGTGTTCGTGACCTCTACAAACTCCACAGGATCTCGATCAGTTGCCGTAATGTAAAAGCAAAATCATTCTGTATTCATGCAATCCCTTTTTTGGAAATATTTTTGGTTTCTAGTAATAAATGATGAGTTTCTTTGTCATATCTGGGCTATTATTATTATTGTTATTATTATTTGACCCTTCCACCAATAATGTTATTCTATGGTGTAAGTAAATAATAAGGAACGTATAGAACTTTATTATACACACAATAATTCAGCATTAGAGAAGGGTCCAAACAGTTGTTGTTTATATAGTTTGAATGCATCCTGAATCCTATTCAAGTCCATAGATGCCATTACATACATGGGCATTCCTTCAGTAAAATCGGTCTCCACTAATTTTATAGTTCCAGATTTAACACTTACACACTTTCATGCAAGGCGAATGCCAGCACTGATGCTTTGCTCTACTTGATGAATACTTACACCGTTATTGTACAAATACTCAAAAATTCAGAGTACATTCCTGTCATATGTTGATGGCAATGACACGTTCTGTTAGTAGCAATTGGCAATACACAATACAGATATTTCAGTTTAACTACACATGGATGATTTAGATACATTTCTGTGTCTCATGAGGTTAATTCTAGCAGTGACTCATCATACATATCTACCATAGACTCATTACGACCGGACATGTGAACTGGTGCAAAATACAATACACTCGTCTGTAATCTTCCAGTCATACATTAAATCTTACTATGTAGACAGCCCCACTCATACCAAGAATACTGCGCTTTAGCAGCGGCTAATTCTTCATTTTCTACCTCTATAACTACTCCAAAGCCATTGGGTGGTGCCAAACCTACATTTACACTGAATAACAGTACACATCTGGGAATTGTGTACTGCGTTTGTGCTATGGCACATTCCAACGACGGCAGATCCGAAAGGCCGGGAAGACGTCCCATAGGCTATGATGTGACTGTTCTCCTTCAGCACTGGATCAGGAGACAATTGCAGCTTCTCTGCTCATACTACATCAGACATACTGTGGAATGCAGCTTCCGCTGGGTATGTGTAAACATTATAGCAAAACACTAAATATGATGATGCATCCATAATTAATAATTCATCTTGAGGTTGAAGCTCTTTTGTCTGTGTTTTTCTTAACATTAACATATGTTTTTGGGTGGAGTCAGCCTTTAATAATAATAATTGTAGATGACCGGTCATGTACATACCGAAAGTCTTCTTCTTCTGCTGCTGGCAGTACTTCATGCGCAACAGCTAATGATGATGTTCATGCAATCACATTATTATGACAGGAACTAAGGATTCTTAGAATAACCTGGATGTAAGGAAGTGCTGATGATGCTCACAGCGAAATATGATACGTGGAATTATCGCAGCTGAAATCTAACACAATAAAGAAGGAAGTGCTGATGCTGATCTCATTGAATTCTGAACCATAACCATCTCTGCCCTAACATTATTATCATGATACAGAGAAGAACTAAATTAACTGTACACCTAATTCAACACAGATTATTAAAACAATCTTGGAAGATAGGATCTTAACAAAAATCAGGAGACAGGTGCATAACGTCCATATTACAAAGTGTTACCAGTAGAATGAACTGCAGTAACTGCAACCAAGTGGTAGTAATGGTGATGGATGGAGAAGCATGAATACTTCGACATCGCCTTGCCTTTCACGTCTGATGACGATGATGATAATGATGAAGACTGAGTGTAGTTTTTATTAAGTTATTTAGAATATAGGTAAGTAAAATATCCCAAAAGAAATATTTTTTTTACAATTCATAGACACCTATTCAGCAGAGAGAAAAAAATCGTTGTTAAAAGTTATTAAATTCAAATTTAACTACACTGAAGTATTAAACTGGCGAATATACTCAACTGTTTTCCTTGTGGCCGTCAGGAATACCTCCCAAGCTCCAGATATGGATCGTTTTGCGTCTACCCATGTGATATGTTGAGCAGTTTGTTGTTCTGCAAGACAATCACAGCTGGGAGGCGTTGTTAACCTCCGTTTCTACATTGAATGAGCACATATTCCACTATTTGACGTTGTGGTGGTCACCAAAACTTGCCAGGCTGGACGAGATGCAGAGCATTTTAAACTGTTCTGAGGTCCAGTGCCTTGCAACTCCCCTAGCCACTTGACCCTGATGCAGCATACGAATATCACTGATTGAATTAATCGTTTGCGTTCATGAAACTAATCGTTTGTATTCATGAAACAATAGTTTACCGATCTACATTAATGTTACTTAATTGAAAGTGCTGTTTAGCCTTATAATCATCACGAGAAAATATTGCAAATTGTTCACTATTTCAATGTGTTATTAATATTTGGCTTCAAATGATTCATTTAAAAAACATTTTAAATTCTGTAGTCCTAAAGCATCGTTTGTGTTGTCCTCGTAATATGATTTTCGATCTAAGTGCTTCTGTGAACAAATGTGATCTCTTGAGTACAAAAATTTCTCGCGAAAAGAATTGCCTTTTCGTAGCTGTCAGTTTAATGTTATAATATTTGAGACCCAGTAAAGCATTAAATTTGAACATGCTCACTGTCAAATGCACGCAATTCCTGCCTGCCAAACAGCTGACGTCAGTGTGGCTGCTCATAGCTAAACTAGATGAGCCGTCAGCAGCTGTGTGTGGGTGTGTACACGCCACCTTGGCGCCGCCATCAACCCCTGTACGACCGTCTTTTTAAATAAGGAATTTATTGCTAACTGGAATGTTGTGATTCCACGACTACTGAGGAGCTGGTACTAAAGAACCCTCCCACCAGTGCACACCACCCTCAGACAACCATCTTGGCATTAAGGGTGTCAGCATCTCAGATCCCATTATACTCTGAAAGTGATAAAAAGTGGACACATATTTATTCGACTCACTCTATGTTGTGTACACCTTGGTACACAATCATTTTAGGGCAGAGATGGTTCTGACTCAGAATTCAATGACACCAGCACTTCCATGTTTATTGAGTTATATTACTGCTGAGGTAATTCTACGTGTCATATTTCGCTAAGAACATCATCAGCACTTCCTTATCTCCAAGGTTATTTCAAGAATCATGACTTCCTGTCATAATGTGACTGCATGCGCATCATCATTAGCTGTTGCGCACGAAGTACTGCCAGCAGCAGAGGAAGGAGACCTACGGTATGTATATTACCCTTCGTCTACAGTTATTATTATTATTATTATGGTAAAGAGAGGTAGGCTACATACGTGTGCAACAACTGTCGTCGTGGCAAAGCTGGACAAAAGCAGAAATAATTAGCAAACAAGTTAACATATCCACTTGCATTCCTGCAAATTTACTAAGATTCATTACAAATAATGCTGCAAGGTATAGAGTCCAGCTAATGCACCAGCAACAAGCTCTCTGAGCTAAAGCAGAATGACGGTGCTGGAGACGCGACCCGGCAGTGCTTGCGTAACGTCACCTAGCAAAGTGGCTCCAAATGTCATATGGTTTTGTGGCTACCGGCGGCCACCCTATATCATGGCGGCAGAGGCGCCTGTAGTCCACAGCCGCTGGGTGTTTGGCTCAGCAGGAGAGCTCCATTGTGTCTGCCGCATCTCACACGACGCTGTTGGTGATTGACAGGAACTGGCAATTCTGTTGCCGACTTTGACATCTGTGGAGTAATATCGAGATGTGGTAGCACAGTTGTTACGCATTTTCTATTTCTCTTGCGAGGGCGATGTTACTAACATCCGCAGCATGCCTTAACCTGTACGTGTTCCATGGGTGGTTCTAAACGCGTAAAACACAAACCTAGTGGTCTCCTAGACTTTTCGCATCACAGGACATAAATTTGTTGTGATTAAGCAAAGCAGTGGTATTAATCTGCACAGAAATGGTGGTCCCAGTATAAAAATATGCCAACTGAAAATTGAAGGTCAGCTCTGTATACACACACTTGGTGCACCATGCCCAGACTAGGGATTCCTAGTGTTGGAGTTGAAGAACTCCTACCACGAAGTTCTGGAAGAAGTTGTTTTTTGTCTTTAAGCGGGAGTTTCAATAAGTGACGTTTAAAGTGTAAAGTTCTGTCGATAACGACCCCTAGATAACAAAGCCTTCTAGTATGTCTTGAGAAATCACATTTGTTCATAGAAGCATTCAGATCTGCTAACATGTTATGTGGACAATACACAGGCTGCGTCAGTGCTATACTATTTAAAACGTTTTTTTAAATGAACTATATGGAAGCAAGTAATTATAACACATTGAAAAAATGAAATATTTTTCAATGTTTGCTTGTGGTGATTATACAGCTAAAGAAAAGAGTAAAGCAATTAACATTATCATCGACAACTAAACTATTGTTTCATGAATACAAACGACGAATTCTATCACTGATATTAGTCTGCTGTCTCAGAGTGAGGTGACGAAGACAGTTGGCAGACATTGGGCCCACAGTTGGGGATACAAATTCCGTTTTCCACCCGGCAGTCTAGATTTACGTTTCCTGTGGTTCCTCTTAATTGGTCAAAATAAATGGTTTAATGGTTTCCTCGAAAATGGGGATTGCCGATGTTCTTTCATATCCTTACATAGATTAGCTCAGCAGGCAACAGAAGGGTCTGACTAAAATTTATGTTACAACGTCATTCTTACTTTTGTCCTAATGCTTCCAAATACAGGTTCTCTTTCCTCCATAGCTGATTTAAGATTCTTATCTAGTAGCCATCCCCTTCTCATGAAGCCTTTCGAGGCACACATTGACCCCTTTCCCCCCGGTTGATTCAGCTGATTGGACGTACTTATTCATTGAAAGAAACTTGGCTGGTTTCAGCTCATAGACAAGATTAAACACGAAATACCAGTCTGTTTGAGAGAGGGAGGCATTAGCATCATAGTACAGGGTGGACAGCACACTATTAATTTCATAACACACATTTGAAATTTGTTAAGAGTATACATAGTTAGACCATGTGCCTGCAAGGAGAATCAGGTAGGGTCAAAATATCAGAAATAAATTACATGAGTATTAAAGAAATAAAGGCTTTGCACCAAAGGCAACCACAAATTATAATAACAATTACATTAATAATGGTTACAAAAAAACACTAATATTCTAGGTATGCTCGATCTTACTGACGTTATCTTTCCAAACGTACATGCGATCAATATACTTCATGTGACCGATAAATATAAATCTCGCACAGTGGATCGCGTGATGTACTGAAAAGTATGTGCAATCTCAAGCTATATCATGTGTCAGCAACCTTCATAAATGGACTAATACGACAGCACTGCAAATTGCATGCAATAAATTATAAGCATTAACCGGTAAGTGTGGCCATCACTTAAACACGGGAAACCGAGCCAAGGATTATCTTCTGTGGTGCGAACATGTATTAATTTTCTCTAATTGTATTCTGTCTCTCCCAAGTTCGTTGGATACCAAGTGAAAAATCAGACAGCAAAGATTCTCAGAGTTCACTGTCTGACAACATTATTTCCATTTTTAGATTACAGGGCCAGTTTTGTATATCATAAAAAGGAAAAGATAATAGGATACATGGGGTCTCGAAATTGGTAACGCCGACAGTAGGTGTGCGGGGTCTGGCGACCCCTGTGATGTGCGCCCACTGAGCCACACCTCCAGCAGTTTAGCACCACGAGCGCCCTTGCCACCGAGATGTAGGATAGCCAGTGACCGACAGACACTCTACTTGCACTTGGATTCTCTTCACTACGACACCACCGTTTGTGCTTAGTTCAGAGAGTTTCTTTCTTGTTGCTATTGTACGAGTTGGACTGTAACCCTTCCTCATTATTTGTAATGAGTGTTCGTATGCTTGGAAAAACAGACAGTAAGTAACTATTCTGTTCACTGTGTTAACTTGTTCGCTGATAATTTCTGCTCCTGTCCCGCTTTCCAACGACGGGAGTTTCCTCATCAGTCTTAGCCCGCCTGTCCTTACCATTGGATGCTTCGATAAAGTTGCAATACGCCGTCCACGTCATTCAGTAAATCGCCTCTGAGCAGCACAGAACTTCAGTTTACGATTGAAAAACACCTTATTCTTCAAATGGTTTTCATATGCCTAATTAATTCAGTAACAATTAATTGTACATAGAATAAACTCCTCTTAAGGCTTCAGCATGTGATGAAAGTTAAAACACGAGTAAATTTTTCTGGTGAAATTAATTTCTGCCTCCTCCATAAAATTCAATATATTCAAATCCTGAGCCATAATATATTTATCATCGAGCCTTCAATAAATGTTTGTTGAATGTGTAAGATATGTACATTAAAATGAAAAAAAAATGAAATAAATTGGACATAATTCAGAAAAATACCAATAAGAAAAATTTACGAATCACATTGAAAATCTCACGGGAAAAGATCTTGTGCTCATTGACCTAACTGACGGTGGCCTTCTGCATGTTACAGGTTGTAACCAGCTAATGGACGTCGCGAAGGGGAACTGAGAGGTTTTCGATAAAAAAATATCGGTATATAGATTAATATCTGTGGTTGTTTACAGAGGAGAAAAAGGCATGTATTTGGACTAACGCAAGTGGAGAGACAGTAAGCTACGGCGGAAATGTACACTGTGTACCTGAGGAGTGACTTTTAAGCGATCTTTTCTTGTTAGAGACGGACAGCTGGAAATGATGAAACTATTACCGAGATTGTTTGTTGAGAGTGCCAAGCACATATTAACCTTAAAATTGAAAACTTAGATAAATCGACAGCATAGACGCCCATTGTTGAAATGAGAAAATTATGAGTTCGAACTCAGATGACTCCCACATCCATACCTCACCTGAAGTGTGTAACTTTTGTATTACAAATTTAATTTTGGAGCAGTTACTTTAAAGAAACTATTTATCTTATAATTTCAAATGTCTGAATAGACGACGCATCGACATCTTGGCAGACAGCAAGATGGTCAACAGAGCTGGGGATCTGAGATAGCGGAGCAGCGATAGTGCGAAGTATAAAACTCCCTTTTCTTTCATTCAAACAATCTATCAGCTCATCCTCCATCATAATCGCTATATATCTACAATTGCTACATTAATCTCACATATTTTGAAACAATTTAGTAGGTAAAGTGTTGCAATAGTGATCAGTTACCAGCAGTGAAGAGTACTTAAGACCTACAGAAAAAACATACTAGTCTCCTATTACTGGCAGTTGACTATGTTGCACTGGCCTGCCTCTCTTCATTTTTTCTGTTTCTGATAAGCAAATCCAATAAATAATCGACAAATAATGTTGAGGCTGATAGAACCTTTCTCTCATTTAATACGATAATTTACTATGAGAGCAGTAGTAGTGACTGTAATGCCAGATCACCTTCTTCTTCTCTAATTAATAATATAGGCTTACGTGGAAGTTGGATTTTGCTTCTAAAACACAATTTTTGGTGAACGGTCAGAGCAGGGAGCACGGATACCGTGATGGGTGGTCCCTGGAGTTCGTATGCCGAGGGTTCGCATACGCAGTTTTAAAACCCTGCAGTTAGGCACGGTAAACGCATTTCAGATTTGTCGCCACTGCTTTATTGTAAGGAACAATATGGCAGACTCGCCCTCCATTGAGTCGACACCGTAGTGAATCTTTTCAGAAGAGGAGCGACTTACATTTACTATGTGGCTCTCCAACGAAAACATGGCTGGTTTTCTTTATGTTCAGTTGCATGTGCGGCTGAGTTCGCTGATGACGGGAATGAGCGGGCCTGTTTCCATAGACCCCTGTCTCTTCCCCTAGTCTGAAAACAAGTGAAAAATTACGAAAGACATCCTCTGTGTCTTTTTGCCAGCAGGTCCAGAGGCGACTGTCGTCTGCCACAACAGCAGAACGGCAGAAATTGCATTCTTAAGAACTAGTGAAAACACAGAGCGCCTTTTCTATATTTTCCCATCCAAACGAACGGTCGTTGGCTGAGTAAAAAGCATGTGTCCATGGCGAAGGTCCTAGGCCCAGAATTCTCAGTATGGACAGAGAACTGGAAGCTATGATTTTGACAATCCATCGTGAGCGTAAAACGACATATACTACTAGTGGAAGTTTGAAAAATCTTGTCGCCTGCGAACAAAGATTTTAGGCGCTAAATCACGTTCAGGGCAGACGTTGGGAACACAGTGTTCAGTTCAGATTTAACTTCGCTTCAGACTACACGTGATTTGGCTTCACTCCTTAGCAGACGTTCGCAGACTTCTAGACACTGGACTCCATCTTTAGCCCAACTTCCACAAACTCCGCTCAGACTTAACATGCAGGAAGCGCGAACAGTCATGGTCTTGGAGATGGAGTGAGGTGAAGACAATATCTACAACTAGAGTGGTAGCACTCGGAATCCTGGTGCCCTCCTCCCACATGTTTCCATTTATAACGTCTGCTCACAGTTATGGTAAGATCGCACAGTAGCCTCAGCAGAAGAGGTCCCAATAAAGTTAGGGCTTTGCTAGACTCAAGTAAATTCAGACTCACTGTAACTAAATTCATAGGAATATTGCACGTGCAATTCTCTTTCTTTCTCTCGATCACGCAATCACTGTATTCACGCGATTCCATTTCGTGAAATGAATGTGTCAGGAAGTAGTTTTCCATTGTCGTAGATATTCTTAAGGATAGCCTTTCCAGAATGTTATTGTACTTTCTTTTTCGATCTAATCCACGTATCAGTTGAAGGTTGTTGAAGTGTGTGTAACGAAGTGTCGTAATGGTTTCTATTAATCTGTACACATACAATAACATGTAATAAAACTGGGCTTTACCTGGACCATGAATTTAATTCCGTAATCAGTAGATCTCACTCGTAATGTTAATCAGTATAATAACTGATGAAAATTCAGTGTTGGGTCTATCTTCTTGTTTACATTGCGTTAAACTTAATTCCATTGATTAACTTCAGTAAGCCTTTGAATTTCAAGGAGCCATCTGCGTCTGATAAGCTCCAGTTGACACAGAACAGACAAGCTCACACATGGCATTTAACACAAATTAAAAAAAAAAAAAACTTTTGTCTCGAAAGAAAAGTATAAAACCACTCACTGCTACATTCAATTTCTGTAGTAATGTTACTTTTGACAACAGCTCAACTGAGATATTGCAGTCATACAGTAATCAAAAATTACACTTGTCAAATACTATCTCGTACACAGAGATAGTAAATTTGTTGCAGCTCTTTTACATAACGGTTTCCGCCCAGTTACGCTTAGTTACAAATATTCTGTTTGACAGATTTCAACAGTTTTCACAAAAAGTCTGACATGTATAACTTCAGGTAGCAAAATTTCTATTACTGACATTAATACACAGCAACTCGGGCTAAGCTGGGATGGTTTCCACCTCTATATCTATAGAGGTTTATTGTCGTAAGCGTAGCCCTGAGACACAGCCATGTTTGAGTCCAGTGAAAGCATTTCTTGTTGTGATGTATTTTCACAAAACAGTAATGAATGAGAAGGCAATCTGTCGAATTCTGGTTAAGAGCAGTTTTAGTCAGCCTTTGACATCATTAACCAGCAGTTAGATAATTGTACCTGTTTTAATACAACGGCAAGATTTCAGCATTACACTTCTCTGTGATGCACAGCACCTCTGTTGTAGTCGCTGGAAACTGAAGTGCTTCTCTCAAGCTTGTCAAACGATCTCATGAGGAAGCCTGCCGCTCTTCGTTGGCTCTACTCTATCGGTTCTACGGATGCAACGACGAAAGTGTCGCAAACTGATGACCAACGCTCAAGACTCAGTCTTACAATTGCATTCTAAGCCACTTCTTTCGTATCCGAAATACATTTCCTGAAGACTCTTCCAATCAGCCTCAGACTGGCGTCTGCTTTTCCTGCCATTTGTTTTACGCGGTCATCCAGTTTACGGTCGCTCCGGATGGTTATTCGGACGTGCCGTGTGGTTCGTTTTGGTTTCCTCTGGTTTATCACCAAAAGGAGAACAGTGAATTGGGCAGTAATGGGTCCCTTCTCCCTTATATGCACAGTACTTTCCGTTCTGTACGTTCAGGCTCAACTGCCCGTCCCTGCTCCTGTCGACAATAACCCGCGGATCTTTCAGCATTACGCTGGTCTTCTCAAAATGCGATGTTCGTATAGACAGCAGATGAGTCTCTAACATCCTCATGGAGCTTCCAGTATCTTCCACTAGACGATCTAGTTATACGTGTTGTATACAGTGACGGCCCTATATCACACCCAAATTTGTTTTACACCTATCTAACCCACTTATACATCTACATGAATACACCGCAGTTCGCACATACATGCCTGGCAGAGGGTTCATCGAACCGTCTATTATTTCAATCTTGAACAGCGCACAGAAAGAAAGTACACTTACATCTTTCCGTGCAAGCACTGATTTCCCATATTTTGTTATGATAATCGTTTCTCCCAATGCATATCGGCGTCAATAAAATATTTTCGCATTCGGAGGAGAAAGCTAGTGATTGAAGTATCGTGAGAAGATTCTACGGAAACGGATAACGTCCTTGTTCTAATGATGTACATCTCAAATCCTGTATCTTATCAGTGACACTCTCTCCCTTATTTCGCGTTAACACAAAACGCTCTGCTCTTCTTTGGAGTTTCTCGATTTACTTCGTTAATCCTATCCATTAAGGTTCTCAAACCGCGCAGCAGCACTCCAAAAGAGGACTGACAAGCGTAGTGTAGGTAGTCTCTTTAGTAGATCTGTTTCATTTTCTAAGTGTTCTACCATTAAAACGCAGTCTTTCGTTTGCCTCCCCACTGAATTTTCTGTGTGTTCTTTCCATTTTAAGTTGTTCAAATGGTTCAAATGGCTCTGAGCACTATGGGACTCAACTGCTGAGGTCATTAGTCCCCTATAACTTAGAACTAGTTAAACCTAACCAACATAAGGACATCACAAACATCCATGCCCAAGGCAGGATTCGAACCTGCGACCGTGGCGGTCTTGCGGTTCCAGACTGCAGCGCCTTTAACCGCACGGCCACTTCGGCCGGCTTTTTAAGTTGTTCCTAATTGTGATTCCTAGATATTTAGTTGAATTTACGGCCTTGAGGTTTTACTGATCTATCGTGTAACCCAAGTTTAACTGATTCCTATCAAAACTCATGAGGATAATCTCACACTTTTCATTATTTAGGGTCAACTGGCAATTTTCGCACAATACAGGTCTTTTGTCAATCATTTTGAAATTTGTTTCGATCTTCTGGTTACTTTACTATACTATAAACGACAACATCATCCGCAAACACTCTAAGACAGCTGCTCAGATTGTCTCCTAAATCATTTAAATAGAAGAGCAACAGCAGAGGGCCTATAATACTACCTTGTGGAACGCCAGAAATCACTTATGTTTCACAGGATGACTTACCGTCACTTACTACGAATTGTGACTTCTTTGACACGAAGTCAGGAATCGAGTCATGCAACTGAGATGTTACTCCACAAGCACGCAATTTCACTACGTTGCTTGTGTGGTACAATGTCAAAAGCATTCTGGAAATTTAGAAATACAGAAACAATTTGAAATACCTTGTCAACAGCACTCAGCACTTCTTGTACGTAAAGAGCTAATTGTGTTTTACAAGAACTATGTTTTCTAAATCCATGTTGATTGTGTGTCATTAGACCATTCTCTTCGAGGTAATTCATAATGTTCGAACACAGTACATGCTCCAAAGTCCTGCTGCATATCGATGTTAAGGATATGAGCCTGTAATTTAGTGTATTACTCCTACTATCTTTCCTGAATATTGATGTGGCTTGTGCCACTTTTCAGTCTTTGGCTACGTTAGCAGTAACGTCCTGCGTTCCGTGTGCTAGGAATTTCGAAAACCAATAACAGATCTGATCTCATACTCGGTAAGCTTGTACTTCGTTCATCAACTGATAATGCGGGACTCTATCGAATGCCCTCTCTGTAGGCCATCTGACACGGCATCATCTTGGGCATCCTTGTCTACGGCGTCCTGGACTTCACAGAGAACGGAGCGAACTGTGTTTCGCAAGGTCTTTGTATGAGCAATCATCATTGATTATCATAGAAGAGATTTTCATTATCGCCTCACGTCAGCAGCATCACTCGTCATAGATCCATGATATTTCATGTAGGAGTCTGTGACCTAGCAGCGAGGACTTACACTCATCTCTGATGATGCAGAAAACTTGACGACACCACGGCTACTTCCGTTACAGGGCAAATATTGCAAAATAAAGCATCGTCAACCTGCAGAGCTCCAACTGGATACCTCTGCTTTGCCCAGAGCGAGTAGTGTGCAGTACCTTTGTTAATTATCCTTTTTTTCAGAAGTACATACCAACCCTTTTAACTCTAACTTCATTCACAAAACAATCACTTTCAGACGTGAATGACACAACGTTGTCAGACGGTAAATACAATTCAAGGAAATTATTTTGCTATTTCAATAGATTAAATCTAAAATTCCGTTTCGGTATTTTGTAGAGCGATATTTGTTCAATTAACGTAAGTGTCACACCTAATGAATATATTTACCTAGCCATCTTCATGGACGTGCTGTGCAAATCAAACATAACGAAATTAGAGTCAAGTAATGGAGACTTGCACAAAGGCTTCCGAAATAATGAGAAAATTATCGGAAATAAATCCATGCTATCGCTGACGTTACACGTAACCTGATTAGGCCGGATATCGCATCATATTTATCGGCATATCTAAAGTGACAGTTTTAGAATCTTGAAATCGAATACCTTGAGAACTAATTGACAGTCCTGATAGCGTAACGTGATTATCAATAGTCTTGAGCTGCAAATGGCGTACTAATTCTTAGAGTCGGTTTTTATTTTGTTTGGAGTGGTGCTTGACATACGCCCTCTTTGTCCTTCTCACAGGCCTGTACTCAAAGACATGAGGGCATTTTGCCATGCGCCCGTGGTCTACAACAAAAATAAAGGTATAATAATGACGTAAGACAACAGTTACCTCCATTTGTGAAATAGATTCCTTTGTGGTTCCTGTACTGTTGTCCACAGGCAGGTATTTCTTCAAATGTATCTGTTGGATCATCACGGTGTAATATTTTTGTTTATTTGGGCGTTCCATCTGAAAGGGAATTTGTTGCACATTTGTTGGAGTTGTGTAAGGAACTCGCTCCTCCATTTAGTTACGGAGTGGGCAGCTAAATAAAACGTGACCCTACTTGTCTTAAAGGAGGCCAACATGAAGACCGTCCCCGAAACTGCTACCACAGGGGCAAAGAGTGAAAGCTGACGCCACTGGCCAATCAGATGAAGCACTATAATGATACACTTTGCATGGGTAATAAATTGCTGGAAAGATTTTCGTGGATGATGGTCTTGTATACAGAAAATTCGCCACGCTTGAAAATTATACCGAAATGCACGGAGACATGCAGTAATACAACATTTGTTTAAGACAATGGCAGTTATCCTAGACATAAACAAACGTAACGTACTGTGTGTAAATAGGCAGAAAAATCCATTAACGTACGAGTATACAATCGCTGTAAGTTATCAACTCCATAAAATAGCTAGAAGTGTGTGTGCACTGCTATTTAAGGTGGAACGCACTGACATACGGAAGAACGAGGGTTCAAATCCACATCCAACTATCCAGATTTAGGATTTTTGGGAATTCCATAAATCACCCAACGCAAATGCCGGGACGGTTCCTTCCGAAGCGGACGGCCGGTTTCCTTCCCAATTTTTGAAACAATCCGAGTCTGTCTGTCTTTAATGACCTCGACATCGACTGGATGTTAAACTTTAACCCTTCTTTTTTATTTTTTTTATTTTCTTTGGAACGACGACATAAAACTATTTGATAAGGCAGATTTCAGATTGACATTCATTTCTACGTCAAGTATAGTCCATCAGCAAAGAAAATGGCTTATAAAGCGCTCATTCAACCAATACTTGGATACTGATCGTGCGTCTCGGACCTGCATCGGATGGGATTCACAGAGGAAGTAGAGAGGATCCAAAATGGAGCAGTGTGTTACAGATTGATTAGAAAGCTCGGTGTCGCCACGGAGATGCTGGAAGAATGGCGTTCTGCATCAAGATGTGCAGATTCCGAAAGCGTAGGTTCCTGCAAGAGGTAACCAAATGTATCGCTTGACCTTGCAAGAGATTCGGGCTCACAAGCGGTCTTCCCAGTTTAACAACCCTACCACAACAAAGGTCAAAAATTAATTATGATTGTAGTGTTGCTCACGATGCTAAATATTGCATTTTCGGGCAACAATAAAGTTATATTATGTGGCAGGTGTCTTTAGAGCACAGTTAATAAGGTCATTTCAGGAAGTAATGGATAAACTAGGCACTCAACTTTTCGTGTTTCCCACGCTGGTCTCGTGAACTCATGGCTCAATCGTCGAAAATCTAGGTAGTGATGATTCCAAGCTCGGATGCAATGAGGCCTAGGTGTATTCTGCAATATTCAAAAGTTTTATAGTTGTGTTCCATAAATCATTGAACTTTCGTAAGTTAGGACAATGGTACTTCCTGTCAGATTAAAACTGTGTGCCCGACCGAGACTCGAACTCGGGACCTTTGCCTTTCGCGGGCAAGTGCTCTACCAACTGAGCTACCGAAGCACGACTCACGCCCGGTACTCACAGCTTTACTTCTGCCAGTACCTCGTCTCCTACCTTCCAAACTTTACGGAAGCTCTCCTGTAAAGTTTGGAAGGTAGGAAACGAGGTACTGGCAGAAGTAAAGCTGTGAGTACTGGGCCTGAGTCGTGCTTCGGTAGCTCAGTTGGTAGAGCACTTGCCCGCGAAAGGCAAAGGTCCCGAGCTCGAGTCTCGGTCGGGCACACAGTTTTAATCTGCCAGGAAGTTTCATATCAGCGCACACTCTGCTGCAGAGTGAAAATCTCATTCTGGTTAGGACAATGGTGATGTAAAAAAGTAATCAGCACTCCGAATTTAAGTTACACTCCTTTTTTATTACTTTTGTTGCAACATCACTTCACAATATAAAACATACTTGAAAATATCTTGCGCACTGTTAAAGTTCACATTTCATAAACTGACTACAATTTGCGTCTTTTCGACATGGCGACCAAGACTTTACTCTCTAATAACCGCTTACGAGCCCAAAAATCAGAGTTACAAGTACGTCAAAGATCATAGTGACAAAAGAAAGAATACACATAAGAATTATATCATTGCAATATAAACATATCGATATATCAAAGTACTTCTACATTAATGAAATCAAACCTGAATGTTGTCACAGAAATATGTTAACTATTTTGCAGAAACAGAGAAGAATATTGCTGGTATCGAGAGGTTGAGGTGAGGTGCCGTAATGGTTACGTAATTCAAGTACAATAACACAAGGTACGATTCTTAATGTGAACCGCGAGAGGGAAGCAGTCACAATCGTGCACAAAGTTTCTCCGACACTCACCCTAAGGTGTCTTGTGGAGTATAAATGTATGTGTAGCTGTAGCTTTGTATAAGACGAATAAAGTGTTTGTGCATACAGATTTTACTACACTATTTTTCACTAACATCGGGACTGTCGTAAGAATAATTCATCGAATTTGGAGCAATAGTTTCAAATTATGTGTTCAACGTGGGAACACCACCTCATGCCAGAAAAGAGAAACCAACGAAGCCCGTGATGTAATATTTAGAGGTCTAGTACCACAAATACAGCATAGATTTCATCTACCGAGTAGCTTATGACTACTGTTTCACAAATGCGAAAGTAATGTTCCTTCCCGATTCGCCACCAAAGACCAAAGCTTTCTTCCTTCAACGGGACAATAAACCTACATAAGATCTTTGACAAATGCAGAATAGTGGGATATGAAGCAAGATTTATCCAAATACCTGGCTACAAGATTTGGAACCATCGTAATTCCACCTCCTTTCTAACGTGTCATGATTTCTGTTGGCGAGGAGAAATATATTCTGCAAAGTGGTGGACAAGAAGCATTTTCTTTAAATTGGCCGAAGTCAAAACAATAACAACAGTTTCGACCTAAAATGTAATCTCTTTCCCATACATACAGTTACTTCCCCAGGCGTCATTTAGGTTTCCCGAAATAACTGCAACATTTCCGTGGGTCCCTGAAGGATGTTTTTGCAAGGATTATAACACAGTGTTCACAGAACGGACGTGCAACATGTGGGCCACACGCTAGGAGGATGCTGCAGTTGGTATAGGTAAACGAGTAAGGGATAAATAGGTCTAAAGCATCACACGAATTAAAAAACCCAGTAACGAGCATGATCAACTGAAGTGACGTGATGCTTCAGGCCATGATACGAAATGAAATGCTGTTCAAAACTGTAATTCTAGAGATTATCTAAGAAAATAATAGGGACAGACCTGAACTGAAATGCTCAAGGCTTATTGTTGATTATGTAGGGAGCACCGTTATCCTGAAATGAATGGACGGCTGGCTGGTGATCGCAATGGACATCCGTAGGGATCATCATCGAAACAAAAAGAATACGTTGCAAACAGGTGAACTTACTCAAGTATACTTATCAGGAGTTTGTGCTTGGCGTCACGGTATCTCAGACGATAACTCTTGGCAACATAAGCTAACTGTGATGAGACGGTCATACCAAACGAACAGGCACAAGACATCAGCTTACATATTGGTAAGGTTCTGAACGTTACACGATACCAAGTAAAAACAACCCTTATTCTCCCTCTCCGCCCCAGCCACTCCTTCTCCCCCTCTCTCTCTCTCTCTCTCTCTCTCTCTCTCTCTCTCTCGCTCTCTCACTCTCTCAAGTGCTCCTTCCATCTATACGTCACCTTAAATCTTAATAGTTATGTGACAGATTGTTGGTGGAAAGCCGCTTCGTTTATTGGGTTTGGCTCAGAATGGGTGCAGGATATATGCTTAATATATACGTTTAAATACGCAAATCAACAACTAATTTGTATTGTTTGTTAAAAAAATGATGGTAGGCGTTGACTGGCATTACTCAAAATATTAGTATTGTTAGCTGTGTCAAGTGGAGGCGTGAGGTGTTGGTTGTCTACGACTTACGCTATTATGAGCAGGGTAAAATTATGCTATAGTTTCTGGAAAGCTCTCTGGTTTCAAACGCTGCTGATTTTCGATAAGTGAGATACTCATGATCTTCTGGCGCAGTGCCGAGATATGCGGTTGGTGTAATATTTACACACGCGTAGTGCACAACCACAGCTACACTATGTGCTCAGAAGTACCCAGACACCACCAAAAACGTATGTTTTCTTTTTATATTAGCCGCATTGTGCTGCCACCTACTGCCAAATACTCCATATCAGTGATCTCAACAGTCATTAGACATCGAGAGAGAGCAGAATGGGGCGCTCCGTGGAACTCGCGGATTTCGAACGTGGTTAGGTGATTCGGTGTCACTTGTGTCATACGTTTGTACGCGAGATTTCCACACTCCTAAACATCCCTAGGTCAACTGTTTCCGATGTGATAGTGAAGTGGAAACGTGAAGGGACACGTACAACACAAACGCGTACAGGCCGAACTCGTATGTTGATTGACAGAGACCGCTGACAGTTGAGGAGGGTCATAATGTGTAATAGACAGACATCTATCCACCCCATCACACAGGAATTCCAAACTGCATCAGGATCCACTGGAAGAACTATGACAGTTAGGCGGGAGGTGAGAAAACTAGGATTTAAAGGTCCAGCGGCTGCTCATAAGCCACACATCACACCGGTAAATGCCTAACGACGCCTAGCTTGGTGTAAGGACCGTGAACATTGGACTATTGAATAGTGGAAAAACGTTGTGTAGAGTGACGAATCACGGTACACAACGTGGCGATCCGACGGTAGGGAGTGGGTATGGCGAATGCCCAGTAAACGTCATCTGCCAGCATGTGTAGTGCCAACATCAAAATTCGGAGGCTGTGGTGTTGTGGCGTGGTCGTGTTTTTCATGGAATGGGCTTGCACCCCTTGTTGTTTTGCGTGGCACTATCACAGCACAGGCGTACATTGATGTTTTAAGCACCTTCTTGCTTCCCACTGTTGAGGATTTCGGGGATGGCGATTGCATCTTGCAACACGATCGAGCACCTGTTCATAATTCACGGCTTGTATTGGAGATATTACACAACAGTAACATCCCTGTGATGGACTGATCTGCACAGAGTCCTGACATTAATCCTATAGAACACTTTTGGGATGTTCTGGAACGCCGACTTCGTGCCAGGCGTCACCGACCAATATCCATACCTCTCCTCAGTACAGCACTCCGTGAAGTATGGGCTGCCATTCCCAGAGAAACCTTCCAGCACCTGATTGAACGTATGACAGCTAGAGTGGAAGCTGTCATCAAGGCTAAGGGTGGGCTAACACCATATTGAATTCCAACATTACCGATGGAGGGCGCCACGCACTTGTAAGTCTATTTCAGTCAGGTGTCCGGATACTTTTGATCATACAGTGGAGCTATAGGCGACAATGTACCGTCCGGTCAGCAGGCGGGGAAGGAGACTTCAGTGGTAGGAATAGGAGGTGCTTTGTTCTCATCTCTGCGTGGGAATTCCGGGCGCTTCTTGGGAGGTGGAAGTCGTATTGACACTAACGTCGGATTCCATGCCGCATGTAGTTGGTTTCCTTCGTCCCTTTTGAAAAAATTGTCGTGGAACCGTTTTTAAAGGCATTTTTTTATGCCGCTCTCCTAATACGCGGTAGGAAAGAACCTCGTTGCTGTGGAAGTCAAAGGTGTGGCCTTCACTGATGTTTACCTCTGCTACCCCTTATTTTTGTGTATATCCCAGTCGCACATGCTTAATGTAATCCTCGCAGCTTTTAGAAATAAGGTGGTGAGTTTGCCCTGTCTACTGTTGACCACATTCGCAGGCAATACAGTATATTGCTGGTATGTTAATTTTTAGTGGGTCTTTCGCAGAGCCAAGCCACTCGTCAGCCACTAGTTCGGTGTTGGTCAGAAGACGATTTTTATGTTGGACTTTTCGGGTGGCTTTTTCATTTCGGATTGGACCTGTCGCAGTTTCGGAAGGAAAACGAGTCCCTTGTCTTCTCCCTCTTCTCAGTTTTGGACGCCTTGTCTCTTCTTGAATGTTCTGCTAATTAGGGCTTCACTGTACCAGTCTGCGGAATAATCCTTCACATGTCGTAGTTCGTTCAGAAAGCTTCCATCACCGCAGATGACATGCGCCATGTGTACCGGAATGGTGAGCATTGTCTTCCGCAGCGCTGGTGGGTGCCCGCTCGTTGCATGCATGTCTTCTTCCTATTCACATATGATGTGACACTGTTCGTCTTTAGCGCAGTATTGCAGAATGTCACACAAATCAAGCTAAGTAAAGGTCTGCGGATTTTGCACGTTTAATTACCTGTAAGGTGATTATATTCTCGAAGATTTGAGATGTCTCCTAACCATCTTCATTAATGTACAGATAATTTGGATTCTTTAAACATAAATGCAGCAGGTCACAAAAACTGACAACAGCCGGCGGATAGAGAATCCTCACCCTCCACACCTCACACAGTAACACTACTCGCAGGGGATGGCGCGGCGGTCGGTCGGTACCGACGAGCCCGTCAGCGCCTATGTACAGAGATAACATCCCACACATGTACTGCATATTTAATTTTGTCCATTTAATGGATTGTTTGATTACGAAAGTACCGTAAATAAAAAAAAAATATAGAAGAGTATTACTCTTTTCTTATGATTACATAAACGGTGCCTATTTTGTTGATTTTGATGAACCACTATGGGTTCTCACTATTATGGCGTGCAATGGCAGTGGATGCACTCAAAGGATGTGACATCAACTCATTGTGGGTGCAGTAGAAGGAATGAAGGGATCAACTACAGATGATATGAAAGTGTGCACAGAAACATTTATCAAGTTACAGAAGTACACCTAGAAGAACATTAGTGTACAGTTCAAGTTTTGGTCGCTAGTCGTCACCACTATCGCAACACTGCAGTCATCGCTGGTGGTGAGAAATTCAAAACACAAAGACGGCAAATGGCTGGAAATTTAAGAATCCAAGATGGCGGATCGTGGCACAGTTAAAAGTGGGAGAAGACACTGGCACGAAATTAAAAAGTGCAAGATCACACAGTATTTAAAAAAGTGACATGGTAAAACCAGCAGAGATGTCGTTAGTAACCCACTCCTTTTCCCCTCTCACGCTACATCTGTCATCGGTAGGCACAGTCCAGGGAGAACACGAGCCTCTACGCTATCTGTCTTATCACACTGGAGATGTTCTCTGTCAGTGAAATACAAACTGGGGCAGTGCAACCCACTTTACTTCTAGGGAAGATTATTGCATCCAGTGTCACGGGAAGCAACGATGTGTACACGTTAACCGTGGATATTTAAAATATAAAGGAAACACTTAGGGAATTTACAATAAGGCATGGAAAGGAAACAGGGAAACCAAGACGATGATTTGCAGTGGGGACCAGGAGGCCCATTTCTGGAGGTAAGCAGTATTTTTAATGTTTTGGGTGATGAATGCCTACTCGTACGTACACATAAGAACGTTGCAGTACCGACAGTGTCAAAAACCTACGTAACACCGACCTCTGGATCATTTTCTTGAATGATAAACACATGACAACACTATATTTTTTCTCTCCGCAACAGCTACAGGGCGTGCACTCCCCCCCACACAGCCTCCCCTTGCCCCCATAGATGGGCGTTCTTGGATGTGTGTGTGTGTGTGCCCTGGAGTCTCACTCAACGTGAAGAACTGACCGTTCTGGAAGCGAGTAGCTGTTAATTACGAAACGTGCTTCACTTTGAACTACATGATGCCTCAGCCTGCTCACGACGGTTTCACAGGACTCACAATCGGCGCGAGTGAGCCCTGACGTGGTTGTGACTCTCCGATTGTGATCTGAATGGTACACATGAGACTGAGGCTTCGAAGGTTCTGTGACAAGCTAGGCATCCTTCATAGAGTCGCGCGGCAGGTATTTGAGCTGCTGGGTGCTCCTGAACAGGTCAGGGATTTACTAAAGGCAGGCGACGTTTTGTGAGATGGCCTACTGTGTAGGGAAAACAGGAAAAGTTTTTTTAGTTCAGGCGTCTCTCCATACTGCTGCAGATATTGATTGATACATGTCAGAGACTCCAAAGCATTAGTGGAAGACTCAAAAAGAAACGCATCTCCCAACCCCACACGTATGAGACGTTTAAAATACTACCGGTCAACTCGAAAAATATTAAATTGAAGTCCCAGAGCTTGGAGCAGTACTATGAAGCAGTTGTGCTCACATAGTATTAGATCCTGAAAGCTACTTAAAACTCGGAATAGACTGCAATAGTATTTATTCGGTAGAAATCAATGTTTAGTGAATATAGAGGTTAGTTTGTACTGGAGGCTATGTATTTGTTGCTATGGACAATAAATTCTTATCCACCAAGGAGGAAATCATAGCAACACGTGAGTCTGTGCAAGACCTCCACCCCTCCACCCCCCCCCACCCCCCTCCTTGTATCATTGTATCAAACCTCAAGAAATGTTCCTCAATTTAGGCAGTGACTCCGTAGAGAATTGTGTAAGAGGCATACAGTTTGACTGACTGTGGTTTTTCCACCCGAGTTTTACGGATATTAAGGCATCCTTTGAGTATCATAGTATGTTGTCATGTAGCATTCTTTTTACCCGTTTTCTCGAAGTTTATGTAGATTGCAGAAGCAGTACCACCGACGTCGAGAACTCTGTTAAGTGCAACTCTGCTTCCTGTCATTCTGAGTAATGAGGCGGGAAACTATATTATTCGGAATAACAGCCGGCCGCGGTGGCCGAGAGGTTCTGGGCTCTTCAGTCCAAAACCGCGTGACTGTTACGGTCGCAGGTTCGAGCCCTGCCTCGGGCATGGATATGTGTGATGTCCTTAGGTTAGTTAGGTTTAAGTAGTTCTCAGTTCTAGGGGACTGATGACCTCAGATGTTAAGTCCCATAGTGCTCAGAGCCGTTTGAGCCATTCGGAATAACGTTCAAAAGTGATGCCATCATGATGTATTTATTTACTAAACACCATAAACTGTTAATAGAGCACTTGCCCGCGAAAGGCAAAGGTCCCGAGTTCGAGTCTCGGTCCGGCACACAGTTTTATTCTGCCAGGAAGTTTCATTTCAGCGCATACTCCGCTGCAGAGTGAAAAGCTCATTCTGCTAATATCGACACCGTCAATAATGGTTAACTGAAACTAATAATTTCCTGAGAGCATGGTGTTACGACAGAACTAGATATGAAGGAAACCTTTTGGCGACAGGCGAATACAACCCGCAGCCTGTAACTCGTACTTATACTGGTGATATCTCTTAGTTGTTTGCACACTTTTATCAGCAGAAATATTATTCATTTATTTGTTAAGGGAATTGATCTCTGGAGTTGTAATATTGTTGAAACAAAGTACTGATCACCTGCAGGCTTCACCTATCATCAGTGTTGGAAAAAGCTACATTTATTAGCAAATATTTATCAAGCAAGATTGCTTGCTTAGCATAGTAATAAGTGTGCTTTCCCTTCTTAGTTCACTGCTGTTGTATCGGGTGTTCTCATGGCTACCCACAGCGCCTCACGCCATCGTCCACTGGCTAAGTCGTATGATCCACCTGCTCCTTCAGCCAGCATGGGAATTGAAATCTTCCTCTCAACTGCGTGCACTCTGCAGTACGTCTTTACTCACTGAATGCCTCATGATACTTGCAGACGCGATACAAAATTGTAAGACTCGAAAATAAGGAAATTAAACGTGGCATGGGCAATAGGTCTACGTTACAACTCTTTGGGTTAGACTCAAAATCAAGGGTGAACATAAACATAACTGTACGTATCTACCGACGATAAGAGTCACTATCAAACACTATCAAACAAGTAATGAATTGTACACCAAAATAAATGGCAAAGAAAACCTTTCCGTTTATGTTTAATTATCAGTCCACATAACGTTATCGTTTGTGGACGAAATAATTATCACTAACAACATCTTCTATTATCGGAGGAGACTTCAAACGTACAAAGATCAAATGGGGTAATAAGAGTAAAAAAATGAGTAATAAGAGTAATGATGGGCATGACTAGGCATTCTGCGAATGTCTTCGCTGAAAAACTCTGGGAACTATCAGCTAGGAAGTCCATTCGTGGTGGTAAAATATTATTTCTCATAACGACAAGTAGATAAAACCTCTTTGAGAGTGGCCACGTTGAGATGGTGTCGGTTACCTTGAGACCGTTAAAGCTACAATGGCTGTTAAAGTACAAAGGGTACAAAAGCCAGTAGAAACATTTGTTTCTTAAGTAAACTAGATACTGAGAAAGTTGTGTCATTTCGAAAGAGTAACTTAAAATATTTTCCTGCTAGCAGGAATATGTAGATGAACTTTGGTTCAGGTATAAGAGAGTGGATGACGAAGTACTGGGTAGCTACTTAATAGACTAGCTCATGATGGGAGGCACTAACGCTGATAAACAGTTGCTGTAAAGTAGCTTGAAAGGAAACAGTTGTAAAAGAAAGCATGAGACTATAGGTATTGGAACGCGGAATGAAGCGTCTTTGGCTGCCAAAAAGGCAATTTTGAAGCCTTCAGTGACTACAGTAGCACAGTCTTTCAGGAAACTATGTCATAAAATAAAAGAAATCTGGTGTTATGTAAAGACTGTCAATGGAAACAAGTTAGTATCATCTTAGTCAAGGATTACACAGGAACTCAAACTGAAGTTAACAAACAAATATCAGTAATGTTGCTTTACACCGTAACATGCAGAACTACTGTCCCAGTTTAATTATCGAACAGAAAATGTGAATGGTATAGAATAGTGAGAGTCAGTAGTGTAGAGATACACTCAAAGGTCCTGATAACTGGACTGAGCCGTGCTTGCGTTCATAACGATTCTGACTGATTCGTTTTTTAATAGCACGCGCGTCCCTCCGTGAGGTCTTGTTTTGCTGGCAGTCTCAGATGGTAATGAAAATCACCTACTTAGGACAGAGGTCCAGTCATCCCGTTACACCATGCGATCCACATACACCAGAGCTATTTTTGTGAGTCATATAATATCTGAACCAAAAATGGGACATATATACAGTATTGATGATGGGAACCCGCAGTTGGAAGGTTACATACAAACTCGTCACAGAAAATGTTGGAAATGCGCTCAGCCAGCGTCGGTGCACAGCTGCAATCGTTTCAACATATTCCGCGACGTTCTGTGAAGCGTATCTTAGCCATTGTAGCTCATTTCTATCGTAACGACCTCACGGAGTACTGCAGTCGTCAGTAATCTATTCTCACTCGGCTTTTAAGATACCCACATAAGAAAAAAATTGAAAGGGGTCTAGGTCAGGTGATTTGGAGCGGGTGGGGGGGGGGGGGCACAATGATTATTTTAGGTTATTCGGTCACCAAAAAAACTGGATACATGTTGCATGGAATCGTTAGACGTATGCCACTTGTCGGAAATAACATCCATAAAAGTTCGACTAGCTGCTCCACAAATGTATTGAAGATACCCGTATACACTGTAGGGTGTACGGTCGTACCACAGAAAATGGGGAGAACCAGCCTGGTAGTTGACATCGCACACCACACTCCATCCTCTTCAATTTTCGGAGGTGTTTTATGGGTGATACATGGCTTTGCGCCAGCCGAGCATCTGCTATTTTGTGTGTTGACGTAACCTGACACATGGAACTAAGCCTCAACCGTATACCAAGCTATGGAGACAATGTCTGGACGTTGAATAAAAAATTCCTTAAACCATCGACAGTAACGCACTCTTTTCTCATCATCTGTTTCCTGCAATACTTGCATTATGTTCACTCTGTATGATCGCAGTGTCAATTTCTTCACAGCTCTCCTAATGTGTTCATATGAAATGCCTATCTCTTGTCTAAATCACACAACGATTTCGTTGGAGAGTTATCCAAGTGTCTTCAAACATTATTAATAACCTCTGTATTCAGTGATGATCTATGTTTACCACTGCCACTGTTTAATACACCACTTGTCTCTATTTTCCTTACAGTCGACGAAATTGTTACCTTTGTTGGAACATCGCACGCTTCGAATTCTCTCGGGAATGTTCGTTATGTTGTCTTCCAATATGTTTTCACAACAAAAATCCACTCTCGAATAGAGTAGTGTACGTTTCTGACAGCTAAAGACTGAGAATGAGTCACTAATTTGCTCGTTACTGTCACGCAGCCCGAACTACACACTCACTGACTTCACAAAACCTCGACAGAACAAACACGAGTCTAGCAAGTGTAGGTGCCCAGGTTGTCCCGGTCGCCTACGGTGGGCAGGAAGCTGAGCAGTAACCTCTCCAGTTGTCAGGATGCTAGGAAATGACTGTGGGCGCGTCAGAAACGCCAAAGAAACATGATTAATTCAAGACACCTTTATTCCTGCCGAGTACAATGTGGCCCGCGAAACACAGGCTGGCTGAGCTTGGTGATATCAACGGCCTTCCCCGAGTCCTCGCTGACTCGGAGCGATGCCACCAGCTCCGGGCCGCACAAGTCTTGTCAGCGCTGCGCCGCATGCTGTGACGTAGCGGCGGAATGCCCTTACTTCGGCCGCGCATGTCTGGCGGTGGACAGCAGGCCGCTGCACGTACTAGGAGGCCCTGGGTTGGAGTCCCGGCGCTGTGGGCACGAGAAGCGTTCTAGTAGTGCGGAGTGTACTTGTACCACCCCGTCTTCTTCCCTGCTCCTCCTGGTGGCTCTTCCGTGGTGGACGGGTGGAACGGGCTGCAATTACCTAGCGTCGTTGGCTCACCCGGTTGTGACGGCCGATGCACAGGGCCTAGGCCCCGCACAATCTCGACGACGGCTCACTGATGTGGTCAGCATTGGTGGCGAGCGGGTCTACCGCGATGTCTGCTAATCCTGTGTTGATGATTGACAGCGGCAGCAGAGAGGACCAGGGCTGGTACTGTCCCCTCAGGTCTGCTGCTGGATGGGACGCCCTAACTGCAACATCTCCTTAATAAATATTAACATGTCGATCACAGAGCTGAGCGCCAGTACACATCTAACTGCAAGTCTGACTGCGAGTGCCTTGTTGCTATCAAAGCTGGCGTATCTAAAGGAAGCACGAGCGACGTCCTGACGTCGCGCTCATTTGTAATGAATGCATTCGTTCCACTTATACTGCCGATTTACCTGTCGTACTCGCCCCTTAGGTGTTCTTGTGACAGAGTTATATGTTGTTACAGCAGATTTACGCGAAGTTTTGAAATGACGCTATACATCTGTCTTGAAACTCTACGAAAGTCTCCGTCTAACACAAACCCACGTACTAATCAATTCTCTCTCGCCTGTTGTGTGTAAGTGGGCCACTGCCCCTGCATGACGACACATTTCGATACATGTGCAATCCTATTACCTCTTGGGTAACCTACTGCCTCTGGCTCTCAGCATAGGCAACGAAACTTTGACAATATTCCACGTTTCCAACTCTCTACTACCCCGCGACACTACACAAGTGCGACAATGTGTTGTACAAAGGACATCACTGACAGAAACAACAATCAACTTGCCAATAACAGGCGGCACTTCTAATTCACCCAGACCTACTGGTACAATTAAAACAGCCTTCCCGTTTCAGCTACCTTTCGGAGGGAAATTACGACGCACTGAAGTAGTTTAGGTTTATAAGGATCACCCTGTACTGTGGGTTCCACATTGTGAGTTTACAGAATTTCAAATTGTTCAAATGTGTGTGAATTCCTAAGGGATTAAACAGTCGAGGTCATCGGTGCCTAGACTTGCACACTACTTAAACTAACTTACGCTAAGAACAACACACACACCCACAGCCGAGGGAGGGAGGGCTCCAACCTCCGGCGGAAGGGTCCGCGCAGTCCGCGACGTCTCGCTCAAACCGCGTGGCCCCTCCACGCGCACTCACAATTTCCATTTCGGGAGCTATGGTTGGTGGATGTTGTACTGCTAACATTCCTTGTTTCACCAAGATCCGGCGTACAAACAAATGATGAACACCATTTTTTGCATATGACTAAGTATTGAAAGGCATTCGCCAAAACCCCCGTTCTTTTGCTGAGCCCTTCTCACAGAAATTTGTTTTTGGGTTCGTAGCTGTGTGGCTGTTATTTTGGCCTGTGTTCTTAATGTGGATCAGGATTCCTTCTAATGCGACAAACCCCAAGTTCCTTTTAAGACAATTGTACAAAAAATGTTTATTTTGTCCCGTTAAAGTTCTTTTAATTATTAGTTAAGCGTAAATACTTGTGCTTTTAAACTGAATGTTTGTTTTATTCCGAATGCGCGGGTTAAATATCTTATAAAAATTTGTACCTCTAATTGTCTTTTAACTATGAAGCATTTGTATGTTAAACAGACTGGTCTCTATTGTGTTCAGTGCGTTATGCCAAGGTCTACGACTTGTGTTCAAATGAATAGTTTATTTATGTTTCATGATATAACTGCTTATGCTGTGTACCTTAAATAGTGAGACTTGAATTAAGCAATAGCGTGAAGTGTGGGCTGCTGACAGCAGTTATCTTATGCTAGCTAATGCATTCATTTTCAGCTCCCTTTTCCATGTTGATTTAAATCAGTTGAATTTCTTGCGGTCTAAGTACTGTACAAAACTTGCAATTCAGTTAAAGGTTTTTTTAGCTTTTACGAAATTTTAAAAATTAAGATATGCTAAAAATAAAAACTGAAAATTTTTCTGGTTTATTGAAAGATTATAAATTAAAACCACTTAATGCTTAAATAGTTCAGTTACTACAACCCTCTGGAACTTAATTTTAATGGTACTGTTTGTATGACTTAATGTTGCAAAAGTGAAATAAAAATGTAAAATGTTCTTATGTTGTATGCTAAGCACGTTATCACTCCAAGATCCATGCTCTCTCATTTCATCAACAAAGCTCCAGTCATATGGAATCTGAATCATACCTACACAGAGTTATTCACTGACTTAACCGTTATACAGTGTAGATTCATTGCACAGAAACTGTGTTCAGTAACTGGAACGACGTACTTGTCACTGTCGTATGATGGTATCATATCTGTACACTTTACTGTTCTTTATCAGCTAAGTTCATGGAATAAAGTAGCATGAAAACTAAGACTCTTGAACACGGTAACGAATTCTAGGAAGAGCTACAAGCTATATTTCACGGAAAATGCTTTTCAGCTCTCTACTGATAACTATCTCGCACGCGTGTCTTAATGGCATGACTCGCAGCAGAGTACATTCCAACCACTAACAGGTGCCTATGCGCATTTGTGAACTAACTTAATTGACAACAATAAATCCTACAGTGTTCGGTAGCCCACTCGTGGAAACAGCGAACCAGAGGAAATTGAGTGAGGTGAGACGGAAAGATGATCATGATGATTTATGGCGGAAGGAGCTAAACAGCTAGGTCATTAGTGTCCGCGAAACAGAAAGGCAAAGACCTTCCCCAAAGAATAATAACGAAACGCACGCCGAAAAACCGAAAGATTCAGCATCCCATCAGTTACACATTTGCATAGCCGCAGTCGGAAGACCTGTGTTCACAACGTTAGCACTAAGTGGAAGACTGGTAATGGTGAGGGCATAATCCGACTTTCTGTCGTGAAAATGATACCTTGTTGCTATCATACCCCAACCATAGCTCCCCATGATACATTTACATCTAAAATTTCGACGGAAATGGCTTCTAAACTTTGTATTTATCTTAACTGCAATTCCTCGAAATTGTGTCCCCCCCCCCCCCCCCCCCCAAACCAGACAGTGAACCCATGCCTGACAAGAAGAGCAGCAGATGCGATGTATAATACTACCATCCAATATCTTTGATGTCCAAATTTTGTAGAGTATGGACAGAAAATGTCAAACAGTATTGTGTACTGGAAAATTTCTGTAATGTTACATCAGAATAAACTTCCATTTCATAGAATTTCCTTCCCCATTTTAAAAAGCTGTTTTCATTGCATGCAATCAGTCTGGAATGGATCGTGGTGTCGAATTCATGCCAGAATTTGAAAAATGCAAAGAGTTCTGTTAAATTACATCACAACAGTATTGGGACAAAGCCTTTTCAGCAACAATTAGTATCTATTTGTTGCGTAGGTTCAGGAGCAAGCATTCGTTCAGAGCCAAATTATACTTCTCCCTTTAACATATTTTTATGCTAATTGATTTATGACCATGTGTGGGTTGATTTATGACCCCTGGGTATAATCCATCATTGTGAGAAACCTTCACTCCTCTCCCAATCCTCTCGTAAAACCCCACTATTCCATCACATATGCCAGTACACTTTTGATATCAAATTAACTGAATTATTAATTAACTTGATCAGTTAACTACATCTTTCTTCACTTCTTCTTTCCTCCACCACTTCCACCTTCCCCACCACCATCTGGAAAATGGTGGGAAAACGACTCAGTCTGTGCTGCAAGTGAAGGATCTAATCACACGAAATTCAAATCAGTGTCAATAATATATTTCTCAGTTCTGTTTCGATATTCTTTACTTAATCAGTTTTGCTGGCCAAAGTGGCCAAGCAGTTCTAGGCGCTACAGTCTGGAACCGCGCTACCGCTACGGTCGCAGGTTCGAATCCTGCCTCATGCATGGAAGTGTGTGATGTCCTTAGGTTAGTTAGGTTTAAGTAGTTCTATGTTCTAGGGGACTGATGACCACGGAATTTAAGTCCCATAGTGCTCAGAGCCATTTCGACCAACTTAATCAGTTTGCAGGGTACAAGGCACACCCCCAGCCCCCACTTCCCATGACATAATAAATGTAAACACCAAGGAAAGTAACGAAGTGTACAATATTAGCCACCATTTTGGGTAGCCTGTACCTGCGCCTATCGTCCAGGAGCTGCCAGGCACCAATCAGAGCGCCAACCAAAGACATTTCAATGTCTCACGGGTAAGTCCACATTTGCTGCATGGGTTTGCTGGGTATCAGGAAGAGTGCCAAGTGCCGACAGCTCAGTTCACTGTGAAGGCCTGCAGGATAATGGCGCGCAATGCTAGCGTGCTAGAATCGCCAGGTGGCGACTGGCTGAACTACCGCAAGACTGTGTATGCGCAAGGAGCCTGTCCACTGCACCACATGTATAAATCCCTAATGGAGGCCAAAGGGAAACTATTGTGAGAAGCCTCACAGCCAGTTGACACATACACCAATACAAATACTGATCTGAGTGGACACATTTACATACCTGCCCTAGGGACTGCCTGTTCCCACTGCCCCAAACACAACATCAGGTGGTGGCATTTCTTTGACCATGAAGTTCCAGACTTACTTTTTGTCTCTGTCGCTCTCATGTGGTTACTTCCTGTTTGTGTGAACATATGTATGAACCAATGTGTCCAAACATGCAGTTCACTCTCCCCCCCCCCCCCCAAATCAGAATATCGCAGTTGTGCTGGCTAATGATGATATAGTGAAGGTATAGAAAGTCTCCCCCAATCAATTGTCATCCTTATTCTTCTCTAGTCTCTAATACATTCAGTTGCCCGTGTTACTCTATCGAGTCCTCCATAGTGTATGTTCCATGGAGCAGTCAGCAGCAAACAGCAGCAATGTGAATGGAAAACCACTATGCATGGAGAATTTCTGGGTAACCGTCTATTCAGATCGTTAACTCCTAATTTTATTTTTTCCACAATTATGTAGTACTGAATACAAGTCCTCTTCTCCCTGTTTCAGCAAATATTCATCAAATCGTGAATCAGCTGGAAGCTGACCGGCAGCGGTGGCAGCAGCAGCAGCATCATAATTAGATAAAATTTTCCTCTTCACAGTGCTGTGTGTATTGGTGATATGTTACTCACATTTATTCTTTAAGAAAAATTATTTCCAAAATTTTTTGCAGCACTGTGTGCATACATAATACACTGAAGCGCCAAATAAACTGGTATAGGCATGCATGTTCATACAGAGATACGTAAACAGCCAGAATACGGCGATGACGTCGGCAACGCCTATATAAGACAACAAGTCTCTGGGACAGTTGTTATATCGGTTACAGCTGCTATAATGGCGGGCTGTCAAAATTTAAGAGGGTATGAGCGTGGTGTTGTAGTCGGCACACGATCGATGGAACACAGCATCTCCGAGATAGCGATGAAGTGGCGATTTTCCCAAACGACCATTTCACGGTAGTACCATGAATATCAGGAATCTGCTAAAACATCATATATCTTACATCACTGCGGCCGGAAAAAGTTCCTTCAAGAACGGGATCAATGACGACTGAAGAGAACCGTTCAACCAGACAGGAGCGCAACCCTTCCGCAAATTGCTGCAGATTTCAACGCTGGGCCATCAACAATTGTCAGCATGCGAACCATTCAATGAAATATCATCGATATGGGTTATTGGAGCTGAATGCCCATTTGCATACACTTGATGACTGCATGACACAAAGTTTTATGTCTCCCCTGGGCCCGCTAATACCGATATTGGACTGTTGGTGACTGGAAACATAACGATATTGGACTGTTGGTGACTGGAAACATGTTGCCTCGTCGGACGAGTCTCGTTTCAGATTATATCGAGTGGATTGACAGGAGACAGCCTCTTGAAGTCATCGACGATGCACGTCAGTAGGAGACTGTTCAAAGTGGTGGAGGCCCTGTAATGGTGTGAGGGCGGGCAGTTGGAGTTGTATGGGACCCCAGATACATCTAGATACGACTCTGACAGGTGACATGTACGTAAGCATCCTCTCTGATAACATGTATACACTCATGTCCATTGTGCATTCCGACAGAGTTGCGCCATTCCAGGAGGACGAGTCTAGAGTTACTACAGAGTGTCTCCAGGATCACTCCTCTGAGTTTAAACACTTCCGCTGGCCGCCCCAGACATTATCGTTATTATGTCTATCTGGGGTGCCTAGCAGCATTCTGTTCAGAAGAGATCTCGGCCCCCTCGTACTCTTACGGATTTATGGACAGCCCTGCAGGATTAATGGTGTCAGTTCCCCCCAGCACTACTTCAGACATTAAGTGAGTCCATGCCGCGTTGTGTTTCGGCTCCTCCTCTTGCTCGTGGGGGACCTACACGATATTAGGTAGGTGCACCAATTTCTTTGGCTCTTCAGTGTCTGCTGTTGTCAGAGACATATTCTTTGTTCTTGTAGATTGTTTGGAAGAAAGAGAACATGGAGGGATAGGAGTTGTGGTGCTTTCCCCACCAGAGCTAATGGGTAAGTGTATATTCTAAAAAACAATATCTAAATTCTGTGTGAGTATACATTTTTATTAAATCACTATGTTACTATTGTAGGTGACTTTGGCAGCTAGATCGATGGATCGACGGTAGTTTGGCCAAGAATGATGACGTGCCAGAATGAGTGGAGGATTTGGACTGGGAGCTGTTTCACCGTGAGGACATATCGGAGGTGATCCTCAGTGATCTGAGGGAATTGTCTTGGCGCCAGAATGATATAGTTAATTTATAGACACTCTCAAGTTCGATGCATATAATCAATGTTTCCGCTTATATACTTGCAGCAAGAGCAAGCAATATATGGCATGATGTACTTATTCTTCGTTATTCTTCTTCTTCCAGCAGGTGTCTCACCACAGTACACCATGACGCAGGTACTGGGGCGGTGAAGAAACCATGTCTAGACGACATCCTGTGTATCACACACTTGTCGCTGCACGGGAAATTACAGCAGCTGCAGTTGCTCCATTTCTCAACATTTGCTGGAGAGCGTAATATGAGTGTGTACATGCTAATGTTCTCCGACGGAGAGAAACATCATCATGTTTATTTCAGGGACATGTCCTGACTCCTTGTCTCCCAAGTGAGTAAACACGTCCATGAACAGTGAATTTGCTTGAGGCGCTTCAGTGCCATTTTACTCTGACAAGTTATTAGCAAAGCATCTGGTGGATTGCACTTTCAAGGACTCATTGGCTCTTATTATGTCTACTGAGGGAAACAATTTCATAAAAATTAAGAATCTGCACCTTCAGTAGCGATGGCAATTTGTGGTGTAGGCCGCCTGTGAATGCTTCCTCGTTCCTTTGAATCTATAGGAAAGTGACCCTTTAGCGTCACATACTACTTCCACAGAAAAAAAACCATGACTCTACAGCCTCAGATACTACTTCCACGGAAAAAATATCCCATATGGGGCAGCGTACCAAGTTGAATCGTCCTACGATTCATAACCGATACAAATCTTGTGCGAGGGATAATCATATGGTTTGGCTTCTCAGGAACTTTCATGGGCGGTTGATAAGATTTACGGTGACAACGTTCCCATGACTAAATGGAAGGAGAATGAAGATTTTTACAATAACGCGGTAGTCCGCCCTATTTGTTAGCAACTATTGGATAGAAAAGTGGAAACTCCTAATATGAACCACTTTTCTTTCATAATTTAAGCGAGTATCATACTTTCTTGTCGAGCACTTGGCTAAATTCGGTATGGAGAAGGATCAGGTCAAGGTATTGCCTGAAAGTGATGAGAAATATATATATTTCATTCTCCAAACACATGAAACCAGAACTACGCTCCGCTTTATTGATTCGCGAAGTTTTATGCAGGCAACAGTCCAGAAATTTGTTGACACTCTGCCGTAGAAAGATAGGCATTTCCCGACGAGAAAAGTTTCAACTTGTGACTAGGAAGGGCGTTGTTCTATATAACTGAAAGGGGTGGGCATTACGGCGTAAGAAAATGCATCGCCAGACAAATTTTTAAATGGGCCACAGTCCTCAATGTAACTCTGTTGCTGTGCAAATGGCGAAGTTTGCAGTAGTGTTAACGAAACCTATTTATTTTCGGATGATCTTCCTAGAGCTATCCAAACTCCACATGTAGCGATTCGATCATGAGTTTCCAAAAACTCATTCAGATGGCTTCACCTACTGGATGAAGAACTGCCATGTATATGAAGTAGAGAGATTCCACAGTGAAGAACTCTAGACGTCTTCATTAACGGCCGATACTCGTTATGTTATTATTCCACGTAACATTGAGGTTATCTGCCTAACGTGGCACATGACACATGGGTCACCGATTGTGTAGTTTATAGGTCTGCAAGCAAAAATGTGTGGGTATTACATATTGGAAGGAGCCACCCAGAGGCAGGCTAAGGGTGTGCATCTTAAGCCATCGAGAGCCTTCTCAGTCGAAGACTATTAGCAGTGCCTGTACAGCAGTGTTTGTGGTGAGCCGCCACAGCTGGATTATACAGTATAGTAGAGTAGTATTTGATCGAGAGGGCATGAAGCGTACACTGTCTGCAATCTAAACTCGGATTGCCGCCTCATGACGATAAAAGGGTCATTTGTGAAAGGATTGAAACTCTCCCATTCTGATACTATTCATGTGTTGAGAGAGAGCGAAAGAATGAGATTGGGTGTAAATGTTACAGTGTGTGTATGTGTGTGTGTGCGTGTGCGTGTGTGAGTATGCCATTTACATATACCTTTATTTATGCAAGCCAAGTGCGTCAGGTTAAAAAAAATGGCTCTGAGCACTATGGGACTCAACTGCTGAGGTCATTAGTCCCCTAGAACTTAGAACTAGTTAAACCTAACTAACCTAAGGACATCACGAACATCCATGCCCGAGGCAGGATTTGAACCTGCGACCGCAGTGGTCTTGCGGTTCCAGACTGCAGCGCCTTTAACCGCACGGCCACTTCGGCCAGCCAAGTGCGTCAGGAATCTGTGCTGTATACACTTGTAAACATATATCTTGTAATCAAAAAATATCAATGCATCATGTTCTTCGTTAAAAATTGTGCTATATATGTGCACCAACAAAAAAACTTTATGTCAGAAATATATATACTCACTTTACAAGTCATATAAATTGAATAATTCTTAAGTTTCACATGTGACTATTCATCCAAGTGTGATTAATTTTTAAGCATATATATGATATATGCATTGAGTATTATCACCAAATTGTACCTCAAGAACGAAATTGTACCTTAAGAACCAAATTGTATCTCAAGAATGAAATAATATATGTGGGAATTGAATAAACCAAAAAATTCATTAACATTTTTCTCTGTCGTTGTTATTAAAGGAACCTATCAGAATTGTTTTTATAAAGGATATACAAGAAGCAAATGAACGGATATTCAAGCAAAAACCACATTTTTTAAAATATGAAGATGAAGTTAAACATGGAAGTTAAAAAAGCATGTACAATAGTTGCATAGGATTATGCCTAGTGTGCAGCACGAATTGGACGACGGCAGCAGGAGGCATGTGAAGGCGTTTGGTTCCAAAGACATATAGCAATCACATCAACAATTGTACCATCAATTTTGGAAGACAGCCACAGACATACTCTCTGGGAACAGGACTTAAAGAAATCATTTACAGTTCGTGAGGTAAAATTTCATTTATTATTCATGCAGTATAAAACTAACTTTACATTTTCATAATCAGATATAACACTATTTTCAAATATCTTCTTCTTGAGTGGATGCAGAGCAGGGCACTCGTAGAAGTACAGGCCTTGAATAGCAGCGAACTTGAAGATTCGATGCATCCATGTGATCTCCGCGTCTTTGAGATACATGATGGTATTCGTGTGTTCAAATAAATGAAGCGACGTGACCATATCTTTGTTGGATATACCAGGATAATCGCTGTGAACTCTGTGGTAGAAACGGGTTCATCTCTTAGTCCTCCTACGTGTCTAAGCTCACTTCACATTTTTCAAAGACCTCAGCAATGTATTATTTTCTAATAATGTCTCTATTACACTAGCCTCTTCTGTGTAAGCTGGAATGCAACATTTTTAAATATGAACTGTCTTCGCTCATCATCATAGAAAGCCTGAGGGTCTGTAATAAAGTTCACATCTTGAGACGCCATTGTGAAATGCTCTGAATATGACGCAGCAGCTGTTGATTTATACAGTTCGTTGCACAACACCAGTAGGCAGGCAACAATTAACCATGTTGTCGGGTGGAACAAGAGCATACACTTCAGTGTGTTCTGCGAAATTTTCTGTAGATTCAAATTCAATTCGTTTATCTTCATGTCCAGATTTAACTATCTCATTCTGTTCTGAAAAGTCTATTACGATGACTGGCGCCAGATCGTCGAATTTCCATAGACAGAGTAGACGTCCTTCCTGTACATAGTATGAAGCACGGAACCTTGGATACATGTCATATGCCACACTGTATCTTTTTTTGTATTCCGTCTTCTGTAGGTCTGAACTGCAGGTATGATGAACCTGTGCGTCTCCAACTGAGCAGAGGTTTTCATAGCCTACGTTTGCCTTGTAGTGGACTGGCCCGACAGCCAATCCACTATGACTGGTAGCCGAAAGGC
Source organism: Schistocerca americana (assembly GCF_021461395.2). Lineage (NCBI taxonomy): Eukaryota > Metazoa > Arthropoda > Insecta > Orthoptera > Acrididae > Schistocerca > Schistocerca americana. The sequence goes on from NC_060125.1 coordinate 45,165,326, forward strand.
ACGCGTTTAAGCTCACGCAGGCTGGCGTGAGGTCTGGAACAGGTCAGAGAAATAAGACTAGCAAAACAGGAGGTAACTGGTAGAATACTTAACTTTAATCCACAAGTGGTGTACATCGCTCTTGATGGTACATGTTATAATCTCAATATACACTGGTAATGGCGCCTTGCTAGGTCGTAGCAAATGACGTAGCTGAAGGTTATGCTAACTATCGTCTCGGCAAATGAGAGCGTAATTGTCAGTGAACCTTTCCTAGCAAAGTCGGCTGTACAACTGGGGCGAGTGCTAGGACGTCTCTCTAGACCTGCCGTGTGGTGTCGCTCGGTCTGCAATTACTGACAGTGGCGATACGCGGGTCCGACGTATACTAATGGACCGCGGCCGATTTAAAGGCTACCACTTAGCAAGTGTGGTGTCTGGCGGTGACACCACATGCCTGCATGTAATGGGTAGCACTGGGTATTCAGAAACATCCCACAAATGGAAAGATAACGGCAGAAATACGTCGGTATTCACTTCTAAAACCTTCAAACGTTCCCCATCCGATGCAGCAATGTGCGGCATTCATCATATTATTTTATTGGTGGTTATATCGTTTTCCTGTTGAGCTTCTTCAACGCATGACGTCGTCCATTGCACTCCATACCACAACATGTTCCTGTTTAGCATTCATAACAGTTTGATGCATGCCTCAAAGTAACGCATGAGCAGTTTTAGAGGTATACATGCATTAAATCTCTTGCACCCTTCGGCTGTTTTACCCACTGGCTGGTCTATGAACCATCCAGTATTTTGTAAATCATTCAAAGAAGAGAATGAAACAGTAAGGTACTTTTTAAGAGTAGATGCTGTGCCTACATTGCCTGTACAGTCAATCTCGACCTCGTTAAATTTATATCATAAGTCATTGTGACGTTTCAGCCCTACTGATAGAAGAAACTTCTTGTTTGCAAGGCCTGACTGGTTGAAGGTCGCTGTCGTCACTTCTGGTCCAGCAAGTTAAAGATCGTCACTGCCGCTTCCGCTTCTGATATGTTACTACACATTCTCTGTCACTAGTGGTTCTGGTTTAGATGTAGCCATACTATGATTTCCTCGCCACGTAAGTCGATGAGTTGGTTATCCTGGTCTACAATACCCAGCTCTAGATACTTCATGTGTGAACTATTACTTGGAGGTATGCATGGGTCTCAACGATCTTATACCTTATTCCAACAGTGGAAAGAATCCATAAATTGTGTGAATCAGTCTACTGCTGAGACAGTCGACATAGATTGCGCTGATAGGAAGTATATCCACTGACTGGTCGCATCTGCAAATTTATTAGCGTCCTTCTTACTAAACTTTCCTTTTGTGAAACCCAGTAGCTGTCCTAGTAAACTTTTCCGCTCAAAGTCAATTGCTGCATTCGTTGTCTTACCTCAGATTTAAGTGTATAGTTGTTTGCACGTGGCTGTTTTAAAACGTTGATAAATTCGTCAATATCGTATTCACCAGGTTCTATATACATATATATATTTCGTAAATGTTACAAGCAACATGATGCACAGACGCCCACGCAAGGAAGTATTAAAGTCATGGTAGCGATGAAAATTGTAGAACACACGTCTTCTTATGGTAAAGTATCATTATAACCCGACTAGTGACTACAGGTCTCCAAATGAGTCGAAATAATAGACGTCATTAACATACACCACCCACCCAGTGGGTTTCTCGTTCCCCAGCAACATTTAAATTAACAGTTCCACGTTCTCTTTACTTTCACATAGTCTTCGGTAATGTACTTCGCCACGGAATCTTCGAATGCTGAACTTCTGTATTTTTAAGTGTCCATAGGGCTTGTTTTTGTGTATGAAGAGACCTAATCCTTTCCCGAATGGTTTCAGGTATAGTGCTTTCCCGGAGGGTGCTGCTTCCATCATGCTCTAAGTCTTCTTGCTTCGTCTAGCTGCTCCTGAGAAAGTTCTGTGCGTTCTTGACTGTTCTGGCAATAGTTCCCGCACCACCCGCCACTGAACTCGTCAAGGAGAGACCTGCGAGGGCAAGACTGAGGGAGAGCATGATTCCAATTGACGTCTTGGGTATCAGGAGAACCCATGGTGCTGTAACCGGTCGTTAATGCTTCAGTGCGCTTTTAGCTGCATCCACTGCTGACAGGATACAGTTCTTTAAACACTCCTGCCCCACATTCTTCTTCTTCTTCTTCTTCTTCTTCTCCATCGTTGTTTTCTTCTTCGTCTTCTTCTTCAGTGTACGACGTGTAGCGTTCATAACGTGCTTGAAATTCACACCCAGGCCCAACTTAATTTTGTCACACATGGTTTTATGAGCTGCAAATCCTGCAGTGTGCAGCACTAAGTCAATATACTTTCTCGCATATATCGCCTTAGCTTCATCAGGTATAATTTGAGCTGTAGCTCGACGTCCTTGGAGATCTTTATTTCATATGCAATGTTGTGTTCCAAATAGTCTAGTCAAGCAGATTAACCCCTTATCGCCACATGCCAATTGATTTTGAAGCTTTGTACCAAGCCCACAGTAACTGTGCACCAGAGTGTGCAATTCGACTGGACGTTTGTTGAGAATACAACCACTTCTTATAATGTATCTCCTACCTTGCATGTTACGCTGTTATACTGGTTGTGCTCTGTGCACCGCATTATACAGCAAATCGTCAGTGCCAATCCAGCTGTTTTGTGCTGTAGGAAGACAAGGCCCTTTAACTAGTTATCTATTCTTCTGACTTCTTCACTCCATGCAAAACAGATATGGTTCTAAGCTCTTCTGCATTACCTCTGTGTAAAAGGATACTGAAATTTCAGTTCAAGTGCTATTCTTTAAGTCACCAAGTACTGGGAGCCGTTCTCTACACTCTGGGATCCACTAATAACTGACTAAAACAGTTTTGGAAGCATGACTCCTTACATTCTGTCTTGTTGTTTGAGATACGTAAGAAATTAAATTTCTGTTTACATGGATCCAGCATTTCAATACAGCAGTATACTGTGTCCATGAGTGCTATCTCATGAACATCGTTTGGTCTCATTTTTCTTGAGCTATGTTTGGTTCGAGAATGAAGTGCAGCGATTACTGGGACCATATCTGTCCATGTGAATCAGCAGCAAAGATCAAAATGCATCCATATTCTTCCTTTGATTGTTCTGTTCGGACGTTCTACGATACTCACCATCAGATGGATGAACGCTGAAAAGTGATGTATTCCTTACCGCTGCATTATGGTCTTGAAACGCCCATTGTAATACTCTCCACTATGATCGGTTTGCAGGTTGTGTGGGCGTTGATTCGTTGCTATCTGCAACAAATCCTCAAACGTTTCTGAGACATCTCTCCCCATTTTTTTGTAACAGATAATGCCCAGGCAAATTTGAAGTATGTATAAATAACTGTTAAAACATTTTTGAATCCATTATTACACCTAGAAGGTCAGCCTGCCATGAGTCATCCATGCCTTTAATCATAATATACCGACGATGGTCCATACTTATTCGATTGTACCTCTCTCTCAAACGTCAGAGATCAATGAAACAGACGTATTCGAGTGAGCAGTATTACCAGCAACAACTGATGCCACGAGCGTCGCTGTGGCTCGAATACCTCATTGAAACCGTTGACTCTGTTATGCTGGATGTCAATACCATCACCAGTCTAGAATGCAATATAGATTTCTTAATGATTCTGTATTTCGCACTGCATCGGTTTCCCACTTTCCTATGTACACCAGTCAAATGCAATATTTCACTGTACATGTCCAGATCTTTTGGTGATTAATTTGCAGTTTTTGTGGGATTTAGAACAATGAGGTTCACTAGACCAGTTGTTTTTTAAAATTCCCTTTCAGCTCTCTGTATTGTTTCTTGCTTTTAAACTTACGCTGCGTGGCCAATTTGCATGTTCTTTCACCACTGACACCAAATGTTCTGTCTATCCTAGCAATGCTGTGATGGTTAATGAAATCACAAACGCTGTCATCCTTGTGTAATTTAGCTGAGAGTTCATCGAGGGATTCAATAACTCATTTGCAAATTTCTCTCAGTGTCTGTTCTCGATCGAAACGTCCTAACCTTAGCAGTCGTAACTTCTCTCAAACAGCCTTCTGTGTCGCGATGACGTTATCCTTAATCGACATGTTGTTACATACTAAGCAAACACCTTGGCAGAGTGCACCTTACATACATTTCGTGCAGTTAGGTGAAGCTTTCCAGTTATGTTGTGTACATTTGTTTCAATTCCATACATTTTTACTTCTCAGTATCTACTTTCTTTCTCAGAATGATCTGCGTGTACGTCTTTAATGTGTTAATCCCAACAGCTATGTCGTTTATCAGCCTCAGAAGGGTCTGGGTACACGTCTCGAGCTCCTTAACTTTACATTAAAAATATTCCGTCAATGTATAGACGTATTCTCTATCTATGTTTACCTATCCTCTCGGGCTAATTGCCTGGCGTACATGCGAATTAGTCCATCGTGTTATGCAAACTTACTCATCACTTACATCATACCTATATACAAAAACTTCCGGAATGTTCCGTCTTTGCCTACCATAATTCAGTTACCTTGAGTTATCTATAATGAGAAACCCATTGTGTGTGATTCCAGTAATCTGCACATATCTTTACAAAATCGTTGAATGACATGTCGTTTCGTACAGGCTCTCAGTAAATTTGTTTTGAATTTGAACTGCCTTGTTTGAAAGCTGTAATGAGATTTGCATTATCGTTTATTCAATTATTGTGGGATTCTGGAATGTGTTTTTAACTCAATTGAAATTCGTCAGCACCCGTAAGATGAGCAAAACAGATATATAGTAGAATTTCATCCTGGTTTTCCCCAGCAACATCGTCAAATATGAATATAGTATTTGGTTTTACTTTATCTGGTGGAGAGATTTGGCTGCTTTGACTGAGTGTCGAGTACGTTACAACATCGACACCTGTAAGTAGCTTTTGTAATAACTGGTACTTTGGCTGAAACTGCGTTATTGAAAATACATGTAAATGCTCAAAGTGGACTCCATTTTGTTGTGCTAGCAACGAAATGACAACATTTGTCTTGCTGCAGTTGGATGTACCTCCAATTAACACTCGTATATTTCGGATAGGAGTGTCCAGTTCTTCTGGCCTTCTTCTGCACCATCATAGATCCAGTTACTTACAACAAAGTACTGACGTTCCAGTCATCCTGTCAAGAAACCTACTACATCCAGTTGTGGTGTGCAATTGGTTTTTATAGATATAGTCATGTCATCAACTATGCCACATGGTATACATGAAGGTATCGTCTATCACTCAGTTTAACCATGACTGAACATGCAGATTGTGGCTACGATGTGCTGCAGATGGCTTCGTACTGCTGTGATATTCTAGACATTGGGGTGAAAATACTGACGGTGTTAACGTTATTATGAGAGGTATGAATGAAATAAAAACACAGTTTGTGATAATATACGTATTTTTATTCAACAGGCATCCATTGGGTGCACTGTATAAAAAAATCCTCTGGTTCTTTCTTTCTACTCGTGCACAGAATTTAGAAAAGAAAGCTTTTCTCTATTCAGCTTGTACTTCTCTCAAACTAATGTGTTTTCCCTTAGCTTCTTTTTCTGACACCTTATTGATGCAAAGTTCTAAATTTTCTGTATACACACTATACGTAATGAGATAGTTCACAATGTCTTTATACACATTTTGAACACACAGCAGCCCATGGTCCAGTCTTTCCAACGCAAGCGATATCACCATCCATAGGCCGAACAGGTTTGTAACTGTGGAATGTTGCAAATAAGTAGATCGACCTCCAGATCTTACCATGAGTGCTGCATTGTCATACTATAGATACTATAGATAACATTAGGTCAGCACAATAAATGTCCTGGGTGGACGAGATGGACAATATTAGGAGGTCATCTGTTGATTGATGTATGTCTCTGCACAACACAGTTCAATCCATTCCAACTATGTAAATGGCGCTTTAACACTTTTCGATGCATTTTCAATCTCTAATACAACATGCCAATCACTATCCCCAGTTGCTTCTATACCAATATTTAAGCGATTTTAACCGCTATATGTTAAACTATAGGCTTAAATGAAAATCAATAGCGCATTGGGAGGAATCGGCAGCCTTCTCATTCACCACATCAACACTCTGACTCTGCAGTAACACCATAATGTTTGGGGATGGTGCATGTGTCATAGACTAGTACTGACCAACAACATCTGGAAGAGGACACCCAGCACAGTTTTTCTGAGAGTCAGGGACTGGCTGGTAGTCTTCATTACACAAATTAACCAGCCGGATGGTTAGTAACAGTTCGTTTTCCTGCTCCAAGATGCTGGTCACGTGCGCTATAGGTTCCCATGGCGCTGCTTACACTGCTGGCCCGTACAGGTCAGAGGTCACTGCAGTCCCTAACGAAACAGTTGTGGCTGCTGCGGATCTGAAAATGGTCAAGGTAGCTGCCAGCCTGGACATGCTGGAGGTCACTTAACAAAGATGCAATATGACACAGACATGGAGTTGAACAATTACATAGCACTAAGCCACATGCACTTACGTTTACGCTTCTTCTGTATTATGGAGGTGGATGAGGATGTTGGCTGCTGTTGACACTAAGTGGTTCTTCCACCGATCGACTGCAAATGAGCGCACATGCACTTTATGTCCCCCTGATGTCACGCTAAAGTGACCAGGTGTAGCGTTCCGGCGCTCCCATTGGCTCCCACCAGTTTTCAGGTGAAGAAGGGGGTGAATTCTGTATTCCTATTGCTACCTGAGGGAAGTGATAGAGGGGAAAAACTGTTTCAAGCGTTCTCTGTAGAGGTTTTGTGAAATAAGTCAGCAGAGGCTCATACACTAAGATGAACGCCTCTGGTTCAGTCTGTCTGGGTTAGTGAAATAGGACAATGTTGGCTGCCTGCACAGTGGATTGACTAGCCACTTCAAAAGCCACGAAGAGCTAAAGCACAGATGGTAGTCTGTATCAGTTGTGAAATGCATCATCATTATTTGCTGAAAAGTATTCCTCCTACGCTGACTCATTATCATCTCCTACCATTCCTCATATAGGAGGCTATGGACACAGTCCTCGGCTGTATGCTTACTGGTAATACACTTGTAACACTCCCCAACTGAAGACATTATGACCTTACTTTCTCAGGAGGAGACTGTATTCTGAGACACTGCAGTACCATAGTCCGAAACTGATTTAAGTAACCATCAAAATGCACACTATACTACGACATCTCTCATATTTTTCATCATAATCACGTAAGTGTTCCATAGTGAGATAGTTCTGGTCTGACAGATCAACACAGGCTGGACTGCTGTCTGGCAGCAGCATGTGGAACTAGAGCCACAGTAGCAGCCTAACCCCCATGGCACGCAGATGCACGTGCTCTGCACTCTGCTTGGTGCCCATCAGCGCCCAGATAAGAGACACACATGCAGGTCACCCAAAGTTATTACATTATGTGAAGTGGGGATGGGGGTGCAGACATGAGCTCAACCCTAGTTGGGGAGCCCTGTCTCCAACAAACTGATTAAATACAGAATATGCACACTGAACTGAATAATGCAATATTGACATTCATTTGAATTTTGTGTCATGGGATCCTTCCTCTCCAGCACAGAGCGAGCCTTTTTCCTAACGATTTCCAGATTGTGGAGAGGAAGTGAGGGAGGGGAAAGGAATTGGGGATGACATAACTAAATGCTCAATTTTATTAGTCAGTTAAATTGATAACTAAAGTGTCCTCATCTCTTGCGAGGAGAAGGATGGGGTTGTTCACCATATACCAGTGGGATGGAAAGTTTGTCAGAAGAATGGATTACTCCCAGGGAATCATCAATCAACCCCCAGAGGCTCATTAATCAACATGTCTGCATACTGGCCACACTCAACCTAGACCTGGAGTTATAGTCACAGGTACAACGTCGTATGACAGCAGGAGCGCTCTCTTCATTATCCTTTACACTGACTGCAAATCTGTACATGAGTCTGGTGATTCGACCTGTTGTGTTGCCATTCATGAATAGCAGATCAGAAGATGTTTTCCAAAGGTTAAAGCTCACCCACATACTGCTGTTGTAATCCAATATACTCTCGAGGGTGTCGACATGTTGCCTTGGCCTACTCAGTCACCAAGTCTGAAACCAGTTGAGCACATATAGGACATCATCAGATGACAACTGTAGTGTCATCCACGACCAGCATTAACTGTACTTGTATTGACCGACCAAGTGTAACATCCACGGATTTGTATCCCACTAACTGACATCTGGCACCGGCAGAACATAATGCATGCATGTTGGCATACTTACATTCAATATTCTGGTGGTTACACCCGTTATTAACATACTAGCATTTCAGATTTGCAATGGCCTATCTTCCACTTACATTAACCTGTGATCTTGCAATGTTAATCACTTGAGTAAGTTACCTAGACCAATGTATTAAAAAAATTTCATTACCTTACATTAATTTAGTTGTTGGTGTTGCGATTTTTTCTGTCAGTGCAGATGAGTTTCAGAAGATCCAACAAAACCCATTCAAAATCCATACATCTTTTCAGTTGAACACACTGTGACAGTACCTTCTAAAGAGGAGGCTACATACTGATACACTGCTATGACATGGTTCAAAACAGAGCTAAAATATCCAGCAAAATGCATACTGTACCACAACATCTCTCATTTTTCCTTCATCATTAACGAGTGCTATATAGTGAGATCGTTCCTGACAGCTAAGCACAAACTAAGCGATTTAGGAGTGGATGGCAACTGGAACACTACTGTCGCCTGGTGGCAGCACTGTAACTAGAGACTCAGTTGGAGCCCGACCTCTGTGGCATGCAGACAGCTGCATTCTGCGATCTGCACAGTGGTTAGCGGTGTCCCAACAACAGATACACTCGTGGGTGACAAAAAATGGTGGCTAACATAGTGCACTTCATTCCATCCTTCCGTTCTTACTGTTCTTATGTCGTAAGTGGGGTAGGGGGTGTAGATGTGAACTCTACCAATGTGGGGAGCCCTGTCTACCACAAGCTGATTAAATGAAGAATGTGCAAATTGAAATAAACAATATATTATTGTCATTGATTCGAGTTTTATGTTATGAGAGTGTTCCCTTGCAGCACAGATCGAATCTGTTTCCCAACAGTTTCCAGGTGGTGGAGGAATGGGTGAGAGTAGAAGAGGAGAGGGAAAGTGGTGGAAGAGTAATTAATTGCTCAATTTAATTAATTAGTGAATTAACTTGATATCAGAACAATGCTCGCTTTGGTGAGGATATGGTGGCATGTTGGGGATTTCCTAGACGGAGGGGCAGGGGTGAGGGTTTCTCAGAACGATGGATTATTCCCAAGGGTGTCATAAATCAACCCCCAAAGGGGTTACATATCTATCAGCATAACAATAGGTTAAGAGGAGACATTTAACTTGACCCTGAAGGTATGCTTACCCATGAATATACCAACTAGCACAAAGAAAATGTGTCAGACTCAGGCTTTGTCCCAGTACTCATAACCTTTCTCATAAATAGATTTGGAAGCACATTATTAGGTAAGAAAGCAAGTAAATGCATCATGGAGGATATACTTTGGGAACTTTACAATCAGAATGCTGCTGTTTTACTTTATGTGGGATACAGACAAAAAACCTACGTTCATCCCCTTCCTCCTTATCTTTTCATTGTACGTAGCCTTGCGGTAAATTTGAAATTACCAAGCGACACTTGTTGCTTCTTCTGCAGTGTTATCTACTGATGTATCAATGATAGAAATCTTCTAATTTTGACTTGCGCAGGTGCTCCGCCTTCAATTGAGTTGTCATCAAATTCCTGAGTGCACGTATCAACATGGCGTATCTGCTATTGCTGCATTATATCAAGATACATCAAACGCCTGGATACCGCCTTGTATAACAGCAGCCGTGATATGAAAAAAAGAAGCACGAGCACATCCGCTACATGATGTGTTACTACTAGAAAGTTCACAGTGTGCTGGTGTACTGGTGAGTGCCTAAACCTAGTCTGAATGTCTGCCTGACACGGATCTCCTGCTGCTTCATTTTGACAGTTGTGAGGCTGAGTCATGAACAGCGTACCACAAGATCTTACAAAATAACAAGAAAGCTTCTTTCAAGCCATTGATCCTATTTTCTGTTTAGTAATTTGCTCATCATTTGTAAGCATTAATTTTATCCCTTCCTTAATACAGAAGTTACACTGAAGAGATAAAGAAACTGATACATCTGCCTTGTATCATGTAGGGCACCCATGAGCATGCAGAAGTATCACAACACGATGTGGCATGGACTCGACTAATGTCTGAAGTAGTGCTGGAGGGAACTAAGACCATGATTCCTGCAGGACTGTCTATAAGTCCGTAAGCGTACGAGGGGGAAGAGACCTCTTCTGAACAGCACGTTGCAAGGCATCCCAGACATGCTCAATACTGTTCACGTCTGGGGAGTTTGGTGGCCAGCGGAAGTGTTCAATCTGAGAAGAGCCTGGCTGGAGCCACACTATAGCAATTCTGGACGTATGGGGTGTTGCATATTCCTACTGGAATTGCCCAATTCCGTCGGAAGGCGCAATGAATATGAATGGATGCTGGTTATCTGACGCGTTGCTTACGTACATATTGCCTATCATAGTCGCATGTAGACGTTTCAGGGGTCCCGTATCACTCCAACAGCATACGGCACACACCATTACGGAGCCCCCACAGCTTCTACATTCCCGTGATGACATGCAGGATCCATGGGTTCATGAGGTTATCTCCATACATGTAAGTGTTCATCCGGTCGATACAATTTTAAACTAGACTCGTCCGACGAGGCAACATGTTTCTAGTCGTCAACAGCCCAATGGCGGTGTTGAATGGCCCAGCCGAGGCGTAAAGCTTTGAGTTGTGCAGTCATCAAGGGTACACGAGTTGTCGTTCGGCTCCAAAAGCCCAGATCGATGATGTTTCGTTGAATGGTTCGCACGCTGACAATTGTTGATTGCCCAGCATTGAAATTTGTAGCAATTTGTGGAAAGGTTTCAGATCTGTCACTCTGAATCATTCTCTTCAGCCGTCGTTGGTCCCGTTTTTGCAGAATCTTTTTCCGGCAGCAGCGATGTCGGAGATTTGATGTTTTACCGGATTCCTGATATTCGCGGTACGCTCATGAAATGGTCGTACTGGAAAATCCCCACTTCATGTCTACCTCGGAGATGTTATGTCCCATCACTCGTACGGCGATTATAAAACTCACTTACATCTTGATAACCCGCCATTGTAACAGCAGATCTGACAGCGCCAGGCCCTTGTTGTCTTGTATAGGCGTTGCCGACGTCAGCTCCATATTCTGACTGTTTACATATCTCTGTATTTTAATACACTTGCCTACATCAGTTTCTTTGGCGATTATGTGTAGTTTTACTGGTTTATAATGATTTGGGGCCGAAGATAAGTAGTCCTGTTATTAGGAGAAGTAGTATCGTAGACTTCTGCCAAACAGTTGACATCATTGCTAAGGCCCCACCAGACACTCTCTTTCCGAGTAATGATCCATGATGAACTAGTAGCTGAAATGAAACTGTCGCCTATAGCAGGGTTCAAGAACAGGTGACTGGTGCATGAGACAGAAAAAGTTTGAGGAGACAAGTGAACAGTCTTCAAGTATGGAACAGCTACGCTCATACGAAGTGTCAGTCGAGGCTTGAGGGCGTCTGGATCTCTGGGCTCCAGTTCAGCACGACCAATTAGGAAGCTGATACCATCTTCCTCAGTGCCACTAAGAGAGTCATCTACCAATCAGACACTTTAATCCGTGTCTGACTTGTGCAGCCTTGAATTCTGTGTGTGGGTTTTGAAGCTATGAACGTATTGTCCCACCACGTGTCTGCCTGCATACTTATAGACTTATTCTCTTTTATTCTCGACACAGCAGAAAATTAATATGTTTACTTATTGGTTCTGATGGTATTTTCACGATGCAGCGTAGTGTGTGCTGATAAGAAACGTGTTCTCTGATGTATCTTGAAGATGCCAACATCTGGACGGTGCGAGCTCTGGAATGGACACTGAGTTACAGCACAGTTACACGCCTGTATAACCGATGTCGTTAACGCACGCTTTTGCGGCGGTGCTCGAGTCCGAGATAACGAGTTCGAATCCCGATGGTGAAAGAATTTCCACCGTACGTATTTGTGTGGTAAGGGGACAAGAGGTGTTGCGTAAGGTTTCTGTTCATCAGATTGAAAGCCACTGTCCCGTATTGCATTTCAGTTCTGAAATGGTTTGATTTTCTCTCACCACAGCACAGTCTTGTGATCCACTAGAAAATAGTTTCAATATGAAAGCAGAAACCAGCCACGGAGTGTAATAAAGAAGATCTTAGCAATTGCAGTGGGCAGATCTCAAACAGTCCGCCAGAATATAGCCGCGGGTCACTCTCCCCAGAGCCTACCCTGTTCTTATGGGTGGTGGCACATACGTCAGTAGTCATCATCGCTTCTACTCGCTTACATATGTGTGTGTGTGTGTGTGTCAGGTAACCTTCTTAACAACTGCATTAAGTTTTAATAGATTTTATTCTTTACACCTACAGTCAAGTCAACTTAAGGAAATTGCAGACACCTTAATGCGCTTTTGACATCCTTGGACTGTGAAGCACAAATGGGTGTAGGCGAAAACAACTGCCATCTATAGAGCTATGAAAAGATTTTATCATGCAGACCTTTGCAAAATCAGATTGTAGACATGCGAAGCAGCTGCGTCGATCGTATAGTAACTATTTGGGGCATTATGTTACAAACATAGTCCATTTTTTGTTATCGTTTCTAATGGAGAACTCGCAAAATGAATATCCAAGCAATGCCAGTTTTTCAGTTAGTATATTCATAAAGCACCATGTCCAGCTTCTCCTTAGAAACTCTTGGGGAGATTTCAAACAAATTTGCTGCGCAAACTGTACACTTCACGAGTATCAGCGCTGTGGGGTTTAGAAACCCTACCTATTATAGGAGCAGAGATATGGGCAAAAATGTATTTTTCAGCCACTGCCACGTAGGCCACATTTCACAACAGACATGAGGTGACAGGTGGAACTAGGTAGGAGGAGAGCATGAGGATATAACAGACAGGAAGAGAAGGATGAAGAGAGAGAGGCAGGATGAGATGGGCAGGGAAAAGCGGCAGAAGGAGACAGAATGACAGGTAGGGGTAGGAAGTAGATGGTAGGGAATGGGCAGAGGGAAAGGGATAGAAGGAGATGGTGAGGGAGAGAGGGGAAGGAGGAGATGCGGAAAGAGGGGAGGAAGATTTGGTATGAGGCGGGATTCGGGGAAATGTACAAAGTGAAGAGGCAGGAGGAGATGGATAGACAGAGTGGAGAAGAGCAGATGGACCTATGGAGTCACAAAGTGGGGAGGAGGAGATAAGTGCAATAGAATATATGTGTCAGACATGTAGACAAGAAAAGCCGTGGGGAGCATCACAGTAATCAGCAAGTGATGAGCACTGTACTGATTGCCAGTGAGCCACAGCACTGTTGAACTAGGGAGAGTGTAAAAATTACCACCAAGGACATAATAGTTACGTATCTGTCTTATTCATCTGTACATTTTGTAAACAGTATAAATAAATGGACTCACATTTCAAAATGATTCAAATGGCTCTGAGCACTATGGGACTCAACTTCCGAGGTCATTAGTTCCCTAGAACTTAGAACTAGTTAAACCTAACTAACCTAAGGACATCACACACATCCATGCCCGAGGCAGGATTCGAAATTGCGACCGTAGCGGTCTCGCGGTTCCAGACTACATCATATTTCAATATTTGAAATATCTGTGCCAACTTGTTCATCTACCGGCGTAAATTTTTGCTGATGATATCACAGAAACTTCTATAAAATTTATTGTGTACATCTCACATGCTTTACCTTGTAGCAGGTATTTGAATTGTGATCTAGTCGGCATCGTGTTTTCCGTAACTTGCGCGCTACTGACTGGTTTAACTTCTACTTGCCAACATTTACTTCCACCTCCTGTCACCTTGTCTGCAAGAACTCAAACACCTTTCTCAGCCTAATTGTAAGTCAAATCATTCACATCATCTGCATACTGTGTAGTGTAACGACGTAAGTTTTTGTTTATAACTGATTTTCTTTGGACATATGACCATGTGCAGACTTCGTCACCTATGTCAGTTACAACCCACTTCAAAATGATTTATATTCTTTTTAAATTGTCATAGAATGGTTCTTGAACGAAACTGTAAAACATCAGTTGAGTTGTATGCAAAGAATTACATCAGTTGGGCCAATTGGTTTTTGTAACTTTTTCGATTTAAATTTCGTTTGTTTCTCCTCAGAAATTATATTGACACACGTTATCTTGATCTAATCGATATCAGAATCACACATTAAATAAACTTTTGAGATTCAGAGTTTCGATGAACGCTGTCAGAATCAATAATCTTGTCAAATATATTATTAATCCGTTCACATAATTCTTCATAAATAAATCCTCAGAACACGTGTTTCAACTTTAGTACCATACACTATTTTATTAGCTTCCTACACATACAGATGTGAACTTGACCGTTGACAGACAGTGACTGACTTTTCAATAAGATTAAGCTCTATATGACGTCACTGTTGTACAAAAAGAGTACAAAAATTCATTTATAATTTTTAGAAACACGACGCAACAACTCGGTTCCAGGATCTTCTGTTGCTCCTTGGCTGTCGACCCGCGACGTATAGCGGCCAGCAATTTCCTCTCTGGTCGCGGCAACGAGGATGCTGTCTCCGTTCGTTGCGCCGCCCTCTCCGTACATGAAACACATAAAAAAATACAAAACTTTTAGATAATTCACAGCTATTACAAATATTAAGAAAAATACATAAACAAAACTAAATTAAACTTATAGTCACCTGCAAACTGGGCTGACATTGGTGGATGGGTGACGCTTAATTTCGTCCCACTACAACTGTTGCGCCATACTGTGGAACTACTTTCTGCAATCGCTTTTAATTACCAATTTTCTCACCCGCAAAAATAATATTGCGCGCTGCTTTGAACTGGGGTGTGATTGTACCTAGTCACATAACACGGCCGAGTTACCACTGGATCTTGCTGAATAACGGTGGAAGAAACTAGCTACACCTTAAGATACTCTTTTATCCGTTTGTTTTGTACTAGGTTTACAGCGCAGTGCTGCTATTTACACCTTGACATAGACTCGCAGCTACGTTAAGGTTTGTGGCCTTCAGGGAAACATTTGAGTCGTTGACATTTGGTGGCTTGTTACTTTTCTCTTCGCAGCCTGTGATATTATCACTAAGATACGGTTTCAACAATGCAACCAGCCCTCCGAATACGCTTTAGATTGCCTAAAGACAACGCCATTAGATCAATTTAGAAATGCCATTATTTTATATGTAACTACGATAAACTGCATCAGAACGATGCACATTTGATAGATTGTGCGGTAGCACTAATACAATATACCTTATAACACTAAAAATAAAACAAAAGACTATATATACCGATACGTAGTTTCCTGTCATTTTATTATAGCGCGTCGTAATTAAAATGACGCGTTCTCGAGAGATTCTCAATTTGCTGAAGCTTTGAAACAGATACGTTTATACCACGTAAACTCACTAAACACGTACTTTAACTCAATACATAATTGCGGCTCGTAACTTCTGCTTGCGGCTTAAACCATAATCGATTTTAATTGACCACGAGAGCTAAATTTGACGCGCCAGCTGCTTCATTTCACGCTCCGCAGTGTAGTGGGACGTGGAATTCCACGCTGTGATGTCACTAGTTCCTTGTCCAAGTGCGTTGTCATGTCTCTTTAGAGGATGGCTAAAGTCAATATCCTACTCCGTTTATACCACCTCCTCACACCCCCCGCCACCCCCGCTCCCCCCTTCCCCGCCAACAAGGGCTGGTCCAATAGAAGACGTCTAAATCTGGCCTGAAATTTTTCGCCCAAGAAGAATACACCAAAACAAACACAACAACAAAATTTTAGCTGCTAAGACACACTGCAAGGTCCTTTTATAAATTTTTGAATACTGCCAAAGTCATAGCTCGACAGGTGGTTGGAGGAGTGTACAGCCCTTCCGAAGCTTCAACGGATAATGTTGTAAGAGGTTTGAGCTGATGTAATTTCGATGTATTGCTCATGCGCTGCCTGCGATATGGAAGGTATAAGAGAATCGCTGACCAGAGACCAGTGTTGACTGAGTAGGAACTGTGTAGCTGTAGCAGTAAGTTGTTGCTAGTGGCTAGTCTGGAGTCTGCTCTGGTCTGGTATGGTGTATCGTGTTGGCTGGCGGGTCGCGGTGCAGCGATGCCGGAGCCTGAGTATTATTGTATAAGGTAAAAAGCAGCCTCACGCATATCTAGTAATGTTATCTGAACTACCATGCAACTGTTTTAAAAATGTCCTAATAATAATCTTTGTCACATAAAGTAATTTTCTTAACAAGCATTCAATTCAACTTAAGAATTTACTAATTTCTCCAATCCATGATCATTCCGATTGTTGGAAAAGAAAAATCAGTTGCTTCCTTTCATAAACGATAAATCTATCGGCCAGCATTGCACAGAGCTGTGCCGGATAAATTTATTGTAAGAGCAGATATATTCGGGTACTTTATTGAGGTAAGAATTTTTCCTTTTTTTATTCAGAATGATCTTACAGGGCCATGACGCAGCACTGCTGTCGTCCAAAATTTACCAGGTTACTGAATTTATTTTTATTACGAAGTTTAGGAATTTTTCTGTTTCGAGCTTACATTAAATGAGAAAAGAACTTTGTGGGTACATTAAATGGGAAACAAATTTTGTGTGGAGGTTAAATGTGAATGAATTTCTGTAGGGAGGTTATAAATGGGAACCAATTTTGTTCTGAGGTTACACAAAAATTAGAATCATATTCATTATTACTATTTATTCAATTTTGCGGGGAGGTTACAATGTATATGGAATATGGCATGTGCATGACCTGGTGGAAGGTACATTGGTAGACCGATAACGTGGCACATTGTGATCATAAATTGTAAAGAGAATTTCAGTTTATGCTCACTATTAGTCTGACTCAATTATTCACAGTTACTGTGTTCTCGAATTTGAAACTCATTTACTATCCATGATAATTAGAAGTTGCCTGTGCAGCACGATTACAACCCAGTCCACATAATTTCAAAGACAATAAGGAGTATAAAAAATATGGATATTGAATTAGATCTTAATAGTATAAAATCAAATCCAGGAAAAAGAGCTGTTTCTGAGATATGTCTTGTTTTATTATGGGGAAAATTTGGACAACGTCCAAATATGATTAAAACTGAGTGTGTTACAGATTTTCAAAAATTCGATGAAATATTATTGGATGATCGATTAGATACAATAGATATAAATTTTATTAATGACCATGTGATTCATGTTACTACAATTTCAAGGATTATTATGTGGAAAATACCACAGCTACTAATATTTTCATAGCTGCATTTACTACATCAAATACGAGACTGTTGGCCACGGTCAGCCGCCTTCAGGCTGCTGCCTCGAGGTGCAGCGACGGCGTAGGGTCTGGCGCGTCGCTTGAGACACGCCAAGTGTCGCTTGCTGCGTCCGCTAACTCAGCCGCCGAGGCAACTTCTAGTGTACCCGGCGCGCTGGGGCCGCCCTCACCTCAGGGTGAGTGGCGGACTGCAACGCGTTCGCGTCGCTCGAGGCGGAGGGTCAATGGGAGGCTGTCCGGCTGGCTTCGCCCATTCATCCTGTCAGTGGGCAGGTGGCCGCTCCTTCAGCAGGGCCTGAGCAGGCACACGGGGGCAAAGGTTTGCTGGTTACTGGCAGCTCCAACGTTAGGAGGTTGATGGAGCCCCTTAGGGAAATAGCGTACAGGGCTGGAAATAAATCCAACGTGCACTCAGTTTGTCTGCCGGGGGGCCTCATCCAAGATGTGGAGGCGGCCTGGCCTGCGGCTATCGAGCGTACAGGGTGTGGTCGTCTGCAAGTAGTCGCTCACGTTGGCACCAATGATGCCTGTCGCTTGGGTTCTGAGGCGATCCTCAGTTTGTACGGGCGGCTGGCGGGTTTGCTGAAGACCGCTGGCCTCACACGTGGGGTGCAAGCTGAGCTCTCTATTTGCAGCATCGTTCCCAGAGTGGATCGGGGTCCTTTGGATTGGAGCCGAGTGGAGAGTCTCGACCAGAGGCTTCGTCGACTCTGTGACGGTCTTGGCTGCAGATTTCTAGACTTGCGCTATTGGGTGGAGAATTTTAGGACGCCCCTAGATAGGTCAGGGGTGCACTACACAAAGGAAGGGGCTACTAGGGTAGCAGAGTACTTGTGGTGTGTGCATGGGGGTTTTTTAGGCTAGGCAGTTGTGCGAGGTGTCCTGATGAATACTCACCAGTCGACGTGCAGGCAGGGAAATCAGGACGCGCTCAGTGTAAAGACACTTCAGCTATCAAGATATTAGCAGTAAATTTTCAGAATGTTCTGAGTAAAGTTCCTGAATATACTGCCCTCCAGGAAGCGTGTGGCGCGCAAATTATTCTCGGGACTGAGACCTAGCTGAACCATGAGATAGAAAGTTGTGAAATATTTAGTGAGGGTTGGAACGTGTATTGGAACGCAGATTAGACACCGTAGGAGATGGTGTCTTCATTGCAGTTGACTAAAACCTTGTATCTATTGAGGTCGAAGTAGAGTGTGATTGTGAAGTTATCTGGACACGTTTAACAGGGCTAGGGGAAATAAAGTTAATTGTGAGGTGTTATTACCGGCCACCAGGTTCCACCGTGACAGTTCTACAATCATTCAAAGGGAATCTACATTCTGTATCGAAGAAGTACCTGGATCATGCTATATTAGTTGAAGGCGACTTCAACCTACCTAGTATAAATGGTTCAAATGGCTCTGAGCACTATGAGACTTAAAATCTTAGGTCATCAGTCCCCTAGAACGTAGAACTACTTAAACCTAACTGACCTAAGGACATCACACACATCCATGCCCGAGGCAGGATTCGAACCTGCGACCGTAGCAGTCCCGCGGTTCCGGACTGCAGCGCCTAGAACCGCACGGCCACCGCGGCCGGCCCCTACCTAGTATAGACTGGGATGTCTGTGGATTCATTACAGGTGGTACAGACAAGCCGTCGTGTGAATTACTTTTCAACAGATTATCCGAAAACTGTCTTGAGCAGCTAAATCGACAGCCAACGCGTAACGGAAACATTTTAGATCTGGTAGCCACGAACAGACCAGATCTCATCGACGGTGTCCGCGTTGAGACAGGGATTAGTGATCATGATGTTGTCATTACGGCTATGGTTACGAAAGTTAAAAAGTCGGTCAAGAAAGGTAGGAGAGTATTCTTACTATAAAGAGCAGATAAGCATTTGTTAGCATCCCAGTTAGGGAGTGAATCGTCTTCATTTACTTCCGGTACGACGGACGTGGAAGAAATATGGGCAAATTTTAAACACATTGTTAATCACGCATTGGACAAGTATGTGCCGAAAAAGTGGGTTACGGACGAAAAAGACCCACCGTGGGTTAACAGCGCAATTCGGAGAATGCTCAGGAAGCAAAGGCAGTTGCACTCGCGGTACAAGAAAGATTGGGAGAATGCGGACAGGAAAAAGTTAGTAGAGATTCGTGCTGCTGTAAAAAGAGCGATGCGCGAAGTATTCAACCACTACCACCGTCATTCCTTAGCAAAAGATCTTGCTGAAAACCAAAGGAAATTTTGGTCTTACGTAAAATCGGTAAGCGGGTCGAAGGCTTCCATCCAGTCACTCACAGATCAGTCTGCCCTGGCAACGGAAGACAGCAAAACGAAAGCTGAAATTTTAAATTTAGCGTTTGAGAAATCTATCAAGCAGAAAGATCGTACAAACATACCGCCGTTTCAGTCTCATACAAATTCCCGTATGGAGGACATAGTGATAGACATCCCTGGGATTGTGAAGCAGCTGAATTGGTTGAAAATAAATAAATCGCCAGGTCCTCATGGGATTCCAATTCGGTTTTACAGAGAGTACTCTACTGCATTGGCTCCTTACTTAGCTTGCATTTATCGCGAATCTCTTGCCCAACGTTAAGTCCCGAGCGACTGGAAAAAAGCGCAGGTGACGCCTGTATATAAGAAGGGTAGAAGGACGGATCCTCAAAATTACAGACCAATATCCTTAACATCGATTTGTTGTAGGATTCTCGAACATATTCTCAGTTCGAATATAATGAATATCCTTGAGACAGAGAAGTTGCTGTCCATGCATCGCTCCCGCAAAACGCAACTCGCCCTTTTTTCACATGATATCTTGCGAACCATGGATGAAGGGTATCTGACGGATGCCATATTCCTTGACTTCCGGAAAGCATTTCACTCGGTGCCCCACTGCAGACTCCTAACTTAGGTACGAGCATATGGGATTGGTTCCCAAGTATGTGAGTGGCTCGAAGACTTCTTAAGTAATAGAACCCAGTACGTTGTCCTCGATGGTGAGTGTTCATCGGAGGTGAGGGTATCATCTGGAGTGCCCCAGGGAAATGTGGTAGGTCCGCTGTTGTTTTCTATCTACATAAATGATCTTTTGGATAGGGTGGATAGCAATGTGCGGCTGTTTGCTGATGATGCTGTGGTTTACGAGAAGGTGTCGTCGTTGAGTGACTGTAGGAGGATACAAGATGACTTGGACAGGATTTGTGATTGGTGTAAAGAATGGCAGCTAACTCTAAATATAGATAAATGTAAATTAATGCAGATGAATGGCAAAAAGAATCCTGTAATGTTTGAATACTCCATTTGTAGTGTTGTGCTTGGCACAGTCACGTCGATTAAATATTTGGGCGTAACATTGCAGAGCGATATGAAGTGGGACAAGCGTGTAATGGCAGTTGAGGGGAAGGCGGATAGTCGTCTTCGGTTCATTGGTAGAATTTTGGGAAGATGTGGTTCATCTGTAAAGGAGACCGCTTATAAAACACTAATACGACCTATTCTTGAGTACTACTCGAGCGTTTGGGATCCCTATCAGGTCGGATTGAGGGAGGACATAGAAGCAATTCAGAGGCGGGCTGCTAGATTTGTTACTGGTAGGTTTGATCATCACGCGAGTGTTACGAAAATGCTTCAGGAACTCGGGTGGGAGTCTCTAGGGGAAAGAAGGCGTTCTTTTCGTGAATCGCTACTGAGGAAATATAGAGAACCGGCAATTGAGGCTGACTGCAGTACAATTTTACTGCCGCCAACTTAAATTTCACGGAAAGACCACAAAGATAAGATAAGAGAGATTAGGGCTCGTCCAGAGGTATATAGGCAGTCATTTTTTCCTCCTTCTGTTTGGGAGTGGAACAGGGAGAGAAGATGCTAGCTGTGGTACGAGGTACCCTCCGCAACGCACCGTACTGTGGATTGCGGAGTATGTATGTAGATGTAGATGTAGATGTAGATGTAGACTTAGATTATATGAAATGATAGCTAAACTCGGAAAAGATGTTGTTTATTATGATACCGATTCTGTAGTGTATATTTACAGTGGGAAAAATACAAGAGAGACAGGTTGTATGTTAGGAGAGAGGACAGATGAATTAGGAAATAATAAATGGATTACAAACTGGACTTCAACAGGTCCTAGAAGCTATTATTATGAAACAAATGATTAAAGCTCTGTAACAAAGATAAAATGATTTACTTTAAACTACAACAACCTTCAAAAGTTGAATGGTGAAAGTAAGATGAGATTAATTTTAAAATGAAGTAAACGAAAAGGTGCAATTGGAATACAATCAGATAACCAGAAATGAAAAAACTAAATAATTAATAAATAAAGATGTTAAAAAAGAATTCTCACTTCAGTACGATAAAAGAATAGTTTTAGAAAATTTGGATATTCTTCCATATGGATATTAATTGAAAACGTGTAAATATATAATTAATTGTATAAAAATAACGCTTTTCCATTGTTTCCTTTCTAATCGTTTACCAAACAACCGCTACTGCGGTCAACGTACCGATATACTACTGTCTCTTACAGGGTTTTCATCGGAAACAGACGGTGGGCACGAGGCCAGATCGTCCGTCGACTTGGAGCTTGCATCTATCTTCTTTCAGGTCCACATTGTTTGCAGCGCCAACGTAAAAATCAGCTTGGCCTCTGTCATGTGCACGATGATCTTTCAGTCACTCTTCCCCCAGATTCATGGGTCCAGAGGACAGCCCGGCCACAGCAGCCACCAGAGTATGTCATCACGACACCAGGGGACGATCCCATGGAGTAGGAGCCTTTGCCTGCTCCGCCTCCACTCGTCCAACCGATGGAGCTGTCCCTCCTGACACCGCAGCAGTCGCCATCTTCTTCATCTGGTTCATGGCAGAAGGAGGAAGGTGCATACCCTTCTGCTCGTTTTCTGGGGGACATTTCTGAAAGAACGCATGCCAGATAGCATGGTACGGTCAGAAGCTTGACGTCCCCTGCTGCCACAGCTTCTGGCCCATCCAATGCCCCCACACTCCTATTCCCCCACCTTCCCTCCCCCACCCCCGCCCCCGCCGTGGTCGCACTCCCTATACGACGACGGTCCGTCGCTTTTTGGGGGAGGAATGTTCTGGCGTAACCACAAAAGTAGGAATGAAGACGAAGGACGCAAGACCAGAGAAGGCAGTGAAACGATGTCGGAAAATGGTACACGGAATAGGACCACACCACGACAGGGGCGCCCTCAAGCCGAAGTGAACATAAGCGCTGCACCTGACAGCCTCGACCGCTCACATAGCATGTTACACCTTTGTACATTGAACTTAAGTATTGTCAGTCTGCTTTACAGAAATAAAACTACTAGTGTTACTTGGTTGAATTGTTGTCTAGTACTTTGAGAATGCAGCATCCTTTAGGCACCCTATACGAGACGAGTGAGCAAGACCGAGCATCAGGAATCAATGAGGTTATGTTTTCTAAAAAAAAAAAAAAAAAAAAAAAAAAAACTGGATTTACACATTTCAGTGAAATATCATATATTTACGTAAATACAGAGAAGCACATAGAAGCACATGCTTACATTTCGTGGTATCTAACACAGAAAAGCGGCACAGACTTTAATCATCGCTTGCTTTTTTACCGATCCTATATATTTTTCATTTTAGCTTCCCTGTCTTAGCCAAATGATATTATTACTACTTGAGTTATAAAATTTAGTTCTTTATGTAGAACAAAGCGTAAAATATCATTTTACTATAAATTACAGTATTAATACATTTCTATACATATGGTTTTGAAATCAATGTGATGGCAAAGTATACATTTCTTTCATAAATAACGATCACACATAAAGCTTTACTGCACACATCAATGTAATAGTAATCGCCACCAATTAGAAAATGTAAACAGCAGTGGGAGGAATCTGTATGGAAATGAAAGAGACTGCAGAAACTGAAGAGATCGTATGTATGGAGGACGTGGTGCATACTGAAACTGTGGCTGATCCCATGTAGAACTGGGTAGAAACTATATTGCTTCAACGGCTCCACAGCCAAGAGGTGAAATTATATCGGCTAACCCCTTGCATAACAACCATGCAATAGTGAGTGGACAACGCACTAACGATTTCAGGTGTGGAAGGTGTTGTACTGGAGAGAAACATGAGAAGGCAGCGTGTAGTGTATGATTCATATCCAAGAAAGATTTAGGAAGATTTGCTACAACTGGATCTTCTGCGTTAGGGTCTCAGCCATTAATCCTGATGGGACCATTTCGATTGGAGATGCGTGTTTTCAGTATGCACTCGATACTGTTAGACACTCCTCAGTTATCAGCAGGGAAGCATTTCGGAAGTGCAGGGAGACAGGGACTTATCTTTTGATTCGAGGGATGAAGGTAGGGAGCGCGATCTACAGTAAGGTTGTAGAGATCCGAAGGCAGAGTCGATTGAATTTGACATGCCAAGGAAGGGCATGGCGTTTATTTTGGCGACTAATTTAATGAATGGCTACCACAAGCAATTGACATGGGTGGACGAGTAATGAGCGTATATGTTAAGAGTAGTCCCGTTGATTCAGTGTTTGATGAATGCTGAAGGATCACATCTGTTTATACTCAGAGGCGACTAGCGTAATTAAGGAGTTTGTCTGCCAGTGCAGGAAGTGTAAGCATCATACTTTTTTGTGATACCATACCCTATTCCTTAATCGCAAAATGTACAGGTATAAAAGTTTTAAAAAAGATGATAGAAAATATGGGCGTATAGTAAGCTCTTACAAGTGGCCTCTGCTGGTGGTTACAAAACACGACAAATCTGTTCGCATAGTCTTGGATTCCAGGCAGATTAACAAGGAGCAAAGGACGGTCAAGAAACCGAGGATGAACTCTTCTAACACATAAACAGGGTTAACATATTATCGTAAACTGTCCTTCGAGCCAGCTATTGTGAGATGACTATACACCCTTCATGCAAGCTACGTACTGTATTCCTGCGCTATGGAAACTGATTTCAGTTTCGATCAGTTCAGGCTGAAGAACGGGTCAGCCGCCTTTGGCTCTGAGCATTATGGGACTTAACAACTATGGTCATCAGTCCCCTAGAAGTTAGAACTAAAACCTAACTAAGGACATCACACAACACCCAGTCATCACGAGGCCGAGAAAATCCTTGATCCCGCCGGGAATCGAACCCGGGAACCCGGGCGCGGGAAGCGAGAACGCTACCACACAACCACGAGTCAGCCGCCTTTATCAAGATTTTAAATAATATATTAACAGATAATTTATTAGTTCATGGGCCACTATATATTGATTACATTTTGACTGCCGAAAAGTTGTGTTGCTGGATGTTTTTGAGAAGGCAGCCATAACCCTTCATTTATATAAATACCAGTATGGACGAAACAAGATAAAGCTCTTCGATCATATTGTGTCTGTGGATAGAATCAAGCCGAACCCAGATAATTTTCAGCAATAACTTAGTGCACAATGCCGAAAGCAAACGACGACTGAGAGGATTCTTAGGGCTTTGTAAAATTTACGAACGTTTTGTGAGTGTAAGCTTAAATCCACTAGTCGTCTCTGTACGGTAACTGGAAACAATATAATGTAGATCTGGGACGTGCAAGCAGAAGACAAATCCCGTAAACTTAAGAACGTGTTGGTGAATGCGACTATCCCTGTGCATGTGGACTTGATGCAGGACTCCTGTCTGATGACAGAAATGTCTCTGACTGCTTTAGGAGCAGTGTTGTTTCAGGCAGAAGAGGGAAGCGACTCCGTCTCTTGGAAGACATATTTACTAGTGGAGTGGTTTCTCACTGTGAGGGACATTACACCGTTACCGATCTCGTCTGGTCTCTTACGAAGTTGCGATATTTCCTATTGGCATATTAACTACAGTATTCTACGATCACCGTGCAGTGAAATTTCATATGAGCGCAAAAGTTACACAGGATATTGGAACTCTGGGCATTATACCTACAGGAATTCACTGTGTACTACGTTCTTGGCCAGAAGAATATGATTACAGACTGTCTGTCACATGAGCTTGTAGGACTTTCTGTCGCAGAAGATTATAATCTAAACAACAACAATTTTAGCGGTTTGTACCTAATGAACGACGCTTTTGCAATTTTGTCATTATCTAGCTGGGTAACATCTTGCAGAAATAAGATAAGGATAAAGTATTGAGGGATATTAAAGAGAACGATGCAGCGATACGCCAAAATTTTTTGTTCTATTTCTTGGTGTATTTTATGTTGGGTGTACCTAATGACAGAACGCGTATATGTAAATAACGATAACACTAACACCTGCTATCGCTATTCTCTTTGTACAAGGAATAATCTTGCTTATTTGACGGAAAATAAATTGTGATTACCATCATTGTTCTATAAAGAAATTTCAAATAACTTCAGGACTACGTGTTTGATTTTCAAACAAATCACGTTTGTGATGTGGGCTTATTTAATTGCCGTTTGTCAAAGTGCAGTTAATGGCTTCATGTGTATCTTTTCTTTAATTGAAGATATATGACTTTGTTCTATTTTTTGAAGCTGTAAAGAGACTGTAGGTGATTCACTCTTGTACATACTAGGTTAAAAATAGGCATGTTATTTACTTCTTTTTGTAAAAACGGTAAGTAACACTCTGTATTAAGAATTGTAGCCTTGTGGTATTATGATGTGGACAACTGCTATGAGCACAGCAGACATGGAGAAGTGAGATCATCAGCCAGTGCCCAATGCTGTGGGCGCCGCAGTTGAAGAGGTTGAGGTTTAGCCACGCATCTGTAGAATAACCAAGGACACACCCTCTCTACGGGACTCTGCAAGGTGCGAGCATGGGTGCTGCGAGTTGTACGTCTCCTCCACGCCCTCAGCCAACACAATACCACTTGTTGGGTCAGACGTGTCTCCTCGACGTGCCGATGACGTTCGGTGGCGAGATCTCAGTCACGTAGACACTTCCCCCCAGACGTTGGCACGCAGTATGTAATGGCAGTGAACCTGTGTTCTGGTGAGATGGTGTAAGTGGTTGTGCTGACGTGCGACAGGCCAGCAGGTCTACTATCAAGTACTCTGTGTAGTGCAGGAGCATGGCCCAGCCCCCTACGCTTATAAAAAGACGGAGATGCGTGGCGGTAATACAACAAGACAGACGTATCAACGAGGCGTGTCAGCCCGTGCCAGGTGTCATATGATAAACCAAATCCACAAGATGTCAGTTGGGTGTTTCGTCCAAATTGGCCAGTCGACTGCAGTCTTGTGATAGTGCATCTTATTCAATGTTCTCTGCCTGCTAAGGAAGTCACACAGAAGGCATGACGTGCCACTCTTATGCAGGAATATCCAAACGACCATCGTCACACCATGCTGGGAGGGAGCTGACAACGTGTCTAGACGCTCGACCACAACTACCATGATGCACAATGGCAACGAGATGGATGAGATGATACGGCCCTCTTTGAGGAGGTTTCCTGGGCCGAAGAAGGTAGCTAGATCGCAGGTGGGCAGTATGACCATAGCTGACTACATGCCCATCCCCCATTGGTTCCTGTCGGTACTGTCAGTATTTCTTTATTGTTTCCTCTTTGAATTACAGTTTCATAAAATTTTCGTTCATGATTTGTAGTCTTGGGTTAACCCATAGAAGATATCCTTGGTTTTAAGGTTTGTCAGACATTGATATGTGCACACTTGTGGCTATATAAGAAGAGTTTACCTTGTTAGTCCATCTCATAGTGGTTCCTCTTTTTTGGTGTGCTGAGGTTGCGCTACTCATCAGTCATCTGAAGCTTTTAATCATTTTTTTCAGCTTCATTTTTGGAATCACGTTCGACGGATTATTTAGAGCACATAATATTAGGATCCTCATGTTCTTTTGACTTAGTCAGGGAATTACTTTTGTGCCACTGGAACTTTGTTATATGGAAGTGTGACTCACACCGAGATGTTTAGATTATATTTGAATTTTTCCTTGTCTAGAGTGAATCTATGTGTAAAATTGTATTTATGTGTCTGTAATTCTATTTCTTGCCGTAGTTCAGTATTTATCCAAGTTCACTCTGTATCATCTAGCCGAGTGCTTACTCCTACAGGTCTCACATTCTATCGTTAATCTTCTCTGTGTGAGTCCAGTCATGTGTATTTATCCATCTTTCCCTTCCTTCAGTTTCGTGTATGATGCTACCAAAAGAAGCCTTTTGGCATCTGTCGTTATTTTAGTTTAATTTTTGTTAGTCAGTAAGTCGGGCACCAGCAAACCTTAATTTCGGGAAGCTTTTATTGCCTGTTAATGTCAATTTTCAAGGAAATAAATGTATCTGCTTAAAATTTTACAATTTATTTCGTCACTTAGTGACTCCCAATTCTCACCTGAGCCACCTACGTGCCATACTAAATGTTACTGAAGTGGGATTAACGGTAGTGCAAACGTCTTATGTTTGTTCCTGTGAATTTAAGTGACTTATTTCAAATGTGCTAAAGGAAGCAAGGATTTCAATCACAATGATGGACATCTAAATGACATCAGTAAACATGGACTATATTTTCCCCAAAAGGAGTAGTACATACTATCAGATGAGTATTATAATGAGGCTTACCCTCCTCTTATATGCTTTTCAACAAGATTGATATTTTCTTTCAGTCGTTTAATTTATACAAACTGATACTAAAATCAGATAATATATACTCAGTAAATAGTATTATTTCATTCATTTTTGGCCACAGGCACCGACACACATCGCAGTCCATCTACTACAAACTATATAAGAATCACTCATTAGACTAAAGATGGTACACGCTAGAGGAATATTCATTTCTAGAACATTAAGATCGTAACAGGACGCAAAAACTAAGAGTGAAGCAAAAGGAATGAAAATCACAGAAGAGATGTTATCTCCAGTTCATTTCAAATTGAGGAAATGACTGTATGCTGCAGTTTCATATTATAAGGAATATCAAAAAATTACATCCACCCTCTTCCTCCTTCTCTTTTTATTATATGTAGCCTTGTGGAAAATATGAAACTACTCATACCATGATATAATGATGATATAGGTAGAAATCTTTGAGATTACACAACAGCGTCCCTAATGAAGCTGCTATCGATCTTCTGGTGCACTTACGGAGTTGCCCTTTCTAACTGTCGCAATATTATATCCAGGTACATCAGCGTACTCGGAAGGGCTCGATGTGGCCTTCTTTAATACTGACAATGATATGGAAAAAGGAGAAATTCAGCACTTCCTCTACACGCTTCTCATGCTGCATTGATGATTGCGTGTACCTAGACTGAACGCCTGCGCAAGATATATCTCCAGCAAGGTCCAATTGGGAAAAAAAAATGTAACGTAGGCTGCCGCTAAATAAGTGAAGCCTAAGCGCTTCTGGATCTCAGAAAGTCGGTTAAATGCGATCAGATATCTCGTTGATGACATAGGAACACGGGCAAGACATTATTTAACAGTCAGCCATTGGGTGTATGGAGTAATCACCATCCTTGTTCGCACCAACCGGGCTAAACTTGACTGTCTCACAGTCATTGTAAATTGAAATATGCCAGCATTAGCATAGCGCGGCAGGAAAACGTCTGCTCGACAGTTCACAAGCTTCCGCGGTAAGACCACGTTCTTCGACATCTGCTTCCCAGCAAAAACATCGATCTGATATTTTTGTCACAGCTTTGAAGCCTGTCTTCACCGAGATTATATGTTAATCTAATTGCGCCACAGTTCTTCATACGAGTATAAGAGAGGTGAGGATGCAGATATCAATGCTGATAAATTATCTCCACAGCAATCAGGTTTCTCCAAAGATTTTGGAGAGGCGGTGCACTCAAGAATGAACAGCGATGTCTTGAAGAGTTGTATAGGTTCCAATGCAGAAAACCTTCTCCCACCACCAAACCTGTATAAGCCTTACACTCACAGTACGAAGTGATTTAATGCTCTGTACTGGGATCTGTCATCCGATACAAGAGAAAAGAAATGTTTATGTGTAGCAATGATCAAAACAGTATGATGCAAGTCTTCCTTTAACCGACGACACAGTGACCACTCCTAAAACGAAGCCGCAATGCACGTCTTCAGTTGCTCGCTTACATTACTTCGACACTCTAACGATTCCTAATTCTTTCGTGGTTATTTTAGAACGACTGTTAAGACAGGAAAGTATAAGTTACAAAGAGCCTCGTACAATCAGCCGAGTGATTGTCTATCACTTCATGTAACACATTGCTGGTATCAGATCTTTGTTTTGTGCAGTCGGTGAAGACGTGTTAAAAATAAGACATTTGTTAAAAGGTGCTACGAGGATGGGAGCCACAGATCCTCCCACATAGTGGGATGCATATAAGCGCCTGCGTGAGGCCTGTTTCAGAGAGTCACCATTGTGTTTTGATTTACATTTACTTTATATTAGACACTGCAGATGTTTAACTAACCTTCCTGAACCAAATCCCAGGACCACCAATTTCTGTAGTGCCTTGTATGCAAAGACCCATAGAAGTAAGGGAATGAATGCCAGCACCGAATGTGAATTAACTGTACCAGTCTGGCAATCTGATACACTTGTCCGTCGTAATATCACCTACATACTAATGACGAAAGGCATCCACAATTTTGAGTCCCTAGTTTGAATCCAAATGCTAATTAACTTTGTGCAATACGGCTGAACAATGGAACCCACTGTACCAACCATTTTTCACAGAACACGTAGGTTCCTGTCACAGAAACTCACGCAACACAGTCTTCACATGCTTTTCGATATCAAATTGGATCATCAGTTCTCATGTCCCTATTTATTACTGATCGAACGAGCTGTGTTCTAAACATTGACATATCACTGCTATCAGCACACCGTCTAAGAAGAAAGAAAAGCGGTAGAGATAATTTAGTTGGAAACGTTAGCTTTAAGAAACAATTTACACTAATATTGGTGATTCGAAAAGGTGTATAAGAGCTAGATTATAAAAAACAGGCGCTTAGGATCATATCTCCTGCATCAAAGCCTGCACTGGGAAGTGTCACACTCCGTTAAGCAAAATTCTCAGTCACTATTCTTGATATTCACACCTGTCCACTATACAGAATCAATCGACATAATGCTCTAAATTGCATTTGTCCTCTTTAGTGTTATATTGAACCACTTATTCTTTCATCGTTTTAATCATTAACATACTGCAATTCGTCCAGTAAAAAGGGACTTCACTAATAAAATCACCATCTTCTGCTGACGCAAGCTGTAAGTCTGTGATGTCGTGTTTCACAAAGTTTGATTCCCTACTTCATATGCTTCAGAAATACTGACCGCTTTCCCCCGCAATGTTTCCGTTCTACTCACTTCAGTATTGGGGCCAAATATCATCCACAGATAGACGAGTGAAGGTGAAATACTGGTGAAGAGAGGCGATGAAAAGAGATCAGTTTGCAATGCAAATGAAATCGAAAGCTTGAGGCTTGGAACTAAGAACTTGCCAACCATGGCAGCCGCTAGTGGTGTCTGTGAATAAGGACGTACCTAGCCCGAATTTGTTAACGTATTAACTGTTTAACGTTATATTATTACTAACTCCGTTTTTATTTCTAATTTAGACGTTCAGTTAATATACTAACTCATTCATACTGAGATTTTAATCAGCAATTTACTGCCATTTCTTTGGTGTTATTCATCATAATTTACTAATGCATTAACTACTTTCATTTTCCCCTTAAGTAATTACTTTTTTATCTATCACTTCTTTTATAATCGCTCTGCTACTTTAATTTCACATTCATTTTTATTTATAAATTAACTGTCATATCATTGGTGTTGCGTCTAATTAGCTCCACTCTATTACTGTTCCTCTTACCTTGCATTTGGTAATTTGCGTAGAGATTACTGTGGCTCTGTCTGTAGGAATTCTCTTCCCCATTACTGAAGAAACTGCAAAAAGGTGGGAATTTCAGGAGATGCGACCTGGATAAACTGACTAAACCAGTGGTTGTACAGAGTTTCAGGGAGAGCATAAGGGAACAATTGACAGGAATGGGGGAAAGAAATACAGTATAAGAAGAATGGGTAGCTCTGAGGGATGAAGTAGTGAAGGCAGCAGAGGATCAAGTAGGTAAAAAGACGAGGGCTGGTAGAAATCTTTGGGTAACAGAAGAAATATTGAATTTAATTGATGAAGGAGAAAATATAAAAACGCAGTAAATGAAGCAGGCAAAAGGGAATACAAACTTCTCAAAAATGAGATTGACAGGAAGTGCAAAATGGCTAAGCAGGGATGGCTAGAGGACAAATGTAAGGATGTAGGGGCTTATCTCACTAGGGGTAAGATAGATACTGCCTACAGGAAAATTAAAGAGACTTTTGGAGAAAAGAGAGCCCCTTGTATGTATATCAAGAGCTCAGATGGAAACCCAGTTCTAACCAAAGAGGGGAAAGCAGAAAGGTGGAAGGAGTATATAGAGGGTCTATACAAGGCCGACGTGGTTGAGGACAATATTATGGAAATGGAAGAGGATGTAGATGGAGATGAAATGGGAGATATGATACTGCATGAAAAGTTTGACAGAACACTGAAAGACCTGAGTCGAAACAAGGCCCCCGGAGTAGACAACATTCCATTAGAACTACTGACAGCCTTGGGAGAGCCAGTCCTGACAAAACTCTACCGTCTGGTGAGCAAGATGTATGAGACAGGCGAAATACTCTCAGTTCAAGAAGAATATAATAATTCCAATCCCAAAGAAAGCAGGCACAAACAGATGTGAAAATTACCGAATAATCAGTTTAATAAGTCGCAGCTGCAAAATACTAACGCGAATTCTTTACAGACGAATGGATAACTGGTAGAAGCCGACCTCGGCGAAGATCAGTTTTGATTCCGCAGAAATGTTGGAACACGTGAGGCAATACTGACCCTACGACTTATCTTAGAAAATAGATTAAGGAAAGGCAAACCTACATTTCTAGCATTTGTAGACTTAGAGAAAGATTTTGACAATGTTGACTGGAATACTGTCTTTCAAATTCTAAAGGTGACAGGGGTAAAATACAGGGAGCGAAAGGCAATTTACAATTTGTACAGAAACCAGATGGCAGTTATAAGAGTCGAGGGGTATGAAAGGGAAGCAGCGGTTGGGAAGGGAGTGAGACAGGGTTGTAGCCTGTCCCCGATGTTATTCAATCTGTATATTGAGCAAGCAGTAAAGGAAACAAAAGAAAAATTCGGAGTAGATATTAAAGTCCATGGAGAAGAAATAAAAACATTGAGGTTCGCCGATGACATTGTAATTCTGTCAGAGACAGCAAAGGACTTGGAACACCAGTTGAACGGAATGGACAGTGTCTTGAAAGGAGGATACAAGATCAACATCAACAAAAGCAAAACGAGCATAATGGAATGTAGTCGAATTAAGTCGGGTGATGCTGAGGGAATTAGATTAGGAAATGAGACACTTAAAGTAGTGAAGGAGTTTTGCTATTTGGGGAGCAAAATAACTGATGATGGTCGAAGTAGAGAGGATATAAAATGTAGACTGGCAATGCCAAGGAAAGCGTTTCTGAAGAAGAGAAGATTGTTAACATCGAGTATAGACTTAAGTGTCAGGAAGTCGTTTCTGAAAGTATTTGTATGGAGTGTAGCCATGTATGGAAGTGAAACGTGGACGATAAATAGTTTGGACAAGAAGAGAATAAAAGCTTTCGAAATGTGGTGCTACAGACGAATGCTGAAGATTAGATGGGTAGATCACACAACCAATGAGGAGGTATTGAATAGAATTGGGGAGAAGAGGAGCTCGTGGCACAACTTGACAAGAAGAAGGGACCGGTTGGTAGGACATATTCTGAGGCATCAAGGGATCACCAACTTAGTATTGGAGGGCAGCGTGGAGGGTAAAAATCGTAGAGGGAGACCAAGAGATGAATACACCAAGCAGATTCAGAAGGATGTAGGTTGCAGTAAGTACTGGGAGATGAAGAAGCTTGCACAGGATGGAGTAGCATGGAGAACTGCATCAAACCAGTCTCAGGACTGAAGACAACGACAACAACATTACCGTTCCAATGTCCTGCCTCTGTGGCGGACCCTGCTAGTATTGGTTGCAGTACCCACGGTCGCCCCGAATGTTAGCTGTCCCTATTTCGCATCCCACACCACCCCCTCACCAACTGAAGAAATTCCTCAGTGAATAGGCACTTTGTCAACACTGACCCAGAGCCCGATGTTATATGAACAAACAATATCCTGGCGGCATGATATAACTGAAGGACCACGATTTACGTCGCACACGGAAGTTTCCAATCTCTCCCAGCCCATTATGACGATTTCCGCCAAATATTTCGAGAGCTAGACATTCAAGTAATACTTCTACTCGATACCTCGCTTGAAGCCAGCGTTCCCACTAGTTCAGTAAATTTAGCCGGCTATGTCTTTCTAAGATACAACAA
This sequence comes from Schistocerca americana, assembly GCF_021461395.2. Taxonomy (NCBI): domain Eukaryota; kingdom Metazoa; phylum Arthropoda; class Insecta; order Orthoptera; family Acrididae; genus Schistocerca; species Schistocerca americana. The sequence continues at coordinate 45,199,300 of NC_060125.1, forward strand.
ATGTGACAGACTAGGTGATTCGCTCTGTATTACTGCCTATTGTGTAACGCACATTCCCATGAATTTCAGAGAAACGGCACAACGGCCATACAAGATACACCGCACACGTATAATGACGTCGTTTGTAAGCAGAAGCGCAACAGAGTCGGTCAGCCTGTGACAAATTCTAAAAACTGGTATGTCCATTCATTGACCTACAACAGACACTGACCAGCTGTCCTACGGCAAAATCTGTGTGGTCTCGTCAGCAGCAAAGTAAAAGCTGTATCTCATTCCATGTCGCATTCGAGAAATTGTCCTAGTACTCCATATTACCTACAACAACATTGTAAGCACAAAGGAAACAGAGACTTATTGATTATTTCATGGGGATAAACGACAGTATCCACGGAGTATGTTACTGTTAAAACCACCGTTAAAATGATCGTTCGTTTTGGAGCAGCATCTACTGAACACGATGGATCAGAACCCTACTGATTAAGCTTTTTATTGCCACACTACTGCCCACCATAACAGATGTTTTCAACCACTCCTTATCCGCAAGGGATTTCCAAGAGGTTCTCAAACAGGTAATATTTAAGCCACCGTCTAAAACGGACTTTGCTCAGCAGACTATCATTACCGACCTATATACGTTATTCCGCTACTCTCCATGACCTTGGCTGACATAGCACACTACCAGCTAACCAACCATTGAATAGAAACAACTGTCTACACGAATACTAATCAGGTTGCCCAACCATCTCAGGACATCTGCTTTCATAAATATAACTGATGACCTAAGGCTTACCATAGATAGACTAGAGACGCCTCTATTATGTTTGTTAGAATTCTGCATAGGTTTTGACGCCGTCGACTTCGACATCTCACTTGCTAAACTTAACAACCTAAATTTCTCTCCGGCTACAGCGCTTTGGTTTCGCTCGTGCGTGACATCTCGCCAGAAACACCCCCTTTTCGACACTGTCAGTCGTAACGGACGCAGGTAGTATGAGGCGTACTACAGGGTTCGGTACTCCTAAGTACGCGGATGATCTCCGGTTGCGTGCCCCGGTGGCCGATCGGTTCTAGGCGCTTCAGTCCGGAACCGCGTGACTGCTACGGTCGCAGGTTCGAATCATGCCCGGGCATGGATGTGTGAGCGATGATTTTAGGTTAATTAGGTGTAATTAGTTCAAAGTTCTAGGGAATTGATGACCTGAGAAGTCCCATAGTGCTCAGAGCCATTAGAACCATTTTTGATCTCCAGTTGTATGTAAGTGCAAAACCAGTAAATTTAATAACAGCCATCGAAAATTTCAATACTGACTTGTATGAAGTAATTAAATGGGTGCAGAATATATTGCTAAAGCTGAATTGAATCAAAACTCAAGCTGATATGCTAGGTCATACTGTCAGTGTGTGGGTGTTATGTTGACTAGTTGTGCAACAGATTGATCTGACAAGTACGCTTTGGCTCCTGGAAGAAGCAGTTTCCACCCCACACTACTACAGAAGTCAGACAGACGCTCCTAACGTACCAAAAAGAAATACCTGAAAAACTTTCAGCAATAAATATCCTCTGGTGTCATATGCTGTAAGGAAAAGACACAAAGTATTCTATTGTCTTACGTAACTAGTGGGATACTTGGATACTGGAGTATTGCTAATTAGTGTAAGAAAAACATTAAACGAACGGAAAATATTATTTATTGCAAAATTTACGAAAATAAGTGAAAGTTTTATTTATAAACTGATACACAAATTTCAAGGTTCTTTTCGGAATAGGAGGTTACCTCATATGGATAGGAATCCTATTAATGACATTAACATACAAAGTGTGGGAAAGCTCTTTTATCCCTTTTCTTGAAGAATGTTATTTACTCGGCAGAATGGCTGAGAGCTGCAACTTCTCAACTTGAATAATTATCCGACTGAATTTTTCTAACTGCAGTCGAGGCTGTCGCGTGCAAAATGTAATGGAGTGACGTGAATGAAGTATGTTACTTCTAATGGAGGGAAGATGGGGCTCGCCTAGACTGTAGCGCACAATACTGTGAGCTGCGATGACTGCTACCTGCGTCGTTCGCCGCTGAAAACTAACAAAACTATCTCTTTCTATCTGGATGGACCTTCGCCAATCGAACTCTCTCTACGCCTTGATGAAGTCAAGGACTCCTATCTGCCCCTAGTCTAACTATTGGCGTCGTACACCGCTCAGATAGCCAGTTCACCGCGATGCAACTCAATGTTCGCTCGCAGGCGCTAACTAATTCTCAGCCTGTGTTCACATCGCACATTAAGTGTCGGGGCCAACAAAGCGAACCAATGCTTAATAGCGAGCCACACAATATAGAGTGTAGCTCCGATTCGCTAGCGACAGAGGTGCTCTCTCAGTGCAGTACTGAGTAGAGATTTGTTCCTCACCCTCTGCATACACGCACGAGCGCACTCGCTCGTGCTACATGTTCCCGCTACAGGAGCATCATCGGAACGACTTCCCTTCCCGCAAAAAGCGAAAGGGTGTATCATACGCTGTCTTTCCCTCACTCCTCCGGCTCATTGCATCAGAAATAGTCCACCAATCAGCGTTACCCTTACAAATAGCAGAATGGCGCTCCGTTTAAGCCGACCAATCCGGAAATATATAGCATCTGCATTAGGCGTTTACTGTCCACTTGTGAGAACTCTAAAACTGCGCACTAGATCCATCAAAAAAATGCGTATGCTGGGCCTCTCCCAAAGAATACAGTGGGTTTGGCATTTAAGATGAACACGCAGGCCACATTACCTCTTCTCTCGCAAAAACTGTTTTGGTCCGTGGGTGGTCGGCCGGCCGGCACTGCTGTGTGCTAACCCACCCTCCTACCGACTTTCCAGTGGGCTGATTGCCTCTGCCGAACAAAAACTCCTGTGGACATCGTGTCTTGAATGTTTGTGTACGCCAGTCTCGACTTTGTAATCTCGGTGCGAACTTGAGATTTATTTATTAGATCTGCATATCGATTAAATGGAAATATGTAAAACTGACTCTACGCAATCGAGTTTGGGCTTGAATGAAACGTTTTGATACGCAGAATACGGTGATGAGGTCGGAATATGTAAGAAATGAAGGTCAGGAGACCACGCCACCTTACAATGCTAGTGTCATTAGCCCAGAATATCGGGCATCCCTACCACCTACGAGGGTAGTCCCAAAAGTAAGGTCTCCTATTTTTTAATGAGTACATAGACCTGTTTATTTCTACAATGGTTTACATCAGTGTACAACTTGAACATTTAGCTATTTTTCGACATAATCACCATTTCTGTCGATGTATTTTTGTAGATGCTGCGGCAGTTTTTGTATGCCCATGTCATACCAGCTCGCCACCATGCTGTTCAGAAAGTTATTAACCTCTTCTTTCACCTCGTCGTCAGAGGTGAATCACTGGGACCACAATAGGTACTGTGCGATTCTGAAAAAAAAAAAAAAAAAAAAAAAACGGTGAATTCAGAACCGGAGAAGCGGAATGTTAAGCAAGGGCATACACATTCTCTATGGCAACGATCGCCCACACATCCCTCGGCATACGATTGCTCTCCTACATCTACATCTACATCTACATTGATACTCCGCAAGCCACCCAACGGTGTGTGGCGGAGGGCACTTCACGTGCCACTGTCATTACCTCCCTTTCCTGTTCCAGTCGCGTATGGTTCGCGGGAAGAACGACTGTCTGAAAGCCTCCGTGCGCGCTCTAATCTCTCTAATTTTACATTCGTGATCTCCTCGGGAGGTATAAGTAGGGGGAAGCAATATATTCGATACCTCATCCAGAAACGCACCCTCTCGAAACCTGGCGAGCAAGTTACACCGCGATGCAGAGCGCCTCTCTTGCAGAGTCTGCCACTTGAGTTTATTAAACATCTCCGTAACGCTATCACGGTTACCAAATAACCCGGTAACGAAACGCGCCGCTCTTCTTTGGATCTTCTCAATCTCTTCCGTCAACCCGACCTGGTACGGATCCCACACTGATGAGCAATACTCAAGTATTGGTCGAACGAGTGTTTTGTAGCCACCTCCTTTGTTGATGGACTACATTTTCTAAGCACTCTCCCAATGAATCTCAACCTGGTACCCGCCTTACCAACAATTAATTTTATATGATCATTCCACTTCAAATCGTTCCGCACGCATACTCCCAGATATTTCACAGAAGTAACTGCTACCAGTGTTTGTTCCGCTATCATATAATCATACAATAAAGGATCCTTCTTTCTATGTATTCGCAATACATTACATTTGTCTATGTTAAGGGTCAGTTGCCACTCCCTGCACCAAGTGCCTATCCGCTGCAGATCTTCCTGCATTTCGCTACAATTTTCTAATGCTGCAACTTCTCTGTATACTACAGCATCATCCGCGAAAAGCCGCATGGAACTTCCGACACTATCTACTAAGTCATTTATATATATTGTGAAAAGCAATGGTCCCATAACACTCCCCTGTGGCACGCCAGAGGTTACTTTAACGTCTGTAGACGTCTCTCCATTGATAACAACATGCTGTGTTCTGTTTGCTAAAAACTCTTCAATCCAGCCACACAGCTGGTCTGATATTCCGTAGGCTCTTACTTTGTTTATCAGGCGACAGTGCGGAACTGTATCGAAGTCAAGAAAAATAGCATCTACCTGGGAGCCTGTATCTAATATTTTCTGGGTCTCATGAACAAATAAGGCGAGTTGGGTCTCACACGATCGCTGTTTCCGGAATCCATGTTGATTCCTACATAGTAGATTCTGGGTTTCCAGAAATGACATGATACGCGAGCAAAAAACATGTTCTAAAATTCTACAAGAGATCGACGTAAGAGATATAGGTCTATAGTTTTGCGCATCTGCTCGACGACCCTTCTTGAAGACTGGGACTATCTGTGCTCTTTTCCAATCATTTGGAACCCTCCGTTCCTCTAGAGACTTGCGGTACACGGCTGTTAGAAGGGGGGCAAGCTCTTTCGCGTACTCTGTGTAGAATCGAATTGGTATCCCGTCAGGTCCAGTGGACTTTCCTCTATTGAGTGATTCCAGTTGCTTTTCTATTCCTTGAACACTTATTTCGATGCCAGCCATTTTTTCGTTTGTGCGAGGATTTAGAAAAGGAACTGCAGTGCCGTCTTCCTCTGTGAAACAGCTTTGGAAAAAGGTGTTTAGTATTTCAGCTTTACGCGTGTCATCCTCTGTTTCAATGCCATCATCATCCCGTAGTGTCTGCATATGCTGTTTCGAGCCACTTACTGATTTAACGTAAGACCAGAACTTCCTAGGATTTTCTGTCAAGTCGGTACATAGAATTTTACTTTCGAATTCAATGAACGCTTCACGCATAGCCCTCCTTACGCTAACTTTGACATCGTTTAGCTTCTGTTTGTCTGAGAGGTTTTGGCTGCGTTTAAACTTGGAGTGGAGCTCTCTTTGCTTTCGCAGTAGTTTCCTAACTTTGTTGTTGTACCACGGTGGGTTTTTCCCGTCCCTCACAGTTTTACTCGGCACGTACCTGTCTAAAACGCATTTTACAATTACCTTTAACTTTTTCCATAAACACTCAACATTGTCAGTGTCGGAACAGAAATTTTCGTTTTGATCTGTTAGGTAGTCTGAAATCTGCCTTCTATTACTCTTGCTAAACAGATAAACCTTCCTCCCTTTTTTTTATATTCCTATTAACTTCCATATTCAGGGATGCTGCAACGGCCTTATGATCACTGATTCCCTGTTCTGTACATACAGAGTCGAAAAGTTCGGGTCTGTTTGTTATCAGTAGGTCCTGCAACAGTTTCAGTGGAACATAATCACCCACCCACCCTATAGCCCTGACTTTGCTCCCAGTGACTATCACCTGTTCCATAGGTTAAAAGAACATTTGGTCGGAAAGCGATTCAACTCCAACGACGAGGTGAAAGCAGAGGTTCATAACTTTCAGAACAGCATGGTGGCGAGCTGGTATGACATGGGCATACAAACACTGCCACAGCGTCTACAAAAATGCATCGACAGAAATGGTGATTATGTCGAAAAATAGCTAAATGTTCAAGCTGTAAACCGATGTAAACCATTGTAGAAATAAACAGGTTTATGTACTTATAAGAAAATAGACCTTACTTTTGCGATTACCCTCGTATAATGATTAATAGTACAAATATCAACTTCTCTCCTTCAGCAAAGAGTCTAGGAGTAATAACAGATAGGAGGCTAAATTGGACTGTGGACGTACCGGCAGTGTGCAAAAAGGTGTCAGCTGGTCACCAAGCACAACAAAAATGTGAAAAGTCTCTTCTTTATCGACTTGGAAAAGAAACTTCCTTACACTCCGTCTCCTCTACTGTCTTATCGAAGTCCACTGTCCCTCACAGTAGAAATACTCGATCCTATCAGAACAAAATCAACTTCCACTCCATTACTCACCCACTTTCTCGATGTCCTCTTCAGTATCATGAACCAGACTCTGGAATGACATCCCACTTTATATCACAAAAATGAATAACATCTTCAGCTTCAAATTATGGTTAGTGAAATATCTACCTTATTTCAGCACAACCTTCTTTCCGACCAGATCTGCCACTTGTTGCAGTGCTCTTGGCTAGTGCAGTGCACTTTAAATGTCTTTCCCTCAGAACTCGCTACATCAGAAATGGCTTTAACAAACTCTTAATTACATTCTGTATCGCTAAATCACTATTACAGTAATAATTATTGTTGTTACTAATGTTATAGAGGCAGCATTAGAAGCAGTAATACTATTACTGTTAATATGAATTTTATTTACAATATATGCATGAAATCCCGAATTTCCCGCTCCTTTCGAGTTGATTCCTTAACCGCTTTTGCTATCCGTGTACGGCACACAGCCAAACCAAAACTTCCATATGTAGCCGTTGCTGCGTCACAACCTGTACTCGCACACACGTTATGTAACTCCCGTACAGGTCAGGATATTTGAATTGAAAGTTGCTGCCTCGCACAGCGGATGTCCGAGGAACATGTCCGCAGCAACATTACACTGTTCTTCCTAGCAACACAGGCACTGAAGTACCTTATAAATTTTGTTAGTCTTAAGTCAGTGCTGTTTATTCAGATTTTCTCTACATACGGTCAGATCATTTTTAATTCTATTAGTACGACTATGTTACTATATGCCATATTAAAAACATAGTTACTTCTTAGCTGACTATGATGAAAACGAGTGTTGAGTATGTGAAACCCTGGTCCGATGTAAGAGATGACTTGAAAGTGTGATTCTCATCAAATTGTAGAAATAAATCTCATGGCTTAAAGGATCGAATTTGTTGTCAGAAATATCCATGATACATTCAGACCCAGTGACATCTCATCTCACATGCGCTTCGATCGCAGAGGCTGACAAACATTTTCACGAGCTGCCGATAAGCCGCTTTTGCATAACGTCCAAGCCAGCGAATCTTGGCGTGAAAGTCTCTGTGATTTATTCAGAATATCCATTTTTAAGAGTTGTCGTGTTGAATGATGTTACAGGTGGTCCTATCATTACTGCGTTCTCCATTTATTATAAAATTATAATTTTTACTCTGCACTGTCACAGTCCCGTGTCTCTATTACATGACTCACATTTCAACCAACTCCTTATACTCGTATATTTCAACGTGTGTTGAGGAGAATGTAACAGCCGGACGGAGTGGCCGTGCGGTTCTAGGCGCTTCAGTCTGGAGCCGAGCGCCCGGCACGGTCGAAGGTTCGAATCCTGCCTCGGGCATGGATGTGTGTGATGTCCTTAGGTTAGTTAAGTTTAATTAGTTCTAAGTTCTAGGCGACTGATGACCTCAGAAGTTAAGTTGCATAGTGCTCAGAGCCATTTGAGAATGTAACGGACGCATGTACTATTCGAAAAAATTAAGTAAATGCATAGACAAATAGCAACGCAGATACTACCACGTTGTAAATCCCCATTGTTATCGCTGTGGTCTACATTCTGCACACTGGTTTGATGCAGTTGTCTACACTTATTTACCATACACAGATTTATACATCTCTGCACAACTACCGTAAGCTCCATCCATTTAAACCTGCTTACGGTACTCAAGGCTTCGTGTTGTTTCCTACATTCCATGATGTCGTAGACTCGGTGGTTCGTCTGAAGATGACTGGCAGGTGCCCAATCGAAACATCTTGCAGTGCAGTGAACGAGAACTGGCTGCAAGCCAGTGAACGTCAAATTCTGAAGTAAAAATTTTAAAATTCGTCCCAGTATCTGTGCTGTCAACACTTCGTTGGCTCACCTTGTACCATAATACTCTTTTCTGTCCATTTCTTCATAGTATCTGTTCATTGGTTATCCAGTATACCGATCTAGTCTTAAGCATTTTTTTAAGCACATTAACTCAATAGGTTCTATTCTCTTCTTGTCTGAACAGCTGATCACTCACGTTTCATTTCCTCTCAAGGCTACCCACCAGACAGATACCGTTCGGAAAGACACTTGAAATTTAAATCTATATCCACTGTCAGTGACTTTCAGATTTTCGGAATCGTTTACCTCATTACTGTGACTCTATGTTTTATACCCTCTCTATGTCGTCAATTACACTGCTAACGAAGTAGCGTACCTCATCTACTAGCTGTTGATTCGTAAGCGAATTCACACAATGGACTCTTATTCATTCAGCTGAATTTCATCATCCCTGCCTTACTTTTGTGTTCATCTTATGATTGTCTTCAATACATTATGTATTCCTTTTAGCTAATCTTCCTCATACTTGGCTGTCTCTGAATGGATTTCAGTATCATAGTCCAACCTTGAAATTACTGTTCTTCTCGAATTATTTTCCTATGTAAATTACCACATAGTTGACTTGCAATTTAGTGAATATCATGGGGAATAAGCTATCGCTCTGTCCCACTTCCACCTCTGCTACTAGGTCTCCGTTTCCTGTCCTCTTATCCTTCACCTCTTGTAACTACATTCTAGCTTCTGTACAAGTCGTAGGTAACCTTAAGCTCCCCGTGTTGTATCCATTTGACCTCATAGGTTCTAAGCGTATATACTACTTAATAGTGTCTCTCTACGCCTATAAAGCTGTAAATGTAGCTACGCCTTACTCGAGTGTGTCTTCTGAAATAAGTCGTTCTGTCTACATTGAATACCGTTTCCCTACATTTCTCTTGAACTGACACTTATCTGCCCCGAGGTCGTCTTCTAGCAGCCTCTTATTATTTGCCACTTATTCACCGATCAAAATGTAAAGAGCTACATCAGTCACCTTCAGAAACTTTGGCATATGCCATGATGCCAGCACAAATAACTACAGAAAAGATACTAGCAGTTTCCACACTTCATGTAATCACTATCTTCGTATATTGAAATTTTAAATTGATTAGCATTTAGATATATAACGGGTTGCTCATTGTCTAAGGGAGAAAAAAAGCGAGAAAACAAAGAACAAAGGAAACCCATTATCTGGTCAGTGTCTACAATGTCCATCCGTTTCATTTCTAATACATTTATAGGCTATACTTACTTTCCTCATCCAGTTTCAACTGACTTTAGCGTTTTCATTGGTTTACATTATCCGTTTGTTCGATCTAAATTTTTTAATAATAATTTATTTGGAATTTTGTACTCGTCGGAACTATAAAAATAAATTATTACATACTATCATATGCAAATTCCGTTTAACGCAAATAAAGACACAAAGCATAAAATGATTGTGACGTCACGCCAGCTGAAACTTTACTCCACTGAGGAAACCAGAATACTGCGTTCCTTCGTTCAGATAACAGTTACTTTACCTTTGTGTTAAAAAGAGCAAATTATTTATAACTTAACGATCTTTCTTTCTTTTAGCAAACGATAAAGCTTTTATCCGACCACGTTAAGTATCACATTATACTGATAAGTTACCTCGGAGTGCGACGAAACGCGATTCGAGAGTATTCATATCTTAAGAGTTCATCGTAAAACACGGCGGTGATAAGCGCGTCCTTCATGTGCAAGTTACTTGCAGCTTTGGACAAAATTTCACTATATATATATATAAGCCATGTATTGAATCTTCACGCCAGGAGATCAGCTGCAGCAGTACTGCACTTCACAGCGAGCTCTAGGATGGTACAAGGTGAGCTCACGCCCCCTGTGGGTGGCACTGTTGTAGATTACTGTAAGGCTTGGATTCTAGGGTTTATTTCTAGTTTAGTATTTCACTGTTTTTGAAAGACATTTTAGATGCATTTAGTTCATGTAGTGATTTCTTAAAATCTTTTGCATCTAACCTGCACAAGTACGGGTGGCTCTTTCATGTCTGATGTCTGAAGTGCAGTTATTTCATAAGGCTAGTAACAGTTCTCATGATGGATAATTTTAAGAGAGTAATGAGTAAGTAGTACGTGAACGGAAACACCATTTCTATGTAGCTAAGAAATGCGATTGAAAAATAAAGTAAGACACTATTTTAGATATTCGCCACTGAGTAGTTTACTACAGGTATTTCCCTTTGGTTACCATTGGATTACAGGAGGAAATGGAAATTTTTTAATGTTTCTTTTAAGCTTCGAAAACGTCTATGAGCGATATCCAACCCCACCAAAAATCTGCTGGCAAGCCGGACTTTATTTTGGTAAAATATAATTTTATACGATGTTTAGTGAGGTACAGGATCGCTATCCATACAGCCCTAAGTCAAAGGTTTTTAGAGTCAAACGTTTCTCATACAAAACGGGAAGCAGCCGAGTATGTGTGGCACAGTCTCTTCAAGGCGCCTTTTAATGGCCAAATTAAGTAAGTCACCCATATTTTCTGTTCTATTCTGTTATCCTGTAATCCTAGGTAACCTGGAACTCACACCAAGGGTAGAACGACTTCTGTTTCGTTAAAATGCAGTACTACAAAATCGTGTAATTAGAATCTCTGTCATGGTAGGATGTTTCATTTTTTTATGGGATTGTGTACGATCTCAATGCGTACTCATATTGATCTTCCGTAGTTATGACCGATATAGGGAGAATTACACTGACCTGCTGTAAGGCGATATTTTACAGGGTCAGGGGGCTATTGAAGGAGTAGGGGAATAAAGGATATACGTAGTTCTGCAGTATTATTCTGTTACAAAGGTTCCCATAAATCAGGATCAAATTGTGTTCTCAGAAAGATATTTCACGAATGTGATGAATTCCAATCTATTGTACAAAACATAAAATAAAGGTAAGAGACATCATTATAAAACAGAACATCATGTTGAAACTTACAAAAAGTCAGTCAATTTTTAAAAGTTTTCGCCTTTTAGGTATACTGCTAACAACGAGACTAAATTTGTAATAAGAGTCTCTATTGTGGGCAGTCGCACACTAGTTTGAATTCAGTACATAGGTCGATATGTATTCGTCTTAATGATGGTATGTATGAGGGCTAAACTTACTATTAATATCCTGAATATATTCGACCAGCAGACAAGCACACTGTTACCGTACTTCCATCTATATTATACCCTGTTACACTGACATGGGAAATTCCAACCAAACACTTCGTGACCGAGTGTTGTCCTTTTCGTGTACAAATAATCTCCTAACGCACAAATGTCCAGATAGTCAGCCAAGAATATAGCGACTGAGCGTTGTCTTTTTTGGGTTCAAACCATCTCCTGCAGCTCTTACGTTGGAATTGTTATCAGCATGAGGACGTCACTTATTCACGATTCGAGACCGCTGTGTAACGTAGGCGCCATTTCATCCCTAGACTAACACAGGAAATCACAGATGATATTGTTAACATTTTGTGTTCTGCTCAAACACAAGTACAAGTAATATTCACGCAAGAAGGTGGATGTCGTAGATTCAAGGGGGCCCGACAGAGGGCGTCTGACTGCGGTTGATACTGTAGACCTGTTTAGGATCATATGGGATTCTTCGAGGTTTCTGAGTGTGCCATGGTTCGAAGGGGGATCGCAGGGCAACAAAGACCGCATCGCACTCAAGGGGGCGTCCAAGTGAAGCAGAGAAATGTATTTGTTTGACCTAGGAAACAACATGATCCCAGAGATGTTATCGCCCCTCGTTTCCTCACCAGATAAAGCGGTACAGAAGAATCAAAATGCCAGGTGTTTTTGTGGCAGTTGTTGTGAATGCTCTGAGCTTGACGACGCGCCACTCTCCTCTGCCTCCAGCTCTGCCCGCGACCGCCGTGCCGCTGCTGGTGGCGCTCGGCCTGCTGGTGGCTCCCGCCGCAGCCAGCCTCAGCACCCGCTACGACGAGGCTGCTGGCCGCGTGCAGATTCTCTCCCACAAAGGTGAGTGGCCGGCGACCGCTGCCGCGCGGCTCGCTGGTATCAGCTGTAGCAGAGTCGCGACTCTGTACTCGCAGCGTAACGAAACGACACGATCTGTGCTGACACCCAGCGATTACTTCAGGTAAACGTGTGAGGGAGACCAACCAGTACCTATGAAAATAATACTTTCTACTGTCTTGAGTTTATTGTTTCAGCGACAGAAAATATTGAGATGACGGTCTGTTCGCACTTATTCGACTTAATCAAACCACACTTCGTGGAAAATGATTGCAAGGTGGTATCAATACAGGGAAATGTCCGTCTGTAATTGAAGGAAACAAAGAACGTACCGCCAAAAGCAGATCAGCTTACATTTACTTATTATATTAACTGCAGCAAGAAGCTTCCATTAAAATTATTACCACTGACAGCTGCCCCTTCTTAATATACTACGTGGTTTCACAGTATTTTCTTGTCTGCAAAATGACTAAATTCAGCAAAGGGACAGTACATGATGATGTCTATTCCCAGTCTCTGGATTATATAGCTATGAAATTTTTTTCAGGTACTGGAACATTAACAAGTAGCCTTATGCGTCACACGTGTGAATGTAGGTTAACTTTCTAAAATCCTCAGATGACTGATATTTATAATAGCCAAGTCCACAGTACATAAAGATTTTTTCCTCACTAAAAAGTGCACAGTTTTCATTTTGTATCAGTTTCATTTCTCCTGTCTAAACATATTGTACCATGGGTTTAGGCTAATTTAAATCTCAAAACTAGTTTTCTGAAAGAAGTATAAAATCTACTTCGATTGCACAATTCTTTACTTCCGCCTAATCCATAACAATATAAACTTTCTGATAGTAAATCAGTGGAATTTTTCTTGAAAATTTTATTTGTTTTCGTAATTACATATTCGCATACGTCATGTCAGTACTTTCCTTACTACAGGTGAACAAAATCTAACCTCCCGCTATTGTGAACTAACTTGACATTAATGTTTAATATGTGTTCCAGCATAAATTTTATTATCAGTATCTCTCAGTTTCTTCCATTTTCAGCGTATCAGCTAAGCAAAATAATTGATATTATCGGCAGCAACATGTCTAACTACGCCTAACCACATTTTGATGTCAGATTCACTGCATGGTGTCTCCTCACTTATTGAAAGTGGTATAAATCCATAATGTGAATAACGAAGAGCCACATCATACGCACGTAAATACTGCTGTTGTTATGTTAGAAATCGTGTGCGAGAATGTAGGCTAGAGTAACTCACCAATCTGCATTCTCACTAATATTCTAAAAATAAGGGTCTATTTCTGAAGGCACTGTTTGGTTACTGACTTGTTGCAGATGGCAGCGAAGTGGAAATCGGCTACATCCCAATCAGCAGCGAGCAGCGCTCACATGCGCCACGTCATGTGAGAGGCACTAACGGAGAATCCTTCTACTTTGGAGACCATAAAATCGCCTTCCGGCGCCAAGGACGAGAAGGTCGTTGCCTCGGTGTCCGGCAGTGGGTCAGCACACCCCAGACGGTGCTCACCAGTTGTCAGAACCACTTGACCAGCCACATCTATGGCGGGATCGAGAAGAGAGAGCAAAAGTTTCTCATCGAGGATACCAAGTACGAGAACTTCCCGTACATTACAGACCAAAGCATACAAGCTGGCATTGCCGTGCGCTACTGGCTTTTCTCCGACGGCAGATTCGTCTACGTTCATTCGAACGTCCCTCTTTTCATCAACCAGAATACAAACCAGTCAGTAAATGCTATCTGTTTTACTGCTGAGAACAAGTCTCCCTACCCAGCCGATCGAGCCGACAACCTGCTGGAGTGGGACCTGTGTTCATTCGAGGACGCCAGGGAGGCCCACGAGTTTGCTGTCCAAAACTACCTAGGCAAGCCGACTGCAATCCCAGACGACTCCATGGTGCTGAGTCCCGTTTGGGCTACCTTGGTCCGATACGGCAAAAACACTACTGAGGAGTCGGTGCGGAAACTCGCCAACGAGGTGATTGCCCATGGTTTCAACAAGAGCCACATCGAAATTGATCAAAAGTGGGAGACCTGTTACGGAAGCCAGACGTTTGACACCACCAAGTTTCCCGACATAAAGAAGCTCACTGACGATCTTCACGATCTGGGGTTCCGTGTAGTGCTGTGGAATCATCCCTTTGTAAACAAAGGCTGTGAGCCGTATTACTCCGAGGCACTGGAGAAAGGCTACTTCGTGACCAACGCGAATGGTAAAACCGAGACCAAGTTTCAGAATGAAGTTGCTGGCGCTGTCGACTTCACCAATCCTGATGCAGTATCCTGGTGGACGAACCGACTCTTGGTGAGTATATAAGCAAACGTATGTAGTTGGTATGCAAGCGGGATCTACTAGAACGTATTGCTCTACATTACTGGAGTCTTTGAATTCGAGTCTTTTAAAGTGCAAGGGCAGTTCAGTTGAGATCAGTGGTGTTCTGGGACAAATACTGTGTGTCCTTTGTACTTCCCAGTCCTAAGTTCGGTTTCCATGATGTTATTCGATAGCTGATTCACGATCATCCTTGTTCTCATACACAGTTTTGGTGAGCTGAGATTTCTGAGTAGTATGATCGGAGACCCAGTTTTAAGTCGAAGGCAGTGTAATGGCACTCGTGGCATTTGGAAAAGAGTTTAGAAATACTGTAAGGAAGTTCACATTTTCTTCAACTTTTACCATCGTGTAGTTCGATTTGTATATTCTCTCTTCACCGGGAATATTTTTTTTTTTAATCTTAAAGTTGATAACGTCCACAATATTATTTTTTGTTACCAAAAAGCACGTCCGGATTAGTACAGTCGTGAACCATATTATGTTAAATTTGGTCGATGAGTGCGTCCTCAACAGTGGCAATGTTGCAGAAATCACTGTTGAGTTCAATGAGGCCGGTCGCCTATTTAGTAAGATATATATTCAGTCACTGTACCACTTTGCTGACACTTCACTGTTTGTTTTTGCTAACTCACTGCACTACTTTCTGGCAATTCATATTTCTCCAGTCCGTTCATTTCATTGTTCTTCATTTTCTCTGCTTCTCACGTTGCTTATCGTCGTTCGTTGGGAACTTAAATGTGCTTGGCGCTCTTCGTCTGTTTCGTTTCTTCATTGTTCTTTTTTTTTCGCCGTTTAGCCTCACAACTGGTAAGATCTCCTTTTCTTCGAAGTTTGGACACTGCCTAATATATAAATGCAATCAACTTTTTATTAACAACTGCAGTAAGTATAATTACACACTTTTCACATTTTCTTTTCCATTTATATTCGGTTACCGTATCATTTTAACTACTCACGCTCCACTGTGTGTTTTTATTCACACACTACACTACTTTTTCGGTTCCTAACTTTGTAACTAATAAGCCCTAACAGTGACAAATTCAGGAACTCACCAAAAAGCCTTCGAATAGCCCACAATCTTCCAGGACATTGCACAACACTCGAGAGTGTTCTGGAATGTTCAGGCATGTTTCCAAACATTCTGGAATCTTCCAAAATGTTCCAGACTATTCCCGAACATTTCAGGACATTCCGATTCATTACAGAACATCCTGGAACATCGCCGCAAGAGGTTCTGACCCACTGCGCATCCTCATGGGGATATCACATAAGACAAGATCACAGACATCTGTATTTCGACAGAGCTAACGACGTCAGCTGCCTTTTTCCGTCTCCTGTACAAATTTTAGCTTTCACCATTGAGTTACCTCATTGTCCATTTGCGCCTACTGTCGGAACCTCCCCCGAAATACTGAGATTTACTGCCGTTTTCTCGAAAAAAGTGGTGTCTGGTCCGACATGTTTATAAATGGATACGGAGCCCTTCTGGTCTCATGCCAAGTGACTTTCTATTTTAGGGCTTCGTAAAGGAGACAGCATGCGTTTGACCTCAGCCGAATTGTATGCCGCCTGTTGGCATAAATATATAATAATGTATATGGTCTCTACTCATATTATGCAGTATATCTGTGAGGTTCATTACTATGATACCCTTAGTGCAGATACTCAATAGGATCTGAACCTCTCGCAGGAATGCAAGAAGCTGTGTGTGAGGTAAATGGACAGGGTTGCTAGTCAGCAGTGTGCGATAAGTTGAGAATGTTGATCGATCGTAGAGCATGCTCGGATAGCCGGAGCGATTAAAGCGACAGATTGCCTAAGGTCGGAAATTCGGATTCGAGGCGCGGTCCGGCACAAATATTCAACTGTTGCCATTGAGTTATCTCCATGTCCAGTGGCTCCTGACGTCTGCACGTCCTTCGTACTGAGGTTCAGATTTAGCAACAGGTCGTGGAGATTACACTGTGGACCAAAGGAAACGTCTGAAATGGGCAGGTGAATTACTTTCCTTGTTACACTTGGGAAGGGTGTCTCCAGATCTAGATACGCCATAATCCATTTAACAGCTGCTCGTTCGTGAATAGAACTGCTTCATGCCTTATACCTTCCCAGACGGCGATGGCATTCCTCCTGTATGCTTGTGTAACATATTCAGTACCACACTGTAGTGACCTGAGGCGCATGGTACAGAACTCACGCTAAGGGGGGTAGGACGTTAAACGGGCCGACTTGGAGCAGGATGGGCACCACAGGACATTTTATTTTCCACTGTCTATACTTTTACAAGTAAATTCATAAAACTTTGTCAGCATGGCCAGGAATGATTCAGGATTCATACTCGTAGCAGCGGAAGTTCAAAAACATTACAAAATAATTATTTTTACATGTGAAATTTCATCATTTTTTCACTTACTATTGGCTGCATTTGTTGCTGTAGGTACACTTTTCTTCATAAGTAAGAGAGACTGCTCGATGAGTTTTGCACAGCATACAAACCATACTTACAAATGTGTGAAACTCTAGAATCTATTTAATTTATGAAAAAATGAATGAGCTGTTACGTTTTAAACTTTATGTTTAGAAAAAAATCAAATTTTATAGTTAATTATCTCAATTTCTACCACAGTTTTTAATAGATTGGGAAAATTCTAATGTTTCATACACCTGTAAGTATGGTTTGTATGCTGTGCAAAATTCATCAAAGAAACGTGTGAAGAAAAATGTACCCACAGCAACAAATGCAGCCAACAGTAAGTGAAAAAATGATGAAATTTCATAGCTAACAAAAATCTGTTTTGTTATGTTTTTGCACTTTCACTGCTATGAGTGCGAATCCTGAATCCTTCTTGGTCATGCTGACAAAGTTTTATGAATTTATTTGTAAAAGTGTAGACAGTAGAAAATAAAATGTCCTGTGGTGCCTCTCCTGCTCCAAGTCGGCCGGTTTGACGTCCTACCCCCCTTAATGTATTGGCCACAAGATTCGCCTCATCTGCTGGATCACTTCTGTGGCGCTAACGGGTGTCTCTTCCTCGTCCGCCAACCACAGATCCTTAATCGTAGGGCACTGAATGCAGAGATCTGGTGGCACGAACCTCTAGAAACCTACTATGGAGGTATCGAATGTATGACAGAATAGGAGCTGTATTGGGCTCTAAAGAAGGACCAACACGATGTTAGGTAGGTCAGCTCTTTCCATTTTGTCTCCTAATGTATTGGTTCTTCACTGTTCCCAGGCGCTTCTAGAAGAGACTGGTATCGACGGATTCGAGTTCACCGCTGGGGAGGTGGACTACCTGCCGCAGCCGGCCAACATAGAGCCCAAGGAGGTCAGCCCGATAGCCTACTCTGACGCATTCGCGCAGACGATCGCCCAGTTCGGCTCCATGGTGTCGATACAGACGGGTGTGGAGAGCCAGAAGCTGCCCAACTTCTTCCTCATGGACATCGTGCTAAACTCCTGGTCGGGCCACGGCGGCTACGACACGCTCATTCCCAAGCTGCTGCAGATCAACCTGGTCGGACACCCCTTCGTGCTGCCGGAAATGATCGGCGGTTCAGTTCAGA
The DNA here is from genome assembly GCF_021461395.2 of Schistocerca americana. Classification (NCBI taxonomy): domain Eukaryota; kingdom Metazoa; phylum Arthropoda; class Insecta; order Orthoptera; family Acrididae; genus Schistocerca; species Schistocerca americana. Next base: position 45,217,498 of record NC_060125.1, read on the forward strand.
ACGACCAGCCGGCATCCAGCGAATTGTTCCTGCGTTGGCTGGAAGCCACAGTCTTCATGCCTGTTGTGAAATTTTCCTACACGCCGTGGGACTACGACAACGAGGTGCGTTCACACCTATTACAAGATGCATTCATCTGTTTCCTCTATTAGTAATAGCCCGCTAAACAGCTAATTCCTTGCTTGCGATTGGACTCCCCTGTGGATTGTTCTCGAATTATAATTTAAATAGATAACGTGTCACGTTGACATGCGAGGCATCGAGTGACTCGGGACCAATTGCAGGCTTCATCCATCTATTTGGACGCTACTAATGTACTTAAGGCTGTCACCTTCGTAGTTGTGAAATACATTCAGTATCTTTTATGTTTGACTGCAGACTGCAGAAGAAACGACTAGGTTAAGGAAAGGCAAAGCGACGATGTAGTTTTTGTAGATATGGAGAGAGCTTTTGACAATATCGACTGGACTACGCTCTTCGAAATTCTGAAAGTATTACGGGTGAAATACAGGGAGCGAAACAGAAACCAGACGGCCGTTATAAGACTCGAGGGGCATGAACTTTAAGTAATGATTCGTAATGGTGTACATTCGACTAGTACATCGAGCCAGCAGTAAAGGAAAACAATGAAAAATTTGGAAAATAAAGTAAAGTTCAGGAAGACGAAACAAAAACTTTGAGGTTTATAGACCATATTGTAATTCTGACAGAGACAGCAAAGGACTTCGAAGAGCAGTTGAAGGGAATGGACAGTGTTTCTAAATAAAGATATAAGATGAACATCTACAACAGCAAAACAAGGGATATGGAATGTAGACGAATTAAATCATGTGATGCTGCGGGAAGTATATTAGGGAACGGGAAATTAACAATAGTAGATGAGTCTTGCGATTTGGGTAGTAAAATAGCATGACGGATCAAGTAGAGAGAGGATATAAAATGCAAACTATCCATAGACGGAAAAGCATTTCTGAAAAAGATCGACAGTTATTTTAAGTGTTAGGATATCTTTCCTGAAGGTATTTGTCTTGAGTGTAACCTTGTACGGAAGTGAAACGCGAAAGATAACCAGTTCAGACAAGAAGAGAACAGAAGCGTTGAAATGTGATGCTACTGAAGGGGTCTGAAGATTATATGAGTAGATAATGTAACCTACGTAAAGAGGTACTGATCTGAATAGTGGAGAAAGTAAATTTATGGCATACCTTGATTAATGGAAGTGGTCGATTGAGAGGACACATTTGGAGACATATAGAGATCACCAATTTAGTACTTGAGCGAATTGTGGGGCAAGAATTGTAGAGGAAGACCTGGAGATGGACACAGTAAGCAGTTGATTCTGGAAGTTTTCTTGCTGGAGTTGCAAATTTGGTAAAACGAAACTAACGGGAAAGGCAGGAGGTGTGTATTATTTGGCTAAGTAGCCGGAGTTGAAAATTTCTGTACACTTGATGCCGTCTGCAAACGTCAAAAAATTGTACAGACTGCCAGTTACGCCGGCGGCCCGCAGGTGTGACAACTTCGGCTAGTCTACAAGAGAAAAGCGGTGTTGTGGATAGCCCAATAAACTGTGTTCTCTTCTGACTGCGGTGATACTGCGTCGCGTATGGAAATGGTATTGTTAGCACCTAGGCGTTATTATCTTTGAGCCAACTTGAGAAGATGTAGCCATTCCTCATGTCAGACTAGTTTCATTGGTTTCTTCAGAGAAGTGTCACTCTTACTGAAGATTTTACAGATATCTAAATTTCAAATGAGAATATAAAAATCGAGCGAGACTTCTCGTTAGCTCCAGAGTACTTCCTAAGGTTTACTTCCAGCAGGTAGACACTTTACGGAAGGCTGTCACTAGCGACCGTGTTGCAGACGCTGGAGATCGCCCGCAACTTGACTGACCTGCACGCCAAGTACGCGCCGCGCATCCTGGAGCTGATGCAGAAGGCGGTGGAGGACGGCACGCCGGTCAACCTGCCCGTCTGGTGGCTCGACCCCACAGACTCCACGGCACAGACCATCGACTCAGGTACCAGCGCAGACTTTCTCTGTCCCACCAGTGTGTGTTATCTGCCTTCCTGCATTCTAAAGTACTCACCACGTTTGCGTGACAGATTTGTTTGTCATACTTTCACAATAAATGTACATCACCTACAAGCAAATGTAACGCATTATACATCTAAATTCAATCAAACTGTGAAGCTCTCTATAGCCGGGGTGATGAGGCAAGCGTCTTCCCAGATCTAAGATAAAATTCTGTGAATTACGAAGTGTTTTAAATCTGATTTGCAAGGCGCTGTTGTCATCTGCTGCACATTAGACTTCTGTTGGCTGATACCTTAGTTTCTGTTTGGTCTCTCTCTCAGCAGATTATTCTCTTTCTTCTGCAGTGATATGAACAAAGTTGACCATTTCACAGTTCTTGGAGGAGAAAACTTGATCATCGCTTTAACACTTAAAATTAATCTTAATGTCCTGCTGGCATTGCTATTTTTAGGCGAGAAAAAGCAACTGACTGTAAGAAAATTTCAGATTCGAATTGAGCGTAAAACATTTCCTAGTCTCAAAGCAGATTGTTACCAAGTGCCAGGACGGGCAGTTTTTATGAATGGGAGGAGCTCACCACTTTAGTAGGCACAACATTTGAGATAATGTCCTGTCTATAGATCAGTGTTTCTACTATGAATCAGCTAGTGGGTCTTTCTTGCCTATTTTTCCTTGGAGACGTTAGTCTTGTCACTCTCCTGTTCCAAACTTTCCATCTCGAGTCATCAGCCTGTTACTCTCCTGTGCGAATCCCTTCATCTCAGAGTAGCAATGACGAGCTAAGTCCTAATTTATTTTCTAGGTCTATTCCTACCTTTGTCTTGGTTTTTAACCTCCACAGTTCGCTCTGGCGCAATGGAAGCTATTCCTGCATGTCTTAAAGATGGCGTGTCAAACTGCAGCTTCTTCTTGTCAGTGTTATCCATATACTCCTTTCCTCACTGATTCTGCGGAAAACCCTCTCATTCCTTACGTTACAATTCCTCCTAAGTTTCAACATTCTTCTGTAGCACCCTATCGCTAGTGCTTCGCTTCCTTTCTGTTCAGCGTTTCCCACTGTCCGTACTTCGCTTCCATACAGTGCTGTACTCCAAACGTACTTTGTCACAAATTTCTTCGTCAAATTAAGACCTATGTGTAATACTTCTAGTAGATTTCTCTACGCCATGAATGCCATTTTGCCCAATGCTAGTCTTTATTTTTCATGACATCCTTGCTCTGCCACCACGGTTTATGTTGCTGCCCAGCCTGCAAGATTCATTCACTTCGTCTTGTACGTGATCTCAACTTCTGATATTAAGTTCCTCGCTGATCTCATTTCTGCTGCATCGCATTACTTTCGCCTTTCTTCGATTTACTCTCAGTCCACATTCCGCCGCTGACACATCCATTACCCACAAAGAACAACGTGGAGTATAGAGAGGATACTAATAACACAAATGCATGAAATGCATATGGACAGAATGTGCGTTACACTCTTCACCCTGCTCTAAACTCCTGTAGTAGAAATTGATTCTTATTCATCTTGTATGGCGGCTGTACTTTTTCTGGGTCAGGACACGAATTCAGTTTGTGACACCCCGATATGTGCAACGAATATAAGCAGCCAGGGTCACACAAGTTGTTTCATTTAGACGGTATCACCCATATTATTTCAGTTCCCTTTCGTCATGCTCATTCTACAGGTTTTTTCCGTATATGGCTCCAACAGACAACACTAAAGAACATCAGTTGGTATATTCCCTTCCTAAAGACAGTTTAAAAAGTTTCGTGTTCGTCGACTACATAATAAAACAACGGAACTTTTAGTATCAGCCTTGATATCAGTAGAGACAGTAACTCTATAGCACTAGTTCGAAGCAAACAATTCATGCCATATTCTCACAATCACTTTTTTAATCCATTTTCACATATGCAAATATGTGTTGGTAGCTCCATAAGTAGACACTAGTGTTCGTACAATGACTGATACACTTGTGTGTAAACTCCAGCTGGTTATCAATGTGGTGTCAAAAGTAGATAACATAATAGAGTTTAGCTCTGCATGTTTTGCAGACCTAAGAACTAATGTATTGGTCTACACTCCAATTTCTCTCATTCCCTTTACAGATACTGCTGTTCGTTCGTTTATTTCCGATTACATTGTCTCCTGATAGATTATTGTTGCTGAAAATAACATTCAGATTCTGCTGAAGTTTGAATGGCACAATTACAGCATTTGGGACAAAGTAATTGTCGTGTAAATGATATGTATTTGTAGAGATTTACAAGTACAGGTACATTCTGTTAAATGCAACCAGCTCCTCTGTACGATTAAGCAAGAGTTTGGGAAACTCTAGCATTTCGAAAGAAATTTACAACAAACCTCATTATCTTTTATTTTCACACATTATCTGATTATCTAGTGAAGGGGTTACGTATCTGGCCCTTTTTAATTTTTATTGTGGAAATGTACGACATGTAGTTGGGTATAGAAATCGCGCATCTTTTACTATTGATGAAAGTAACTATTTTCTTTGAAAAGTACCAGTGCAATGGCGTATATTTTGTGGTACCTACATAAATTAAACAACAGAGTTTTAATACAATTGAGGATGCATTTGCTATTTAAAAACAGCACTCTTCCTTCTTGTTTACAAGTTTATACTAGATGACGTAAAATATCAACAACATTAAGCAATGTGCAGATAAAGATATTAAAGATTATGATTTTACGAGTCGCTTCACTTGTGTTAGTGTAAACCACCGCACATACTTCATGTCTCTTCTTCTTGAGGTGATCTGTCGAAGGTGATAAATGAAGGTGTGACTGAATAAGTGATTGTCAAACAAATGAGTCTGCTAAGTACATGAAGAGAGACAAGTCAGAATGAATAACTAGATATTCCTCAGCTGTGTACCAACTATCAGAAAAAACAATTTTAAACACTATCCTAAATTTTTACATCTTGTCCTAGGCCCATGTTACACGCTAAATATTGTTTCCGGAAAATGTAGCACACCTATCAGTCATAAATTTGTTCCACGTCTTTCCTTTTGAGAGGATTTTAAAGTGGAAGTTACTAATTGGTGAATTTGATGTATTAATGCAATATAGTCCGTGAGATGTTTCTGGAAACGCTCACAGGACATAAACATGGGTTATTATTATTTTTAATTCATTAAATAAATTTTCTAATCATTATTTTCTCACTAGTGTATTTCCTTACAAGTTACAATACGCAGCAATTATTTGCACAGTATGAGTGGCAAGCTGTTTCCTTTCTGTGCAGAGTTCCTTCTGGGCGAAGACATCCTTGTGGCGCCGGTGATCTACCACAAAAACACCGCACGAGACATCTACCTACCAAAGGGCACCTGGAGGGACGAGGTGGACCCCGAGCACCCCACAATAGAGGGCCCCACCTGGCTCCGCGACTACCCGGCGCCTCTCAACACGCTGCCCTACTTCACCAGGATCACCTCGTCATAGCCGTCACCGTCTGAAACCCCGATATCATCTTAGATATGAAGGCAATGTTTGGACAATAACAACCACAGCCTTATAAGAATGTCACGTTGAAGCATTACAGCTGGAAAATTATATAATGGCAAATTTTAAATACAAGCATTAGTTGCAGACTATGTTGTACACTCTTTTAGTCTCACTCCTTTGTTTTACATATCCTCTTAATGTGTATAGACACTTCTCCCGTTAAACAAACGTTTTCGACGTATGGATTGCTTACGTCAAGAAGTAACACATGTACTGTAGCAAAATTAACTTGTATTAAGAGAATGTACGATTTCAACTATGAACACTGCTCCAAAGAGTGCATGGAAAAGTGAGGAAATGCCTCGCAACTGAAATACACGGAGAAAGTGACAACATATGACAAGATAGCTGAAAGGATATACGAGCTTTACCTGAAATACTACATTAGTATCTGAAGACTTGTCTCGAAGCTCAGTAACGCAAGCTGCTAGCAGCACGATTACAAAACTAACCTTCTTGTGTCAGTCCGTGCAGTCACCATAAATGCTTTGGATTCTCATCAATTCCTTTAAGAGACAGCTGGGAAACAGTATTTTGTTAAAATATGTTAGAGGCAAATGCCTGGCAAACCACACTCAAAGACATTAACAAAAGTTTATAATTTATTGATTTCGCACATTTGTGCCTGTGTCTGGGATACTTAATGAAACATTTCGTCTTTACTATAATGTTCCCTTAAAATTGCTTTGTATCCCGATACGAGAATTGTATATTTGAATTCACAGCATTTAATGGCATCCTCAGTTACTTGATTGCTCCGTTTAGAAATTTCAAGTTGCTCAGATTCGTCAGTAGTATTTTCTATGCGTCATTTTTGCCTTCACAGTATCCTGTGGGTGATGTTGAGAGGGGAAAATTGCCTACAAGGATGGAAGAAATCAAATGGATGATTACTGGGAAATTTCGTCTATGCATCATTCACTATCTGCTCCCAAATACATAACAGATTTGATAATAACTTACAAAATTTCAGGTGTCTGTAAGAAAATCATTACCCTCTCCAAGCTATATAGCGTACTCTTGATGATACTTCGCTACAGACGCAGATTTGAATCCTGCCTCGGGCATGGATGTGTGTGATGTCCTTAGGTTAGTTAGGTTTAAGCAGTTCTAAGTTCCAGGGAACTGATGACCTCAGATGTTAAGTCCCATAGTGCTCAGAGCCATTATTTATGATACTTTTTACAGAACGTGCTAGAATAGGTTCTGGCGTACGAGGGAAAACCGAGTGAGCTGACGCAATGGTTGTCACAATGGACTCGTAATCGGTACGAATACAGTTCAAACCTGCATCCAGCCGTCCATATTTACGTTTTCTTTAATTTCCCTTAACCGTTCCAGACAAATCCCGAGATGGTTCCTCTAACACGCCACAGTCGATTTCATTCCCTATCCTTGACACATTCCGTGTTTGTGTTCCGTCTCTAATGACCTCAGGTCGATGGGACGTTGAACTCAATCTTCGTTCCTTCTTTCACAAACGATAGATATTATTACTTACGTGTGTGTCGTGTAAGACATTTACATCGGAAGCTCACACACGTAATGGCTCGTTTCGAAATGTTTGTGACACAACGCTAACTGCTGATTGCCAGAAACATCTACTCTTAGCAAAGCACCGTGGCATCCAACGTTTTTATTTGTCCTCTTTGTGAAAATTTCATTCTAAAACATTATGGGCGAGCATATAAAATTACCAGTGAACTAGCTACTTGCAAAGTCAAGCATTACACACTGCAACAACCACAGGTGCAAAATTAATAGTAATAATAATACGAGTTATTTAGACACAGGCACTGACACACAATGTGTAGAAGTACTTAGGAAGTTACAAGTAACAGAGTCGCCTCCAGATCTTGTAGCGGAAAAGCAAAAATGATAACAGCAAGTCCGTTCGGAGATTGAGTCACGATGATAAACACGTCGGGGTAGAAGTTATCTGAGTAGAATGAGATAGTCCCACCACTCAGGATAGCAGACATGGTCATATCACACAGGCAACTTCCCTTGTAGAACGCTTTCCGCAGGTAGTTCTATACTATCTTTTCGATCATAGAAAATCCGTCTGTGCCACACCTCATGACAAGAGCCTTGGCGTAGTGGTGCGCCAGTCAGCAACCCTGCATAGACAAACACTTTCCTCCACAGAAATCTTACATGGCACAACCATTCTCAACTGGTGCGCACAAACTCACCTATTGGCTGTCGAATAGCCAACAGTTTCGGATATGTAGTTTGGTGTCTGGATATCAAGCTGTCCAAGTGTACCTCTCTTCGGACGTTGGTTGTGTGCAGTTTAATTCCTATGGCTCAGTCCTCTTCTGACGCAGCCGTATTCTTGTAGTTGCCATAAATTCGGATCCCCTTCCACTTTTTCTTTCCTACAGGTAACACAACACAAAATAAAATAATCAGAGGTAATAGCTATCCGTCTGAAATAGGATAGGAAGTACACGATTACGATGGTAGTAACATAAAAAATGTATGTTGCATAAAAATCTTAACATAAAACTTAAATAGTGTATTTTCGACAGCCTAAACCGACTCTGAATAGTTGTCAGATTTCTGATGACGCCATTGGTGACATCATAAGGTAACGTTGAAAAATTCCCCCTCACTCCTGACTTATGACATCACACTCCAGTGTGTATAAAGTGGAAAATTCAGAAACTGGCAGGAAACTAAAAGTAATGCATGTATTATAGTAGGTTTTCCCCCATTTCTCTTACGCCACAGTTCGCTTAGCTACGAGCCCAATTGCCCCTAGTGTAAATTGGTGGGAAATTGCTAATCATTCCTCTCTACTCGTAATACGCACACTGCACTGTGCAGCTAGAGACGCCAACTCTCCTAGTCTGATGCGAGGCATCAGTGATTTCAGGCTGCACGCAAAAAAATATTTCGAAATGCACCAGGGATACGTCACCACAGTCCGTGCAGCGGATGCGCAGCCGCTGAAGGCTATATATCTCCGTAGAAGAATGCCTGAAACTATTTGAGCCTGAACTATACTCGCCATTAATACAAGCATTATATTTACTTGAAACTCTTCAATCCAATCATATATCTGTTCTGATATTGCGTATATTATTCATGTGACGACAGCGCTGACCAGAAGCGTCCCTCTGTCATCCTAGATGCCAGTATCTACTACTTTCACGATCTCATGGACGAACAGTCATCGTTAACTGAATGATGGTGATATTCCGTCCCCAAATAGGATATAATAAGAGAGCATAAGAGTGTTGAAAAGTTGACACCAAAGTTGACTCACGTACGATATAGGTGTAAAACCGTATACATCAGCACGATGACAGTTCCCAAAAATGGAAATAATTGCCAAAAATGGAATTCTCGTCAACTTTTTGCACACAATACTGTGGCGACTATGCGCTACAGTATAGCTTGGTGGGCTTATGGATACCAAGTGCTAACATAATTACCAACACATGAAGGTTCAGCAGTTGAGATTTCTCAAATCATTCCGAGAAAATCGCAGCAGGATGAAACAACATTATCGCTGGGTCAAGAAACATAGATATGCTACTGTCCTTTTGTCTGTAGTGTGTGGAATGATACTGCGGCATTCCAGTACTGTCCCAACTTCTGAAGACTTTACTCGACGATTATTCAACCGGTGGCACACAATGCTTTATACTGTATGCTACGCCTCACACGACTCAATGTACGTGAACGATTTCGCATATAGGAGTGCACCGCTATACGGCTGTTCGGTGGCGATGCTGTTATGTAGAGTCTAGTTCGTTGGCTGACAGTCGTAAGGAGTTGAGGAAAAGCAACGTTAAAATTTATTCTGGGTTAAAGAAAGATCGAATCTAAGTGTATGACAACGCCTATAACAGAGAAAGAGCCTGACAATATTCAAGTCAGGATTAACGGAGAACATCGTGCAAGTATTTCGGCGTTATACTATTCAGCATTGCTAACACTTGTTTTAAGAATCCTGAAAGGAGGTATTTATGTGGAAGAGCCGTGGAGGTAATTTAAGGTTTGAGACAGTCTGTAAAGCGATAAGGCAGAGATTTTTGATCCATATTTTATACTGTAACACATGTCCAAGGGCAAATGTGTAGTCTGATCGTCATTTATTCATTATGAACTGAAGATTGCACCCGTAGAATTTGCAAATAGATAGAAATTTAGCTAGACAGGAGGTGAATAAGTTGGGAGAATGGGCAACGACAAGATGGTGGTGGGATGTTCCCAATAGGGATGGTAAAATCCCACCTAACATTAACAATAGTGACTGTCATATTGAACAGTGAAATTACAACATAGACAACAGAATTAACAATAATTCAGTGTAAACTAGTAGCGGTGAGAACAGCCAGAACCCTAATGGCGTGGTTATACAGGAGGTGACAGAGAATAGTCAAAATTTCCCCATGCCTAGTTGTTCTCACGTCCACGAATTTAAAAATGCTTTTTGGTGTATAGAGACTAGCAGACTCTTGGAGAAGAACAATTCGCAGAAAAGGAAGAACGAGTAAGCAACATGCCTACCTACATACTACACCGAGCAGGAAATACAATTTCTGCTGAACGTGAATAGCCAAGTCAACACACTATCAGAAGATAGTTGGGACAGAAAGCAGAATCAGTGTAAGTGTATTTATTTTCCAGTAACTAATGTGCAGGTGGTGGGTCATACAGGAAAGAAGAAGAAAAAGTCGAGGAAGAGTTTATAATAACTTTTAAAATTTCGGGAACAGTTTTAAACATTCATTGTTGGTAGTATCAGGAATCAGTATACGTGTTTTGCTGGTATGGACTGTTTCGTAACCCACTATTGCTTAAAATCTATACACTACATACTCGAGTCAATATCTCGAAAGAGTCACCACGAAAACCACCTAACTCTTAGCAACAAATGGCAACAGTGCAGTAACCACTGGGAGTGTTATACGTGAATAGCAGTACATCACTGACGTAAGCGGATAATAAGCTCATACGATAAATTCAATTAATACATACTATAATACAGATCTACTACTGCTCCTTCAGCATTATACATCAACCACAAATAATTATTGGGCCCACAGAATTCTACTTCCCACACTTACCTACTCAAAACCAATTCTTCAGTGTAATTCACCGCCAGTGACCAGTGAACCTACATGAAAATAATCGGTCATTGATTTGTCTTGTGGGACAACTAGCAAACACGTCAGTTAACAATAGGTACTTCTTAGAACTCGACTAACCAAAACAGTAAGTCTGGTCAGTGAAATGTCTGCCCCCACCAGACGGCGATTGTACTGACCCTGACCCGTTTTCTACAGATGAACTAACTTCTATAGTGGATGAAACTAGACTACTTACCTCACTTCCGTAAAAGCTATTCGGAAGCATATATTTGAATAAACAAATAGGGCCACTTCCAGACTTTACAATAGTTTCGCTGTTGGTGTTTGCCTGCTGTAAATCCGAGCGATCTCCGAATGGTACGTGGTGTTATCGCTGATTGCTGCGATAACCAGTGGCTGCCTCACTGCTACGACGTGCGTCGGCATTCTCGTGACTTCATGTGAACTGTGTATCAACAAAATATTTGCAGCAAATACATACACTATGTAATCAAAAGTATCCGGACATCTCAAAAACATACGTTCTTCGTATTAGGTACACTGTGCTGCCACCCATCGCCAGGTACTCCATATCAGCAATCTCAGTAGGCATTAGACATCCTGATAGAGTAGAAAGGGACCGTCTGCGAAACTCACGGACTTCGAACGTGGTCAGCTGGTTGGCTGTCACATGTGTCGTACGTCTGTTCGCGACATTTCCACACTCATCCGTAGGTCCACTGTTTCCGATGTGGTAGTGAAGTGGAAACATGAAAGGGCACGTACAGCACAAAATCGTACAGGCCGACCTCGTCTGTTGACTGACAGAAACCGCCAACAGTTGAAGAGGGTCGTAATATGTATTAGACAGACATCTATCCAGGCCATCACACAGGAATTCTAAACTCCATCAGGGTCCACTGCAAGTACTATGACAGTTAGGTGGGAGGTGATAAAACTTGGATTTCATGGTCAAGCGGCTGCTCATAATCCACACATCACACAGGTAAATGCCAAACGAGGCCTCGCTTGATGTAAGGAGCGTAAACATTGGACGATTGAACAGTGGAAATATGTTGTGTGAAGTGATGAATCGTAGTACACGATGTGGCTATCCAATGGAAGGGTGTGGGTATGGCTAATGCCCAGTGAACGTCATGTGTCAGCCTGTGTACAGCCAACAGTAAAATTCGGAGGGGGTGGTGTTATAGTGTCGTCGTGCATTTTTTATGTAGGGGGCTTGCACCCCTCGTTGTTTTGCGTGGCACTATCACAGTACAGGCCCACACTGATGTGTTAAGCACCTTCTTGCCTCCCACTGTTGAAGAGCAATTCGTGGGTGGCGATTACAACTTTCAACACGTTCGAGCACTTGTTCATAATGCACGGCCTGTGACAATAACGTCTCCGAACTAAGATGTGAGAGTGTGATGTTAGGTTTACAGTAAATCATTGCTAATCAGTGTTCCACGATTCGAATTCCTTCTATTATTAGGTTTTTTTCTGTCGCTAAATTATCTGGAGCGGCCGGCCAGAGTGGCCGAGCGGTTAAAGGCGCTACAGTCTGGAACCGCACAACCGCTACGGTCACAGGTTCGAATCCTGCCTCGGGCATGGATGTGTGTGATGTCCTTAGGTCAGTGAGGTTTAAGTAGTTCTATGTTCTAGGGGACTTATGACCACAGCAGTTGAGTCCCATAGTGCTCAGAGCTATTTGAACCATTTTTATCTGGAGCGATCAAGTCTAATAGACGCAAGACTGATCATTTTAAGATGGGATTGTCGCTCAATTTTATGTTCCTTTTTTTTTTTTTTTAGAAGGCCGCTAATTCCAAGGTCCACTCGGATCCGAAATGTATGCAAGTGGCTAATTATTACTATAGCCCCAAGCCTTAACTTTGTTAACTCTAATGACGAAACTCTGAAGAGATCCTGTGTCCATACTTGTATACTATTACCAACCCATACAGGAAAAGAATTGCTAAAGCTTGCCAAATTGCTCTTAATTGTAGTAACATCACATCATCAATACCAAATTAATTCCGTATATAAATATCACCCATCCCTTTTTATAACAAAAAATACAATAAAGTACAACAGAATTTTTTTTACAACACAGTACAATAACTCTAATGTTAGTGGTCCCAAGAGTGGGGCCCCGTCTAGTAAGCGACAGGGAAGGAGGAGGCGGAGGAGTAACAACCTCGTTAAAAAAACCTGGGTCCACCTGGCGACGCACAGTAGTACCCTGTGGAGACCCTGCCTCGGGCTACGTGGTAATACTGGCTAACGGTCTCGAAGGCGGAAGATTAAGTCTCATTTACTTCCCGACGGAGGGCAGAACAGAAGAGCCTAGTGGAAAGAACCACAGAAAAAAATTCAAATATCTTGAAATCTAATTCTTTACTTTGTGTGTTAAATAATTTCGATTTCAGTATGAAAAGTTTACAAAATAAATGCACCACCCCAGGTGGTAACGTGAAAAAGAAATCCACCACTGCGTCACGCAGTGCATTGAGAAAACGGTTCTGGGGAGGCCCAATAGCTGAATCGGAGAAACCATGGAATCCTCCTACAATAAAATTCAAAAAAAAGTTATTTCTAGGCTCTTTAAATGTAAATTCTCTACTCAAAACTGGTATACAAAAAGCTCTAGAAACACTTTCAGAGAAATGCAAAATTCAAATTTTAACAGTTCCAGCAACAAGGTTCCTATATGAAAATATAGTAGAATCTTCAGAGGCAAATAAGCAATCAAAATTATCAATCAGATGATATGATGGGGGACACCTTTCTATGTTTATAAAAGAATAATTGGAAATGTAACAGAATTTTAATCCTACACAGCAGTGACGATATCTTTCCTATCAGTTAAGTGCAAAAGCAAGGTACAGTATATACACTTGTGAAATGCCGTGGATAAGACAATGAAGAAATAGGAGAAATCAAAATAAATCTGTGATCTTTTAGAATGTGAAATATCCTAAATTTTACAGATGAACACCATGTTACTATTATGTGATTTAAGTATTGACTTGAGAGGAAATATTCGTTCTGACCATGACGTTCCCTTTCTAAAATCACCATCATATTCATGTTGATGACTGCCTAGTGTTGTTCACATTCCGGTTAATAAAGTCTTGTAGACTCCTCTATACGCTACTAGCCATAAAGGGGTTTCTCTGTTGTTGTTTACATCCTGTGCACAAATAGGAGGAGAAACGAAATTAAGGAATGTAGCAGGACAACATCCAGCTCATAGAAGAACCAACGCATGTAGTATGAGGCTAATCAGTTTGTGTCAAAACTCTCACCTGAACCTATTAGCAACCTTCCTTAGGAAAATACCAATAAAAATCTAAACATGGATACCTTCCACCCAATGTTAGCAGAATTTCAGTTACATCACGTGGATATTACGCAAAAAAGTACACTGGAAATAATGTATGTCGAAGTAGTAAGTAGTGGTGAATTTTATTCCCTCTAAAATTAAAGTAAAACCTCCGCTAAAAAAGAACAAAGAAAATCACAAAGGTTAATAAAATATAATCAGTTAAAAACTATCAAGACGACATTAAAGTGGCTAAAAACGGCAACTGGTAAGAAATATCCAAAGCAATTAATAGTGCTGCACAGAAAACATTTGGAAAATAAAAAGTAAAAGGAAAATATGGTGGAACGGAATATACAAAGAAGCAATAGCAGAGAGGGCTAAAATGGGAAAATGGAAATGCTCAAAGAACAGTGAAGGGTAGAATCAATTTAATCAAGAGAGAAAGGAAACTCACGATAATCAGAGCCTTTGAAAACGAGAATCTTTTGTAAATGAACAGAAATCTTGTAAAAATAATACTCACGATTTTTATCAAACTATTAAGAACTATTTCAAAGCGTAACAAACTCCTAATGTGTGTTTGAAATATGAAAAAAAAAGAATATTGAAAACTGTGAAATACTAGCAAAATATTATAATCAGATCCTAACCTCTCCTAATCAAGACATAAATTGAAATCCTCAGATATTAATGAAAATTTGGGACAAGATTTACCACCAGCTATAGAATAAATTGAAAAAGTAATTAAAGCGCTCATAAACAAAAAAGCTAGAAAAGATGATTCTATTACAGCTGAACTTTTGAAGTGGTCCTTGCTAAATGTAGTAAATGAACTAAATCTGCTCTTTGAAGAAATCTGGAAAACAGAAAAAATCCCAGAGGAATAGAAAGTTCCCTTGATACATCCACTCCACAAACAAGGTAATAAACAGGATGTAAATAACAACAGAGGAACCTCTTTACGGCTAGTAGCGTATAGAGTATTCTACAAGACTTTATTAACCGGAATATGAACAACACTAGCCAGTCATCAACATGAATATGAAGGTGGTTTTAGGAAGGGAACGTCATGGTCAGGACGAATATTTCCTCTCGAGTCAATAATCTGCCACAGATTACTTAATTGGAATGATATTGTAGTTATGTTTCTGAATGTCAAAACTATAGATAAAATAATTAGGGAATTTGGCGTAAAATCTAATCTGGCAAATAAAATCGGTGAAGCACTTACAGATACAGTCTGTGAAGTAAAATTTATGGGAGAAACTTCACAGCCTTTCAAAATAAAAACAAATGTTGGACAAGGTGACGGCATACACGCTATAGTTATTATTAGTACTGTTAAAGAATACAGTGCGTATTTTCATCGAAAAATTTATTAACTCAACATATCACCGATAAGGTTAGGAATAGGAAGCAAAAAGATTGGAGTCAACTGTCTTGCATTTGCAGATGATTTTGCATACTTTCCGAAAATGCGGCATGTGCTATAACACAAATATATCTCCTGGAAGAAATAGCCAATATAATTGGTTTAGAATTTCTGCAGGAAAACCAAAATTTTTAACAAACGTTAAGAATGCTCCAAAATTTCCGAAAACAGATGTTGCCCAAATTGAGTGCGTTGAAAAAGTTCAAATATCTATAGCAGATAATCCAAGAAAACGCTCTGGTAAATTCAGCAGTAGAGGAAAGGTTGGATAAAATGGGAAGAGGGTATGATATCACCATAGACCTTAGTTATGTGATCTACCCAACTAATCTTCACCATTCTTCTGTAGTACCACATTTCGAAAGCTCCTATTATCTTCTTGTCTAAACAATTTATCGTCCACGTTTCACTTCCATACATGGCTACACTCCACACAAATACTTTCAGAAACGACTTCCTGACATTTTATATCAATACTCGATGTTAACAAATTTATCTTCTTCAGAAACGCCTTCCTTGCCATTGCCATTCTACATTTTATATTCTCTCTACTTCGACCATCATCAGTTATTTTGCTCCCCAAATAGCAAAACTCCTTTACTACTTTAAGTGTCTCATTTCCTAGTCTAATTCCCTCAGCATGACCCGCCTTAATTCGACTACTTTCCATTATCCTCGTTTTGCTTTTGTTGATGTTCATATTATACCCTCCTTTCAAGGCACTGTCCATTCCGTTCAACTGCTCTTCCAAGTCCTTTGCCGTCTCTGACAGAATTACAATGTCATCGGCGAACCTCAAAGTTTTTTTTCTTCTCCATGGATTTTAATACCTACTCCGAATATTTCTTTTGTTTCCTTTACTGCTTGGTCAATATACAGATTGAATATCATCGGGGATAGGCTACAACCCTGTCTCACTCCCTTCTCAACCACTGCTTCCCTTTCATACCCCTCGACTCTTATAACTGCCATGTGGTTTCTGTACAAATTGTAAATAGCCTTTCGCTCCCTGTATTTTACCCCTGCCACCTTTAGAATTTGAAAGAGAGTATTCCAATCAACATTGTCAAAAGCTTTCTCTAAGTCAACAAATGCGAGAAACGTGGGTTTCCCTTTCCTTAATCCTTCTTGTAAGATAATTCTTAGGGTCAGTATTGCCTCATGTGTTCCAACATTTCTACGGAATCCAAACTGATCTTCCCCGAGGTCAGCTTCTATCAGTTTTTCCATTCGTCTGTAAAGAAT
The DNA here is from genome assembly GCF_021461395.2 of Schistocerca americana. Lineage (NCBI taxonomy): Eukaryota > Metazoa > Arthropoda > Insecta > Orthoptera > Acrididae > Schistocerca > Schistocerca americana. The sequence goes on from NC_060125.1 coordinate 45,234,171, forward strand.
TCGCGTTAGTATTTTGCAGCTGTGACTTATTATACTGATAGTTCGGAAATTTTCACATCTGTGAACACCTGCTTTCTTTAGGATTGGAATTGTTATATTCTTCTTGAAGTCTGAGGGTATTTCGCCTGTCTCATACATCTTGGTCACCAGATGTTAGAGGTTTTGTCAAGACTGGTTCTCCTAAGGCTGTCAGTAGATCTAATGGAATGTTGTCTACTTCGGGGGCCTTGTCTCGACTCAGATCTTTCAGCGCTCCGTCAAACTCTTCACGCAGTATCATATCTCCCATTTCATCTTCATCCTCTTCCATTTCCATAATATTGTCCTCAAGTACATCGCCCATGTATAGACCCTCTTTATGCTCCTTCCACCTTTCTGCTTTCCCTTCTTTGCTTAGAACTGGGTTGCAATCTGAGCTCTTGATATTCATGCAAGTGGTTCTCCTATCTCCAAAGGTCTCTTTAATTTTCCTGTAGGCAGTATCTATCTTACCCCTAATGAGATAAGCCTCTACATCCTTACATTTGTCCTCTAGCCATCCCTGCTTAGCCATTTTGCACATCCTGTCGATATCATTTTTGAGACGTTTGTATTCCTTTTTGCCTGCTTCATTTACTGCATTTTTATATGTTGTCCTTTCATCAATAAAATTCAATAATTCTTCTGTTAGCCCAGGATTTCTGGCAGCCCTCGTCTTTTTACCTACTTGATCCTCTGCTGCCTTCACTACTTCATCCCTCAGAGCTACCCATTCTTCTTATACTGTATTTCTTTCCCCCATTCCTGTCAATTGTTCCCTTATGCTCTCCCTGAAACTCTGTACAACCACTGGTTTAGTCAGTTTATCCAGGTCGCATCTCCTGAAATTCCCACCTTTTTGCAGTTTCTTCAGTTTTAATCTACAGTTCATAAGCAATACATTGTGGTCAGAGTCCACATCTGCCCCTGGAAACGTCTTACAATTTAAAACCTGGTTCCTAAATCTCTGTCTTATCTTATACCTTTTAGTGTCTCGAGGGTTCTTCCATGTATGCAACCTTCTTCCATGATTCTTGAACCAAGTGTTAGCTATGATTAAGTTATTCCCTGCGCAAAATTCGACCATGGTGCTTCCTCTCTCATTTCTTAGCCCCAATCCATATTCACCTACTATGTTTCCTTCTCTCCCTTTTCCTACTCTCCAGTTCCAGTCACCCATGACTATTAAATTTTCTTCTCCCTTCACTACCTGAATAATGTCTTTTATATCCTCATACATTTCATCAGTTTCTTCGTCATCTGCAGAGCTAGTTGGCATATAAACTTGTACTACTGTAGTAGACTTGGTCTTCGTGTCTATCTTGGCCACAATAATGCGTTCACTATGCTGTTTCTAGTAGCTTACCCGTACTCCAATTTTTATATTCATTATTAAACCTACTCCTGCATTACCCCTATTTGATTTAATATTTATAGCCTTGTATTTACCTGACCAAAAGTCTTGTTACTCCTGCCACCGAACATCACTAATTCCCACTATATTTAACTTTAACCTAAACATTTCCCTTTTTACATTTTCTACCCTACCTGCCCTATTAAGGGATCTGACATTCCACCTTCCGATCCGTAGATTGCCAGTTTTCTTTTGCCTGATAACGACAACCCCTTGATTAGTCCCCGCCCGGAGATCAGAATGGAGTACTATTTTACCTCTGGAATATTTTACCCAAGAGGACGCCAATGTCATTTAATCATACAGTAAAGCTGCATGCCCTCGGGAAAAATTACGGCTGTAGTTTCCCTTTGCTTTCAGCCGTTGGCAGTACCAGCACAGCAATGCCAGTTTGGTGAGTGTCACAAGGCCAGATCAGTCAATCATCCAGACTGTTGCCCCTGCAGCTACCGAAAAGGCTGCTGTCCCCCTTCAGGAACCACAGGTTTGTCTGGCCTCTCATCAGATACCCCTCCGTTGTGGTTGCACCTACAGTACGCCTATCTGTATTGTTGAGGCACGCAAGCCTCCCCACCAACGCCAAGGTCCGTGGTACTTAGGGGGGGGGGGGCAAATAAACTTACATTCGATAATCTAACTATGCAGGGTCATAAAAAGCCATACAATTTGTGTTAGAATTTCTCAGACCGTCGCTGAGCTGCGACCACTTGATATTTCAAAGAATATCTTACGCGTCACGGCGCAGAATACGATTTGTTCTTAAATTGTATCGATAGAGATATCTTGTGTTTCTTATTTTTTGACAGCTGAAGAATTGCAATCCTCTTCTGTTACCACAGTCCTGATATATTTTTTTGAAGACGGCGGACGCGTATATGGCGTGGTCCGCAATCGCTAATTAGTTATTATATAATATTACTGTTGTGCAGTGCTATGTATGAATTTATGTGTGTAGCTAAGATGAAATGTCGAAATTGTTAAAGGACTTCATTTATTGAAACAACCAGCAAGATATAAAATTGAAATGTACGGAGCCCGTTGTTAGCAATACTGACTAAGGTAATTAAATTGGTTATTGTGCTCTCAAATGCTGTAGTGCCTGCTCATTACTTAAGTATTTCCATGCTGACCATCTCCTATTAATGACAACAGAAATAACGGTGATTTTATAGTTTTCATACAGCTACCAGGGACAGACTGCATGTCGGAAAACGTCATAGTTAAGGCTGAAGGCGCATTGCTATTTACCTTGTTGGTGATATAAATCCAATTTCTTTTAATGTGTGGTGTAGAATAGCATAGAAAATTTCCAGCTCTGTTTGGTCTCTTAGGTTTCTCTGTTCGTAGTTGCTATGTCTCATATCCGGTCGTGATCGAACATGATCTCGACACAAATAAATTAAGTGTCAATGCGAACTCCGTTCTTAATCTTGAGAACGCCACGTTTCCTGCCAACGATTTCTGGTGACATATAAACTATCAAATACAGTAATTAAGTTTTTGAAAAGTCATTGCTCTTCCCACCAAGAAGTGGTGCAAAATTCAAAACAGATTTCTGAATCTTCACAAGAGAACAATAGTTTACGCAAAATATAAATATTTAAAAAAATAAAAACACCACACACCGTATTATGAAGTACACCTCGTGTGTAATGTGACTTTACTTTTCCTCTTAATTTGAGCCCTGCCTGCATTCAGTTTAACGTTAATTTTAGGTGAGTGCCTTGTGAAGTGTGAGGTAGAGAATTAGATGGAGCCTCTGAATCATCTTTAGTTGTGTCCACAACGCTTGGCGGCTTAACATTGTACCACGAGTTATCTCGTTTTTTTTATTCTCATAGAAATTCCAAATGCCGAGTATATTCAGCCAACTATAGTACACACCTTCGAAAAAATAAAATCGCTTCCAGCAGTGATATTTAAGTGTTCGGTTGCTAGAGAGCATCTGGACCTACATTTATAGCTTGGCTACCATTTTTTGTATGATAGAGTGTGCCACTAGATATCATGTTGATTGCGTGCAGTTTCGGATACTCGACAACAAAACACGCGCTTTCAGCATCTCTCCTACATTGTTGCTTAGTCACTGCTCTCAAAAAGCGGCCGTGCTGTTAGCTATGATTTCTTCGGTACCGGCAGCTGGACTCTAAGTATATGCGTACACAGGGGTCTCATTGCCGTTAGCACGGCAGTCTGTTGACCGATCATGTTGGGCTTCCACGATATGCAGCCGGCTGGACACTTCTATGGTAAGCTACTTGCGAGTTTCACAAGCTGGCATTCTACATAAAGCTACATCCAGTAAGGGAGGCGTAAGAAACCTCTTGAAGGGGTGTCTTCGTCGACGTCTCTCATTCGTGGCTGCGACCGTCAGCGACTTCCTTTAACTTGTGGTACTGGCTGTATTCTGGTACCTCACTCTTTGGACGACACCACACTAAGCCTGCAGATAACATTTAGTTTGTATGTCTTCACTTTGTGACAGGCACAATCGACACTAAAATAAATTATTTCAACACCTGAAATTTTCTGCAAGGCCTATGATGCTTGCCAAGTCTCACATTGTTATTTCAGGGTCTAAATCGTGCGCAAAACTCAAGCTTGCATAGTTTTTAGGGCGAATTACTACAACATTAACTGTATATCCATGTAGACTGATGAGCCAAACCTTATGACCACCTGTTTAATAGCTCGTTTGTCTGTCTTTAGAAAGAAATGTACAGTGGTTATGAGTATGGGAAATACGACAATTGTTTTGTATTTTTGTGGAGGTGTGTGTTATTAGACGTCTACGGACAGCTCAAGTAATTCGTGTAAATAACTTGCCGCTGATTTACGTACGTGGTGATAGCGCTCGTTAGCGTCCCAGATGGGTTCCATAGGATTTCCATCGGGGGAATTTGGTCACTGAGACATCAACGTGACTTCACTATAACGTTCTTCAAACCACTGTAGTAGTTTTCTGGTTCCGAGTCACGGACAAGTATACTGTTGAAAGATGACATCGCCGTCGGGAAATACATCACGCATGAAGGGATGCAAGTGGCTCGCAGCTGTCAGTGCGTCGTGGATTACTCCCAGAGGTTCCACACAAGAGGAGGAGAAGGTCCCCCATAACATAATACCGCTCCCACCAGCCTGCGTCCGTGGCGCGCTGCACGTGTCGAGCCGCCGTTCACCTCGATGCCGGCGTTTGCGAAGGCGACCATCGATCTAGTGTAGCAGAAAAGGATTCACTCAAAGACAAGGCTCGTTTCTATTGATGGACGGTAGAATTCCGATGGTCCCATACTCACTGCAATCGTAATTGACGATGTCTTTGAGTCAATATTTGAACAGATCAAATGGTTCAAATGGCTCTGAGCACTATGGGACTTAACTGCTGTGGTCATCAGTCCCCTAGAACTTAGAACTACTTTAATCTAACTAACCTAAGGACATCACAAACATCCATGCCCGAGGCAGGATTCGAACCTGCCACCGTAGCGGTCTCGCGGTTCCAGACTGCAGCGCCTAGAACCACTCGGCCACCTCTTCCGGCTAATATTTGAAGACGCAGGGGTGATTTGCTGTATGACTGTATGATGAACTTGTCAAGTGCCCCCAACTACACCAGGTGACATGCAACATCGCGATTGGCAATGGCCATAATGTTTTGGGTGTTCAGCGTATTTATGAACATGGCGCTAATTTCAAATATTTTTGAACAAAGAGCCATGTTGGCTGCACTGATGCCACACTGAGGTTGCCCATTTGATTTTATGGGCCATTAAAATACAAAGTTTTGATTGTGCAATTTGCTAGTTATTATTGATAAATGGTGTGAATGCTACTTTTGTGAGTATTACCGCCGGCCAATCGGGATTTGATATTAGCAAGGAATCATGATTTGAATTCTGCATCATGCTAACCCTCCCTTTCCCCGAACGTGATTGTGCATTGGTGTGGTTTTGATTATCTGAATATAATACCAATCTTTTCCATTTCTCTTTTGATAAGAAGCTACAGTTTTAAGGAGGAGGGAAACTAATTGAGGTACGGGCACGGGAAACCACTTTATGAACATGATTATATTCATTTAACATTACTCAAGAAAACTTTTGCTTGGCACACCTATCGATATCAGACCAAAAGACATTAAATAACCAGCTACTACTCTCTGTGGGACGGGTGATGAGGAGAAATGGAAGATAGCCGATACATGAAATAAATATGTGCTCGCAAATTGCGCATTCACTTCACTGGACACAAGAACACTGAAAAAATTATGTGTTGCATTCATGTGTAGAAATACATAACATGGATCAATCAGCAGTCATATTTCAAATGGCTGTTTCGTTCCAATGCACGCCAACGTTCCAAGAAATAGTGTGCGATTTCTTGGAGTGTGAATGACGCCTTAGATGAGGGAAGCCTCATATTTCTCGTGAAGCTGATCACGTCATAGATAAGGGCGTCGTGGCTAGTGACGTCATGCGTTCTAGGTCAATGAGCAGACGTCGAGTCAATAGGTTCAATGCCGGTGAAATTATGTTTATAAAACATAATTAATGAGATATGACACCATAAACATTCAGATCAGTGATATACTAGCTTTCTCTTGGAGCGCAAATTACCCATAGTATATGCTTCAAGTGCTTCACAGAAAAATTACCTTCTGCTCAAAATAGAGTGCAAATTATCCACGGTAAAATCAAGTGTTTTATTATGATAGCACTTAACGACTTTCAAAAATCTTTAAACATAATTTCAAACCATTTCCAAATTTTTTCTCGCTTACATGCTTGAACACTTCTACCGACGAATGGACATTTTTCCCAGTGGCAAAACTGAAATTCCTCTCCCTCTTCTAACTGTTTTAGTGGATGGATGAGGGGTCGCAAGTTTTAATATTTCTTAGTAATCATCATTTTCAAATGAAAGTCAATTCTATAAGTCGCTTATTTTTCGCGAAATAATAATAAATACTTTAAACTGTTACTGTGCTGTTTTATCCCCACTGAATAGCCTAAGCGGAGACGGTTACTGCACATGATTCATAGCCTTGTCTCTCCTGTTGCAATGCAGTGCTCCTACTTTCACAGCCACGGACATGCTAAAAGGCAGCGCAATTGCGGTACAATATACATTCACAAGAATTTGACACTCTGTTCACAGGAGGGAATTGTTGATGGGACGTACTCATAGTTCCTACTAGTATTAGACTTCTCGATAAACTAATGTGTGTTCAGCTATTTTCCCTACAGTGCTTGGCGTTTGTTCATAGAAAACTTTTTCTCAAATACTCTCTCAAATGCGCAGAAGCTGACATACAAAGGGTGTTGTGAGGTGAAGATTGGTAATACCGATAGAAAACTTGATGAATTTATTGCTACTACGTAAATAAGTGCTGCCGCTGAATCCACAGAAATGAAAATGGAGCTTCTTTCGTTATAGAAGTGAGGTTCAAATGGCTCTGAGCACTATCTGACTTAACTTCTGTGGTCATCAGTCCCCTAGAACTTAGAACTACTTAAACCTAACTAACCTAAGGACATCACACACATCCATGCCCGAGGCAGGATTCGAACCTGCGACCGTAGCAGTCGCGCGGTTCCGGACTGGGCGCCTAGAACCACTAGACCACCGCAGCCGGCGTATAGAAGTGAGGAATAGAAATTTACGGATTTGTGACGTTATGTGATCGCCTCAGGGAAACCATAAGGTTCCTCAGGTTTGGTTTTAGGTCGACAGATTCGTATTGACTAAATAATGGTAGGTTCACTCTCATGTCAGACGCATAGGAAGGTATCATAGCAAATTGTGGAAGCATTTTCCATATATTCGTGCCGACGAGAAGTATTTCCCGTCAGAGAGTAGACGTTGGTTCACTCATGACCCCCAAAGGCTGACCATTATGGACAAAAATACTGTATGGCTGTCGATAAATAGTCAAAGTATGGTAAATGTTTTTACATCCCTTGCTCAACATGAAACTCATTGTAGTAGTGAACATCTTAGTAAATTTTTAGTGAACTTCTAGGTTCATACGTAAATCGAGGAAGGTAAGTTATGTGTGACAACTTCTTCACACAAGCTGCACTAGCATGACTGCTGAAAGCAAAGTGAATAAGCTCCCTTACTACGATTAACAAAATTACAAAGGAAGTGCCTGGAACAGGAAGAAAGTTCGCCAAGACGAGCGCAAGACAGTTGCTCTCGGAAACGGTGGCGTGATCCTTCCAGTGTATCAGGGAATACCAGGAGAGTACGGAGTAATTCTTAGTTACTTTCTATATTTCGACTAAAGTTCAGTCATGATCACATCATGTACGTTTTAATGATATAGGTAACCGGTTTCGGTTCTTTCTACAAAACCATCATCAGACCTGTGGATAAATTTTAAGAAATACTAGATACCAATCTTTAAATAAAATGAAAGTGTCTAATGATATCAAAATTTTAACAAGATGAAATAAAATTAATTATACCCATGGCTCCCTTAGGATGGTTGGCGGAGCTCTCCTCGCTGCTACGCAGTCAAATGATGGTTATGAGTGCTGAGCACGAGCTTAATTGTGCAGAGGCTCCGCCTACTTCCTGTCACACTACTTCACAACTGCCAATCAGCGTTCATAATATGACGCCATCGTCAAAGTATAAAAGTAGGAAATACACTAATAACATAAAATTGATTCATTTAAATGTCTGATTAACAGATAGTTAGTATGTCTACAGTTTATTTATATTTTGGATAAAAACAGTGAACTACGATGTGTAGTGGTTGTGCCCTCTATGGGCAACCTTAATACTATTACAGTGCCAGTTACATCAAAGATGTGACAGTCCTTGGTGTTGTGGTATATATCGATTATACCGAGTCGCCTACATCACAATTGCATCTTTGTTGGATGCTGCAGAATCGTCTTACTTTAACTGTAGTTTTTATAGCAATATTCTTTATAGCAGTAGGGTAGCAGCCAAGAGTACGTTCCACATTATGTATGTCTGAATAACTGATGAGACTGCTGATTAAATTTTTTTAAAATCATCGATCTAATAGTTTTAATAATAATCAATGTCAATTTAATTTTTTTATATGTTGTACAGCATATTTTACATGCATTGCTTTTGCCATGGGTATAACTAGTCTTATATTTTTAAAAAACCAAAGAGTAGATGCTTTTATTATAAAATTTCGTCAAAAAGGTCGCAATAAAATTTTTCACGAAAATCTAATTGTTCATTGAGCAGCATTGATGATTTGGTCTACTCTCTGACGGGAAATACTTCTCGTCGGCACGAATATATGGAAAATGCTTCCACAATTTCCTATGATACCTTCCTATGTGTCTGACATGAGAATGAATCTACCATTATTTAGTCAATACGAATCTGTCGACCTAAAACCAAACCTGAGGAACCTTATGGTTTCCCTGAGGCGATCACATAACGTCACAGATCCGTAAATTTCTATTCCTCACTTCTATACGCCGGCTGCGGTGGTCTAGTGGTTCTAGGCGCCCAGTCCGGAACCGCGCGACCGCTACGGTGGCAGGTTCGAATCCTGCCTCGGGCATGGATGTTTGTGATGTCCTTAGGTTAGTTAGATTAAAGTAGTTCTAAGTTCTAGGGGACTGATGACCACAGCAGTTAAGTCCCATAGTGCTCAGAGCCATTTGAACCATTTGATCTGTTCAAATATTGACTCAAAGACATCGTCAATTACGATTGCAGTGAGTATGGGACCATCGGAATTCTACCGTCCATCAATAGAAACGAGCCTTGTCTTTGAGTGAATCCTTTTTTGCTACACTAGATCGATGGTCGCCTTCGCAAACGCCGGCATCGAGGTGAACGGCGGCTCGACACGTGCAGCGCGCCACGGACGCAGGCTGGTGGGAGCGGTATTATGTTATGGGGGACCTTCTCCTCCTCTTGTGTGGAACCTCTGGGAGTAATCCACGACGCACTGACAGCTGCGAGCCACTTGCATCCCTTCATGCGTGATGTATTTCCCGACGGCGATGTCATCTTTCAACAGTATACTTGCCCGTGACTCGGAACCAGAAAACTACTACAGTGGTTTGAAGAACGTTATAGTGAAGTCACGTTGATGTCTCAGTGACCAAATTCCCCCGATGGAAATCCTATGGAACCCATCTGGGACGCTAACGAGCGCTATCACCACGTACGTAAATCAGCGGCAAGTTATTTACACGAATTACTTGAGCTGTCCGTAGACGTCTAATAACACACACCTCCACAAAAATACAAAACAATTGTCGTATTTCCCATACGCATAACCACTGTACATTTCTTTCTAAAGACAGACAAACGAGCTATTAAACAGGTGGTCATAATGTTTGGCTCATCAGTCTACATGGATATACAGTTAATGTTGTAGTAATTCGCCCTAAAAACTATGCAAGCTTGAGTTGTGCGCACGTTTTAGACCCTGAAATAACAATGTGAGACTTGGCAAGCATCATAGGCCTTGCAGAAAATTTCAGGTGTTGAAATAATTTATTTTAGTGTCGATTGTGCCTGTCACAAAGTGAAGACATACAAACTAAATGTTATCTGCAGGCTTAGTGTGGTGTCGTCCAAGGGAGGGAGGTGCCAAAATGCAGCCAGTACCACAAGTTAAAGGAAGTTGCTGACAGTCGCAGCCACGAATGAGAGACGTCGACGAAGACACCCCTTCAAGAGGTTTCTTACGCCTCCCTTACTGGATGTAGCTTTATGTAGAATGCCAGCTTGTGAAACTCGCAAGTAGCTTACCATAGAAGTGTCCAGCCGGCTGCATATCGTGGAAGCCCAACATGATCGGTCAACAGACTGCCGTGCTAACGGCAATGAGACCCCTGTGTACGCATATACTTAGAGTCCAGCTGCCGGTACCGAAGAAATCATAGCTAACAGCACGGCCGCTTTTTGAGAGCAGTGACTAAGCAACAATGTAGGAGAGATGCTGAAAGCGCGTGTTTTGTTGTCGAGTATCCGAAACTGCACGCAATCAACATGATATCTAGTGGCACACTCTATCATACAAAAAATGGTAGCCAAGCTATAAATGTAGGTCCAGATGCTCTCTAGCAACCGAACACTTAAATATCACTGCTGGAAGCGATTTTATTTTTTCGAAGGTGTGTACTATAGTTGGCTGAATATACTCGGCATTTGGAATTTCTATGAGAATAAAAAAAAACGAGATAACTCGTGGTACAATGTTAAGCTGCCAAGCGTTGTGGACACAACTAAAGATGATTCAGAGGCTCCATCTAATTCTCTACCTCACACTTCACAAGGCACTCACCTAAAGTTAACGTTAAACTGAATGCAGGCAGGGCTCAAATTAAGAGGAAAAGTAAAGTCACATTACACACGAGGTGTACTTCATAATACGGTGTGTGGTGTTTTTATTTTTTTAAATATTTATATTTTGCGTAAATTATTGTTCTCTTGTGAAGATTCAGAAATCTGTTTTGAATTTTGCACCACTTCTTGGTGGGAAGAGCAATGACTTTTCAAAAACTTAATTACTGTATTTGATAGTTTATATGTCACCAGAAATCGTTGGCAGGAAACGTGGCGTTCTCAAGATTAAGAACGGAGTTCGCATTGACACTTAATTTATTTGTGTCGAGATCATGTTCGATCACGACCGGATATGAGACATAGCAACTACGAACAGAGAAACCTAAGAGACCAAACAGAGCTGGAAATTTTCTATGCTATTCTACACCACACATTAAAAGAAATTGGATTTATATCACCAACAAGGTAAATAGCAATGCGCCTTCAGCCTTAACTATGACGTTTTCCGACATGCAGTCTGTCCCTGGTAGCTGTATGAAAACTATAAAATCACCGTTATTTCTGTTGTCATTAATAGGAGATGGTCAGCATGGAAATACTTAAGTAATGAGCAGGCACTACAGCATTTGAGAGCACAATAACCAATTTAATTACCTTAGTCAGTATTGCTAACAACAGGCTCCGTACATTTCAATTTTATATCTTGCTGGTTGTTTCTTTAAATGAAGTCCTTTAACAATTTCGACATTTCATCTTAGCTACACACATAAATTCTTACATAGCACTGCACAACAGTAATATTATATAATAACTAATTAGCGATTGCGGACCACGCCATATACGCGTCCGCCGTCTTCAAAAAAATATATCAGGACTGTGGTAACAGAAGAGGATTGCAATTCTTCAGCTGTCAAAAAATAAGAAACACAAGATATCTCTATCGATACAATTTAAGAACAAATCGTATTCCGCGCCGTGACGCGTAAAAAAGATATTCTTTGAAATATCAAGTGGTCGCAGCTCAGCGACGGTCTAAGAAATTCTTACACAAATTGTATGGCTTTTTATGACCCTGCATAGTTAGATTATCGAATGTAAGTTTATTTGCCCCCCACCCCCCCTATGTACCATGGACCTTGCCATTGGTGGGGAGGCTTGCGTGCCTCAACAATACAGATAGGCGTACTGTAGGTGCAACCACAACGGAGGGGTATCTGATGAGAGGCCAGACAAACCTGTGGTTCCTGAAGGGGGACAGCAGCCTTTTCGGTAGCTGCAGGGGCAACAGTCTGGATGATTGACTGATCTGGCCTTGTGACACTCACCAAACTGGCATTGCTGTGCTGGTACTGCCAACGGCTGAAAGCAAAGGGAAACTACAGCCGTAATTTTTCCCGAGGGCATGCAGCTTTACTGTATGATTAAATGGTGATGGCGTCCTCTTCGGCAAAATATTCCGGAGGTAAAATAGTACCCTATTCTGATCTCCGGGCGGGGACTAATCAAGGGACATCTTTATCAGGAAAAAGAAAACTGGCAATCTACGGATCGGAAGGTGGAATGTCAGATCCCTTAATAGGGCAGGTAGGGTAGAAAATGTAAAAAGGGAAATGTTTAGGTTAAAGTTAAATATAGTGGGAATTAGTGAAGGTCGGTGGCAGGAGTAAAAAGACTTTTGGTCAGGTAAATACAAGGCTATAAATATAAAATCAAATAGGGGTAACGCAGGAGTAGGTTTAATAATGAATAAAAATATGAGAGTACGGGTAAGCTACTAGAAACAGCATAGTGAACGCATTATTGTGGCCAAGATAGACACGAAGACCAAGTCTACTACAGTAGTACAAGTTTATATGCCAACTAGCTCTGCAGATGACGAAGAAACTGATGAAATGTATGAGGATATAAAAGACATTATTCAGGTAGTGAAGGGAGAAGAAAATTTAATAGTCATGGGTGACTGGAACTGGAGAGTAGGAAAAGGGAGAGAAGGAAACATAGTAGGTGAATATGGATTGGGGCTAAGAAATGAGAGAGGAAGCACCATGGTCGAATTTTGCGCAGGGCATAACTTAATCATAGCTAACACTTGGTTCAAGAATCATGGAAGAAGGTTGCATACATGGAAGAACCCTCGAGACACTAAAAGGTATAAGATAAGACAGAGATTTAGGAACCAGGTTTTAAATTGTAAGACGTTTCCAGGGGCAGATGTGGACTCTGACCACAATGTATTGCTTATGAACTGTAGATTAAAACTGAAGAAACTGCAAAAAGGTGGGAATTTAAGGAGATGGGACCTGGATAAACTGACTAAACCAGAGGTTGTACAGAGTTTCAGGGAGAGCATAAGGGAACAATTGACAGGAATAGGAAAAGAAATACAGTAGATGAAGAATGGGTAGCTTAGAGGGATGAAGTACTGAAGGCAGCAAAGGATCAAGTAGGTAAAAAGACGAGGGCTGGTAGAAATCCTGGGCTAACAGAAGAAATATTGAATTTAATTGACGAAAGGAGAAAATATAAAAATGCAGTAAATGAAGCAGGCAAAAAGGAATACAAACGTCTCAAAAATGATATCGACAGGATGTGCAAAATGGCTAAGCAGGGATGGCTAGAGGACAAATGTAAGAATGTAGAGGCTTATCTCATTAGGGTAAGATTGATACTGCCTACAGGAAAATTAAAGAGACCTTTGGAGAAAGGAGAACCACTTGCATGAATATCAAGAGCTCAGATTGCAACCCAGTTCTAAGCAAAGAAGGGAAAGCGGAAAGGTGGAAGGAGTATAAAGAGGGTCTATACAAGGGCGATGTACTTGAGGACAATATTATGGAAATGGAAGAGGATGAAGATGAAATGGGAGATATGATACTGCTTGAAGGGTTTGATGGAGCGCTGAAAGATCTGAGTCGAAACAAGACCCCGGAGTAGACAACATTCCATTAGAACTACTGACAGCCTTAGGAGAACCAGTCTTGACAAACCTCCAACATCTGATGACCAAGATGTATGAGACAGGCGAAATACCCTCAGACTTCAAGAAGAATATAACAATTCCAATCCTAAAGAAAGCAGGTGTTCACAGATGTAAAAATTACCGAACTATCAGTATAATAAGTCACAGCTGCAAAATACTAACGCGAATTCTTTACAGACGAATGGAAAAACTGATAGAAGCTGACCTCGGGGAAGATCAGTTTGGATTCCGTAGAAATGTTGGAACACATGAGGCAATACTGACCCTAAGACTTTTCTTACAAGAAACATTAAGGAAAGGGAAACCCACGTTTCTCGCATTTGTTGACTTAGAGAAAGCTTATGACAATGTTGATTGGAATACTCTCTTTCAAATTCTAAAGGTGGCAGGGGTAAAATACAGGGAGCGAAAGGCTATTTACAATTTGTACAGAAACCACATGGCAGTTATAAGAGTCGAGGGGTATGAAAGGAAGCAGTGGTTGGGAAGGGAGTGAGACAGAGTTGTAGCCTATCCCCGATGTTATTCAATCTGTATATTGACTAAGCAGTAAAGGAAACAAAAGAAATATTCGGAGTAGGTATTAAAATCCATGGAGAAGAAATAAAAACTTTGAGGTTCGCCGATGACATTGTAATTCTGTCAGAGACGGCAAAGGACTTGGAAGAGCAGTTGAACGGAATGGACAGTGCCTTGAAAGGAGGGTATAACATGAACATCAACAAAAGCAAAACGAGGATAATGGAAAGTAGTCGAATTAAGGCGGGTCATGCTGAGGGAATTAGACTAGGAAATGAGACACTTAAAGTAGTAAAGGAGTTTTGCTATTTGGGGAGCAAAATAACTGATGATGGTCGAAGTAGAGAGAATATAAAATGTAGAATGGCAATGGCAAGGAAGGCGTTTCTGAAGAAGATAAATTTGTTAACATCGAGTATAGATATAAAATGTCAGGAAGTCGTTTCTGAAAGTATTTGTATGGAGTGTAGCCATGTATGGAAGTGAAACGTGGACGATAAATTGTTTAGACAAGAAGATAATAGGAGCTTTCGAAATGTGGTGCTACAGAAGAATGGTGAAGATTAGTTGGGTAGATCACATAACTAAGGACTTTGGTGATATCATACCCTCTTCCCATTTTATCCAACCTTTCCTCTACTGCTGAATTTTCCAGAGCGTTTTCTTGGATTATCTGCTATAGATATTTGAACTTTTTCAACGCACTCAATTTGGGCAACATCTGTTTTAGGAAATTTTGGAGCATTCTTAACGTTTATCAAAAATTTTGGTTTTCCTGCAGAAATTCTAAACCAATTATATTGGCTATTTCTTCCAGGAGATTTATTTGTGTTATAGCACATGCCGCATTTTCGGAAAGTATGCAAAATCATCTGCAAATGCAAGACAGTTGACTCCAATCTTTTTGCTTCCTATTCCTAACCTTATCGGTGATATGTTGAGTTAATAAATTTTTCGATCAAAATACTCACTGTATTCTTTAACAGTACTAATAATAACAATAGCGTGTATGCCGTCACCTTGTCCAACATTTGTTATTATTTTGAAAGGCTGTGAAGTTTCTCCCATAAATTTTACTTCACAGACTGTATCTGTAAGTGCTTCACCGATTTTACTTGCCAGATTAGATTTTACGCCAAATTCCCTAATTATTTTATCTATAGTTTTGACATTCACAAACATAACTACAATATCATTCCAATTAAGTAATCTGTGGCAGATTGTTGACTCGAGAGGAAATATTTGTCCTGTCGATGACGTTCCCTTTCTAAAACCGCCTTCATATTCATGTTGATGACTGGCTAGTGATTTAGTTCATTTACTACATTTAGCAAGGACCACTTCAAAAGTTCAGCTGTAATAGAATCATCTTTTCTAGCTTTTTTGTTTATGAGCGCTTTAATTACTTTTTCAATTTATTCTATAGCTGGTGGTAAATCTTGTCCCAAATTTTCATTAATATCTGAGGATTTCAATTTATGTCTTGATTAGGAGGGGTTAGGGTCTGATTATAATATTTTGCTAGTATTTCACAGTTTTCAATATTCTTTTTTTTTCATATTTCAAACACACATTAGGAGTTTGTTACGCTTTGAAATAGTTCTTAATAGTTTGATGAAAATCGTGAGTATTATTTTTTACAAGATTTCTGTTCATTTACAAAAGATTCTCGTTTTCAAAGGCTCTGATTATCGTGAGTTTCCTTTCTCTCTTGATTAAATTGATTCTACCCTTCACTGTTCTTTGAGCATTTTCATTTTCCCATTTTAGCCCTCTCTGCTATGGCTTCTTTGTATATTCCGTTCCACCATATTTTCCTTTTACTTTTTATTTTCCAAATGTTTTCTGTGCAGCACTATTAATTGCTTTGGATATTTCTTACTAGTTGCCGTTTTTAGCCACTTTAATGTCGTCTTGATAGTTTTTAACTGATTATATTTTATTAACCTTTGTGATTTTCTTTGTTCTTTTTTAGCGGAGGTTTTACTTTAATTTTAGGGGGAATAAAATTCACCACTACTTACTACTTCGACATACATTATTTCCAGTGCACTTTTTTGCGTAATATCCACGTGATGTAACTGAAATTCAGCTAACATTGGGTGGAAGGTATCCATGTTTAAATTTTTATTGGTATTTTCCCAAGGAAGGTTGCTAATAGGTTCAGGTGAGAGTTTTGACACAAACTGATTAGCCTCATACTACATGCGTTGGTTCTTCTATGAGCTGGATGTTGTCCTGCTACATTCCTTAATTTCGTTTCTCATCCTATTTGTGCACAGGATGTAAACAACAACAGAGGAACCCCTTTACAGCTAGTAGCGTATAGAGTAGTCTACAAGACTTTATTAACCGGAATGTGAACAACACTAGGCAGTCATCAACATGAATATGATGGTGATTTTAGAAAGGGAACGTCATGGTCAGAACGAATATTTCCTCTCAAGTCAATACTTAAATCACATAATAGTAACATGGTGTTCATCTGTAAAATTTAGGATATTTCACATTCTAAAAGATCACAGGTTTATTTTGATTTCTCCTATTTCTCATTGTCTTATCCACGGCATTTCACAAGTGTATATACTGTACCTTGCTATTGCACTTAACTGATAGGAAAGATATTCCAATTATTCTTTTATAAACATAGAAAGGTGTCCCCCATCATGGCATGTGATTTATAATTTCGATTGCTTATTTGCCTCTGAAGATTCTACTATATTTTCATATAGGAACCTTGTTGCTGGAACTGTTAAAAGTTGAAATTTGCATTTCACTGAAAGTGTTTCTAGAGCTTTTTGTTTACCAGTTTTGAGTAGAGAATTTACATTTAAAGAGCCTAGAAATAACATTTTTTTGAATTTTATTGTAGGAGGATTCCATGGTTTCTCCGATTCAGCTATTGGGCCTCCCCAGAACCGTTTTCTCAATGCACTGCGTGACGCAGTGGTGGATTTCTTTTTCACGTTACCACCTGGGGTGGTGCATTTATTTTGTAAGCTTGTCATACTGAAATCGAAATTATTTAACACACAAAGTAAAGAATTAGATTTCAAGATATTTGAATTTTTTTCTGTGGTTCTTTCCACTAGGCTCTTCTGTTCTGCCCTCCGTTGGGAAGTAAATGAGACTTAATCTTCCGCCTTCGAGACCGTTAGCCAGTATTACCACGTAGCCCGAGGCAGGGTCTCCACAGGGTTCTACTGTGCGTCGCCAGGTGGACCCAGGTTTTTTTAACGAGGTTGTTACTCCTCCGCCTCCTCCTTCCCTGTCGCTTACTAGACGGGGCCCCACTCTTGGGACCGCTAACATTAGAGTTATTGTACTGTGTTGTAAAAAAAATTCTGTTGTACTTTATTGTATTTTTTGTTATAAAAAGGGATTGGTGATATTTATATACGGAATTAATTTGGTAATGATGATGTGATGTTACTACAATTAAGAGCAATTTGGCAAGCTTTAGCAATTCTTTTCCTGTATGGATTGGTAATAGTATATGAGTATGGACGTAGGATCTCTTCAGAGTTTCGTCATTAGAGTTAACAAAGTTAAGGCTTGGGGCTATAGTAATAATTAGCCACTTGCATACATTTCGGATCCGAGTGGACCTTGGAATTAGCGGCCTTCTAAAAAAAAAAAAAGGAACATAAAATTGAGCGACAATCCCATCTTAAAATGATCAGTCTTGCGTCTATTAGACTTGATTGCTCCAGATAAAAATGGTTCAAATAGCTCTGAGCACTATGGGACTCAACTGCTGTGGTCATAAGTCCCCTAGAACATAGAACTACTTAAACCTCACTAACCTAAGGACATCACACACATCCATGCCCGAGGCAGGATTCGAACCTGCGACCGTAACAACGAGGGGTGCAAGCCCCCTACATAAAAAATACACGACGACACTATTACACCACCCCCTCCGAATTTTACTGTTTGCTGTACATAGGCTGACAGATGACGTTCACCGGGCATTAGCCATACCCACACCCATCCATCGGATAGCCACATCGTGTACTATGATTCATCACATCACACAACATATTTCCACTGTTCAATCGTCCAATGTTTACGCTCCTTACATCAAGCGAGGCCTCGTTTGGCATTTACCTGTGTGATGTGTGGATTACGAGCAGCCGCTTGACCATGAAACCCAAGTTTTATCACCTCCCACCTAACTGTCATAGTACTTGCAGTGGACCCTGATGGAGGTTAGAATTCCTGTGTGATGGCCTGGACAGATGTATGTCTAATACATATTACGACCCTCTTCAACTGTTGGCGGTTTCTGTCAGTCAACAGACGAGGTCAGCCTGTACGATTTTGTGCTGTACGTGCCCTTTCATGTTTCCACTTCACTACCACATTGGAAACAGTGGACCTACGGATGAGTGTGGAAATGTCGCGAACAGACGTACGACACATGTGACAGCCAACCAGCTGACCACGTTCGAAGTCCGTGAGTTTCGCGGACGGTCCCTTTCTACTCTATCAGGATGTCTAATGCCTACTGAGATTGCTGATATGGAGTACTTGGCGATGGGTGGCAGCACAGTGTACCTAATACGAAAAACGTATGTTTTTGAGATGTCCGGATACTTTTGATTACATAGTGTATGTATTTGCTGCAAATATTTTGTTGATACACAGTTCACATGAAGTCACGAGAATGCCGACGCACGTCGTAGCAGTGAGGCAATCAGCGATAACACCACGTACCATTCGGAGATCGCTCGGATTCACAGCAGGCAAACACCAACAGCGAAACTAGTGTAAAGTCTGGAAGTGGCCCTATTTGTTTATTCAAATATATGGTTCCGAATAGCTTTTACGGAAGTGAGGTAAGTAGTCTAGTTTCATCCATTATAGAAGTTAGTTCATCTGTAGAAAACGGGTCAGGGTCAATACAATCGACGTCTGGTGGGGGCAGACATTTTGCTGACCAGGCTTACTGTTTTGGTTAGTCGAGTTCTAAGAAGTACCTATTGTTAACTGACGTGTTTGCTAGTTGTCCCTCATGACAAATCAATGACCGATTATTTTCATGTAGGTTCACTGGTCACTGGCAGTGAATTACACTGAAGTATTGGTTTTGAGTAGGTAAGTGTGGGAAGTAGAATTCTGTGGGCCCAATAATTATTTGTGGTTGATGTATAATGTTGAAGGAGCAGTAGTAGATCTGTATTATAGTATGTATTAATTGAATTTATCGTATGAGCTTATTATCCGCTTACGTCAGTGATGTACTGCTATTCACGTATAACACTCCCAGTGGTTACTGCACTGTTGCCATTTGTTGCTAAGAGTTAGGTGGTTTTCGTGGTGACTCTTTCGAGATATTGACTCGAGTTTGTAGAGTATAGATTTTAAGCAATAGTGGGTTACGAAACAGTCCATACCAGCAAAACACGTATACTGATTCCTGATACTACCAACAATGAATTTTTAAAACTGTTCCCGAAATTTTAAAAGTTATTATAAACTCTTCCTCGACTTTTTCTTCTTCTTTCCTGTATGACCCACCACCTGCACATTAGTTACTGGAAAATAAATACACTTACACTGATTCTGCTTTCTGTCCCAACTATCTTCTGATAGTGTGTTGACTTGGCTATTCACGTTCAGCAGAAATTGTATTTCCTGCTCGGTGTAGTATGTAGGTTGGCATGTTGCTTACTCGTTCTTCCTTTTCCGCGAATTGTTCTTCTCCAAGAGTCTGCTAGTCTCTATACACCAAAAAGCATTTTTAAATTCATGGACGTGAGAACAACTAGGCATGGGGAAATTTTGACTATTCTCTGTCACCTCCTGTATAACCACGCCATTAGGGTTCTGGCTGTTCTCAAAGCTACTACTTTACACTGAATTATTGTTAATTCTGTTGTCTATGTTGTATTTTCACTGTTCAATATGACAGTCACTATTGTTAATGTTAGGTGGGATTTTACCATCCCTATTGGGAACATCCCACCACCATCTTGACGTTGCCCATTCTCCCAACTTATTCACCTCCTGTCTAGCTAAATTTCTATCTATTTGCAGATTCTACGGGTGCAATCTTCAGTTCATAATGAATAAATGACGATCAGACTACACATTTGCCCTTGGACATGTGTTACATTATAAAATATGGATCAAAAATCTCTGCCTTATCGCTTTACAGACTGTCTCAAACCTTAAATTACCTCCACGGCTCTTCCACATAAATACCTCCTTTCAGGAATCTTAAAACAATGCTGAATAGTATAACGCCGAAATACTTGCACGATGTTCTCTGTTAATCCTGACTTGAATATGGTCAGGCTCTTTCTCTGTTATAGGCGTTGTCATACACTTAAGATTCGATCTTTCTTTAACCCAGAATAAATTTTAACGTTGCTTTTCCTCAACTCCTTACGACTGTCAGCCAACGAACTAGACTCTACATAACAGCATCGTCACCGAACAGCCGAATAGCGGTGCACTCCTATATGCGAAATCGTCCACGTACATTGAGACGTGTGAGGTGTAGCATACAGTATAAAGCATTGTGTGCCACCGGTTGAATAATCGTCGAGTAAAGTCTTCAGAAGTTGGGACAGTACTGGAATGCCGCAGTATCATTCCACACACTACAGACAAAAGGACAGTAGCATATCTATGTTTCTTGACCCAGCGATAATGTTGTTTCATCCTGCTGCGATTTTCTCGGAATGATTTGAGAAATCTCAACTGCTGAACCTTCATGTGTTGGTAATTATGTTAGCACTTGGTATCCATAAGCCCACCAAGCTATACTGTAGCGCATAGTCGCCACAGTATTGTGTGCAAAAAGTTGACGAGAATTCCATTAAGAAGTCATTCCCATTTTTGGCAATTATTTCCATTTTTGGGAACTGTCATCGTGCTGATGTATACGGTTTTACACCTATATCGTACGTGAGTCAACTTTGGTGTCAACTTTTCAACACTCTTATGCTCTCTTATTATGTCCTTTTTGGGGACGGAATATCACCATCATTCGGTTAACGATGACTGTTCGTCCATGAGATCGTGAAAGTAGTAGATATTGGCATCTAGGATGACAGAGGGTCGCTTCTGGTCAGCGCTGTCGTCACATGAATAAAATACGCAATATCAGAACAGATATATGATTGGATTGAAGAGTTTCAAGTAAATATAATGCTTGTATTAATGGCGAGTATAGTTCAGGCTCAAATAGTTTCAGGCATCCTTCTACGGAGATATATAGCCTTCAGCGGCTGCGCATCCGCTGCACGGACTGTGGTGACGTATCCCTGGTGCATTTCGAAATATTTTTTTGCGTGCAGCCTGAAATCACTGCTGCCTCGCATCAGACTAGGAGAGTTGGCGTCTCTGGCTGCACAGTGCAGTGTGCATTTTACGAGTAGAGAGGAATGATTAGCAATTTCCCGCCAATTTACACTAGGGGCAATTGGGCTCGTAGCTAAGCGAACTGTGGCGTAAGAGAAATGGGGGAAAACCTACTATAATACATGCATTACTTTTAGTTTCCTGCCAGTTTCTGAATTTTCCACTTTATACACACTGGAGTGTGATGTCATAAGTCAGGAGTGAGGGGGAATTTTTCAACGTTACCTTATGATGTCACCAATGGCGTCATCAGAAATCTGACAACTATTCAGAGTCGGTTTAGGCTGTCGAAAATACACTATTTAAGTTTTATGTTAAGATTTTTATGCAACATACATTTTTTATGTTACTACCATCGTAATCGTGTACATCCTATCCTATTTCAGACGGATAGCTATTACCTCTGATTATTTTATTTTGTGTTGTGTTACCTGTAGGAAAGAAAAAGTGGAAGGGGATCCGAATTTATGGCAACTACAAGAATACGGCTGTGTCAGAAGAGGACTGAGCCATAGGAATTAAACTGCACACAACCAACGTCCGAAGAGAGGTACACTTGGACAGCTTGATATCCAGACACCAAACTACATATCCGAAACTGTTGGCTATTCGACAGCCAATAGGTGAGTTTGTGCACACCAGTTGAGAATGGTTGTGCCATGTAAGAATTCTGTGGAGGAAAGTGTTTGTCTATGCAGGGTTGCTGACTGGCGCACCACTACGCCAAGGCTCTTGTCATGAGGTGTGGCACAGACGGATTTTCTATGATCGAAAAGATAGTATAGAACTACCAGCGGAAAGCGTTCTACAAGGGAAGTTGCCCGTGTTATATGACCATGTCTGCTATCCTGAGTGGTGGGACTATCTCATTCTACTCAGATAACTTCTACCCCGACGTGTTTATCATCGTGACTCAATCTCCGAACGGACTTGCTGTTATCATTGTTGCTTTTCCGCTACAAGATCTGGAGGCGACTCTGTTACTTGTAACTTCCTAAGTACTTCTACACATTGTGTGTCAGTGCCTGTGTCTAAATAACTCGTATTATTATTACTATTAATTTTGCACCTGTGGTTGTTGCAATGTGTAATGCTTGACTTTGCAAGTAGCTAGTTCACTGGTAATTTTATATGCTCGCCCATAATGTTTTAGAATGAAATTTTCACAAAGAGGACAAATAAAAACGTTGGATGCCACGGTGCTTTGCTAAGAGTAGATGTTTCTGGCAATCAGCAGTTAGCGTTGTGTCACAAACATTTCGAAACGAGCCATTACGTGTGTGAGCTTCCGATGTAAATGTCTTACACGACACACACGTAAGTAATAATATCTATCGTTTGTGAAAGAAGGAACGAAGATTGAGTTCAACGTCCCATCGACCTGAGGTCATTAGAGACGGAACACAAACACGGAATGTGTCAAGGATAGGGAATGAAATCGACTGTGGCGTGTTAGAGGAACCATCCCGGGATTTGTCTGGAACGGTTAAGGGAAATTAAAGAAAACGTAAATATGGATGGCTGGATGCAGGTTTAAACTGTATTCGTACCGATTACGAGTCCATTGTGACAACCATTGCGTCAGCTCACTCGGTTTTCCCTCGTACGCCAGAACCTATTCTAGCACGTTCTGTAAAAAGTATCATAAATAATGGCTCTGAGCACTATGGGACTTAACATCTGAGGTCATCAGTTCCCTGGAACTTAGAACTGCTTAAACCTAACTAACCTAAGGACATCACACACATCCATGCCCGAGGCAGGATTCAAATCTGCGTCTGTAGCGAAGTATCATCAAGAGTACGCTATATAGCTTGGAGAGGGTAATGATTTTCTTACAGACACCTGCAATTTTGTAAGTTGTTATCAAATCTGTTATGTATTTGGGAGCAGATAGTGAACGATGCATAGACGAAATTTCCCAGTAATCACCCATTTGATTTCTTCCATCCTTGTAGGCAATTTTCCCCTCTCAACATCACCCACAGGATACTGTGAAGGCAAAAATGACGCATAGAAAATACTACTGACGAATCTGAGCAACTTGAAATTTCTAAACGGAGCAATCAAGTAACTGAGGATGTCATTAAATGCTGTGAATTCAAATATACAATTCTCGTATCGGGATACAAAGCAATTTTAAGGGAACATTATAGTAAAGACGAAATGTTTCATTAAGTATCCCAGACACAGGCACAAATGTGCGAAATCAATAAATTATAAACTTTTGTTAATGTCTTTGAGTGTGGTTTGCCAGGCATTTGCCTCTAACATATTTTAACAAAATACTGTTTCCCAACTGTCTCTTAAAGGAATTGATGAGAATCCAAAGAATTTATGGTGACTGCACGGACCTACACAAGAAGGTTAGTTTTGTAATCGTGCTGCTAGCAGCTTGCGTTACTGAGCTTCGAGACAAGTCTTCAGATACTAATGTAGTATTTCAGGTAAAGCTCGTATATCCTTTCAGCTATCTTGTCATATGTTGTCACTTTCTCCGTGTATTTCAGTTGCGAGGCATTTCCTCACTTTTCCATGCACTCTTTGGAGCAGTGTTCATCGTTGAAATCGTACATTCTCTTAATACAAGTTAATTTTGCTACAGTACATGTGGTACTTCTTGACGTAAGCAATCCGTATGTCGAAAACGTTTGTTTAACGGGAGAAGTGTCTATACACATTAAGAGGATATGTAAAACAAAGGAGTGAGACTAAAAGAGTGTACAACATAGTCTGCAACTAATGCTTGTATTTAAAATTTGCCATTATATAATTTTCCAGCTGTAATGCTTCAACGTGACATTCTTATAAGGCTGTGGTTGTTATTGTCCAAACATTGCCTTCATATCTAAGATGATATCGGGGATTCAGACGGTGACGGCTATGACGAGGTGATCCTGGTGAAGTAGGGCAGCGTGTTGAGAGGCGCCGGGTAGTCGCGGAGCCAGGTGGGGCCCTCTATGGTGGGGTGCTCGGGGTCCACCTCGTCCCTCCAGGTGCCCTTTGGTAGGTAGATGTCTCGTGCGGTGTTTTTGTGGTAGATCACCGGCGCCACAAGGATGTCTTCGCCCAGAAGGAACTCTGCACAGAAAGGAAACAGCTTGCCACTCATACTGTGCAAATAACTGCTGCGTATTGTAACTTGTAAGGAAATACACTAGTGAGAAAATAATGATTAGAAAATTTATTTAATGAATTAAAAATAATAATAACCCATGTTTATGTCCTGTGAGCGTTTCCAGAAACATCTCACGGACTATATTGCATTAATATTTCAAATTCACCAATTAGTAACTTCCACTTTAAAATCCTCTCAAAAGGAAAGACGTGGAACAAATTTATGACTGATAGGTGTGCTACATTTTCCGGAAACAATATTTAGCGTGTAACATGAGCCTAGGACAAGATGTAAAAATTTAGGATAGTGTTTAAAATTGTTTTTTCTGATAGTTGGTACACAGCTGAGGAATATCTAGTTATTCATTCTGACTTGTCTCTCTTCATGTACTTAGCAGACTCATTTGTTTGACAATCACTTATTCAGTCATACCTTCATTTATCACCTTCGATAGATCACCTCAAGAAGAAGAGACATGAAGTATGTGCGGTGGTTTACACTAACACAAGTGAAGCGACTCGTAAAATCATAATCTTTAATATCTTTATCTGCACATTGCTTAATGTTGTTGATATTTTACGTCATCTAGTATAAACTTGTAAACAAGAGGGAAGAGTGCTGTTTTCAAATAGCAAATGCATCCGCAATTGTATTAAAACTCTGTTGTTTAATTTATGTAGGTACCACAAAATATACGCCATTGCACTGGTACTTTTCAAAGAAAATAGTTACTTTCATCAATAGTAAAAGATGCGCGATTTCTATACCCAACTACATGTCGTACATTTCCACAATAAAAATTAAAAAGGGCCAGATACGTAACCCCTTCACTAGATAATCAGATAATGTGTGAAAATAAAAGATAATGAGGTTTGTTGTAAATTTCTTTCGAAATGCTAGAGTTTCCCAAACTCTTGCTTAATCGTACAGAGGAGCTGGTTGCATTTAACAGAATGTACCTGTACTTGTAAATCTCTACAAATACATAACATTTACACGACAATTACTTTGTCCCAAATGCTGTAATTGTGCCATTCAAACTTCAGCAGAATCTGAATGTTATTTTCAGCAACAATAATCTATCAGGAGACAATGTAATCGGAAATAAACGAACGAACTGCAGTATCTGTAAAGGGAATGAGAGAAATTGGAGTGTAGACCAATACATTAGTTCTTAGGTCTGCAAAACATGCAGAGCTAAACTCTATTATGTTATCTACTTTTGACACCACATTGATATCCAGCTGGAGTTTACACACAAGTGTATCAGTCATTGTACGAACACTAGTGTCTACTTATGGAGCTACCAACACATATTTGCATATGTGAAAATGGATTAAAAAAGTGATTGTGAGAATATGGCATGAATTGTTTGCTTCGAACTAGTGCTATAGAGTTACTGTCTCTACTGATATTAAGGCTGATATTAAAAGTTCCGTTGTTTTATTATGTCGTCGACGAACACGAACCTTTTTAAACTGTCTTTAGGAAGGGAATATACCAACTGATGTTCTTTAGTGTTGTCTGTTGGAGCCATATACGGAAAAAACCTGTAGAATGAGCATGACGAAAGGGAACTGAAATAATATGGGTGATACCGTCTAAATGAAACAACTTGTGTGACCCTGGCTGCTTATATTCGTTTCACATATCGGGGTGTCACAAACTGAATTCGTGTCCTGACCCAGAAAAAGTACAGCCGCCATACAAGATGAATAAGAATCAATTTCTACTACAGGAGTTTAGAACAGGGTGAAGAGTGTAACGCACATTCTGTCCATATGCATTTCATGCATTTGTGTTATTAGTATCCTCTCTATACTCCACGTTATTCTTTGTGGGTAATGGATGTGTCAGCGGCGGAATGTGGACTGAGAGTAAATCGAAGAAAGGCAAAAGTAATGCGATGCAGCAGAAATGAGATCAGCGAGGAACTTAATATCAGAAGTTGAGATCACGTACAAGACTAAGTGAATGAATCTTGCAGGCTGGGCAGCAACATAAATCGTGGTGGCAGAGCAAGGATGTAATGAAAAAAAAAAGACTAGCATTGGGCAAAATGGCATTCATGGCGTAGAGAAATCTACTAGAAGTATTACACATAGGTCTTAAATTGACGAAGAAATTTGTGACAAAGTACGTTTGGAGTACTGCACTGTATGGAAGCGAAGTACGGACAGTGGGAAACGCTGAACAGAAAGGAAGCGAAGCACTAGCGATAGGGTGCTACAGAAGAATGTTGAAACTTAGGAGGAATTGTAACGTAAGGAATGAGAAGGTTTTCCGCAGAATCAGTGAGGAAAGGAGTATATGGATAACACTGACAAGAAGAAGCTGCAGTTTGACACGCCATCTTTAAGACATGCAGGAATAGCTTCCATTGCGCCAGAGGGAACTGTGGAGGTTAAAAACCAAGACAAAGGTAGGAATAGACCTAGAAAATAAATTAGGACTTAGTTCGTCATTGCTACTCTGAGATGAAGGGATTCGCACAGGAGAGTAACAGGCTGATGACTCGAAATGGAAAGTTTGGTACAGGAGAGTGACCAGATTAATGTCTCCAAGGAAAAATAGGCAAGAAAGACCCACTAGCTGATTCATAGCTTTGTTCATATCACTGCAGAAGAAAGAGAATAATCTGCTGAGAGAGAGACCAAACAGAAACTAAGGTATCAGCCAACAGAAGTCTAATGTGCAGCAGATGACAACAGCGCCTTGCAAATCAGATTTAAAACACTTCGTAATTCACAGAATTTTATCTTAGATCTGGGAAGACGCTTGCCTCATCACCCCGGCTATAGAGAGCTTCACAGTTTGATTGAATTTAGATGTATAATGCGTTACATTTGCTTGTAGGTGATGTACATTTATTGTGAAAGTATGACAAACAAATCTGTCACGCAAACGTGGTGAGTACTTTAGAATGCAGGAAGGCAGATAACACACACTGGTGGGACAGAGAAAGTCTGCGCTGGTACCTGAGTCGATGGTCTGTGCCGTGGAGTCTGTGGGGTCGAGCCACCAGACGGGCAGGTTGACCGGCGTGCCGTCCTCCACCGCCTTCTGCATCAGCTCCAGGATGCGCGGCGCGTACTTGGCGTGCAGGTCAGTCAAGTTGCGGGCGATCTCCAGCGTCTGCAACACGGTCGCTAGTGACAGCCTTCCGTAAAGTGTCTACCTGCTGGAAGTAAACCTTAGGAAGTACTCTGGAGCTAACGAGAAGTCTCGCTCGATTTTTATATTCTCATTTGAAATTTAGATATCTGTAAAATCTTCAGTAAGAGTGACACTTCTCCGAAGAGACCAATGAAACTAGTCTGACATGAGGAATGGCTACATCTTCTCAAGTTGGCTCAAAGATAATAACGCCTAGGTGCTAACAATACCATTTCCATGCGCGACGCAGTATCACCGCAGTCAGAAGAGAACACAGTTTATTGGGCTATCCACAACACCGCTTTTCTCTTGTAGACTAGCCGAAGTTGTCACACCTGCGGGCCGCCAGCGTAACTGGCAGTCTGTACAATTTTTTGAAGTTTGCAGACGGCATCAAGTGTACAGAAATTTTCAACTCCGGCTACTTAGCCAAATAATACACACCTCCTGCCTTTCCCGTTAGTTTCGTTTTACCAAATTTGCAACTCCAGCAAGAAAACTTCCAGAATCAACTGCTTACTGTGTCCATCTCCAGGTCTTCCTCTACAATTCTTGCCCCACAATTCGCTCAAGTACTAAATTGGTGATCTCTATATGTCTCCAAATGTGTCCTCTCAATCGACCACTTCCATTAATCAAGGTATGCCATAAATTTACTTTCTCCACTATTCAGATCAGTACCTCTTTACGTAGGTTACATTATCTACTCATATAATCTTCAGACCCCTTCAGTAGCATCACATTTCAACGCTTCTGTTCTCTTCTTGTCTGAACTGTTTATCTTTCGCGTTTCACTTCCGTACAAGGTTACACTCAAGACAAATACCTTCAGGAAAGATATCCTAACACTTAAAATAACTGTCGATCTTTTTCAGAAATGCTTTTCCGTCTATGGATAGTTTGCATTTTATATCCTCTCTCTACTTGATCCGTCATGCTATTTTACTACCCAAATCGCAAGACTCATCTACTATTGTTAATTTCCCGTTCCCTAATATACTTCCCGCAGCATCACATGATTTAATTCGTCTACATTCCATATCCCTTGTTTTGCTGTTGTAGATGTTCATCTTATATCTTTATTTCGAAACACTGTCCATTCCTTTCAACTGCTCTTCCAAGTCCTTTGCTGTCTCTGTCAGAATTACAATATGGTCTATAAACCTCAAAGTTTTTGTTTCGTCTTCCTGAACTTTACTTTATTTTCCAAATTTTTCATTGTTTTCCTTTACTGCTGGCTCGATGTACTAGTCGAATGTACACCATTACGAATCATTACTTAAAGTTCATGCCCCTCGAGTCTTATAACGGCTGTTTCGCTCCCTGTTTTTCACCCGTAATACTTTCAGAATTTCGAAGGGCGTAGTCCAGTCGATATTGTCAAAAGCTCTCTCCATATCTACAAAAACTACATCGTCGCTTTGCCGTTCCTTAACCTAGTCGTTTCTTCTGCAGTCTGCAGTCAAACATAAAAGATACTGAATGTAATTCACAACTACGAAGGTGACAGCCTTAAGTACATTAGTAGCATCCAAATAGATGGATGAAGCCTGCAATTGGTCCCGAGTCACTCGATGCCTCGCATGTCAACGTGACACGTTATCTATTTAAATTGTAATTCGAGAACAATCCACAGAGGAGTCCAATCGCAAGCAAGGAATTAGCTGTTTAGCGGGCTATTACTAATAGAGGAAACAGATGAATGCATCTTGTAATAGGTGTGAACGCACCTCGTTGTCGTAGTCCCACGGCGTGTAGGAAAATTTCACAACAGGCATGAAGACTGTGGCTTCCAGCCAACGCAGGAACAATTCGCTGGATGCCGGCTGGTCGTTCTGAACTGAACCGCCGATCATTTCCGGCAGCACGAAGGGGTGTCCGACCAGGTTGATCTGCAGCAGCTTGGGAATGAGCGTGTCGTAGCCGCCGTGGCCCGACCAGGAGTTTAGCACGATGTCCATGAGGAAGAAGTTGGGCAGCTTCTGGCTCTCCACACCCGTCTGTATCGACACCATGGAGCCGAACTGGGCGATCGTCTGCGCGAATGCGTCAGAGTAGGCTATCGGGCTGACCTCCTTGGGCTCTATGTTGGCCGGCTGCGGCAGGTAGTCCACCTCCCCAGCGGTGAACTCGAATCCGTCGATACCAGTCTCTTCTAGAAGCGCCTGGGAACAGTGAAGAACCAATACATTAGGAGACAAAATGGAAAAAGCTGACCTACCTAACATCGTGTTGGTCCTTCTTTAGAGCCCAATACAGCTCCTATTCTGTCATACATTCGATACCTCCATAGTAGGTTTCTAGAGGTTCGTGCCACCAGATCTCTGCATTCAGTGCCCTACAATTAAGGATCTGTGGTTGGCGGACGAGGAAGAGACACCCGTTAGCGCCACAGAAGTGATCCAGCAGATGAGGCGAATCTTGTGGCCAATACATTAAGGGGGGTAGGACGTCAAACCGGCCGACTTGGAGCAGGAGAGGCACCACAGGACATTTTATTTTCTACTGTCTACACTTTTACAAATAAATTCATAAAACTTTGTCAGCATGACCAAGAAGGATTCAGGATTCGCACTCATAGCAGTGAAAGTGCAAAAACATAACAAAACAGATTTTTGTTAGCTATGAAATTTCATCATTTTTTCACTTACTGTTGGCTGCATTTGTTGCTGTGGGTACATTTTTCTTCACACGTTTCTTTGATGAATTTTGCACAGCATACAAACCATACTTACAGGTGTATGAAACACTAGAATTTTCCCAATCTATTAAAAACTGTGGTAGAAATTGAGATAATTAACTATAAAATTTGATTTTTTTCTAAACATAAAGTTTAAAACGTAACAGCTCATTCATTTTTCATAAATTAAATAGATTCTAGAGTTTCACACATCTGTAAGTATGGTTTGTATGCTGTGCAAAACTCATCGAACAGTCTCTCTTACTTATGAAGAAAAGTGTACCAACAGCAACAAATGCAGCCAATAGTAACTGAAAAAATGATGGAATTTCACATGTAAAAATAATTATTTTGTAATGTTTTTGAACTTCCGCTGCTACGAGTATGAATCCTGAATCATTCCTGGCCATGCTGACAAAGTTTTATGAATTTACTTGTAAAAGTATAGACAGTGGAAATTAAAATGTCCTGTGGTGCCTATCCTGCTCCAAGTCGGCCCGTTTAACGTCCTACACCCCTTAGCGTGAGTTCTGTACCACGCGCCTCAGGTCACTACAGTGTGGTACTGAATATGTTACACAAGCATACAGGAGGAATGCCATCGCCGTCTGGGAAGGTATAAGGCATGAAGCAGTTCTATTCACGAACGAGCAGCTGTTAAATGGATTATGGCGTATCTAGATCTGGAGACACCCTTCCCAAGTGTAACAAGGAAAGTAATTCACCTGCCCATTTCAGACGTTTCCTTTGGTCCACAGTGTAATCTCCACGACCTGTTGCTAAATCTGAACCTCAGTACGAAGGACGTGCAGACGTCAGGAGCCACTGGACATGGAGATAACTCAATGGCAACAGTTGAATATTTGTGCCGGACCGCACCTCGAATCCGGATTTCCGACCTTAGGCAATCTGTCGCTGTAATCGCTCGGGCTATCCGAGCATGCTCTACGATCGATCAACATTCTCAACTTATCGCACACTACTGACTAGCAACCCTGTCCATTTACCTCACACACAGCTTCTTGCATTCCTGCGAGAGGTTCAGATCCTATTGAGTATCTGCACTAAGGGTATCATAGTAATAACCCTCACAGATATACTACATAATATGAGTAGAGACCATATACATTATTATATATTTATGCCAACAGGCTGCATACAATTCGGCTGAGGTCGAACGCATGCTGTCTCCTTTACGAAGCCCTAAAATAGAAAGTCACTTGGCATGAGACCAGAAGGGCTCCGTATCCATTTATAAACATGTCGGACCAGACACCACTTTTTTCGAGAAAACGGCAGTAAATCTCAGTATTTCGGGGGAGGTTCCGACAGTAGGCGCAAATGGACAATGAGGTAAGTCAATGGTGAAAGCTAAAATTTGTACAGGAGAGGGAAAAAGGCAGCTGACGTCGTTAGCTCTGTCGAAATACAGATGTCTGTGATCTTGTCTTATATGATATCCCCATGAGGATGCGCAGAGGGTCAGAACCTCTTGCGGCGATGTTCCAGGATGTTCTGTAATGAATCGGAATGTCCTGAAATGTTCGGGAATAGTCTGGAACATTTTGGAAGATTCCAGAATGTTTGGAAACATGCCTGAACATTCCAGAACACTCTCGAGTGTTGTGCAATGTCCTGGAAGATTGTGGGCTATTCGAAGGCTTTTTGGTGAGTTCCTGAATTTGTCACTGTTAGGGCTTATTAGTTACAAAGTTAGGAACCGAAAAAGTAGTGTAGTGTGTGAATAAAAACACACAGTGGAGCGTGAGTAGTTAAAATGATACGGTAACCGAATATAAATGGAAAAGAAAATGTGAAAAGTGTGTAATTATACTTACTGCAGTTGTTAATAAAAAGTTGATTGCATTTATATATTAGGCAGTGTCCAAACTTCGAAGAAAAGGAGATCTTACCAGTTGTGAGGCTAAACGGCGAAAAAAAAGAACAATGAAGAAACGAAACAGACGAAGAGCGCCAAGCACATTTAAGTTCCCAACGAACGACGATAAGCAACGTGAGAAGCAGAGAAAATGAAGAACAATGAAATGAACGGACTGGAGAAATATGAATTGCCAGAAAGTAGTGCAGTGAGTTAGCAAAAACAAACAGTGAAGTGTCAGCAAAGTGGTACAGTGACTGAATATATATCTTACTAAATAGGCGACCGGCCTCATTGAACTCAACAGTGATTTCTGCAACATTGCCACTGTTGAGGACGCACTCATCGACCAAATTTAACATAATATGGTTCACGACTGTACTAATCCGGACGTGCTTTTTGGTAACAAAAAATAATATTGTGGACGTTATCAACTTTAAGATTAAAAAAAAAAATATTCCCGGTGAAGAGAGAATATACAAATCGAACTACACGATGGTAAAAGTTGAAGAAAATGTGAACTTCCTTACAGTATTTCTAAACTCTTTTCCAAATGCCACGAGTGCCATTACACTGCCTTCGACTTAAAACTGGGTCTCCGATCATACTACTCAGAAATCTCAGCTCACCAAAACTGTGTATGAGAACAAGGATGATCGTGAATCAGCTATCGAATAACATCATGGAAACCGAACTTAGGACTGGGAAGTACAAAGGACACACAGTATTTGTCCCAGAACACCACTGATCTCAACTGAACTGCCCTTGCACTTTAAAAGACTCGAATTCAAAGACTCCAGTAATGTAGAGCAATACGTTCTAGTAGATCCCGCTTGCATACCAACTACATACGTTTGCTTATATACTCACCAAGAGTCGGTTCGTCCACCAGGATACTGCATCAGGATTGGTGAAGTCGACAGCGCCAGCAACTTCATTCTGAAACTTGGTCTCGGTTTTACCATTCGCGTTGGTCACGAAGTAGCCTTTCTCCAGTGCCTCGGAGTAATACGGCTCACAGCCTTTGTTTACAAAGGGATGATTCCACAGCACTACACGGAACCCCAGATCGTGAAGATCGTCAGTGAGCTTCTTTATGTCGGGAAACTTGGTGGTGTCAAACGTCTGGCTTCCGTAACAGGTCTCCCACTTTTGATCAATTTCGATGTGGCTCTTGTTGAAACCATGGGCAATCACCTCGTTGGCGAGTTTCCGCACCGACTCCTCAGTAGTGTTTTTGCCGTATCGGACCAAGGTAGCCCAAACGGGACTCAGCACCATGGAGTCGTCTGGGATTGCAGTCGGCTTGCCTAGGTAGTTTTGGACAGCAAACTCGTGGGCCTCCCTGGCGTCCTCGAATGAACACAGGTCCCACTCCAGCAGGTTGTCGGCTCGATCGGCTGGGTAGGGAGACTTGTTCTCAGCAGTAAAACAGATAGCATTTACTGACTGGTTTGTATTCTGGTTGATGAAAAGAGGGACGTTCGAATGAACGTAGACGAATCTGCCGTCGGAGAAAAGCCAGTAGCGCACGGCAATGCCAGCTTGTATGCTTTGGTCTGTAATGTACGGGAAGTTCTCGTACTTGGTATCCTCGATGAGAAACTTTTGCTCTCTCTTCTCGATCCCGCCATAGATGTGGCTGGTCAAGTGGTTCTGACAACTGGTGAGCACCGTCTGGGGTGTGCTGACCCACTGCCGGACACCGAGGCAACGACCTTCTCGTCCTTGGCGCCGGAAGGCGATTTTATGGTCTCCAAAGTAGAAGGATTCTCCGTTAGTGCCTCTCACATGACGTGGCGCATGTGAGCGCTGCTCGCTGCTGATTGGGATGTAGCCGATTTCCACTTCGCTGCCATCTGCAACAAGTCAGTAACCAAACAGTGCCTTCAGAAATAGACCCTTATTTTTAGAATATTAGTGAGAATGCAGATTGGTGAGTTACTCTAGCCTACATTCTCGCACACGATTTCTAACATAACAACAGCAGTATGTACGTGCGTATGATGTGGCTCTTCGTTATTCACATTATGGATTTATACCACTTTCAATAAGTGAGGAGACACCATGCAGTGAATCTGACATCAAAATGCGGTTAGGCGTAGTTAGACATGTTGCTGCCGATAATATCAATTATTTTGCTTAGCTGATACGCTGACAATGGAAGAAACTGAGAGATACTGATAATAAAATTTATGCTGGAACACATATTAAACATTAATGTCAAGTTAGTTCACAATAGCGGGAGGTTAGATTTTGTTCACCTGCAGTAAGGAAAGTACTGACATGACGTATGCGAATATGTAATTACGAAAACAAATAAAATTTTCAAGACAAATTCCACTGATTTACTATCAGAAAGTTTATATTGTTATGGATTAGGCAGAAGTAAAGAATTGTGCAATCGAAGTAGATTTTATACTTCTTTCAGAAAACTAGGTTTGAGATTTAAATTAGCCTAAACCCATGGTACAATATGTTTAGACAGGAGAAATGAAACTGATACAAAATGAAAACTGTGCACTTTTTAGTGAGGAAAAAATCTTTATGTACTGTGGACTTGGCTATTATAAATATCAGTCATCTGAGGATTTTAGAAAGTTAACCTACATTCACACGTGTGACGCATAAGGCTACTTGTTAATGTTCCAGTACCTGAAAAAAATTTCATAGCTATATAATTCAGAGACTGGCAATAGACATCATCATGTACTGTCCCTTTGCTGGATTTAGTCATTTTGCAGACAAGAAAATACTGTGAAACCACGTAGTATATTAAGAAGGGGCAGCTGTCAGTGGTAATAATTTTAATGGAAGCTTCTTGCTGCAGTTAATATAATAAGTAAATGTAAGCTGATCTGCTTTTGGCGGTACGTTCTTTGTTTCCTTCAATTACAGACGGACATTTCCCTGTATTGATACCACCTTGCAATCATTTTCCACGAAGTGTGGTTTGATTAAGTCGAATAAGTGCGAACAGACCGTCATCTCAATATTTTCTGTCGCTGAAACAATAAACTCAAGACAGTAGAAAGTATTATTTTCATAGGTACTGGTTGGTCTCCCTCACACGTTTACCTGAAGTAATCGCTGGGTGTCAGCACAGATCGTGTCGTTTGGTTACGCTGCGAGTACAGAGTCGCGACTCTGCTACAGCTGATACCAGCGAGCCGCGCGGCAGCGGTCGCCGGCCACTCACCTTTGTGGGAGAGAATCTGGACGCGGCCAGCAGCCTCGTCGTAGCGGGTGCTGAGGCTGGCTGCGGCGGGAGCCACCAGCAGGCCGAGCGCCACCAGCAGCGCCACGGCGGTCGCGGGCAGAGCTGGAGGCAGAGGAGAGTGGCGCGTCGTCAAGCTCAGAGCATTCACAACAACTGCCACAAAAACACCTGGCATTTTGATTCTACTGTTCCGCGTTATCTGGTGAGGAAACGAGGGGCGATAACATCTCTGGGATCATGTTGTTTCCTAGGTCAAACAAATACATTTCTCTGCTTCACTTGGACGCCCCCTTGAGTACGATGCGGTATTTGTTGCCCTGCGATCCCCCTTCGAACCATGGCACACTCAGAAACCTCGAAGAATCCCATACGATCCTAAACAGGTCTACAGTATCAACCGCAGTCAGACGCCCTCTGTCGGGCCCCCTTGAATCTACGACATCCACCTTCTTGCGTGAATATTACTTGTACTTGTGTTTGAGCAGAACACAAAATGTTAACAATATCATCTGTGATTTCCTGTGTTAGTCTAGGGATGAAATGGCGCCTACGTTACACAGCGGTCTCGAATCGTGAATAAGTGACGTCGTCATGCTGATAACAATTCCAACGTAAGAGCTGCAGGAGATGGTTTGAACCCAAAAAAGACAACGCTCAGTCGCTATATTCTTGGCTGACTATCTGGACATTTGTGCATTAGGAGATTATTTGTACACGAAAAGGACAACACTCGGTCACGAAGTGTTTGGTTGGAATTTCCCATGTCAGTGTAACAGGGTATAATATAGTTGGAAGTACGGTAACGGTGTGCTTGTCTGCTGGTCGAATATATTCAGGATATTAATAGTAAGGTTAGCCCTCATACATAGCATCATTGAGACGAATACATATCGACCTATGTACTGAATTCAAACTAGTGTGCGACTGCCCACAATAGAGACTCTTATTACAAATTTAGTCTCGTTGTTAGCAGTATACCTAAAAGGCGAAAACTTTTAAAAATTGACTGACTTTTTGTAAGTTTCAACGTGATGTTCTGTTTTATAATGATGTCTCTTACATTTATTTTATGTTTTGTACAATAGATTGGAATTCATCACATTCGTGAAATATCTTTCTGAGAACACATAATAATACATAATCTGATCCTGATTTATGGGAACCTTTGTAACAGAATAATACTGCAGAACTACGTATATCCATTATTCCCCTACTCCTTCAATAGCCCCCTGGTTCTGTAAAATATCGCCTTACAGCAGGTCAGTGTAATTCTCCCTATATCGGTCATAACTACGGAAGATCAATATGAGTACGCATTGAGATCGTACACAATCCCATAAAAAGATGAAACATCCTACCATGACAGAGATTCTAATTACACGATTTTGTAGTACTGCATTTTAACGAAACAGAAGTCGTTCTACCCTTGGTGTGAGTTCCAGGTTACCTAGGATTACAGGATAACAGAATAGAACAGAAAATATGGGTGACTTACTTAATTTGGCCATTAAAAGGCGCCTTGAAGAGACTGTGCCACACATACTCGGCTGCTTCCCGTTTTGTATGAGAAACATTTGACTCTAGATACCTTTGACTTAGGGCTGTATGGATAGCGATCCTGTACCTCACTAAACATCGTATAAAATTATATTTTACCAAAATAAAGTCCGGCTTGCCAGCAGATTTTTGGTGGGGTTGGATATCGCTCATAGACGTTTTCGAAGCTTAAAAGAAATATTAAAAAATTTCCATTTCTTCCCGTAATCCAATGGTAACCAAAGGGAAATACCTGTAATAAACTACTCAGTGGCGAATATCTAAAATAGTGTCTTACTTTATTTTTCAATCGCATTTCTTAGCTACATAGAAATGGTGTTTCCGTTCACGTACTACTTACTCATTACTCTCTTAAAATTATCCATCATGAGAACTGTTACTAGCCTTATGAAATAACTGCACTTAAGACATCAGACATGAAAGTGCCACCCGTACTTGTGCAGGTTAGATGCAAAAGATTTTAAGAAATCACTACATGAACTAAATGCATCGAAAATGTCTTTCAACTAGAAATAAACCCTAGAATCCAAGCCTTACAGTAATCTACAACAGTGCCACCCACAGGGGGCGTGAGCTCACCTTGTACCATCCTAGAGCTCGCTGTGAAGTGCAGTACTGCTGCAGCTGATCTCCTGGCGTGAAGATTCAATACATGGCTTATATATATATATAGTGAAATTTTGTCCAAAGCTGCAAGTAACTTGCACATGAAGGACGCGCTTATCGCCGCCGTGTTTTACGATGAACTCTTAAGATATGAATACTCTCGAATCGCGTTTCGTCGCACTCCGAGGTAACTTATCAGTATAATGTGATACTTAACGTGGTCGGATAAAAGCTTTATCGTTTGCTAAAAGAAAGAAAGATCGTTAAGTTATAAATAATTTGCTCTTTTTTAACACAAAGGTAAAGTAACTGTTATCTGAACGAAGGAACGCAGTATTCTGGTTTCCTCAGTGGAGTAAAGTTTCAGCTGGCGTGACGTCACAATCATTTTATGCTTTGTGTCTTTATTTGCGTTAAACGGAATTTGCATATGATAGTATGTAATAATTTATTTTTATAGTTCCGACGAGTACAAAATTCCAAATAAATTATTATTAAAAAATTTAGATCGAACAAACGGATAATGTAAACCAATGAAAACGCTAAAGTCAGTTGAAACTGGATGAGGAAAGTAAGTATAGCCTATAAATGTATTAGAAATGAAACGGATGGACATTGTAGACACTGACCAGATAATGGGTTTCCTTTGTTCTTTGTTTTCTCGCTTTTTTTCTCCCTTAGACAATGAGCAACCCGTTATATATCTAAATGCTAATCAATTTAAAATTTCAATATACGAAGATAGTGATTACATGAAGTGTGGAAACTGCTAGTATCTTTTCTGTAGTTATTTGTGCTGGCATCATGGCATATGCCAAAGTTTCTGAAGGTGACTGATGTAGCTCTTTACATTTTGATCGGTGAATAAGTGGCAAATAATAAGAGGCTGCTAGAAGACGACCTCGGGGCAGATAAGTGTCAGTTCAAGAGAAATGTAGGGAAGCGGTATTCAATGTAGACAGAACGACTTATTTCAGAAGACACACTCGAGTAAGGCGTAGCTACATTTACAGCTTTATAGGCGTAGAGAGACACTATTAAGTAGTATATACGCTTAGAACCTATGAGGTCAAATGGATACAACACGGGGAGCTTAAGGTTACCTACGACTTGTACAGAAGCTAGAATGTAGTTACAAGAGGTGAAGGATAAGAGGACAGGAAACGGAGACCTAGTAGCAGAGGTGGAAGTGGGACAGAGCGATAGCTTATTCCCCATGATATTCACTAAATTGCAAGTCAACTATGTGGTAATTTACATAGGAAAATAATTCGAGAAGAATAGTAATTTCAAGGTTGGACTATGATACTGAAATCCATTCAGAGACAGCCAAGTATGAGGAAGATTAGCTAAAAGGAATACATAATGTATTGAAGACGATCATAAGATGAACACAAAAGTAAGGCAGGGATGATGAAATTCAGCTGAATGAATAAGAGTCCATTGTGTGAATTCGCTTACGAATCAACAGCTAGTAGATGAGGTACGCTACTTCGTTAGCAGTGTAATTGACGACATAGAGAGGGTATAAAACATAGAGTCACAGTAATGAGGTAAACGATTCCGAAAATCTGAAAGTCACTGACAGTGGATATAGATTTAAATTTCAAGTGTCTTTCCGAACGGTATCTGTCTGGTGGGTAGCCTTGAGAGGAAATGAAACGTGAGTGATCAGCTGTTCAGACAAGAAGAGAATAGAACCTATTGAGTTAATGTGCTTAAAAAAATGCTTAAGACTAGATCGGTATACTGGATGACCAATGAACAGATACTATGAAGAAATGGACAGAAAAGAGTATTATGGTACAAAGTGAGCCAACGAAGTGTTGACAGCACAGATACTGGGACGAATTTTAAAATTTTTACTTCAGAATTTGACGTTCACTGGCTTGCAGCCAGTTCTCGTTCACTGCACTGCAAGATGTTTCGATTGGGCACCTGCCAGTCATCTTCAGACGAACCATCGAGTCTACGACATCATGGAATGTAGGAAACAACACGAAGCCTTGAGTACCGTAAGCAGGTTTAAATGGATGGAGCTTACGGTAGTTGTGCAGAGATGTATAAATCTGTGTATGGTAAATAAGTGTAGACAACTGCATCAAACCAGTGTGCAGAATGTAGACCACAGCGATAACAATGGGGATTTACAACGTGGTAGTATCTGCGTTGCTATTTGTCTATGCATTTACTTAATTTTTTCGAATAGTACATGCGTCCGTTACATTCTCAAATGGCTCTGAGCACTATGCAACTTAACTTCTGAGGTCATCAGTCGCCTAGAACTTAGAACTAATTAAACTTAACTAACCTAAGGACATCACACACATCCATGCCCGAGGCAGGATTCGAACCTTCGACCGTGCCGGGCGCTCGGCTCCAGACTGAAGCGCCTAGAACCGCACGGCCACTCCGTCCGGCTGTTACATTCTCCTCAACACACGTTGAAATATACGAGTATAAGGAATTGGTTGAAATGTGAGTCATGTAATAGAGACACGGGACTGTGACAGTGCAGAGTAAAAATTATAATTTTATAATAAATGGAGAACGCAGTAATGATAGGACCACCTGTAACATCATTCAACACGACAACTCTTAAAAATGGATATTCTGAATAAATCACAGAGACTTTCACGCCAAGATTCGCTGGCTTGGACGTTATGCAAAAGCGGCTTATCGGCAGCTCGTGAAAATGTTTGTCAGCCTCTGCGATCGAAGCGCATGTGAGATGAGATGTCACTGGGTCTGAATGTATCATGGATATTTCTGACAACAAATTCGATCCTTTAAGCCATGAGATTTATTTCTACAATTTGATGAGAATCACACTTTCAAGTCATCTCTTACATCGGACCAGGGTTTCACATACTCAACACTCGTTTTCATCATAGTCAGCTAAGAAGTAACTATGTTTTTAATATGGCATATAGTAACATAGTCGTACTAATAGAATTAAAAATGATCTGACCGTATGTAGAGAAAATCTGAATAAACAGCACTGACTTAAGACTAACAAAATTTATAAGGTACTTCAGTGCCTGTGTTGCTAGGAAGAACAGTGTAATGTTGCTGCGGACATGTTCCTCGGACATCCGCTGTGCGAGGCAGCAACTTTCAATTCAAATATCCTGACCTGTACGGGAGTTACATAACGTGTGTGCGAGTACAGGTTGTGACGCAGCAACGGCTACATATGGAAGTTTTGGTTTGGCTGTGTGCCGTACACGGATAGCAAAAGCGGTTAAGGAATCAACTCGAAAGGAGCGGGAAATTCGGGATTTCATGCATATATTGTAAATAAAATTCATATTAACAGTAATAGTATTACTGCTTCTAATGCTGCCTCTATAACAATAGTAACAACAATAATTATTACTGTAATAGTGATTTAGCGATACAGAATGTAATTAAGAGTTTGTTAAAGCCATTTCTGATGTAGCGAGTTCTGAGGGAAAGACATTTAAAGTGCACTGCACTAGCCAAGAGCACTGCAACAAGTGGCAGATCTGGTCGGAAAGAAGGTTGTGCTGAAATAAGGTAGATATTTCACTAACCATAATTTGAAGCTGAAGATGTTATTCATTTTTGTGATATAAAGTGGGATGTCATTCCAGAGTCTGGTTCATGATACTGAAGAGGACATCGAGAAAGTGGGTGAGTAATGGAGTGGAAGTTGATTTTGTTCTGATAGGATCGAGTATTTCTACTGTGAGGGACAGTGGACTTCGATAAGACAGTAGAGGAGACGGAGTGTAAGGAAGTTTCTTTTCCAAGTCGATAAAGAAGAGACTTTTCACATTTTTGTTGTGCTTGGTGACCAGCTGACACCTTTTTGCACACTGCCGGTACGTCCACAGTCCAATTTAGCCTCCTATCTGTTATTACTCCTAGACTCTTTGCTGAAGGAGAGAAGTTGATATTTGTACTATTAATCATTATACGAGGGTAATCGCAAAAGTAAGGTCTATTTTCTTATAAGTACATAAACCTGTTTATTTCTACAATGGTTTACATCGGTTTACAGCTTGAACATTTAGCTATTTTTCGACATAATCACCATTTCTGTCGATGCATTTTTGTAGACGCTGTGGCAGTGTTTGTATGCCCATGTCATACCAGCTCGCCACCATGCTGTTCTGAAAGTTATGAACCTCTGCTTTCACCTCGTCGTTGGAGTTGAATCGCTTTCCGACCAAATGTTCTTTTAACCTATGGAACAGGTGATAGTCACTGGGAGCAAAGTCAGGGCTATAGGGTGGGTGGGTGATTATGTTCCACTGAAACTGTTGCAGGACCTACTGATAACAAACAGACCCGAACTTTTCGACTCTGTATGTACAGAACAGGGAATCAGTGATCATAAGGCCGTTGCAGCATCCCTGAATATGGAAGTTAATAGGAATATAAAAAAAAGGGAGGAAGGTTTATCTGTTTAGCAAGAGTAATAGAAGGCAGATTTCAGACTACCTAACAGATCAAAACGAAAATTTCTGTTCCGACACTGACAATGTTGAGTGTTTATGGAAAAAGTTAAAGGTAATTGTAAAATGCGTTTTAGACAGGTACGTGCCGAGTAAAACTGTGAGGGACGGGAAAAACCCACCGTGGTACAACAACAAAGTTAGGAAACTACTGCGAAAGCAAAGAGAGCTCCACTCCAAGTTTAAACGCAGCCAAAACCTCTCAGACAAACAGAAGCTAAACGATGTCAAAGTTAGCGTAAGGAGGGCTATGCGTGAAGCGTTCATTGAATTCGAAAGTAAAATTCTATGTACCGACTTGACAGAAAATCCTAGGAAGTTCTGGTCTTACGTTAAATCAGTAAGTGGCTCGAAACAGCATATGCAGACACTACGGGATGATGATGGCATTGAAGCAGAGGATGACACGCGTAAAGCTGAAATACTAAACACCTTTTTCCAAAGCTGTTTCACAGAGGAAGACCGCACTGCAGTTCCTTTTCTAAATCCTCGCACAAACGAAAAAATGGCTGACATCGAAATAAGTGTTCAAGGAATAGAAAAGCAACTGGAATCACTCAATAGAGGAAAGTCCACTGGACCTGACGGGATACCAATTCGATTCTACACAGAGTACGCGAAAGAACTTGCCCCCCTTCTAACAGCCGTGTACCGCAAGTCTCTAGAGGAACGGAGGGTTCCAAATGATTGGAAAAGAGCACAGATAGTCCCAGTCTTCAAGAAGGGTCGTCGAGCAGATGCGCAAAACTACAGACCTATATCTCTTACGTCGATCTCTTGTAGAATTTTAGAACATGTTTTTTGCTCGCGTATCATGTCATTTCTGGAAACCCAGAATCTACTATGTAGGAATCAACATGGATTCCGGAAACAGCGATCGTGTGAGACCCAACTCGCCTTATTTGTTCATGAGACCCAGAAAATATTAGATACAGGCTCCCAGGTAGATGCTATTTTTCTTGACTTCCGGAAGGCGTTCGATACAGTTCCGCACTGTCGCCTGATAAACAAAGTAAGAGCCTACGGAATATCAGACCAGCTGTGTGGCTGGATTGAAGAGTTTTTAGCAAACAGAACACAGCATGTTGTTATCAATGGAGAGACGTCTACAGACGTTAAAGTAACCTCTGGCGTGCCACAGGGGAGTGTTATGGGACCATTGCTTTTCACAATATATATATAAATGACTTAGTAGATAGTGTCGGAAGTTCCATGCGGCTTTTCGCGGATGATGCTGTAGTATACAGAGAAGTTGCAGCATTAGAAAATTGTAGCGAAATGCAGGAAGATCTGCAGCGGATAGGCACTTGGTGCAGGGAGTGGCAACTGACCCTTAACATAGACAAATGTAATGTATTGCGAATACATAGAAAGAAGGATCCTTTATTGTATGATTATATGATAGCGGAACAAACACTGGTAGCAGTTAC
This sequence comes from Schistocerca americana, assembly GCF_021461395.2. Lineage (NCBI taxonomy): Eukaryota > Metazoa > Arthropoda > Insecta > Orthoptera > Acrididae > Schistocerca > Schistocerca americana. The sequence goes on from NC_060125.1 coordinate 45,277,906, forward strand.
TTCTGTGAAATATTTGGGAGTATGCGTGCGGAACGATTTGAAGTGGAATGATCATATAAAATTAATTGTTGGTAAGGCGGGTACCAGGTTGAGATTCATTGGGAGAGTGCTTAGAAAATGTAGTCCATCAACAAAGGAGGTGGCTACAAAACACTCGTTCGACCAATACTTGAGTATTGCTCATCAGGTCGGGTTGACGGAAGAGATTGAGAAGATCCAAAGAAGAGCGGCGCGTTTCGTTACCGGGTTATTTGGTAACCGTGATAGCGTTACGGAGATGTTTAATAAACTCAAGTGGCAGAAAGGGAGGTAATGACAGTGGCACTTAAAGTGCCCTCCACCACACACCGTTGGGTGGCTTGCGGAGTATCAATGTAGATGTAGATGTAGGAGAGCAATCGTATGCCGAGGGATGTGTGGGCGATCGTTGCCATAGAGAATGTGTATGCCCTTGCCTAACATTCCGCTTCTCCGGTTCTGAATTCACCGTTTTTTTTTTTTTCAGAATCGCACAGTACCTATTGTGGTCCCAGTGATTCACCTCTGACGACGAGGTGAAAGAAGAGGTTAATAACTTTCTGAACAGCATGGTGGCGAGCTGGTATGACATGGGCATACAAAAACTGCCGCAGCATCTACAAAAATACATCGACAGAAATGGTGATTATGTCGAAAAATAGCTAAATGTTCAAGTTGTACACTGATGTAAACCATTGTAGAAATAAACAGGTCTATGTACTCTTTAAAAAATAGGAGACCTTACTTTTGGGACTACCCTCGTAGATGGTAGGGATGCCCGATATTCTGGGCTAATGACACTAGCATTGTAAGGTGGCGTGGTCTCCTGACCTTCATTTCTTACATATTCCGACCTCATCATCGTATTCTGCGTATCAAAACGTTTCATTCAAGCCCAAACTCGATTGCGTAGAGTCAGTTTTACATATTTCCATTTAATCGATATGCAGATCTAATAAATAAATCTCAAGTTCGCACCGAGATTACAAAGTCGAGACTGGCGTACACAAACATTCAAGACACGATGTCCACAGGAGTTTTTGTTCGGCAGAGGCAATCAGCCCACTGGAAAGTCGGTAGGAGGGTGGGTTAGCACACAGCAGTGCCGGCCGGCCGACCACCCACGGACCAAAACAGTTTTTGCGAGAGAAGAGGTAATGTGGCCTGCGTGTTCACCTTAAATGCCAAACCCACTGTATTCTTTGGGAGAGGCCCAGCATACGCATTTTTTTGATGGATCTAGTGCGCAGTTTTAGAGTTCTCACAAGTGGACAGTAAACGCCTAATGCAGATGCTATATATTTCCGGATTGGTCGGCTTAAACGGAGCGCCATTCTGCTATTTGTAAGGGTAACGCTGATTGGTGGACTATTTCTGATGCAATGAGCCGGAGGAGTGAGGGAAAGACAGCGTATGATACACCCTTTCGCTTTTTGCGGGAAGGGAAGTCGTTCCGATGATGCTCCTGTAGCGGGAACATGTAGCACGAGCGAGTGCGCTCGTGCGTGTATGCAGAGAGTGAGGAACAAATCTCTACTCAGTACTGCACTGAGAGAGCACCTCTGTCGCTAGCGAATCGGAGCTACACTCTATATTGTGTGGCTCGCTATTAAGCATTGGTTCACTTTGTTGGCCGCGACACTTAATGTGCGATGTGAACACAGGCTGAGAATTAGTTAGCGCCTGCGAGCGAACAATGAGTTGCATCGCGGTGAACTGGCTATCTGAGCGGTGTAGGACGCCAATAGTTAGACTAGGGGCAGATAGGAGTCCTTGACTTCATCAAGGCGTAGAGAGAGTTCGATTGGCGAAGGTCAATCCAGATAGAAAGAGATAGTTTTGTTAGTTTTCAGCGGCGAACGACGCAGGTAGCAGTCATCGCAGCTCACAGTATTGTGCGCTACAGTCTAGGCGAGCCCCATCTTCCCTCCATTAGAAGTAACATACTTCATTCACGTCACTCCATTACATTTTGCACGCGACAGCCTCGACTGCAGTTAGAAAAATTCAGTCGGATAATTATTCAAGTTGAGAAGTTGCAGCTCTCAGCCATTCTGCCGAGTAAATAACATTCTTCAAGAAAAGGGATAAAAGAGCTTTCCCACACTTTGTATGTTAATGTCATTAATAGGATTCCTATCCATATGAGGTAACCTCCTATTCCGAAAAGAACCTTGAAATTTGTGTATCAGTTTATAAATAAAACTTTCACTTATTTTCGTAAATTTTGCAATAAATAATATTTTCCGTTCGTTTAATGTTTTTCTTACACTAATTAGCAATACTCCAGTATCCAAGTATCCCACTAGTTACGTAAGAAAATAGAATACTTTGTGTCTTTTCCTTACAGCATATGACACCAGAGGATATTTATTGCTGAAAGTTTTTCAGGTATTTCTTTTTGGTACGTTAGGAGCGTCTGTCTGACTTCTGTAGTAGTGTGGGGTGGAAACTGCTTCTTCCAGGAGCCAAAGCGTACTTGTCAGATCAATCTGTTGCACAACTAGTCAACATAACACCCACACACTGACAGTATGACCTAGCATATCAGCTTGAGTTTTGATTCAATTCAGCTTTAGCAATATATTCTGCACCCATTTAATTACTTCATACAAGTCAGTATTGAGATTTTCGATGGCTGTTATTAAATTTCCTGGTTTTGCACTTACATACAACTGGAGATCAAAAATGGTTCTAATGGCTCTGAGCACTATGGGACTTAACTCCTAAGGTCATCAATTCCCTAGAACGTTGAACTAATTACACCTAATTAACCTAAAATCATCGCTCACACATCCATGCCCGGGCATGATTCGAACCTGCGACCGTAGCAGTCACGCGGTTCCGGACTGAAGCGCCTAGAACCGATCGGCCACCGGGGCACGCAACCGGAGATCATCCGCGTACTTAGGAGTACCGAACCCTGTAGTACGCCTCATACTACCTGCGTCCGTTACGACTGACAGTGTCGAAAAGGGGGTGTTTCTGGCGAGATGTCACGCACGAGCGAAACCAAAGCGCTGTAGCCGGAGAGAAATTTAGGTTGTTAAGTTTAGCAAGTGAGATGTCGAAGTCGACGGCGTCAAAACCTATGCAGAATTCTAACAAACATAATAGAGGCATCTCTAGTCTATCTATGGTAAGCCTTAGGTCATCAGTTATATTTATGAAAGCAGATGTCCTGAGATGGTTGGGCAACCTGATTAGTATTCGTGTAGACAGTTGTTTCTATTCAATGGTTGGTTAGCTGGTAGTGTGCTATGTCAGCCAAGGTCATGGAGAGTAGCGGAATAACGTATATAGGTCGGTAATGATAGTCTGCTGAGCAAAGTCCGTTTTAGACGGTGGCTTAAATATTACCTGTTTGAGAACCTCTTGGAAATCCCTTGCGGATAAGGAGTGGTTGAAAACATCTGTTATGGTGGGCAGTAGTGTGGCAATAAAAAGCTTAATCAGTAGGGTTCTGATCCATCGTGTTCAGTAGATGCTGCTCCAAAACGAACGATCATTTAACGGTGGTTTTAACAGTAACATACTCCGTGGATACTGTCGTTTATCCCCATGAAAGAATCAATAAGTCTCTGTTTCCTTTGTGCTTACAATGTTGTTGTAGGTAATATGGAGTACTAGGACAATTTCTCGAATGCGACATGGAATGAGATACAGCTTTTACTTTGCTGCTGACGAGGCCACGCAGATTTTGCCGTAGGACAGCTGGTCAGTGTCTGTTGTAGGTCAATGAATGGACATACCAGTTTTTAGAATTTGTCACAGGCTGACCGACTCTGTTGCGCTTCTGCTTATAAACGATGTCATTATACGTGTGTGGTGTATCTTGTATGGCCGTTGTGCCGTTTCTCTGAAATTCATGGGGATGTGCGTTACACAATAGGCAGTAATACAGAGCGAATCACCTAGTCTGTCACATTTGTTGTATCTTAGAAAGACATAGCCGGCTAAATTTACTGAACTAGTGGGAACGCTGGCTTCAAGCGAGGTATCGAGTAGAAGTATTACTTGAATGTCTAGCTCTCGAAATATTTGGCGGAAATCGTCATAATGGGCTGGGAGAGATTGGAAACTTCCGTGTGCGACGTAAATCGTGGTCCTTCAGTTATATCATGCGCCAGGATATTGTTTGTTCATATAACATCGGGCTCTGGGTCAGTGTTGACAAAGTGCCTATTCACTGAGGAATTTCTTCAGTTGGTGAGGGGGTGGTGTGAGATGCGAAATAGGGACAGCTAACATTCGGGGCGACCGTGGGTACTGCAACCAATACTAGCAGGGTCCGCCACAGAGGCAGGACATTGGAACGGTAATGTTGTTGTCGTTGTCTTCAGTCCTGAGACTGGTTTGATGCAGTTCTCCATGCTACTCCATCCTGTGCAAGCTTCTTCATCTCCCAGTACTTACTGCAACCTACATCCTTCTGAATCTGCTTAGTGTATTCATCTCTTGGTCTCCCTCTACGATTTTTACCCTCCACGCTGCCCTCCAATACTAAGTTGGTGATCCCTTGATGCCTCAGAATATGTCCTACCAACCGATCCCTTCTTCTTGTCAAGTTGTGCCACGAGCTCCTCTTCTCCCCAATTCTATTCAATACCTCCTCATTGGTTATGTGATCTACCCATCTAATCTTCAGCATTCGTCTGTAGCACCACATTTCGAAAGCTTCTACTCTCTTCATGTCCAAACTATTTATCGTCCACGTTTCACTTCCATACATGGCTACACTCCATACAAATACTTTCAGAAACGACTTCCTGACACTTAAGTCTATACTCGATGTTAACAATCTTCTCTTCTTCAGAAACGGTTTCCTTGGCATTGCCAGTCCACATTTTATATCCTCTCTACTTCGACCATCATCAGTTATTTTGCTCCCCAAATAGCAAAACTCCTTCACTACTTTAAGTGTCTCATTTCCTAATCTAATTCCCACAGCATCACCCGACTTAATTCGACTACATTCCATTATGCTCGTTTTGCTTTTGTTGATGTTGATCTTGTATCCTCCTTTCAAGACACTGTCCATTCCGTTCAACTGGTGTTCCAAGTCCTTTGCTGTCTCTGACAGAATTACAATGTCATCGGCGAACCTCAATGTTTTTATTTCTTCTCCATGGACTTTAATATCTACTCCGAATTTTTCTTTTGTTTCCTTTACTGCTTGCTCAATATACAGATTGAATAACATCGGGGACAGGCTACAACCCTGTCTCACTCCCTTTCCAACCGCTGCTTCCCTTTCATACCCCTCGACTCTTATAACTGCCATCTGGTTTCTGCACAAATTGTAAATTGCCTTTCGCTCCCTGTATTTTACCCCTGTCACCTTTAGAATTTGAAAGACAGTATTCCAGTCAACATTGTCAAAAGCTTTCTCTAAGTCTACAAATGGTAGAAATGTAGGTTTGCCTTTCCTTAATCTATTTTCTAAGATAAGTCGTAGGGTCAGTATTGCCTCACGTGTTCCAACATTTCTGCGGAATCAAAACTGATCTTCGCCGAGGTCGGCTTCTACCAGTTATCCATTCGTCTGTAAAGAATTCGCGTTAGTATTTTGCAGCTGTGACTTATTAAACTGATTATTCGGTAATTTTCACATCTGTTTGTGCCTGCTTTCTTTGGGATTGGAATTATTATATTCTTCTTGAAGTCTGAGAGTATTTCGCCTGTCTCATACATCTTGCTCACCAGACGGTAGAGTTTTGTCAGGACTGGCTCTCCCAAGGCTGTCAGTAGTTCTAATGGAATGTTGTCTACTCCGGGGGCCTTGTTTCGACTCAGGTCTTTCAGTGTTCTGTCAAACTTTTCATGCAGTATCATATCTCCCATTTCATCTCCATCTACATCCTCTTCCATTTCCATAATATTGTCCTCAACCACGTCGGCCTTGTATAGACCCTCTATATACTCCTTCCACCTTTCTGCTTTCCCCTCTTTGGTTGGAACTGGGTTTCCATCTGAGCTCTTGATATACATACAAGGGGCTCTCTTTTCTCCAAAAGTCTCTTTAATTTTCCTGTAGGCAGTATCTATCTTACCCCTAGTGAGATAAGCCCCTACATCCTTACATTTGTCCTCTAGCCATCCCTGCTTAGCCATTTGGCACTTCCTGTCAATCTCATTTTTGAGAAGTTTGTATTCCCTTTTGCCTGCTTCATTTACTGCGTTTTTATATTTTCTCCTTCATCAATTAAATTCAATATTTCTTCTGTTACCCAAAGATTTCTACCAGCCCTCGTCTTTTTACCTACTTGATCCTCTGCTGCCTTCACTACTTCATCCCTCAGAGCTACCCATTCTTCTTATACTGTATTTCTTTCCCCCATTCCTGTCAATTGTTCCCTTATGCTCTCCCTGAAACTCTGTACAACCACTGGTTTAGTCAGTTTATCCAGGTCGCATCTCCTGAAATTCCCACCTTTTTGCAGTTTCTTCAGTAATGGGGAAGAGAATTCCTACAGACAGAGCCACAGTAATCTGCACGCAAATTACCAAATGCAAGGTAAGAGGAACAGTAATAGAGTGGAGCTAATTAGACGCAACACCAATGATATGACAGTTAATTTATAAATAAAAATGAATGTGAAATTAAAGTAGCAGAGCGATTATAAAAGAAGTGATAGATAAAAAAGTAATTACTTAAGGGGAAAATGAAAGTAGTTAATGCATTAGTAAATTATGATGAATAACACCAAAGAAATGGCAGTAAATTGCTGATTAAAATCTCAGTATGAATGAGTTAGTATATTAACTGAACGTCTAAATTAGAAATAAAAACGGAGTTAGTAATAATATAACGTTAAACAGTTAATACGTTAACAAATTCGGGCTAGGTACGTCCTTATTCACAGACACCACTAGCGGCTGCCATGGTTGGCAAGTTCTTAGCTCCAAGCCTCAAGCTTTCGATTTCATTTGCATTGCAAACTGATCTCTTTTCATCGCCTCTCTTCACCAGTATTTCACCTTCACTCGTCTATCTGTGGATGATATTTGGCCCCAATACTGAAGTGAGTAGAACGGAAACATTGCGGGGGAAAGCGGTCAGTATTTCTGAAGCATATGAAGTAGGGAATCAAACTTTGTGAAACACGACATCACAGACTTACAGCTTGCGTCAGCAGAAGATGGTGATTTTATTAGTGAAGTCCCTTTTTACTGGACGAATTGCAGTATGTTAATGATTAAAACGATGAAAGAATAAGTGGTTCAATATAACACTAAAGAGGACAAATGCAATTTAGAGCATTATGTCGATTGATTCTGTATAGTGGACAGGTGTGAATATCAAGAATAGTGACTGAGAATTTTGCTTAACGGAGTGTGACACTTCCCAGTGCAGGCTTTGATGCAGGAGATATGATCCTAAGCGCCTGTTTTTTATAATCTAGCTCTTATACACCTTTTCGAATCACCAATATTAGTGTAAATTGTTTCTTAAAGCTAACGTTTCCAACTAAATTATCTCTACCGCTTTTCTTTCTTCTTAGACGGTGTGCTGATAGCAGTGATATGTCAATGTTTAGAACACAGCTCGTTCGATCAGTAATGAATAGGGACATGAGAACTGATGATCCAATTTGATATCGAAAAGCATGTGAAGACTGTGTTGCGTGAGTTTCTGTGACAGGAACCTACGTGTTCTGTGAAAAATGGTTGGTACAGTGGGTTCCATTGTTCAGCCGTATTGCACAAAGTTAATTAGCATTTGGATTCAAACTAGGGACTCAAAATTGTGGATGCCTTTCGTCATTAGTATGTAGGTGATATTACGACGGACAAGTGTATCAGATTGCCAGACTGGTACAGTTAATTCACATTCGGTGCTGGCATTCATTCCCTTACTTCTATGGGTCTTTGCATACAAGGCACTACAGAAATTGGTGGTCCTGGGATTTGGTTCAGGAAGGTTAGCTAAACATCTGCAGTGTCTAATATAAAGTAAATGTAAATCAAAACACAATGGTGACTCTCTGAAACAGGCCACACGCAGGCGCTTATATGCATCCCACTATGTGGGAGGATCTGTGGCTCCCATCCTCGTAGCACCTTTTAACAAATGTCTTATTTTTAACACGTCTTCACCGACTGCACAAAACAAAGATCTGATACCAGCAATGTGTTACATGAAGTGATAGACAATCACTCGGCTGATTGTACGAGGCTCTTTGTAACTTATACTTTCCTGTCTTAACAGTCGTTCTAAAATAACCACGAAAGAATTAGGAATCGTTAGAGTGTCGAAGTAATGTAAGCGAGCAACTGAAGACGTGCATTGCGGCTTCGTTTTAGGAGTGGTCACTGTGTCGTCGGTTAAAGGAAGACTTGCATCATACTGTTTTGATCATTGCTACACATAAACATTTCTTTTCTCTTGTATCGGATGACAGATCCCAGTACAGAGCATTAAATCACTTCGTACTGTGAGTGTAAGGCTTATACAGGTTTGGTGGTGGGAGAAGGTTTTCTGCATTGGAACCTTTACAACTCTTCAAGACATCGCTGTTCATTCTTGAGTGCACCGCCTCTCCAAAATCTTTGGAGAAACCTGATTGCTGTGGAGATAATTTATCAGCATTGATATCTGCATCCTCACCTCTCTTATACTCGTATGAAGAACTGTGGCGCAATTAGATTAACATATAATCTCGGTGAAGACAGGCTTCAAAGCTGTGACAAAAATATCAGATCGATGTTTTTGCTGGGAAGTAGATGTCGAAGAACGTGGTCTTACCGCGGAAGCTTGTGAACTGTCGAGCAGACGTTTTCCTGCCGCGCTATGCTAATGCTGGCATATTTCAATTTACAATGACTGTGAGACAGTCAAGTTTAGCCCGGTTGGTGCGAACAAGGATGGTGATTACTCCATACACCCAATGACTGACTGTTAGATAATGTCTTGCCCGTGTTCCTATGTCATCAACGAGATATCTGATCGCATTTAACCGACTTTCTGAGATCCAGAAGCGCTTAGGCTTCACTTATTTAGCGGCAGCCTACGTTACATTTTTTTTCCCAATTGGACCTTGCTGGAGATCTATCTTGCGCAGGCGTTCAGTCTAGGTACACGCAATCATCAATGCAGCATGAGAAGCGTGTAGAGGAAGTGCTGAATTTCTCCTTTTTCCATATCATTGTCAGTATTAAAGAAGGCCACATCGAGCCCTTCAGAGTACGCTGATGTACCTGGATATAATATTGCGACAGTTAGAAAGGGCAACTCCGTAAGTGCACCAGAAGATCGATAGCAGCTTCATTAGGGACGCTGTTGTGTAATCTCAAAGATTTCTACCTATATCATCATTATATCATGGTATGAGTAGTTTCATATTTTCCACAAGGCTACATATAATAAAAAGAGAAGGAGGAAGAGGGTGGATGTAATTTTTTGATATTCCTTATAATATGAAACTGCAGCATACAGTCATTTCCTGAATTTGAAATGAACTGGAGATAACATCTCTTCTGTGATTTTCATTCCTTTTGGTTCACTCTTAGTTTTTGCGTCCTGTTACGATCTTAATGTTCTAGAAACGAATATTCCTCTAGCGTGTACCATCTTTAGTCTAATGAGTGATTCTTATATAGTTTGTAGTAGATGGACTGCGATGTGTGTCGGTGCCTGTGGCCAAAAATGAATGAAATAATACTATTTACTGAGTATAAAGCCAACCATAGCACGATATATTATCTGATTTTAGCATCAGTTTGTATAAATTAAACGACTGAAAGAAAATATCAATCTTGTTGAAAAGCATATAAGAGGAGGGTAAGCCTCATTATAATACTCATCTGATAGTATGTACTACTCCTTTTGGGGAAAATATAGTCCATGTTTACTGATGTCATTTAGATGTCCATCATTGTGATTGAAATCCTTGCTTCCTTTAGCACATTTGAAATAAGTCACTTAAATTCACAGGAACAAACATAAGACGTTTGCACTACCGTTAATCCCACTTCAGTAACATTTAGTATGGCACGTAGGTGGCTCAGGTGAGAATTGGGAGTCACTACGTGACGAAATAAATTGTAAAATTTTAAGCAGATACATTTATTTCCTTGAAAATTGACATTAACAGGCAATAAAAGCTTCCCGAAGTTAAGGTTTGCTGGTGCCCGACTTACTGACTAACAAAAATTAAACTAAAATAACGACAGATGCCAAAAGGCTTCTTTTGGTAGCATCATACACGAAACTGAAGGAAGGGAAAGATGGATAAATACACATGACTGGACTCACACAGAGAAGATTAACGATAGAATGTGAGACCTGTAGGAGTAAGCACTCGGCTAGATGATACAGAGTGAACTTGGATAAATACTGAACTACGGCAAGAAATAGAATTACAGACACATAAATACAATTTTACACATAGATTCACTCTAGACAAGGAAAAATTCAAATATAATCTAAACATCTCGGTGTGAGTCACACTTCCATATAACAAAGTTCCAGTGGCACAAAAGTAATTCCCTGACTAAGTCAAAAGAACATGAGGATCCTAATATTATGTGCTCTAAATAATCCGTCGAACGTGATTCCAAAAATGAAGCTGAAAAAAATGATTAAAAGCTTCAGATGACTGATGAGTAGCGCAACCTCAGCACACCAAAAAAGAGGAACCACTTTGAGATGGACTAACAAGGTAAACTCTTCTTATATAGTCACAAGTGTGCACATATCAATATCTGACAAACCTTAAAACCAAGGATATCTTCTATCGGTTAACCCAAGACTACAAATCATGAACGAAAATTTTATGAAACTGTAATTCAAAGAGGAAACAATAAAGAAATACTGACAGTACGGACAGGAACCAATGGGGGATGGGCATGTAGTCAGCTATGGTCATACTGCCCACCTGCGATCTAGCTACCTTCTTCGGCCCAGGAAACCTCCTCAAAGAGGGCCGTATCATCTCATCCATCTCGTTGCCATTGTGCATCATGGTAGTTGTGGTCGAGCGTCTAGACACGTTGTCAGCTCCCTCCCAGCATGGTGTGACGATGGTCGTTTGGATATTCCTGCATAAGAGTGGCACGTCATGCCTTCTGTGTGACTTCCTTAGCAGGCAGAGAACATTGAATAAGATGCACTATCACAAGACTGCAGTCGACTGGCCAATTTGGACGAAACACCCAACTGACATCTTGTGGATTTGGTTTATCATATGACACCTGGCACGGGCTAACACGCCTCGTTGATACGTCTGTCTTGTTGTATTACCGCCACGCATCTCCGTCTTTTTATAAGCGTAGAGGGCTGGGCCATGCTCCTGCACTACACAGAGTACTTGATAGTAGAGCTGCTGGCCTGTCGCACGTCAGCACAACCACTTACACCATCTCACCAGAACACAGGTTCACTGCGTGCCAACGTCTGGGGCGAAGTGTCTACGTGACTGAGATCTCGCCACCGAACGTCATCGGCACGTCGAGGAGACACGTCTGACCCAACAAGTGGTATTGTGTTGGCTGAGGGCGTGGAGGAGACGTACAACTCGCAGCACCCATGCTCGCACCTTGCAGAGTCCCGTAGAGAGGGTGTGTCCTTGGTTATTCTACAGATGCGTGGCTAAACCTCAACCTCTTCAACTGCGGCGCCCACAGCATTGGGTACTGGCTGATGATCTCACTCCTCCATGTCTGCTGTGCTCATGGCAGTTGTCCACATCATAATACCACAAGGCTACAATTCTTAATACAGAGTGTTACTTACCGTTTTTACAAAAAGAAGTAAATAGCATGCCTATTTTTAACCTAGTATGTACAAGAGTGAATCACCTACAGTCTCTTTACAGCTTCAAAAAATAGAACAAAGTCATATATCTTCAATTAAAGAAAAGATACACATGAAGCCATTAACTGCACTTTGACAAACGGCAATTAAATAAGCCCACATCACAAACGTGATTTGTTTGAAAATCAAACACGTAGTCCTGAAGTTATTTGAAATTTCTTTATAGAACAATGATGGTAATCACAATTTATTTTCCGTCAAATAAGCAAGATTATTCCTTGTACAAAGAGAATAGCGATAGCAGGTGTTAGTGTTATCGTTATTTACATATACGCGTTCTGTCATTAGGTACACCCAACATAAAATACACCAAGAAATAGAACAAAAAATTTTGGCGTATCGCTGCATCGTTCTCTTTAATATCCCTCAATACTTTATCCTTATCTTATTTCTGCAAGATGTTACCCAGCTAGATAATGACAAAATTGCAAAAGCGTCGTTCATTAGGTACAAACCGCTAAAATTGTTGTTGTTTAGATTATAATCTTCTGCGACAGAAAGTCCTACAAGCTCATGTGACAGACAGTCTGTAATCATATTCTTCTGGCCAAGAACGTAGTACACAGTGAATTCCTGTAGGTATAATGCCCAGAGTTCCAATATCCTGTGTAACTTTTGCGCTCATATGAAATTTCACTGCACGGTGATCGTAGAATACTGTAGTTAATATGCCAATAGGAAATATCGCAACTTCGTAAGAGACCAGACGAGATCGGTAACGGTGTAATGTCCCTCACAGTGAGAAACCACTCCACTAGTAAATATGTCTTCCAAGAGACGGAGTCGCTTCCCTCTTCTGCCTGAAACAACACTGCTCCTAAAGCAGTCAGAGACATTTCTGTCATCAGACAGGAGTCCTGCATCAAGTCCACATGCACAGGGATAGTCGCATTCACCAACACGTTCTTAAGTTTACGGGATTTGTCTTCTGCTTGCACGTCCCAGATCTACATTATATTGTTTCCAGTTACCGTACAGAGACGACTAGTGGATTTAAGCTTACACTCACAAAACGTTCGTAAATTTTACAAAGCCCTAAGAATCCTCTCAGTCGTCGTTTGCTTTCGGCATTGTGCACTAAGTTATTGCTGAAAATTATCTGGGTTCGGCTTGATTCTATCCACAGACACAATATGATCGAAGAGCTTTATCTTGTTTCGTCCATACTGGTATTTATATAAATGAAGGGTTATGGCTGCCTTCTCAAAAACATCCAGCAACACAACTTTTCGGCAGTCAAAATGTAATCAATATATAGTGGCCCATGAACTAATAAATTATCTGTTAATATATTATTTAAAATCTTGATAAAGGCGGCTGACTCGTGGTTGTGTGGTAGCGTTCTCGCTTCCCGCGCCCGGGTTCCCGGGTTCGATTCCCGGCGGGATCAAGGATTTTCTCGGCCTCGTGATGACTGGGTGTTGTGTGATGTCCTTAGGTTAGTTAGGTTTAAGTAGTTCTAACTTCTAGGGGACTGATGACCATAGATGTTAAGTCCCATAGTGCTTAGAGCCAAAGGCGGCTGACCCGTTCTTCAGCCTGAACTGATCGAAACTGAAATCAGTTTCCATAGCGCAGGAATACAGTACGTAGCTTGCATGAAGGGTGTATAGTCATCTCACAATAGCTGGCTCGAAGGACAGTTTACGATAATATGTTAACCCTGTTTATGTGTTAGAAGAGTTCATCCTCGGTTTCTTGACCGTCCTTTGCTCCTTGTTAATCTGCCTGGAATCCAAGACTATGCGAACAGATTTGTCGTGTTTTGTAACCACCAGCAGAGGCCACTTGTAAGAGCTTACTATACGCCCATATTTTCTATCATCTTTTTTAAAACTTTTATACCTGTACATTTTGCGATTAAGGAATAGGGTATGGTATCACAAAAAAGTATGATGCTTACACTTCCTGCACTGGCAGACAAACTCCTTAATTACGCTAGTCGCCTCTGAGTATAAACAGATGTGATCCTTCAGCATTCATCAAACACTGAATCAACGGGACTACTCTTAACATATACGCTCATTACTCGTCCACCCATGTCAATTGCTTGTGGTAGCCATTCATTAAATTAGTCGCCAAAATAAACGCCATGCCCTTCCTTGGCATGTCAAATTCAATCGACTCTGCCTTCGGATCTCTACAACCTTACTGTAGATCGCGCTCCCTACCTTCATCCCTCGAATCAAAAGATAAGTCCCTGTCTCCCTGCACTTCCGAAATGCTTCCCTGCTGATAACTGAGGAGTGTCTAACAGTATCGAGTGCATACTGAAAACACGCATCTCCAATCGAAATGGTCCCATCAGGATTAATGGCTGAGACCCTAACGCAGAAGATCCAGTTGTAGCAAATCTTCCTAAATCTTTCTTGGATATGAATCATACACTACACGCTGCCTTCTCATGTTTCTCTCCAGTACAACACCTTCCACACCTGAAATCGTTAGTGCGTTGTCCACTCACTATTGCATGGTTGTTATGCAAGGGGTTAGCCGATATAATTTCACCTCTTGGCTGTGGAGCCGTTGAAGCAATATAGTTTCTACCCAGTTCTACATGGGATCAGCCACAGTTTCAGTATGCACCACGTCCTCCATACATACGATCTCTTCAGTTTCTGCAGTCTCTTTCATTTCCATACAGATTCCTCCCACTGCTGTTTACATTTTCTAATTGGTGGCGATTACTATTACATTGATGTGTGCAGTAAAGCTTTATGTGTGATCGTTATTTATGAAAGAAATGTATACTTTGCCATCACATTGATTTCAAAACCATATGTATAGAAATGTATTAATACTGTAATTTATAGTAAAATGATATTTTACGCTTTGTTCTACATAAAGAACTAAATTTTATAACTCAAGTAGTAATAATATCATTTGGCTAAGACAGGGAAGCTAAAGTGAAAAATATATAGGGTCGGTAAAAAAGCAAGCGATGATTAAAGTCTGTGCCGCTTTTCTGTGTTAGATACCACGAAATGTAAGCATGTGCTTCTATGTGCTTCTCTGTATTTACGTAAATATATGATATTTCACTGAAATGTGTAAATCCAGTTTTTTTTTTTTTTTTTTTTTTTTTTTTTAGAAAACATAACCTCATTGATTCCTGATGCTCGGTCTTGCTCACTTGTCTCGTATAGGGTGCCTAAAGGATGCTGCATTCTCAAAGTACTAGACAACAATTCAACCAAGTAACACTAGTAGTTTTATTTCTGTAAAGCAGACTGACAATACTTAAGTTCAATGTACAAAGGTGTAACATGCTATGTGAGCGGTCGAGGCTGTCAGGTGCAGCGCTTATGTTCACTTCGGCTTGAGGGCGCCCCTGTCGTGGTGTGGTCCTATTCCGTGTTATCTGATTGTATTCCAATTGCACCTTTTCGTTTACTTCATTTTAAAATTAATCTCATCTTACTTTCACCATTCAACTTTTGAAGGTTGTTGTAGTTTAAAGTAAATCATTTTATCTTTGTTACAGAGCTTTAATCATTTGTTTCATAATAATAGCTTCTAGGACCTGTTGAAGTCCAGTTTGTAATCCATTTATTATTTCCTAATTCATCTGTCCTCTCTCCTAACATACAACCTGTCTCTCTTGTATTTTTCCCACTGTAAATATACACTACAGAATCGGTATCATAATAAACAACATCTTTTCCGAGTTTAGCTATCATTTCATATAATCTAAGTCTACATCTACATCTACATCTACATCTACATACATACTCCGCAATCCACAGTACGGTGCGTTGCGGAGGGTACCTCGTACCACAGCTAGCATCTTCTCTCCCTGTTCCACTCCCAAACAGAAGGAGGAAAAAATGACTGCCTATATACCTCTGGACGAGCCCTAATCTCTCTTATCTTATCTTTGTGGTCTTTCCGTGAAATTTAAGTTGGCGGCAGTAAAATTGTACTGCAGTCAGCCTCAATTGCCGGTTCTCTATATTTCCTCAGTAGCGATTCACGAAAAGAACGCCTTCTTTCCCCTAGAGACTCCCACCCGAGTTCCTGAAGCATTTTCGTAACACTCGCGTGATGATCAAACCTACCAGTAACAAATCTAGCAGCCCGCCTCTGAATTGCTTCTATGTCCTCCCTCAATCCGACCTGATAGGGATCCCAAACGCTCGAGTAGTACTCAAGAATAGGTCGTATTAGTGTTTTATAAGCGGTCTCCTTTACAGATGAACCACATCTTCCCAAAATTCTACCAATGAACCGAAGACGACTATCCGCCTTCCCCTCAACTGCCATTACACGCTTGTCCCACTTCATATCGCTCTGCAATGTTACGCCCAAATATTTAATCGACGTGACTGTGCCAAGCACAACACTACAAATGGAGTATTCAAACATTACAGGATTCTTTTTGCCATTCATCTGCATTAATTTACATTTATCTATATTTAGAGTTAGCTGCCATTCTTTACACCAATCACAAATCCTGTCCAAGTCATCTTGTATCCTCCTACAGTCACTCAACGACGACACCTTCTCGTAAACCACAGCATCATCAGCAAACAGCCGCACATTGCTATCCACCCTATCCAAAAGATCATTTATGTAGATAGAAAACAACAGCGGACCTACCACATTTCCCTGGGGCACTCCAGATGATACCCTCACCTCCGATGAACACTCACCATCGAGGACAACGTACTGGGTTCTATTACTTAAGAAGTCTTCGAGCCACTCACATACTTGGGAACCAATCCCATATGCTCGTACCTAAGTTAGGAGTCTGCAGTGGGGCACCGAGTGAAATGCTTTCCGGAAGTCAAGGAATATGGCATCCGTCAGATACCCTTCATCCATGGTTCGCAAGATATCATGTGAAAAAAGGGCGAGTTGCGTTTTGCGGGAGCGATGCATGGACAGCAACTTCTCTGTCTCAAGGATATTCATTATATTCGAACTGAGAATATGTTCGAGAATCCTACAACAAATCGATGTTAAGGATATTGGTCTGTAATTTTGAGGATCCGTCCTTCTACCCTTCTTATATACAGGCGTCACCTGCGCTTTTTTCCAGTCGCTCGGGACTTAACGTTGGGCAAGAGATTCGCGATAAATGCAAGCTAAGTAAGGAGCCAATGCAGTAGAGTACTCTCTGTAAAACCGAATTGGAATCCCATGAGGACCTGGCGATTTATTTATTTTCAACCAATTCAGCTGCTTCACAATCCCAGGGATGTCTATCACTATGTCCTCCATACGGGAATTTGTATGAGACTGAAACGGCGGTATGTTTGTACGATCTTTCTGCTTGATAGATTTCTCAAACGCTAAATTTAAAATTTCAGCTTTCGTTTTGCTGTCTTCCGTTGCCAGGGCAGACTGATCTGTGAGTGACTGGATGGAAGCCTTCGACCCGCTTACCGATTTTACGTAAGACCAAAATTTCCTTTGGTTTTCAGCAAGATCTTTTGCTAAGGAATGACGGTGGTAGTGGTTGAATACTTCGCGCATCGCTCTTTTTACAGCAGCACGAATCTCTACTAACTTTTTCCTGTCCGCATTCTCCCAATCTTTCTTGTACCGCGAGTGCAACTGCCTTTGCTTCCTGAGCATTCTCCGAATTGCGCTGTTAACCCACGGTGGGTCTTTTTCGTCCGTAACCCACTTTTTCGGCACATACTTGTCCAATGCGTGATTAACAATGTGTTTAAAATTTGCCCATATTTCTTCCACGTCCGTCGTACCGGAAGTAAATGAAGACGATTCACTCCCTAACTGGGATGCTAACAAATGCTTATCTGCTCTTTATAGTAAGAATACTCTCCTAGCTTTCTTGACCGACTTTTTAACTTTCGTAACCATAGCCGTAATGACAACATCATGATCACTAATCCCTGTCTCAACGCGGACACCGTCGATGAGATCTGGTCTGTTCGTGGCTACCAGATCTAAAATGTTTCCGTTACGCGTTGGCTGTCGATTTAGCTGCTCAAGACAGTTTTCGGATAATCTGCTGAAAAGTAATTCACACGACGGCTTGTCTGTACCACCTGTAATGAATCCACAGACATCCCAGTCTATACTAGGTAGGGGCCGGCCGCAGTGGCCGTGCGGTTCTAGGCGCTGCAGTCCGGAACCGCGGGACTGCTACGGTCGCAGGTTCGAATCCTGCCTCGGGCATGGATGTGTGTGATGTCCTTAGGTCAGTTAGGTTTAAGTAGTTCTACGTTCTAGGGGACTGATGACCTAAGATTTTAAGTCTCATAGTGCTCAGAGCCATTTGAACCATTTATACTAGGTAGGTTGAAGTCGCCTTCGACTAATATAGCATGATCCAGGTACTTCTTCGATACAGAATGTAGATTCCCTTTGAATGATTGTAGAACTGTCACGGTGGAACCTGGTGGCCGGTAATATCACCTCACAATTAACTTTATTTCCCCTAGCCCTGTTAAACGTGTCCAGATAACTTCACAATCACACTCTACTTCGACCTCAATAGACACAAGGTTTTAGTCAACTGCAATGAAGACACCATCTCCTACGGTGTCTAATCTGCGTTCCAATACACGTTCCAACCCTCACTAAATATTTCACAACTTTCTATCTCATGGTTCAGCTAGGTCTCAGTCCCGAGAATAATTTGCGCGCCACACGCTTCCTGGAGGGCAGTAAATTCAGGAACTTTATTCAGAACATTCTGAAAATTTACTGCTAATATTTTGATAGCTGAAGTGTCTTTACACTGAGCGCGTCCTGATTTCCCTGCCTGCACGTCGACTGGTGAGTATTCATCACGACACCTCGCACAACTGCCTAGCCTAAAAAACCCCCATGCACACACCACAAGTACTCTGCTACCCTAGTAGCCCCTTCCTTTGTGTAGTGCACCCCTGACCTATCTAGGGGCGTCCTAAAATTCTCCACCCAATAGCGCAAGTCTAGAAATCTGCAGCCAAGACCGTCACAGAGTCGACGAAGCCTCTGGTCGAGACTCTCCACTCGACTCCAATCCAAAGGACCCCGATCCACTCTGGGAACGATGCTGCAAATAGAGAGCTCAGCTTGCACCCCACGTGTGAGGCCAGCGGTCTTCACCAAACCCGCCAGCCGCCCGTACAAACTGAGGATCGCCTCAGAACCCAAGCGACAGGCATCATTGGTGCCAACGTGAGCGACTACTTGCAGACGACCGCACCCTGTACGCTCGATAGCCGCAGGCCAGGCCGCCTCCACATCTTGGATGAGGCCCCCCGGCAGACAAACCGAGTGCACGTTGGATTTATTTCCAGCCCTGTACGCTATTTCCCTAAGGGGCTCCATCAACCTCCTAACGTTGGAGCTGCCAGTAACCAGCAAACCTTTGCCCCAGTGTGCCTGCTCAGGCCCTGCTGAAGGAGCGGCCACCTGCCCACTGACAGGACGAACGGGCGAAGCCAGCCGGACAGCCTCCCATTGACCCTCCGCCTCGAGTGACGCGAACGCTTTGCAGTCCGCCACTCACCCTGAGGTGAGGGCGGCCCCAGCGCGCCGGGTACACTAGAAGTTGCCTCGGCGGCTGAGTTAGCGGACGCAGCAAGCGACACTTGGCGTGTCTCAAGCGACGCGCCAGACCCTACGCCGTCGCTGCACCTCGAGGCAGCAGCCTGAAGGCGGCTGACCGTGGCCAACAGTCTGGTATTTGATGTAGTAAATGCAGCTATGAAAATATTAGTAGCTGTGGTATATTCCACTTAATAATCCTTGAAATTGTAGTAACATGAATCACATGGTCATTAATAAAATTTATATCTATTGTATCTAATCGATCATCCAATAATAT
Source organism: Schistocerca americana (assembly GCF_021461395.2). Taxonomy (NCBI): domain Eukaryota; kingdom Metazoa; phylum Arthropoda; class Insecta; order Orthoptera; family Acrididae; genus Schistocerca; species Schistocerca americana. The sequence goes on from NC_060125.1 coordinate 45,297,531, forward strand.
TTCATCGAATTTTTGAAAATCTGTAACATACTCAGTTTTAATCATATTTGGACGTTGTCCAAATTTTCCCCACAATAAAACAAGACATATCTCAGAAACAGCTCTTTTTCCTGGATTTGAATTTATACTATTAAGATCTAATTCAATATCCATATTTTTTATTGTCTTTGAAATTATGTGGACTGGGTTGTAATCGTGCTGCACAGGCAACTTCTAATTATCATGGATAGTAAATGAGTTTCAAATTCGAGAACACAGTAACTGTGAATAATTGAGTCAGACTAATAGTGAGCATAAACTGAAATTCTCTTTGCAATTTATGATCACAATGTGCCACGTTATCGGTCTACCAATGTACCTTCCACCAGGTCATGTACATGCCATATTCCATATACATTGTAACCTCCCCACAAAATTGAATAAATAGTAATAATGAATATGATTCTAATTTTTGTGTAACCTCAGAACAAAATTGGTTCCCATTTATAACCTCCCTACAGAAATTCATTCACATTTAACCTCCACACAAAATTTGTTTCCCATTTAATGTACCCACAAAGTTCTTTTCTCATTTAATGTAAGCTCGAAACAGAAAAATTCCTAAACTTCGTAATAAAAATAAATTCAGTAACCTGGTAAATTTTGGACGACAGCAGTGCTGCGTCATGGCCCTGTAAGATCATTCTGAATAAAAAAAGGAAAAATTCTTACCTCAATAAAGTACCCGAATATATCTGCTCTTACAATAAATTTATCCGGCACAGCTCTGTGCAATGCTGGCCGATAGATTTATCGTTTATGAAAGGAAGCAACTGATTTTTCTTTTCCAACAATCGGAATGATCATGGATTGGAGAAATTAGTAAATTCTTAAGTTGAATTGAATGCTTGTTAAGAAAATTACTTTATGTGACAAAGATCATCATTAGGACATTTTTAAAACAGTTGCATGGTAGTTCAGATAACATTACTAGATATGCGTGAGGCTGCTTTTTACCTTATACAATAATACTCAGGCTCCGGCATCGCTGCACCGCGACCCGTCAGCCAACACGATACACCATACCAGAGCAGACTCCAGACTAGCCACTAGCAACAACTTACTGCTACAGCTACACAGTTCCTACTCAGTCAACACTGGTCTCTGGTCAGCGATTCTCTTATACCTTCCATATCGCAGGCAGCGCATGAGCAATACATCGAAATTACATCAGCTCAAACCTCTTACAACATTATCCGTTGAAGCTTCGGAAGGGCTGTACACTCCTCCAACCACCTGTCGAGCTATGACTTTGGCAGTATTCAAAAATTTATAAAAGGACCTTGCAGTGTGTCTTAGCAGCTAAAATTTTGTTGTTGTGTTTGTTTTGGTGTATTCTTCTTGGGCGAAAAATTTCAGGCCAGATTTAGACGTCTTCTATTGGACCAGCCCTTGTTGGCGGGGAAGGGGGGAGCGGGGGTGGCGGGGGGTGTGAGGAGGTGGTATAAACGGAGTAGGATATTGACTTTAGCCATCCTCTAAAGAGACATGACAACGCACTTGGACAAGGAACTAGTGACATCACAGCGTGGAATTCCACGTCCCACTACACTGCGGAGCGTGAAATGAAGCAGCTGGCGCGTCAAATTTAGCTCTCGTGGTCAATTAAAATCGATTATGGTTTAAGCCGCAAGCAGAAGTTACGAGCCGCAATTATGTATTGAGTTAAAGTACGTGTTTAGTGAGTTTACGTGGTATAAACGTATCTGTTTCAAAGCTTCAGCAAATTGAGAATCTCTCGAGAACGCGTCATTTTAATTACGACGCGCTATAATAAAATGACAGGAAACTACGTATCGGTATATATAGTCTTTTGTTTTATTTTTAGTGTTATAAGGTATATTGTATTAGTGCTACCGCACAATCTATCAAATGTGCATCGTTCTGATGCAGTTTATCGTAGTTACATATAAAATAATGGCATTTGTAAATTGACCTAATGGCGTTGTCTTTAGGCAATCTAAAGCGTATTCGGAGGGCTGGTTGCATTGTTGAAACCGTATCTTAGTGATAATATCACAGGCTGCGAAGAGAAAAGTAACAAGCCACCAAATGTCAACGACTCAAATGTTTCCCTGAAGGCCACAAACCTTAACGTAGCTGCGAGTCTATGTCAAGGTGTAAATAGCAGCACTGCGCTGTAAACCTAGTACAAAACAAACGGATAAAAGAGTATCTTAAGGTGTAGCTAGTTTCTTCCACCGTTATTCAGCAAGATCCAGTGGTAACTCGGCCGTGTTATGTGACTAGGTACAATCACACCCCAGTTCAAAGCAGCGCGCAATATTATTTTTGCGGGTGAGAAAATTGGTAATTAAAAGCGATTGCAGAAAGTAGTTCCACAGTATGGCGCAACAGTTGTAGTGGGACGAAATTAAGCGTCACCCATCCACCAATGTCAGCCCAGTTTGCAGGTGACTATAAGTTTAATTTAGTTTTGTTTATGTATTTTTCTTAATATTTGTAATAGCTGTGAATTATCTAAAAGTTTTGTATTTTTTTATGTGTTTCATGTACGGAGAGGGCGGCGCAACGAACGGAGACAGCATCTTCGTTGCCGCGACCAGAGAGGAAATTGCTGGCCGCTATACGTCGCGGGTCGACAGCCAAGGAGCAACAGAAGATCCTGGAACCGAGTTGTTGCGTCGTGTTTCTAAAAATTATAAATGAATTTTTGTACTCTTTTTGTACAACAGTGACGTCATATAGAGCTTAATCTTATTGAAAAGTCAGTCACTGTCTGTCAACGGTCAAGTTCACATCTGTATGTGTAGGAAGCTAATAAAATAGTGTATGGTACTAAAGTTGAAACACGTGTTCTGAGGATTTATTTATGAAGAATTATGTGAACGGATTAATAATATATTTGACAAGATTATTGATTCTGACAGCGTTCATCGAAACTCTGAATCTCAAAAGTTTATTTAATGTGTGATTCTGATATCGATTAGATCAAGATAACGTGTGTCAATATAATTTCTGAGGAGAAACAAACGAAATTTAAATCGAAAAAGTTACAAAAACCAATTGGCCCAACTGATGTAATTCTTTGCATACAACTCAACTGATGTTTTACAGTTTCGTTCAAGAACCATTCTATGACAATTTAAAAAGAATATAAATCATTTTGAAGTGGGTTGTAACTGACATAGGTGACGAAGTCTGCACATGGTCATATGTCCAAAGAAAATCAGTTATAAACAAAAACTTACGTCGTTACACTACACAGTATGCAGATGATGTGAATGATTTGACTTACAATTAGGCTGAGAAAGGTGTTTGAGTTCTTGCAGACAAGGTGACAGGAGGTGGAAGTAAATGTTGGCAAGTAGAAGTTAAACCAGTCAGTAGCGCGCAAGTTACGGAAAACACGATGCCGACTAGATCACAATTCAAATACCTGCTACAAGGTAAAGCATGTGAGATGTACACAATAAATTTTATAGAAGTTTCTGTGATATCGTCAGCAAAAATTTACGCCTGTAGATGAACAAGTTGGCACAGATATTTCAAATATTGAAATATGATGTAGTCTGGAACCGCGAGACCGCTACGGTCGCAATTTCGAATCCTGCCTCGGGCATTGATGTGTGTGATGTCCTTAGGTTAGTTAGGTTTAACTTGTTCTAAGTTCTAGGGAACTAATGACCTCGGAAGTTGAGTCCCATAGTGCTCAGAGCCATTTGAATCATTTTGAAATGTGAGTCCATTTATTTATACTGTTTACAAAATGTACAGATGAATAAGACAGATACGTAACTATTATGTCCTTGGTGGTAATTTTTACACTCTCTCTAGTTCAACAGTGCTGTGGCTCACTGGCAATCAGTACAGTGCTCATCACTTGCTGATTACTGTGATGCTCCCCACGGCTTTTCTTGTCTACATGTCTGACACATATATTCTATTGCACTTATCTCCTCCTCCCCACTTTGTGACTCCATAGGTCCATCTGCTCTTCTCCACTCTGTCTATCCATCTCCTCCTGCCTCTTCACTTTGTACATTTCCCCGAATCCCGCCTCATACCAAATCTTCCTCCCCTCTTTCCGCATCTCCTCCTTCCCCTCTCTCCCTCACCATCTCCTTCTATCCCTTTCCCTCTGCCCATTCCCTACCATCTACTTCCTACCCCTACCTGTCATTCTGTCTCCTTCTGCCGCTTTTCCCTGCCCATCTCATCCTGCCTCTCTCTCTTCATCCTTCTCTTCCTGTCTGTTATATCCTCATGCTCTCCTCCTACCTAGTTCCACCTGTCACCTCATGTCTGTTGTGAAATGTGGCCTACGTGGCAGTGGCTGAAAAATACATTTTTGCCCATATCTCCGCTCCTATAATAGGTAGGGTTTCTAAACCCCACAGCGCTGATACTCGTGAAGTGTACAGTTTGCGCAGCAAATTTGTTTGAAATCTCCCCAAGAGTTTCTAAGGAGAAGCTGGACATGGTGCTTTATGAATATACTAACTGAAAAACTGGCATTGCTTGGATATTCATTTTGCGAGTTCTCCATTAGAAACGATAACAAAAAATGGACTATGTTTGTAACATAATGCCCCAAATAGTTACTATACGATCGACGCAGCTGCTTCGCATGTCTACAATCTGATTTTGCAAAGGTCTGCATGATAAAATCTTTTCATAGCTCTATAGATGGCAGTTGTTTTCGCCTACACCCATTTGTGCTTCACAGTCCAAGGATGTCAAAAGCGCATTAAGGTGTCTGCAATTTCCTTAAGTTGACTTGACTGTAGGTGTAAAGAATAAAATCTATTAAAACTTAATGCAGTTGTTAAGAAGGTTACCTGACACACACACACACACATATGTAAGCGAGTAGAAGCGATGATGACTACTGACGTATGTGCCACCACCCATAAGAACAGGGTAGGCTCTGGGGAGAGTGACCCGCGGCTATATTCTGGCGGACTGTTTGAGATCTGCCCACTGCAATTGCTAAGATCTTCTTTATTACACTCCGTGGCTGGTTTCTGCTTTCATATTGAAACTATTTTCTAGTGGATCACAAGACTGTGCTGTGGTGAGAGAAAATCAAACCATTTCAGAACTGAAATGCAATACGGGACAGTGGCTTTCAATCTGATGAACAGAAACCTTACGCAACACCTCTTGTCCCCTTACCACACAAATACGTACGGTGGAAATTCTTTCACCATCGGGATTCGAACTCGTTATCTCGGACTCGAGCACCGCCGCAAAAGCGTGCGTTAACGACATCGGTTATACAGGCGTGTAACTGTGCTGTAACTCAGTGTCCATTCCAGAGCTCGCACCGTCCAGATGTTGGCATCTTCAAGATACATCAGAGAACACGTTTCTTATCAGCACACACTACGCTGCATCGTGAAAATACCATCAGAACCAATAAGTAAACATATTAATTTTCTGCTGTGTCGAGAATAAAAGAGAATAAGTCTATAAGTATGCAGGCAGACACGTGGTGGGACAATACGTTCATAGCTTCAAAACCCACACACAGAATTCAAGGCTGCACAAGTCAGACACGGATTAAAGTGTCTGATTGGTAGATGACTCTCTTAGTGGCACTGAGGAAGATGGTATCAGCTTCCTAATTGGTCGTGCTGAACTGGAGCCCAGAGATCCAGACGCCCTCAAGCCTCGACTGACACTTCGTATGAGCGTAGCTGTTCCATACTTGAAGACTGTTCACTTGTCTCCTCAAACTTTTTCTGTCTCATGCACCAGTCACCTGTTCTTGAACCCTGCTATAGGCGACAGTTTCATTTCAGCTACTAGTTCATCATGGATCATTACTCGGAAAGAGAGTGTCTGGTGGGGCCTTAGCAATGATGTCAACTGTTTGGCAGAAGTCTACGATACTACTTCTCCTAATAACAGGACTACTTATCTTCGGCCCCAAATCATTATAAACCAGTAAAACTACACATAATCGCCAAAGAAACTGATGTAGGCAAGTGTATTAAAATACAGAGATATGTAAACAGAATATGGAGCTGACGTCGGCAACGCCTATACAAGACAACAAGGGCCTGGCGCTGTCAGATCTGCTGTTACAATGGCAGGTTATCAAGATGTAAGTGAGTTTTATAATCGCCGCACGAGTGATGGGACATAACATCTCCGAGGTAGACATGAAGTGGGGATTTTCCAGTACGACCATTTCATGAGCGTACCGCGAATATCAGGAATCCGGTAAAACATCAAATCTCCGACATCGCTGCTGCCGGAAAAAGATCCTGCAAAAACGGGACCAACGACGGCTGAAGAGAATGATTCAGAGTGACAGATCTGAAACCTTTCCACAAATTGCTACAAATTTCAATGCTGGGCAATCAACAATTGTCAGCGTGCGAACCATTCAACGAAACATCATCGATCTGGGCTTTTGGAGCCGAACGACAACTCGTGTACCCTTGATGACTGCACAACTCAAAGCTTTACGCCTCGGCTGGGCCATTCAACACCGCCATTGGGCTGTTGACGACTAGAAACATGTTGCCTCGTCGGACGAGTCTAGTTTAAAATTGTATCGACCGGATGAACACTTACATGTATGGAGATAACCTCATGAACCCATGGATCCTGCATGTCATCACGGGAATGTAGAAGCTGTGGGGGCTCCGTAATGGTGTGTGCCGTATGCTGTTGGAGTGATACGGGACCCCTGAAACGTCTACATGCGACTGTGATAGGCAATATGTACGTAAGCAACGCGTCAGATAACCAGCATCCATTCATATTCATTGCGCCTTCCGACGGAATTGGGCAATTCCAGTAGGAATATGCAACACCCCATACGTCCAGAATTGCTATAGTGTGGCTCCAGGCAGGGTCTTCTCAGATTGAACACTTCCGCTGGCCACCAAACTCCCCAGACGTGAACAGTATTGAGCATGTCTGGGATGCCTTGCAACGTGCTGTTCAGAAGAGGTCTCTTCCCCCTCGTACGCTTACGGACTTATAGACAGTCCTGCAGGAATCATGGTCTTAGTTCCCTCCAGCACTACTTCAGACATTAGTCGAGTCCATGCCACATCGTGTTGTGATACTTCTGCATGCTCATGGGTGCCCTACATGATACAAGGCAGATGTATCAGTTTCTTTATCTCTTCAGTGTAACTTCAGTATTAAGGAAGGGATAAAATTAATCCTTACAAATGATGAGCAAATTACTAAACAGAAAATAGGATCAATGGCTTGAAAGAAGCTTTCTTGTTATTTTGTAAGATCTTGTGGTACGCTGTTCATGACTCAGCCTCACAACTGTCAAAATGAAGCAGCAGGAGATCCGTGTCAGGCAGACATTCAGACTAGGTTTAGGCACTCACCAGTACACCAGCACACTGTGAACTTTCTAGTAGTAACACATCATGTAGCGGATGTGCTCGTGCTTCTTTTTTTCATATCACGGCTGCTGTTATACAAGGCGGTATCCAGGCGTTTGATGTATCTTGATATAATGCAGCAATAGCAGATACGCCATGTTGATACGTGCACTCAGGAATTTGATGACAACTCAATTGAAGGCGGAGCACCTGCGCAAGTCAAAATTAGAAGATTTCTATCATTGATACATCAGTAGATAACACTGCAGAAGAAGCAACAAGTGTCGCTTGGTAATTTCAAATTTACCGCAAGGCTACGTACAATGAAAAGATAAGGAGGAAGGGGATGAACGTAGGTTTTTTGTCTGTATCCCGCATAAAGTAAAACAGCAGCATTCTGATTGTAAAGTTCCCAAAGTATATCCTCCATGATGCATTTACTTGCTTTCTTACCTAATAATGTGCTTCCAAATCTATTTATGAGAAAGGTTATGAGTACTGGGACAAAGCCTGAGTCTGACACATTTTCTTTGTGCTAGTTGGCATATTCATGGGTAAGCATACCTTCAGGGTCAAGTTAAATGTCTCCTCTTAACCTATTGTTATGCTGATAGATATGTAACCCCTTTGGGGGTTGATTTATGACACCCTTGGGAATAATCCATCGTTCTGAGAAACCCTCACCCCTGCCCCTCCGTCTAGGAAATACCCAACATGCCACCATATCCTCACCAAAGCGAGCATTGTTCTGATATCAAGTTAATTGACTAATTAATTAAATTGAGCAATTAATTACTCTTCCACCACTTTCCCTCTCCTCTTCTACTCTCACCCATTCCTCCACCACCTGGAAACTGGTGGGAAACAGATTCGATCTGTGCTGCAAGGGAACACTCTCATAACATAAAACTCGAATCAATGACAATAATATATTGTTTATTTCAATTTGCACATTCTTTATTTAATCAGCTTGTGGTAGACAGGGCTCCCCACATTGGTAGAGTTCACATCTACACCCCCTACCCCACTTACGACATAAGAACAGTAAGAACGGAAGGATGGAATGAAGTGCACTATGTTAGCCACCATTTTTTGTCACCCACGAGTGTATCTGTTGTTGGGACACCGCTAACCACTGTGCAGATCGCAGAATGCAGCCGTCTGCATGCCACAGAGGTCGGGCTCCAGCTGAGTCTCTAGTTACAGTGCTGCCACCAGGCGACAGTAGTGTTCCAGTTGCCATCCACTCCTAAATCGCTTAGTTTGTGCTTAGCTGTCAGGAACGATCTCACTATATAGCACTCGTTAAAGATGAAGGAAAAATGAGAGATGTTGTGGTATAGTATGCATTTTGCTGGATATTTTAGCTCTGTTTTGAACCATGTCATAGCAGTGTATCAGTATGTAGTCTCCTCTTTAGAAGGTAATGTCACAGTGTGTTCAACTGAAAAGATGTATGGATTTTGAATGGGTTTTGTTGGATCTTCTGAAACTCATCTGCACTGACAGAAAAAATCGCAACCTCAACAACTAAATTAATGTAAGGTAATGAAATTTTTTTAATACATTGGTCTAGGTAACTTACTCAAGTGATTAACATTGCAAGATCACAGGTTAATGTAAGTGGAAGATAGGCCATTGCAAATCTGAAATGCTAGTATGTTAATAACGGGTGTAACCACCAGAATATTGAATGTAAGTATGCCAACATGCATGCATTATGTTGTGCCGGTGCCAGATGTCAGTTAGTGGGATTCAAATCCGTGGATGTTACACTTGGTCGGTCAATACAAGTACAGTTAATGCTGGTCGTGGATGACACTACAGTTGTCATCTGATGATGTCCTATATGTGCTCAACTGGTTTCAGACTTGGTGACTGAGTAGGCCAAGGCAACATGTCGACACCCTCGAGAGTATATTGGATTACAACAGCAGTATGTGGGTGAGCTTTAACCTTTGGAAAACATCTTCTGATCTGCTATTCATGAATGGCAACACAACAGGTCGAATCACCAGACTCATGTACAGATTTGCAGTCAGTGTAAAGGATAATGAAGAGAACGCTCCTGCTGTCATACGACGTTGTACCTGTGACTATAACTCCAGCTCTAGGTTGAGTGTGGCCAGTATGCAGACATGTTGATTAACGAGCCTCTGGGGGTTGATTGATGATCCCCTGGGAGTAATCCATTCTTCTGGCAAACTTTCCATCCCACTGGTATATGGTGAACAACCCCATCCTTCTCCTCGCAAGAGATGAGGACACTTTAGTTATCAATTTAACTGACTAATAAAATTGAGCATTTAGTTATGTCATCCCCAATTCCTTTCCCCTCCCTCACTTCCTCTCCACAATCTGGAAATCGTTAGGAAAAAGGCTCGCTCTGTGCTGGAGAGGAAGGATCCCATGACACAAAATTCAAATGAATGTCAATATTGCATTATTCAGTTCAGTGTGCATATTCTGTATTTAATCAGTTTGTTGGAGACAGGGCTCCCCAACTAGGGTTGAGCGCATGTCTGCACCCCCATCCCCACTTCACATAATGTAATAACTTTGGGTGACCTGCATGTGTGTCTCTTATCTGGGCGCTGATGGGCACCAAGCAGAGTGCAGAGCACGTGCATCTGCGTGCCATGGGGGTTAGGCTGCTACTGTGGCTCTAGTTCCACATGCTGCTGCCAGACAGCAGTCCAGCCTGTGTTGATCTGTCAGACCAGAACTATCTCACTATGGAACACTTACGTGATTATGATGAAAAATATGAGAGATGTCGTAGTATAGTGTGCATTTTGATGGTTACTTAAATCAGTTTCGGACTATGGTACTGCAGTGTCTCAGAATACAGTCTCCTCCTGAGAAAGTAAGGTCATAATGTCTTCAGTTGGGGAGTGTTACAAGTGTATTACCAGTAAGCATACAGCCGAGGACTGTGTCCATAGCCTCCTATATGAGGAATGGTAGGAGATGATAATGAGTCAGCGTAGGAGGAATACTTTTCAGCAAATAATGATGATGCATTTCACAACTGATACAGACTACCATCTGTGCTTTAGCTCTTCGTGGCTTTTGAAGTGGCTAGTCAATCCACTGTGCAGGCAGCCAACATTGTCCTATTTCACTAACCCAGACAGACTGAACCAGAGGCGTTCATCTTAGTGTATGAGCCTCTGCTGAGTTATTTCACAAAACCTCTACAGAGAACGCTTGAAACAGTTTTTCCCCTCTATCACTTCCCTCAGGTAGCAATAGGAATACAGAATTCACCCCCTTCTTCACCTGAAAACTGGTGGGAGCCAATGGGAGCGCCGGAACGCTACACCTGGTCACTTTAGCGTGACATCAGGGGGACATAAAGTGCATGTGCGCTCATTTGCAGTCGATGGGTGGAAGAACCACTTAGTGTCAACAGCAGCCAACATCCTCATCCACCTCCATAATACAGAAGAAGCGTAAACGTAAGTGCATGTGGCTTAGTGCTATGTAATTGTTCAACTCCATGTCTGTGTCATATTGCATCTTTGTTAAGTGACCTCCAGCATGTCCAGGCTGGCAGCTACCTTGACCATTTTCAGATCCGCAGCAGCCACAACTGTTTCGTTAGGGACTGCAGTGACCTCTGACCTGTACGGGCCAGCAGTGTAAGCAGCGCCATGGGAACCTATAGCGCACGTGACCAGCATCTTGGAGCAGGAAAACGAACTGTTACTAACCATCCGGCTAGTTAATTTGTGTAATGAAGACTACCAGCCAGTCCCTGACTCTCAGAAAAACTGTGCTGGGTGTCCTCTTCCAGATGTTGTTGGTCAGTACTAGTCTATGACACATGCACCATCCCCAAACATTATGGTGTTACTGCAGAGTCAGAGTGTTGATGTGGTGAATGAGAAGGCTGCCGATTCCTCCCAATGCGCTATTGATTTTCATTTAAGCCTATAGTTTAACATATAGCGGTTAAAATCGCTTAAATATTGGTATAGAAGCAACTGGGGATAGTGATTGGCATGTTGTATTAGAGATTGAAAATGCATCGAAAAGTGTTAAAGCGCCATTTACATAGTTGGAATGGATTGAACTGTGTTGTGCAGAGACATACATCAATCAACAGATGACCTCCTAATATTGTCCATCTCGTCCACCCAGGACATTTATTGTGCTGACCTAATGTTATCTATAGTATCTATAGTATGACAATGCAGCACTCATGGTAAGATCTGGAGGTCGATCTACTTATTTGCAACATTCCACAGTTACAAACCTGTTCGGCCTATGGATGGTGATATCGCTTGCGTTGGAAAGACTGGACCATGGGCTGCTGTGTGTTCAAAATGTGTATAAAGACATTGTGAACTATCTCATTATGTATAGTGTGTATACAGAAAATTTAGAACTTTGCATCAATAAGGTGTCAGAAAAAGAAGCTAAGGGAAAACACATTAGTTTGAGAGAAGTACAAGCTGAATAGAGAAAAGCTTTCTTTTCTAAATTCTGTGCACGAGTAGAAAGAAAGAACCAGAGGATTTTTTTATACAGTGCACCCAATGGATGCCTGTTGAATAAAAATACGTATATTATCACAAACTGTGTTTTTATTTCATTCATACCTCTCATAATAACGTTAACACCGTCAGTATTTTCACCCCAATGTCTAGAATATCACAGCAGTACGAAGCCATCTGCAGCACATCGTAGCCACAATCTGCATGTTCAGTCATGGTTAAACTGAGTGATAGACGATACCTTCATGTATACCATGTGGCATAGTTGATGACATGACTATATCTATAAAAACCAATTGCACACCACAACTGAATGTAGCAGGTTTCTTGACAGGATGACTGGAACGTCAGTACTTTGTTGTAAGTAACTGATTCTATGATGGTGCAGAAGAAGGCCAGAAGAACTGGACACTCCTATCCGAAATATACGAGTGTTAATTGGAGGTACATCCAACTGCAGCAAGACAAATGTTGTCATTTCGTTGCTAGCACAACAAAATGGAGTCCACTTTGAGCATTTACATGTATTTTCAATAACGCAGTTTCAGCCAAAGTACCAGTTATTACAAAAGCTACTTACAGGTGTCGATGTTGTAACGTACTCGACACTCAGTCAAAGCAGCCAAATCTCTCCACCAGATAAAGTAAAACCAAATACTGTATTCATATTTGACGATGTTGCTGGGGAAAACCATGATGAAATTCTACTATATATCTGTTTTGCTCATCTTACGGGTGCTGACGAATTTCAATTGAGTTAAAAACACATTCCAGAATCCCACAATAATTGAATAAACGATAATGCAAATCTCATTACAGCTATCAAACAAGGCAGTTCGAATTCAAAAGAAATTTACTGAGAGCCTGTACGAAACGACATGTCATTCAACGATTTTGTAAAGATATGTGCAGATTACTGGAAACACACACACAATGGGTTTCTCATGATAGATAACTCAAGGTAACGGAACTATGGTAGGCAAAGACGGAACATTCCGGAAGTTTTTGTATATGGGTATGATCTAAGTGATGAGGAAGTTTGCATAACACGATGGACTAATTCGCATGTACGCCAGGCACTTAGTCCGAGAGGATAGGTAAACATAGATAGAGAATACGTCTATACATTGACGGAATATTTTTAATGTAAAGTTAAGGAGCTCGAGACGTGTACCCAGACCCTTCTGAGGCTGATAAACGACGTAGCTGTTGGGAGTAACACATCAAAGACGTACACGCAGATCATTCTGAGAAAGAAAGTAGATACTGAGAAGTAAAAATGTATGGAATTGAAACAAATGTACACAACATAACTGGAAAGCTTCACCTAACTGCACGAAATGTATGTAAGGTGCACTCTGGCAAGGTGTTTGCTTAGTGTATAACAACATGTCGATTAAGTATAACGTCATCGCGACACAGAAGGCTGTTTGAGAGAAGTTACGACTGCTAAGGTTAGGACGTTTCGATCGAGAACAGACACTGAGAGAAACTTGCAAATGAGTTATTGAATCTCTCGATGAACTCTCAGCTAAATTACACAAGGATGACAGCGTTTGTGATTTCATTAACCATCACAGCATTGCTAGGATAGACAGAACATTTGGTGTCAGTGGTGAAAGAACATGCAAGTTGGCCACGCAGCGTAAGTTTAAAAGCAAGAAACAATACAGAGAGCTGAAAGGGAATTTTAAAAAACAACTGGTCTAGTGAACCTCATTGTTCTAAATCGCACAAAAACTGCAAATTAATCACCAAAAATCTGGACATGTACAGTGAAATATTGCATTTGACTGGTGTACATAGGAAAGTGGGAAACCGATGCAGTGCGAAATAGAGAATCATTAAGAAATCTATATTGCATTCTAGATTGGTGATGGTATTGACATCCAGCATAACAGAGTCAACGGTTTCAATGAGGTATTCGAGCCACAGCGACGCTCATGGCTTCAGTTGTTGCTGGTAATACTGCTCACTCGAATACGTCTGTTTCATTGATCTCTGACGTTTGAGAGAGAGGTACAATCGAATAAGTATGGACCATCGTCGGTATATTATGATTAAAGGCATGAATGACTCATGGCAGGCTGACATTCTAGGTATACAGGAATATTCACATGTGAATAATGGATTCAAAAATATTTTAATAGTTATTTATACATACTTCAAATTTGCCTGGGCAATATCTGTTACAAAAAAATGGGGAGAGATGTCTCAGAAACGTATGACGATTTGTTGCAGATAGCAACGAATCAACGCCCACACAACCTGCAAACCGATCATAGTAGAGAGTTTTACAATGGGCGTTTCAAGACCATAATGCAGCGGTAAGGAATACATCACTTTTCAGCGTTCACCCATCTGATGATGAGTATCGTAGAACGTCGGAACAGAACAATCAAAGGAAGAATATGGATGCATTTTGATCTTTGCTGCTGATTCACATGGACAGATATGGTCCCAGGAATCGCTGCACTTCATTCTCGAACCAAACATAGCTCAAGAAAAATGAGACCAAACGATGTTCATGAGAAAGGACTCATGGACACAGTATACTGCTGTATTGAAATGCTGGATCCATGTAAACAGAAATTTAATTTCTTACGTATCTCAAACAACAAGACAGAATGTAAGGAGTCATGCTTCCAAAACTGTTTTACTGAGGTATTAGTGGATCCCAGAGTGTACAGAACGGCTCCCAGTACTTGGTGACTTAAAAGATAGCACTTGAACTGAAATTTCAGTATCCTTTTACACATAGGTAATGCAGAAGAGCTTAGAACCATATATGTTTTGCATAGAGTGAAGAAGTCAGAAGAATAGATAACTAGTTAAAGGGCCTTGTCTCCCTACAGCACAAAACAGCTGGATTGGCGCTGACGATTTGCTGTATAATGCGGTGCACAGAGCACAACCAGTATAACAGCGTAACATGCAAGGTAGGAGATATATTATAAGAAGTGGTGGTATTCTCAACAAACGTCCAGTCGAATTGCACACTCTGGTGCACAGTTACTGTGGGCTTGGTACAAAGCTTCAAAATCAGTTGGCATGTGGCGATAAGGGGTTAATCTGCTTGACTAGACTATTTGGAACACAACATTGCATATGAAATAAAGATCTCCAAGGACGTCGAGCTACAGCTCAAATTTTACCTGATGAAGCTAAGGCGATATATGCGAGAAAGTATATTGATTAGTGCTGCACACTGCAGGATTTGCAGCTCATAAAACCATGTGTGACAAAATTAAGTTGGGCCTGGGTGTGAATTTCAAGCACGTTATGAACGCTACACGTCGTACACTGAAGAAGAAGACGAAGAAGAAGACAACGATGGAGAAGAAGAAGAAGAAGAAGAAGAAGAAGAAGAAGAAGAAGATTGTGGGGCAGGAGTGTTTAAAGAACTGTATCCTGTCAGCAGTGGATGCAGCTAAAAGCGCACTGAAGCATTAACGACCGGTTACAGCACCATGGGTTCTCCTGATACCCAAGACGTCAATTGGAATCATGCTCTTCCTCAGTCCTGCCCTCGCAGGTCTCTCCTTGACGAGTTCAGTGGCTGGTGGTGCGGGAACTATTGCCAGAACAGTCAAGAACGCACAGAACTTTCTCAGGAGCAGCTAGACGAAGCAAGAAGACTTAGAGCATGATGGAAGCAGCACCCTTCGGGAAAGCACTATACCTGAAACCATTCGGGAAAGGATTAGGTTTCTTCATACACAAAAACAAGCCGGATGGACACTTAAAAATACAGAAGTTTAGCATTCGGAGATTCCGTGGCGAAGTACATTACCGAAGACTATGTGGAAGTAAAGAGAACGTGGAACTGTTAATTTAAATGTTGCTGGGGAACGAGAAACCCACTGGGTGGGTGGTGTATGTTAATGACGTCTATTATTTCGACTCATTTGGAGACCTGTAGTCACTAGTCGAGTTATAATGATACTTTACCATAAGAAGACGTGTGTTCTACAATTTTCATCGCTACCATGACTTTAATACTTCCTTGCGTGGGCGTCTGTGCATCATGTTGCTTGTAACATTTACGAAAAATATATATGTATATAGAACCTGGTGAATACGATATTGACGAATTTATCAACGTTTTAAAACAGCCACGTACAAACAACTATACACTTAAATCTGAGGTAAGACAACGAATGCAGCAATTGACTTTGAGCGGAAAAGTTTACTAGGACAGCTACTGGGTTTCACAAAAGGAAAGTTTAGTAAGAAGGACGCTAATAAATTTGCCGATGCGACCAGTCAGTGGATATACTTCCTATCAGCGCAATCTATGTCGACTGTCTCAGCAGTAGACTTATTCACACAACTTATGGATTCTTTCCACTGTTGGAATAAGGTATAAGATCGTTGAGACCCATGCATACCTCCAAGTAATAGTTCACACATGAAGTATCTAGAGCTGGGTATTGTAGACCAGGATAACCAACTCATCGACTTACGTGGCGAGGAAATCATAGTATGGCTACATCTAAACCAGAACCACTAGTGACAGAGAATGTGTAGAAACATATCAGAAGCGGAAGCGGCAGTGACGATCTTTAACTTGCTGGACCAGAATTGACGACAGCGACCTTCAAGCAGTCAGGCCTTGCAAACAAGAAGTTTCTTCAATCAGTAGGGCTGAAACGTCACAATGATGTCATTCGATATAACTACCTTGGTGGAACATGATGAGTATATTGTACACCAGCGATATTTCTTGCATAAACCTAATATCAACAACAATTAGGACTGTCGTGCAACATCAAGA
This sequence comes from Schistocerca americana, assembly GCF_021461395.2. NCBI lineage: Eukaryota > Metazoa > Arthropoda > Insecta > Orthoptera > Acrididae > Schistocerca > Schistocerca americana. Next base: position 45,314,174 of record NC_060125.1, read on the forward strand.
CGCTTTAAGCACCCATGCGCGCATTAACCATCCATGCATCTTGAAGAACCATTTACGAAAGTGGATGGTACGATGGTACTGCTATAGTAGCATTAAATCTTATACTTAAACTTTAATGTTTTGCTTCATGACTTATGATATAAATTTAACGAGGTCGAGATTGACTGTACAGGCAATGTAGGCACAGCATCTACTCTTAAAAAGTACCTTACTGTTTCATTCTCTTCTTTGAATGATTTACAAAATACTGGATGGTTCATAGACCAGCCAGTGGGTAAAACAGCGGAAGGGTGCAAGAGATTTAATGCATGTATACCTCTAAAACTGCTCATGCGTTACTTTGAGGCATGCAGCAAACTGTTCTGAATGCTAAACAGGAGCATATTGTGGTATGGAGTGCAATGGACGACATGTCATGCGTTGAAGAAGCTCAACAGGAAAACGAGATAACCATCAATAAAATAATATGATGAATGCCGCACATTGCTGCATCGGATGGGGAACGTTTGAAGGTTTTAGAAGTGAATACCGACGTATTTCTGCCGTTATCTTTCCATTTGTGGGATGTTTCTGAATACCCAGTGCTACCCATTACATGCAGGCATGTGGTGTCACTGCCAGACACCACACTTGCTAGGTGGTAGCCTTTAAATCGGCCGCGGTCCATTAGTATACGTCGGACCCGCGTGTCGCCACTGTCAGTAATTGCAGACCGAGCGCCACCACACGGCAGGTCTAGAGAGACGTCCTAGCACTCGCCCCAGTTGTACAGCCGACTTTGCTAGGAAACGTTCACTGACAATTACGCTCTCATTTGCCGAGACGACAGTTAGCATAACCTTCAGCTACGTCATTTGCTACGACCTAGCAAGGCGCCATTACCAGTGTATATTGAGATTATAACATGTACCATCAAGAGCGATGTACACCACTTGTGGATTAAAGTTAAGTATTCTACCAGTTACCTCCTGTTTTGCTAGTCTTATTTCTCTGACCTGTTCCAGACCTCACGCCAGCCTGCGTGAGCTTAAACGCGTGCCTTTCGGCTACCAGTCATAGTGGATTGGCTGTCGGGCCAGTCCACTACAAGGCAAACGTAGGCTATGAAAACCTCTGCTCAGTTGGAGACGCACAGGTTCATCATACTTGCAGTTCAGACCTACAGAAGACGGAATACAAAAAAAGATACAGTGTGGCATATGACATGTATCCAAGGTTCCGTGCTTCATACTATGTAGAGGAAGGACGTGTACTCTATCTATGGAAATTCAACGATCTGGCGCCAGTCATCGTAATGGACTTTTCAGAACAGAATGAGATAGTTAAATCTGGACATGAAGATAAACGAATTGAATTTGAATCTACAGAAAATTTCGCAGAACACACTGAAGTGTATGCTCTTGTTCCACCCGACAACATGGTTAATTGTTGCCTGCCTACTGGTGTTGTGCAACGAACTGTATAAATCAACAGCTGCTGCGTCATATTCAGAGCATTTCACAATGGCGTCTCAAGATGTGAACTTTATTACAGACCCTCAGGCTTTCTATGATGATGAGCGAAGACAGTTCATATTTAAAAATGTTGCATTCCAGCTTACACAGAAGAGGCTAGTGTAATAGAGACATTATTAGAAAATAATACATTGCTGAGGTCTTTGAAAAATGTGAAGTGAGCTTAGACACGTAGGAGGACTAAGAGATGAACCCGTTCCTACCGCAGAGTTCACAGCGATTATCCTGGTATATCCAACAAAGATATGGTCACGTCGCTTCATTTATTTGAACACACGAATACCATCATGTATCTCAAAGACGCGGAGATCACATGGATGCATCGAATCTTTAAGTTCGCTGCTATTCAAGGCCTGTACTTCTACGAGTGCCCTGCTCTGCATCCACTCAAGAAGAAGATATTTGAAAATAGTGTTATGTCTGCTTATGAAAATGTAAACTTAGTTTTATACTGCATGAATAATAAATGAAATTTTACCTCACGATCTGTAAATGATTTCTTTTAGTCCTGTTCCCAGACAGTATGTCTGTGGCTGTCTTCCAAAATTGATGGTACAATTGTAGATGTGTTTGCTATATGTCTCTGGAACCAAACGCCTTCACATGCCTCCTGCTGCCGTCGTCCAATTCGTGCTGCACACTAGGCATAATCCTATGCAACTATTGTACATGCTTTTTTATCTTCCATGTTTAACTTCATCTTCATATTTAAAAAAATGTGGTTTTTGCTTGAATATCCGTTCATTTGCTTCTTGTATATCCTTTATAAAAACAATTCTGATAGGTTCCTTTAATAACAACGACAGAGAAAAATGTTAATGAATTTTTTGGTTTATTCAATTCCCACATATATTATTTCATTCTTGAGATACAATTTGGTTCTTACGGTACAATTTCGTTCTTGACGTACAATTTGGTGATAGTACTCAATGCATATGTTATATATATGCTTAAAAATTAATCACACTTGGATGAATAGTCACATGTGAAACTTAAGAATTATTCAATTTATATGACTTGTAAAGTGAGTATATATATTTCTGACATAAAGTTTTTTTGTTGGTGCACATATATAGCACAATTTTTAACGAAGAACATGATGCATTGATATTTTTTGATTACAAGGTATATGTTTACAAGTGTATACAGCACAGATTCCTGACGCACTTGGCCGGCCGAAGTGGCCGTGCGGTTAAAGGCGCAGCAGTTTGGAACCGCAAGACCGCTGCGGTCGCAGGTTCAAATCCTGCCTCGGGCATGGATGTTTGTGGTGTCCTTAGGTTAGTTAGGTTTAACTAGTTCTAAGTTCTAGGGGACTAATGACCTCAGCAGTTGAGTCCCATAGTGCTCAGAGCCATTTTTTTTAACCTGACGCACTTGGCTTGCATAAATAAAGGTATATGTAAATGGCATACTCACACACGCACACGCACACACACACATACACACACTGTAACATTTACACCCAATCTCATTCTTTCGCTCTCTCTCAACACATGAATAGTATCAGAATGGGAGAGTTTCAATCCTTTCACAAATGACCCTTTTATCGTCATGAGGCGGCAATCCGAGTTTAGATTGCAGACAGTGTACGCTTCATGCCCTCTCGATCAAATACTACTCTACTATACTGTATAATCCAGCTGTGGCGGCTCACCACAAACACTGCTGTACAGGCACTGCTAATAGTCTTCGACTGAGAAGGCTCTCGATGGCTTAAGATGCACACCCTTAGCCTGCCTCTGGGTGGCTCCTTCCAAAATGTAATACCCACTCATTTTTGCTTGCAGACCTATAAACTACACAATCGGTGACCCATGTGTCATGTGCCACGTTAGGCAGATAACCTCAATGTTATGTGGAATAATAACATAACGAGTATCGGCCATTAATGAAGACGTCTAGAGTTCTTCACCGTGGAATCTCTCTACTTCATATACATGGCAGTTCTTCATCCAGTAGGTGAAGCCATCTGAATGAGTTTTTGGAAACTCATGATCGAATCGGTACATGTGGAGTTTGGATACCTCTAGGAAGATCATCCGAAAATAAATAGGTTTCGTTAACACTACTGCAAACTTCGCCATTTGCACAGCAACAGAGTTACATTGAGGACTGTGGCCCATTTAAAAATTTGTCTGGCGATGCATTTTCTTACGCCGTAATGCCCACCCCTTTCAGTTATATAGAAAAACGCCCTTCCTAGTCACAAGTTGAAACTTTTCTCGTCGGGAAATGCCTATCTTTCTACGGCAGAGTGTCAACAAATTTCTGGACTGTTGCCTGCATAAAACTTCGCGAATCAATAAAGCGGAGCGTAGTTCTGGTTTCATGTGTTTGGAGAATGAAATATATATATTTCTCATCACTTTCAGGCAATACATTGACCTGATCCTTCTCCATACCGAATTTAGCCAAGTGCTCGACAAGAAAGTATGATACTCGCTTAAATTATGAAAGAAAAGTGGTTCATATTAGGAGTTTCCACTTTTCTATCCAATAGTTGCTCACAGATAGGGCGGACTACCGCGTTATTGTAAAAATCTTCATTCTCCTTCCATTTAGTCATGGGAACGTTGTCACCGTAAATCTTATCAACCTCCCATGAAATTTCCTGAGAAGCCAAACCATATGATTATCCCTCGCACAAGATTTGTATCGGTTATGAATCGTAGGACGATTCAACTTGGTACGCTGCCCCATATGGGATATTTTTTCCGTGGAAGTAGTATCTGAGGCTGTAGAGTCATGTTTTTTTTCTGTGGAAGTAGTATGTGACGCTAAAGGGTCACTTTCCTATAGATTCAAAGGAACGAGGAAGCATTCAGAGGCGGCCTACACCACAAATTGCCATCGCTACTGAAGGTGCAGATTCTTAATTTTTATGAAATTGTTTTCCTCAGTAGACATAATAAGAGCCAATGAGTCCTTGAAAGTGCAATCCACCAGATGCTTTGCTAATAACTTGTCAGAGTAAAATGGCACTGAAGCGCCTCAAGCAAATTCACTGTTCATGGACGTGTTTACTCACTTGGGAGACAAGGAGTCAGGACATGTCCCTGAAATAAACATGATGATGTTTCTCTCCGTCGGAGAACATTAGCATGTACACACTCATATTACGCTCTCCAGCAAATGTTGAGAAATGGAGCAACTGCAGCTGCTGTAATTTCCCGTGCAGCGACGAGTGTGTGATACACAGGATGTCGTCTAGACATGGTTTCTTCACCGCCCCAGTACCTGCGTCATGGTGTACTGTGGTGAGACACCTGCTGGAAGAAGAAGAATAACGAAGAATAAGTACATCACGCCATATATTGATTGCTCTTGCTGCAAGTATATAGGCGGAAACATTGGTTATATGCATCCAACTTGAGAGTGTCTATAAATTAACTATATCATTCTGGCGCCAAGACAATTCCCTCAGATCACTGAGGATCACCTCCGATATGTCCTCACGGTGAAACAGCTCCCAGTCCAAATCCTCCACTCATTCTGGCACGTCATCATTCTTGGCCAAACTACCGTCGATCCATCGATCTAGCTGCCAAGATCACCTACAATAGTAACATAGTGATTTAATAAAAATGTATACACACACAGAATTAAGATATTGTTTTTTAGAATATACACTTACCCATTAGCTCTGGTGGGGAAAGCACCACAACTCCTATCCCTCCATGTTCTCTTTCTTCCAAACAATCTACAAGAACAAAGAATATGTCTCTGACAACAGCAGACACTGAAGAGCCAAAGAAATTGGTGCACCTACCTAATATCGTGTAGGTCCCCCACGAGCAAGCGGAGGAGCCGAAACACAACGCGGCATGGACTCGCTTAATGTCTAAAGTAGTGCTGGGGGGAACTGACACCATTAATCCTGCAGGGCTGTCCATAAATCCGTAAGAGTACGAGGGGGCCGAGATCTCTTCTGAACAGAATGCTGCTAGGCACCCCAGATAGACATAATAACGTTAATGTCTGGGGCGGCCAGCGGAAGTGTTTAAACTCAGAGGAGTGATCCTGGAGACACTCTGTAGTAACTCTAGACTCGTCCTCCTAGAATGGCGCAACTCTGTCGGAATGCACAATGGACATGAGTGTATACATGTTATCAGAGAGGATGCTTACGTACATGTCACCTGTCAGAGTCGTATCTAGATGTATCTGGGGTCCCATACAACTCCAACTGCCCGCCCTCACACCATTACAGGGCCTCCACCACTTTGAACAGTCTCCTTCTGACGTGCATCGTCGATGACTTCAAGAGGCTGTCTCCTGTCAATCCACTCGATATAATCTGAAACGAGACTCGTCCGACGAGGCAACATGTTTCCAGTCACCAACAGTCCAATATCGGTATGTTTCCAGTCACCAACAGTCCAATACCGGTTTTAACGGCCCAGGGGAGACATAAAACTTTGTGTCATACAGTCATCAAGTGTATGCAAATGGGCATTCAGCTCCAATAACCCATATCGATGATATTTCATTGAATGGTTCGCATGCTGACAATTGTTGATGGCCCAGCGTTGAAATCTGCAGCAATTTGCGGAAGGGTTGCGCTCCTGTCTGGTTGAACGGTTCTCTTCAGTCGTCATTGATCCCGTTCTTGAAGGAACTTTTTCCGGCCGCATTGATGTAAGATATATGATGTTTTAGCAGATTCCTGATATTCATGGTACTACCGTGAAATGGTCGTTTGGGAAAATCGCCACTTCATCGCTATCTCGGAGATGCTGTGTTCCATCGATCGTGTGCCGACTACAACACCACGCTCATATCCTCTTAAATTTTGACAGCCCGCCATTATAGCAGCTGTAACCGATATAACAACTGTCCCAGAGACTTGTTGTCTTATATAGGCGTTGCCGACGTCATCGCCGTATTCTGGCTGTTTACGTATCTCTGTATTTGAACATGCATGCCTATACCAGTTTATTTGGCGCTTCAGTGTATTATGTATGCACACAGTGCTGCAAAAAATTTTGGAAATAATTTTTCTTAAAGAATAAATGTGAGTAACATATCACCAATACACACAGCACTGTGAAGAGGAAAATTTTATCTAATTATGATGCTGCTGCTGCTGCCACCGCTGCCGGTCAGCTTCCAGCTGATTCACGATTTGATGAATATTTGCTGAAACAGGGAGAAGAGGACATGTATTCAGTACTACATAATTGTGGAAAAAAGAAAAGTAGGAGTTAACGATCTGAATAGACGGTTACCCAGAAATTCTCCATGCATAGTGGTTTTCCATTCACATTGCTGCTGTTTGCTGCTGACTGCTCCATGGAACATACACTATGGAGGACTCGATAGAGTAACACGGGCAACTGAATGTATTAGAGACTAGAGAAGAATAAGGATGACAATTGATTGGGGGAGACTTTATATACCTTCACTATATCATCATTAGCCAGCACAACTGCGATATTCTGATGGGGGGGGGGGGGGGGGGGAACTGCATGTTTGGACACATTGGTTCATACATATGTTCACACAAACAGGAAGTAACCACATGAGAGCGACAGAGACAAGAAGTGAGTCTGGAACTTCATGGTCAAAGAAATGCCACCACCTGATGTTGTGTTTGGGGCAGTGGGAACAGGCAGTCCCTAGGGCAGGTATGTAAATGTGTCCACTCAGATCAGTATTTGTATTGGTGTATGTGTCAACTGGCTGTGAGGCTTCTCACAATAGTTTCCCTTTGGCCTCCATTAGGGATTTATACATGTGGTGCAGTGGACAGGCTCCTTGCGCATACACAGTCTTGTGGTAGTTCAGCCAGTCGCCACCTGGCGATTCTAGCACGCTAGCATTGCGCGCCATTATCCTGCAGGCCTTCACAGTGAACTGAGCTGTCGGCACTTGGCACTCTTCCTCATACCCAGCAAACCCATGCAGCAAATGTGGACTTACCCGTGAGACATTGAAATGTCTTTGGTTGGCGCTCTGATTGGTGCCTGGCAGCTCCTGGACGATAGGCGCAGGTACAGGCTACCCAGAATGGTGGCTAATATTGTACACTTCGTTACTTTCCTTGGTGTTTACATTTATTATGTCATGGGAAGTGGGGGCTGGGGGGGGGGGGGAGTACAGATGTTGTGTTACCCAAGTAGTGTAGCCTTGTACCCTGCAAACTGATTAAGTTGGTCGAAATGGCTCTGAGCACTATGGGACTTAAATTCCGTGGTCATCAGTCCCCTAGAACATAGAACTACTTAAACCTAACTAACCTAAGGACATCACACACTTCCATGCATGAGGCAGGATTCGAACCTGCGACCGTAGCGGTAGCGCGGTTCCAGACTGTAGCGCCTAGAACTGCTTGGCCACTTTGGCCAGCAAAACTGATTAAGTAAAGAATATCGAAACAGAACTGAGAAATATATTATTGACACTGATTTGAATTTCGTGTGATTAGATCCTTCACTTGCAGCACAGACTGAGTCGTTTTCCCACCATTTTCCAGATGGTGGTGGGGAAGGTGGAAGTGGTGGAGGAAAGAAGAAGTGAGGAAAGATGTAGTTAACTGATCAAGTTAATTAATAATTCAGTTAATTTGATATCAAAAGTGTACTGGCATATGTGATGGAATAGTGGGGTTTTATGAGAGGATTGGGAGAGGAGTGAAGGTTTCTCACAATGATGGATTATACCCAGGGGTCATAAATCAACCCACACATGGTCATAAATCAATTAGCATAAAAATATGTTAAAGGGATAAGTATAATTTGGCTCTGAACGAATGCTTGCTCCTGAATCTACGCAACAAATAGATACTAATTGTTGCTGAAAAGGCTTTGTCCCAATACTGTTGTGATGTAATTTAACAGAACTCTTTGCATTTTTCAAATTCTGGCATGAATTCGACACCACGATCCATTCCAGACTGATTGCATGCAATGAAAACAGCTTTTTAAAATGGGGAAGGAAATTCTATGAAATGGAAGTTTATTCTGATGTAACATTACAGAAATTTTCCAGTACACAATACTGTTTGACATTTTCTGTCCATACTCTACAAAATTTGGACATCAAAGATATTGGATGGTAGTTTTACACATCGCATCTGCTACTCTTCTTGTCAGGCATGGGTTCACTGTCTGGTTTGGGGAGGGGAGACACAATTTCGAGGAATTGCAGTTAAGATAAATACAAAGTTTAGAAGCCATTTCCGTCGAAATTGTAGATGTAAATGTATCATGGGGAGCTATGGTTGGGGTATGATAGCAACAAGGTATCATTTTCACGACAGAAAGTCGGATTATGCCCTCACCATTACCAGTCTTCCACTTAGTGCTAACGTTGTGAACACAGGTCTTCCGACTGCGGCTATGCAAATGTGTAACTGATGGGATGCTGAATCTTTCGGTTTTTCGGCGTGCGTTTCGTTATTATTCTTTGGGGAAGGTCTTTGCCTTTCTGTTTCGCGGACACCAATGACCTAGCTGTTTAGCTCCTTCCGCCATAAATCATCATGATCATCTTTCCGTTTCACCTCACTCAATTTCATCTGGTTCGCTGTTTCCACGAGTGGGCTACCGAACACTGTAGGATTTATTGTTGTCAATTAAGTTAGCTCACAAATGCGCATAGGCACCTGTTAGTGGTTGGAATGTACTCTGCTGCGAGTCATGCCATTAAGACAGGCGTGCGAGATAGTTATCAGTAGAGAGCTGAAAAGCATTTTCCGTGAAATATAGCTTGTAGCTCTTCCTAGAATTCGTTACCGTGTTCAAGAGTCTTAGTTTTCATGCTACTTTATTCCATGAACTTAGCTGATAAAGAACAGTAAAGTGTACAGATATGATACCAACATACGACAGTGACAAGTACGTCGTTCCAATTACTGAACACAGTTTCTGTGCAATGAATCTACACTGTATAACGGTTAAGTCAGTGAATAACTCTGTGTAGGTATGATTCAGATTCCATATGACTGGAGCTTTGTTGATGAAATGAGAGAGCATGGATCTTGGAGTGATAACGTGCTTAGCATACAACATAAGAACATTTTACATTTTTATTTCACTTTTGCAACATTAAGTCATACAAACAGTACCATTAAAATTAAGTTCCAGAGGGTTGTAGTAACTGAACTATTTAAGCATTAAGTGGTTTTAATTTATAATCTTTCAATAAACCAGAAAAATTTTCAGTTTTTATTTTTAGCATATCTTAATTTTTAAAATTTCGTAAAAGCTAAAAAAACCTTTAACTGAATTGCAAGTTTTGTACAGTACTTAGACCGTAAGAAATTCAACTGATTTAAATCAACATGGAAAAGGGAGCTGAAAATGAATGCATTAGCTAGCATAAGATAACTGCTGTCAGCAGCCCACACTTCACGCCATTGCTTAATTCAAGTCTCACTATTTAAGGTACACAGCATAAGCAGTTATATCATGAAACATAAATAAACTATTCATTTGAACACAAGTCGTAGACCTTGGCATAACGCACTGAAAACAATAGAGGCCAGTCTGTTTAACATACAAATTCTTCATAAAAGACAAGTAGAGGTACAAATTTTTATAAGATATTTAACCTGCGCATTCGGAATAAAACAAACATTCAGTTTAAAAGCAGAAGTATTTACGCGTAACTAATAATTAAAAGAACTTTAACGGGACAAAATAAACATTTTTTTGTACAATTGTCTTAAAAGGAACTTGGGCTTTGTCGCATTAGAAGGAATCCTGATCCACATTAAGAACACAGGCCAAAATAACAGCCACACAGCTACGAACCCAAAAACAAATTTCTGTGAGAAGGGCTCAGCAAAAGAACGGGGGTTTTGGCGAATGCCTTTCAATACTTAATCATATGCAAAAAATGGTGTTCATCATTTGTTTGTACGCCGGATCTTGGTGAAACAAGGAATGTTAGCAGTACAACATCCACCAACCATAGCTCCCGAAATGGAAATTGTGAGTGCGCGTGGAGGGGCCACGCGGTTTGAGCGAGACGTCGCGGACTGCGCGGACCCTTCCGCCGGAGGTTGGAGCCCTCCCTCCCTCGGCTGTGGGTGTGTGTGTTGTTCTTAGCGTAAGTTAGTTTAAGTAGTGTGCAAGTGTAGGCACCGATGACCTCGACTGTTTAATCCCTTAGGAATTCACACACATTTGAACAATTTGAAATTCTGTAAACTCACAATGTGGAACCTACAGTACAGGGTGATCCTTATAAACCTAAACTACTTCAGTGCGTCATAATTTCCCTCCGAAAGGTAGCTGAAACGGGAAGGCTGTTTTAATTGTACCAGTAGGTCTGGGTGAATTAGAAGTGCCGCCTGTTGTTGGCAAGTTGATTGTTGTTTCTGTCAGTGATGTCCTTTGTACAACACATTGTCGCACTTGTGTAGTGTCGCGGAATAGTAAAGAGTTGGAAACGTGGAATATTGTCAAAGTTTCGTTGCCTATGCTGAGAGCCAGAGGCAGTAGGTTACCCAAGAGGTAATAGGATTGCACATGTATCGGAATGTGTCGTCATGCAGGGGCAGTGGCCCACTTACACACAACAGGCGAGAGAGAATTGCTTAGTACGTGGGTTTGTGTTAGACGGAGACTTTCGTAGAGTTTCAAGACAGATGTATAGCGTCATTTCAAAACTTCGCGTAAATCTGCTGTAACAACAATAACTCTGTCACAAGAACACCTAAGGGGCGAGTACGACAGGTAAATCAGCAGTATAAGTGGAACGAATGCATTCATTACAAATGAGCATGACGTCAGGACGTCGCTCGTGCTTCCTTTAAATACGCCAGCTTTGATAGCAACAAGGCACTCGCAGTCAGACTTGCAGTTAGATGTGTACTGGCGCTCAGCTCTGTGATCGACATGTTAATATTTATTAAGGAGATGTTGCAGTTAGGGCGTCCCGTCCAGCAGCAGACGTGAGGGGACAGTACCAGCCCTGGTCCTCTTTGCTGCCGCTGTCAATCATCAACACATGATTAGCAGACATCGCGGTAGACCCGCTCGCCACCAATGCTGACCACATCAGTGAGCCGTCGTCGAGATTGTGCGGGGCCTAGGCCCTGTGCATCGGCCGTCACAACCGGGTGAGCCAACGACGCTAGGTAATTGCAGCCCGTTCCACCCGTCCACCACGGAAGAGCCACCAGGAGGAGCAGGGAAGAAGACGGGGTGGTACAAGTACACTCCGCACTACTAGAACGCTTCTCGTGCCCACAGCGCCGGGACTCCAACCCAGGGCCTCCTAGTACGTGCAGCGGCCTGCTGTCCACCGCCAGACATGCGCGGCCGAAGTAAGGGCATTCCGCCGCTGCGTCACAGCATGCGGCGCAGCGCTAACAAGACTTGTGCGGCCCGGAGCTGGCGGCATCGCTCCGAGTCAGCGAGGACTCGGGGAAGGTCGTTGATATCACCAAGCTCAGCCAGCCTGTGTTTCGCGGGCCACATTGTACTCGGCAGGAATAAAGGTGTCATGAATTAATCATGTTTCTTTGGCGTTTCTGACGCGCCCACAGTCATTTCCTAGCATCCTGACAACTGGAGAGGTGACTGCTCAGCTTCCAGCCCACCGTAGGCGACCGGGACAACCTGGGCACCTACACTTGCTAGACTCGTGTTTGTTCTGTCGAGGTTTTGTGAAGTCAGTGAGTGTGTAGTTCGGGCTGCGTGACAGTAACGAGCAAATTAGTGACTCATTCTCAGTCTTTAGCTGTCAGAAACGTACACTACTCTATTCGAGAGTGGATTTTTGTTGTGAAAACATATTGGAAGACAACATAACGAACATTCCTGAGAGAATTCGAAGTGTGCGATGTTCCAACAAAGGTAACAATTTCGTCGACTGTAAGGAAAATAGAGACAAGTGGTGTATAAAACAGTGGCAGTGGTAAACATAGATCATCACTGAATACAGAGGTTATTAATAATGTTCGAAGACACTTGGATAACTCTCCAACGAAATCGTTGTGTGATTTAGACAAGAGATGGGCATTTCATATGAACACATTAGGAGAGCCGTGAAGAAATTGACATTGCGATCATACAGAGTGAACATAATGCAAGTATTGCAGGAAACAGATGATGAGAAAAGAGTGCGTTACTGTCGATGGTTTAAGGAATATTTTATTCAACGTCCAGACATTGTCTCCATAGCTTGGTATACGGTTGAGGCTTAGTTCCATGTGTCAGGTTACGTCAACACACAAAATAGCAGATGCTCGGCTGGCGCAAAGCCATGTATCACCCACAAAACACCTCTGCAAATTGAAGAGGATGGAGTGTGGTGTGCGATGTCAACTACCAGGCTTGTTCTCCCCATTTTCTGTGGTACGACCGTAGACCCTACAGTGTATACGGGTAACTTCAATACATCTGTGGAGCAGCTAGTCGAACTTTCATGGATGTTATTTCCGACAAGTGGCATACGTCTAACGATTCCATGCAACATGTATCCAGTTTCTTTGGTGACCGAATAACCTAAAGTAAACATTTTGCCCCCCCCCCCCCCCCCCACCCGCCCCAAATCACCTGACCTAGACCCCTTTCAATTTTTTTCTTATGTGGGTATCTTAAAAGCCGAGTGAGAATAGATTACTGACGACTGCAGTACTCCGTGAGGTCGTTACGATAGAAATGAGCTACAATGGCTAAGATACGCTTCACAGAACGTCGCGGAATATGTTGAAACGATTGCAGCTGTGCACCGACGCTGTCTGAGCGCATTTCCAACATTTTCTGTGACGAGTTTGTATGTAACCTTCCAACTGCGGGTTCCCATCTTCAAAACTGTATATATGTCCCATTTTTGGTTCAGATATTATATGACTCACAAAAATAGCTCTGGTGTATGTGGATCGCATGGTGTAACGGGATGATTGGACCTCTGTCCTAAGTAGGTGATCTTCATTACCATCTGGAACTGCCAGCAAAACAAGACCTCACGGAGGGACGCGCGTGCTATTAAAAAACGAATTAGTCAGAATCGTTATGAACGCAAGCACGGCTCAGTCCAGTTATCAGGACCTTTGAGTGTATCTCTGCACTACTGACAGTCACTATTCTATACCATTCACATTTTCTGTTCGATAATTAAACTGGGACAGTAGTTCTGCATGTTACGGTGTAAAGCAACATTACTGATATTTGATTGTTAACTTCAGTTTGAGTTCCTGTGTAATCCTTGACTAAGATGATACTAACTTGGTTCCACTGACAGCCTTTACATAACACCAGATTTCTTTTATTTTATGACATATTTTCCTGAAAGACTGTGCTACTGTGGTCACTGAAGGCTTCAAAATTGCCTTTTTGGCAGCCAAAGACGCTTCATTCCGCGTTCCAATACCTATAGTCTCATGCTTTCTTTTACAACTGTTTCCTTTCAAGTTACTTTACAGCAACTGTTTATCAGCGTTAGTACCTCCCATCATAAGCTAGTCTATTAAGTAGCTATCCAGTACTTCGTCATCCACTCTCTTATACCTGAACCAAAGTTCATCTACATATTCCTGCTAGCAGGAAAATATTTTAAGTTACTCTTTCGAAATGACACAACTTTCTCAGTATCTAGTTTACTTAAGAAACAAATGTTTCTACTGGCTTTTGTACCCTTTGTACTTTAACAGCCATTGTTGCTTTAACGGTCTCAAGGTAACCGACACCATCTCAACGTGGCCACTTTCAAAGAGGTTTTATCTACTTGTCGTTATGAGAAATAATATTTTACCACCACGAATGGACTTCCTAGCTGATAGTTCCCAGTGTTTTTCATCGAAGACATTCGCAGAATGCCTAGTCATTCCCATCATTACTCTTATTACTCATTTTTTTACTCTTATTACCCCATTTGATCTTTGTACGTTTGAAGTCTCCTCCGATAATAGAAGATGTTGTTAGTGATAATTATTTCGTCCACAAACGATAACGTTATGTGGACTGATAATTAAACATAAACGTAAAAGTTTTCTTTGCCATTTATTTTGGTGTACAATTAATTACTTGTTTGATAGTGACTCTTATCGTCGGTAGATACGTACAGTTATGTTTATGTTCACCCTTGATTTTGAGTCTAACCCAAAGAGTTGTAAGGTAGACCTATTGCCCATGCCACGTTTAATTTCCTTATTTTCGAGTCTTACAATTTTGTATCGCGTCTGCAAGTTTCATGAGGCATTCAGTGAGTAAAGACGTACTGCAGAGTGCACGCAGTTGAGAGGAAGATTTCAATTCCCATGCTGGCTGAAGGAGCAGGTGGATCATACGACTTAGCCAGTGGACGATGGCGTGAGGCGCTGTGGGTAGCCATGAGAACACCCGATACAACAGCAGTGAACTAAGAAGGGAAAGCACAGTTATTACTGTGCTAAGCAAGTAATCTTGCTTGATAAATATTTGCTAATAAATGTAGCTTTTTCCAACACTGATGATAGGTGAAGCCTGCAGGTGATCAGTACTTTGTTTCAACAATATTATAACTCCAGAAATCGATTCCCTTAATAAATAAATGAATAATATTTCTGCTGATAAAAGTGTGCAAACAACTAAGAGGAAATTATTAGTTTCAGTTAACCATTATTGACGGTGTCGATATTAGCAGAATGAGCTTTTCACTCTGCAGCGCTGAAATGAAACTTCCTGGCAGAATAAAACTGTGTGCCGGACCGAGACTCGAACTCGGGACCTTTGCCTTTCGCGGGCAAGTGCTCTATTAACAGTTTATGGTGTTTAGTAAATAAATACATCATGATGGCATCACTTTTGAACGTTATTCCGAATGGCTCAAACGGCTCTGAGCACTATGGGACTTAACATCTGAGGTCATCAGTCCCCTAGAACTTAGAACTACTTAAACCTAACTAACCTAAGGACATCACACACATCCATGCCCGAAGCAGGGCTCGAACCTGCGACCGTAACAGTCACGCGGTTCTGGACTGAAGAGCCCAGAACCTCTCGGCCACCGCGGCCGGCTGTTATTCCGAATAATATAGTTTCCCGCCTCATTACTCAGAATGACAGGAAGCAGAATTGCACTTAACAGAGTTCTCGACGTCCGTGGTACTGCTTCTGCAATCTACATAAACTTCGAGAAAACGGGTAAAAAGAATGCTACATGACAACATACTATGATACTCAAAGGATGCCTTAATATCCGTAAAACTCGGGTGGAAAAACCACTGTCAGTCAAACCGTATGCCTCTTACACAATTCTCTACGGAGTCACTGCCTAAATTGAGGAACATTTCTTGAGGTTTGATACAATGATACAAGGAGGGGGGGGGGGGGGTGGAGGGGTGGAGGCCTTGCACAGACTCACGTGTTGCTATGATTTCTTCCTTGATGGATAAGAATTTATTGTCCATAGCAACAAATACATAGCCTCCAGTACAAACTAACCTCTATATTCACTAAACATTGATTTCTACCAAATAAATTCTATTGCAGTCTATTCCGAGTTTTAAGTAGCTTTCAGGATCTAATACTATGTGAGCACAACTGCTTCATAGTACTGCTCCAAGCTCTGGGACTTCAATTTAATATTTTTCGAGTTGACCGGTAGTATTTTAAACGTCTCATACGTGTGGGGTTGGGAGATGCGTTTCTTTTTGAGTCTTCCACTAATGCTTTGGAGTCTCTGACATGTATCAATCAATATCTGCAGCAGTATGGAGAGACGCCTGAACTAAAAAAACTTTTCCTGTTTTCCCTACACAGTAGGCCATCTCACAAAACGTCGCCTGCCTTTAGTAAATCCCTGACCTGTTCAGGAGCACCCAGCAGCTCAAATACCTGCCGCGCGACTCTATGAAGGATGCCTAGCTTGCCACAGAACCTTCGAAGCCTCAGTCTCATGTGTACCATTCAGATCACAATCGGAGAGTCACAGCCACGTCAGGGCTCACTCGCGCCGATTGTGAGTCCTGTGAAACCGTCGTGAGCAGGCTGAGGCATCATGTAGTTCAAAGTGAAGCACATTTCGTAATTAACAGCTACTCGCTTCCAGAACGGTCAGTTCTTCATGTTGAGTGAGACTCCAGGGCACACACACACACACATCCAAGAACGCCCATCTATGGGGGCAAGGGGAGGCTGTGTGGGGGGGAGTGCGCGCCCTGTAGCTGTTGCGGAGAGGAAAAAATATAGTGTTGTCATGTGTTTATCTTTCAAGAAAATGATCCAGAGGTCGGTGTTACGTAGGTTTTTGACACTGTCGGTACTGCAACGTTCTTATGTGTGCGTACGAGTAGGCATTCATCACCCAAAACATTAAAAATACTGCTTACCTCCAGAAATAGGCCTCCTGGTCCCCACTGCAAATCATCGTCTTGGTTTCCCTGTTTCCTTTCCATGCCTTACTGTAAATTCCCTAAGTGTTTCCTTTATATTTTAAATATCCACGGTTAACGTGTACACATCGTTGCTTCCCGTGACACTGGATGCAATAATCTTCCCTAGAAGTAAAGTGGGTTGCACTGCCCCAGTTTGTATTTCACTGACAGAGAGCATCTCCAGTGTGATAAGACAGATAGCGTAGAGCTTCGTGTTCTCCCTGGACTGTGCCTACCGATGACAGATGTAGCGTGAGAGGGGAAATGGAGTGGGTTACTAACGACATCTCTGCTGGTTTTACCATGTCATTTTTTTAAATACTGTGTGATCTTGCACTTTTTAATTTCGTGCCAGTGTCTTCTCCCACTTTTAACTGTGCCACGATCCGCCATCTTGGATTCTTAAATTTCCAGCCATTTGCCGTCTTTGTGTTTTGAATTTCTCACCACCAGCGATGACTGCAGTGTCGCGATAGTGGTGACGACTAGCGAACAAAACTTGAACTGTACACTAATGTTCTTCTACGTGTACTTCTGTAACTTGATAAATGTTTCTGTGCACACTTTCATATCATCTGTAGTTGATCCCTTCATTCCTTCTACTGCACCCACAATGAGTTGATGTCACATCCTTTGCGTGCATCCACTGCCATTGCACGCCATAATAGTGAGAACCCATAGTGGTTCATCAAAATCAACAAAATATACACCGTTTATGTAATCATAAGAAAAGAGTAATACTCTTCCATATTTTTTTTTTTATTTACGGTACTTTCGTAATCAAACAATCCATTAAATGGACAAATTTAAATATGCAGTACATGTGTGGGATGTTATCTCTGTACATAGGCGCTGACGGGCTCGTCGGTACCGACCGACCGCCGCGCCATCCCCTGCGAGTAGTGTTACTGTGTGTGGTGTGGGGGGTGAGGAGTCTCTATCCACCGGCTGTTGTCAGTTTTTGTGACCTGCTGCATTTATGTTTAAAGAATCTAAATTATCTGTACATTATTGAAGATGGTTAGGAGACATCTCAAATCTTCGAGAATATAATCACCTTACAGGTAATTAAACGTGCAAAATCCGCAGACCTTTACTTAGCTTGATTTGTGTGACATTCTGCAATACTGCGCTAAAGACGAACACTGTCATATCATATGTGAATAGGAAGAAGACATGCATGCAACGAGCGGGCACCCACCAGCGCTGCGGAAGACAATGCTCACCATTCCGGTACACATGGCGCATGTCATCTGCGGTGATGGAAGCTTTCTGAACGAACTACGACATGTGAAGGATTATTCCGCAGACTGGTACAGTGAAGCCCTAATTAGCAGAACATTCAAGAAGAGACAAGACGTCCAAAACTGAGAAGAGGGAGAAGACAAGGGACTCGTTCTCCTTCCGAAACTGCGACTGGTCCAATCCGAAATGGAAAAGCCACCCGAAAAGTCCAACATAAAAATCGTCTTCTGACCAACACCGAACTAGTGGCTGACGAGTGGCTTGGCTCTGCGAAAGACCCACTAAAAATTAACATACCAGCAATATACTGTATTGCCTGCGAATGTGGTCAACAGTAGACAGGGCAAACTCACCACCTTATTTCTAAAAGCTGCGAGGATTACATTAAGCATGTGCGACTGGGATAGACACAAAAATAAGGGGTAGCAGAGGTAAACATCAGTGAAGGCCACACCTTTGACTTCCACAGCAACGAGGTTCTTTCCAACCACGTATTAGGAGAGCGGCATAAAAGAATGCCTTGAAAAACGGTTCGACGACAATTTTTTCAACAGGGACGAAGGAAACCAACTACATGCGGCATGGAATCCGACGTTAGTGTCAATACGACTTCCACCTCCCAACAAGCGCCCGGTATTGAGAACAAAGCACCTCCTATTCCTACCACTGAAGTCTCCTTCCCCGCCTGCTGACCGGACGGTACATGGTCGCCTATAGCTCCACTGTATGATCAAAAGTATCCGGACACCTGACTGAAATAGACTTACAAGTTCGTGGCGCCCTCCATCGGTAATGTTGGAATTCAATATGGTGTTAGCCCACCCTTAGCCTTGATGACAGCTTCCACTCTAGCTGTCATACGTTCAATCAGGTGCTGGAAGGTTTCTCTGGGAATGGCAGCCCATACTTCACGGAGTGCTGTACTGAGGAGAGGTATGGGTATTGGTCGGTGACGCCTGGCACGAAGTCGGCGTTCCAGAACATCCCAAAAGTGTTCTATAGGATTAATGTCAGGACTCTGTGCAGATCAGTCCATCACAGGGATGTTATTGTTGTGTAATATCTCCAATACAAGCCGTGAATTATGAACAGGTGCTCGATCGTGTTGCAAGAAGCAATCGCCATCCCCGAAATCCTCAAAAGTGGGAAGCAAGAAGGTGCTTAAAACATCAATGTACGCCTGTGCTGTGATAGTGCCACGCAAAACAACAAGGGGTGCAAGCCCATTCCATGAAAAACACGACCACGCCACAACACCACAGCCTCCGAATTTTGATGTTGGCACTACACATGCTGGCAGATGACGTTTACTGGGCATTCGCCATACCCACTCCCTACCGTCGGATCGCCACGTTGTGTACCGTGATTCGTCACTCTACACAACGTTTTTCCACTATTCAATAGTCCAATGTTCACGGTCCTTACACCAAGCTAGGCGTCGTTAGGCATTTACCGGTGTGATGTGTGGCTTATGAGCAGCCGCTGGACCTTTAAATCCTAGTTTTCTCACCTCCCGCCTAACTGTCATAGTTCTTCCAGTGGATCCTGATGCAGTTTGGAATTCCTGTGTGATGGGGTGGATAGATGTCTGTCTATTACACATTATGACCCTCCTCAACTGTCAGCGGTCTCTGTCAATCAACATACGAGTTCGGCCTGTACGCGTTTGTGTTGTACGTGTCCCTTCACGTTTCCACTTCACTATCACATCGGAAACAGTTGACCTAGGGATGTTTAGGAGTGTGGAAATCTCGCGTACAAACGTATGACACAAGTGACACCCAATCACCTAACCACGTTCGAAATCCGTGAGTTCCACGGAGCGCCCCATTCTGCTCTCTCTCGATGTCTAATGACTGTTGAGATCACTGATATGGAGCATTTGGCAGTAGGTGGCAGCACAATGCGGCTAATTTAAAAAGAAAACATACGTTTTTGGTGGTGTCTGGATACTTTTGAGCACATAGTGTAGCTGTGATCGTGCACTACGCGTGTGTAAATATTACACCAACCGCATATCTCGGCACTGCGCCAGAAGATCATGAGTATCTCACTTATCGAAAATCAGCAGCGTTTGAAACCAGAGAGCTTTCCAGAAACTATAGCATAATTTTACCCTGCTCATAATAGCGTAAGTCGTAGACAACCAACACCTCACGCCTCCACTTGACACAGCTAACAATACTAATATTTTGAGTAATGCCAGTCAACGCCTACCATCATTTTTTTAACAAACAATACAAATTAGTTGTTGATTTGCGTATTTAAACGTATATATTAAGCATATATCCTGCACCCATCCTGATCCAAACCCAATAAACGAAGCGGCTTTCCACCAACAATCTGTCACATAACTATTAAGATTTAAGGTGACGTATAGATGGAAGGAGCACTTGAGAGAGTGAGAGAGCGAGAGAGAGAGAGAGAGAGAGAGAGAGAGAGAGAGAGAGAGAGAGGGGGGGGGGGAGAAGGAGTGGCTGGGGCGGAGAGGGAGAATAAGGGTTGTTTTTACTTGGTATCGTGTAACGTTCAGAATCTTACGAATATGTAAGCTGATGTCTTGTGCCTGTTCGTTTGGTATGACCGTCTCATCACAGTTAGCTTATGTTGCCAAGAGTTATCGTCTGAGATACCGTGACGCCAAGCACAAACTCCTGATAAGTATACGTGAGTAAGTTCACCTGTTTGCAACTTATTCTTTTTGTTTCGATGAGGATCCCTACGGATGTCCATTGCGATCACCAGCCAGCCGTCCATTCATTTCAGAATAACGGTGCTCCCTACATAATCAACCATAAGCCTTGAGCATTTTAGTTCAGGTCTGTCCCTATTATTTTCTTAGATAATCTCTAGAATTACAGTTTTGAACAGCATTTCATTTCGTATCTTGGCCTGAAGCATCACGTCACTTCAGTTGATCATGCTCGTTACTGGGTTTTTTAATTCCTGTGATGCTTTAGACCTATTTATCCCTTACTCGTTTACCTATACCAACTGCAGCATTCTCCTAGCGTGTGGCCCACATGTTGCACGTCCGTTCTGTGAACACTGTGTTATAATCCTTGCAAAAACATCCTTCAGGGACCCACGGAAATGTTGCAGTTATTTCGGGAAACCTAAATGACGCCTGGGGAAGTAACTGTATGTATGGGAAAGAGATTACATTTTAGGTCGAAACTGTTGTTATTGTTTTGACTTCGGCCAATTTAAAAAAAATGCTTCTTGTCCACCACTTTGCAGAATATATTTCTCCTCGCCAACAGAAATCATGACACGTTAGAAAGGAGGTGGAAATACGATGGTTCCAAATCTTGTAAATAGCCAGGTATTTGGATAAATCTTGCTTCATATCCCACTATTCTGCATTTGTCAAAGATTTTATGTAGGTTTATTGTCCCGTTGAAGGAAGAAAGCTTTGGTCTTTGGTGGCGAATCGGGAAGGAACATTACTTTCGCATTTGTGAAACAGTAGTCATAAGCTACTCGGTAGATGAAATCTATGCTGTATTTGTGGTACTAGACCTCTAAATATTACATCACGGGCTTCGTTGGTTTCTCTTTTCTGGCATGAGGTGGTGCGCCCATGTTGAACACATAATTTGAAACTATTGCTCCAAATTCGATGAATTATTTTTAGAACAGTCCCGATGTTAGTGAAAAATAGTGTAGTAAAATCTGTATGCACAAACACTTTATTCGTCTTATACAAAGCTACAGCTACACATACATTTATACTCCACAAGACACCTTAGGGTGTGTGTCGGAGAAACTTTGTGGACGATTGTGACTGCTTCCCTCTCGCGGTTCACATTAAGAATCGTACCTTGTGTTATTGTACTTGAATTACGTAACCATTACGGCACCTCACCTCAACCTCTCGATACCAGCAATATTCTTCTCTGTTTCTGTAAAATAGTTAACATACTTCTGTGACAACATTCAGGTTTGACTTCATTAATGTAGAAGTACTTTGATATATCGATATGTTTATATTGCAATGATATAATTCTTATGTGTATTCTTTCTTTTGTCACTATGATCTTTGACGTACTTGTAACTCTGATTTTTGGGCTCGTAAGCGGTTATTAGAGAGTCAAGTCTTGGTCGTCATGTCGAAAAGACGCAAATTGTAGTCAGTTTATGAAATGTGAACTTTAACAGTGAGCAAGATATTTTCAAGTATGTTTTATATTGTGAAGTGATGTTGCAACAAAAGTAATAAAAAAGAAGTGTAACTTAAATTCGGAGTGCTGATTACTTTTTTACATCACCATTGTCCTAACCAGAATGAGATTTTCACTCTGCAGCAGAGTGAGCACTGATATGAAACTTCCTGGCAGATTAAAACTGTGTGCCCGACCGAGACTCGAACTCGGGACCTTTGCCTTTCGCGGGCAAGTGCTCTACCAACTGAGCTTCCCGAAGCACGACTCAGGCCCGGTACTCACAGCTTTACTTCTGCCAGTACCTCGTCTCCTACCTTCCAAACTTTACAGGAGAGCTTCCGTAAAGTTTGGAAGGTAGGAGACGAGGTACTGGCAGAAGTAAAGCTGTGAGTACCGGGCGTGAGTCGTGCTTCGGTAGCTCAGTTGGTAGAGCACTTGCCCGCGAAAGGCAAAGGTCCCGAGTTCGAGTCTCGGTCGGGCACACAGTTTTAATCTGACAGGAAGTACCATTGTCCTAACTTACGAAAGTTCAATGGTTTATGAAACACAACTATAAAACTTTTGAATATTGCAGAATACACCTAGGCCTCATTGCATCCGAGCTTGGAATCATCACTACCTAGATTTTCGACGATTGAGCCATGAGTTCACGAGACCAGCGTGGGAAACACGAAAAGCTGAGTGCCCAGTTTATCCATTATTTCCTGAAATGACCTTATTAACTGTGCTCTAAAGACACCTGCCACATAATATAACTTTATTGTTGCCCGAAAATGCAATATTTAGCATCGTGAGCAACACTACAATCATAATTAATTTTTGACCTTTGTTGTGGTAGGGTTGTTAGACTGGGAAGACCGCTTGTGAGCCCGAATCTCTTGCAAGGTCAAGCGATACATTTGGTTACCTCTTACAGGAACCTACGCTTTCGGAATCTGCACATCTTGATGCAGAACGCCATTCTTCCAGCGTCTGACACTGGAGGCTAGCTGAGCATCTCCGTGGCGACACCGAGCTTTCTAATCAATCTGAAACACGCTGCTCCATTTTGGATCCGCTCTACTTCCTCTATGAATCCCATCCGATGCAGGTCCGAGACGCACGATCAGTATCCAAGTATTGGTTGAATGAGCGCTTTATAAGCCATTTTCTTTGTTGATAGACTATACTTGACGTAGAAATGAATGTCAGTCTGAAATCTGCCTTATCAAATAGTTTTATGTGGTCGTTCCAAAGAAAATAAAAAAATTAAAAAGAAGGGTTAAAGTTTAACATCCAGTCGATGTCGAGGTCATTAAAGACAGACAGACTCGGATTGTTTCAAAAATTGGGAAGGAAACCGGCCGTCCGCTTCGGAAGGAACCGTCCCGGCATTTGCGTTGGGTGATTTGTGGAATTCCCAAAAATCCTAAATCTGGATAGTTGGATGTGGATTTGAACCCTCGTTCTTCCGTATGTCAGTGCATTCCACCTTAAATAGCAGTGCACACACACTTCTAGATATTTTATGGAGTTGATAACTTACAGCGATTGTATACTCGTACGTTAATGGATTTTTCTGCCTATTTACACACAGTACGTTACGTTTGTTTATGTCTAGGATAACTGCCATTGCCTTAAACAAATGTTGTATTACTGCATGTCTCCGTGCATTTCGGTATAATTTTAAAGCGTGGTGAATTTTCTGTATACAAGACCATCATCCACGAAAATCTTTCCAGCAATTTATTACCCATGCAAAGTGTATCATTATAGTGCTTCATCTGATTGGCCAGTGGCGTCAGCTTTCACTCTTTGCCCCTGTGGTAGCAGTTTCGGGTACGGTCTTCATGTTGGCCTCCTTTAAGACAAGTAGGGTCACGTTTTATTTAGCTGCCCACTCCATAACTAAATGGAGGAGCGAGTTCCTTACAGAACTCCAACAAATGTGCAACAAATTCCCTTTCAGATGGAACGCCCAAATAAACAAAAATATTACACCGTGATGATCCAACAGATACATTTGAAGAAATACCTGCCTGTGGACAACAGTACAGGAACCACAAAGGAATCTATTTCACAAATGGAGGTAACTGATGTCTTACGTCATTATTATACCTTTATTTTTGTTGTAGACCACGGGTGCACGGCAAAAGGCTCTCATGTCTTTGAGTTCAGGCCGGTGAGAAGGACAAAGAGGGCGTATGTCAAGCACCACTCCAAACATAATAAAAACCGACTCTAAGAATTAGTACGCCATTTGCAGCTCAAGACTATTGATAATCACGTTACGCTATCAGGACTGTCAATTAGTTCTCAAGGTATTCGATTTCAAGATTCTAAAACTGTCACTTTAGATATACCGATAAATATGATGCGATATCCGGCCTAATCAGGTTACGTGTAACGTCAGCGATAGCATGGATTTATTTCCGATAATTTTCTCATTATTTCGGAAGCCTTTGTGCAAGTCTCCATTACTTGACTGTAATTTCGTTATGTTTGATTTGCACAGCACGTCCATGAAGATGGCTAGGTAAATATATTCATTAGGTGTGACACTTACGTTAATTGAACAAATATCGCTCTACAAAATACCGAAACGGAATTTTAGATTTAATCTATTGAAATAGCAAAATAATTTCCTTGAATTGTATTTACCGTCTGACAACGTTGTGTCATTCACGACTGAAAGTGATTGTTTTGTGAATGAAGTTAGAGTTAAAAGGGTTGGTATGTACTTCTGAAGAAAAGGATAATTAACAAAGATACTGCACACTACTCGCTCTGGGCAAAGCAGAGGTATCCAGTTGGAGTTCTGCAGGTTGACGATGCTTTATTTTGCAATATTTGCCCTGTAAAGGAAGTAGCCGTGGTGTCGTCAAGTTTTCTGCATCATCAGACATGAGTGTAAGTCCTCGCTGCTAGGTCACAGACTCCTACATGAAATATCATGGATCTATGACGAGTGATGCTGCTGACGTGAGGCGATAATGAAAATCTCTTCTACGATAATCAATGATGATTGCTCATACAAAGACCTTGCGAAACACAGTTCGCTCCGTTCTCTGTGAAGTCCAGGACGCCGTAGACAAGGATGCCCAAGATGATACCTTGTCAGATGGCCTACAGAGAGGGCATTCGATAGAGTCCCGCATTATCAGTTGATGAACGAAGTACAAGCTTACCGAGTATGAGATCAGATCTGTTATTGGTTTTCGAAATTCCTAGCACACGGAACGCAGGACGTTACTGCTAACGTAGCCAAAGACTGGAAAGTGGCACAAGCCACACCAATATTCAGGAAAGACAGTAGGAGTAATACACTAAATTACAGGCTCATATCCTTAACATCGATATGCAGCAGGACTTTGGAGCATGTACTGTGTTCGAACATTATGAATTACCTCGAAGAGAATGGTCTAATGACACACAATCAACATGGATTTAGAAAACATAGTTCTTGTAAAACACAATTAGCTCTTTACATACACGAAGTGCTGAGTGCTGTTGACAAGGTATTTCAAATTGTTTCTGTATTTCTAAATTTCCAGAATGCTTTTGACATTGTACCACACAAGCAACGTAGTGAAATTGCGTGCTTGTGGAGTAACATCTCAGTTGCATGACTCGATTCCTGACTTCGTGTCAAATAAGTCACAATTCGTAGTAAGTGACGGTAAGTCATCCTGTGAAACATAAGTGATTTCTGGCGTTCCACAAGGTAGTATTATAGGCCCTCTGCTGTTGCTCTTCTATTTAAATGATTTAGGAGATAATCTCAGCAGCTGTCTTAGAGTGTTTGCGGATGATGTTGTCGTTTATAGTATAGTAAAGTAACCAGAAGATCGAAACCAATTTCAAAATGATTGACAAAAGACCTGTATTGTGCGAAAATTGCCAGTTGACCCTAAATAATGAAAAGTGTGAGATTATCCTCATGAGTTTTGATAGGAATCAGTTAAACTTGGGTTACACGATAGATCAGTAAAACCTCAAGGCCGTAAATTCAACTAAATATCTAGGAATCACAATTAGGAACAACTTAAAAAGCCGGCCGAAGTGGCCGTGTGGTTAAAGGCGCTGCAGTCTGGAACCGCAAGACCGCCACGGTCGCAAGTTCGAATCCTGCCTTGGGCATGGATGTTTGTGATGTCCTTAGGTTGGTTAGGTTTAACTAGTTCTAAGTTATAGGGGACTAATGACCTCAGCAGTTGAGTCCCATAGTGCTCAGAGCCATTTGAACCATTTGAACAACTTAAAATGGAAAGAACACACAGAAAATTCAGTGGGGAGGCAAACGAAAGACTGCGTTTTAATGGTAGAACACTTAGAAAATGAAACAGATCTACTAAAGAGACTACCTACACTACGCTTGTCAGCCCTCTTTTGGAGTGCTGCTGCGCGGTTTGAGAACCTTAATGGATAGGATTAACGAAGTAAATCGAGAAACTCCAAAGAAGAGCAGAGCGTTTTGTGTTAACGAGAAATAAGGGAGAGAGTGTCACTGATAAGATAGAGGATTTGAGATGTACATCATTAGAACAAAGACGTTATCCGTTGCCGTAGAATCTTCTCACGATACTTCAATCACTAGCTTTCTCCTCCGAATGTGAAAATATTTTATTGACGCCGATATGCATTGGGAGAAACGATTATCATAACAAAATATGGGAAATTAGTGCTTGCACGGAAAGATGTAAGTGTACTTTCTTTCTGTGCGCTGTTCAAGATTGAAATAATAGAAAATTATTGTGAAGACGGTTCGATGAACCCTCTGCCAGGCATGTATGTGCGAACTGCGGAGTATTCATGTAGATGTATAAGTGGGTTAGATAGGTGTAAAACATATTTGGGTGTGATATAGGGCCGTCACTGTATACAACACGTATAACTAGATCGTCTAGTGGAAGATACTGGAAGCTCCATGAGGATGTTAGAGACTCATCTGCTGTCTATACGAACATCGCATTTTGAGAAGACCAGCGTAATGCTGAAAGATCCGCGGGTTATGGTCGACAGGAGCAGGGACGGGCAGTTGAGCCTGAGCGTACAGAACGGAAAGTACTGTGCATAAAAGGGAGAAGGGACCCATTACTGCCCAATTCACTGTTCTCCTGTTCGTGATAAACCAGAGGAAACCAAAACGAACCACACGGCACGTCCGAATAACCATCCGGAGCGACCGTAAACTGGATGACCGCGTAAAACAAATGGCAGGAAAAGCAGACGCCAGTCTGAGACTCATTGGAAGAGTCTTGAGGAAATATATTTCGGATACGAAAGAAGTGGCTTCGAATGCAATTGTAAGACTGAGTCTTGAGCGTTGGTCATCAGTTTGCGACACTTTCGTCGTTGCATCCGTAGAACCGATAGAGTAGAGCCAACGAAGTGTGGCAGGCTTCCTCATGAGATCGTTTGACAAGCTTGAGAGAAGCACTTCAGTTTCCAGCGACTACAACAGAGGTGCTGTGCATCACAGAGAAGTGTAATGCTGAAATCTTGCCGTTGTATTAAAACAGGTACAATTATCTAACTGCTGGTTAATGATGTCAAAGGCTGACTAAAACTGCTCTTAACCAGAATTCGACAGATTGCCTTCTCATTCATTACTGTTTTGTGAAAATACATCACAACAAGAAATGCTTTCACTGGACTCAAACATGGCTGTGTCTCAGGGCTACCCTTACGACAATAAACCTCTATAGATATAGAGGTGGAAACCATCCCAGCTTAGCCCGAGTTGCTGTGTATTAATGTCAGTAATAGAAATTTTGCTACCTGGAGTTATACATGTCAGACTTTTTGTGAAAACTGTTGACATCTGTCAGACAGAATATTTGTAACTAAGCGTAACTGGGCGGAAACCGTTATGTAAAAAAGCTGCAACAAATTTACTATCTCTGTGTACGAGATGGTATTTGACAAGTGTAATTTTTGATTACTGTATGACTGCAATATCTCAGTTGAGCTGTTGTCAAAAGTAACATTACTACAGAAATTGAATGTAGCAGTGAGTGGTTTTATACTTTTCTTTCGAGACAAAAGTTTTTTTTTTTAATTTGAGTTAAATGCCATGTGTGAGCTTGTCTGTTCTGTGTCAACTGGAGCTTATCAGACGCAGATGGCTCCTTGAAATTCAAAGGCTTACTGAAGTTAATCAATGGAATTAAGTTTAACGCAATGTAAACAAGAAGATAGACCCAACATTGAATTTTCATCAGTTATTATACTGATTAACATTACGAGTGAGATCTACTGATTACGGAATTAAATTCATGGTCCAGGTAAAGCCCAGTTTTATTACATGTTATTGTATGTGTACAGATTAATAGAAACCATTACGACACTTCGTTACACACACTTCTACAACCTTCAACTGATACGTGGATTAGATCGAAAAAGAAAGTACAATAACATTCTGGAAAGGCTATCCTTAAGAATATCTACGACAATGGAAAACTTCTTCCTGACACATTCATTTCACGAAATGGAATCGCGTGAATACAGTGATTGCGTGATCGAGAGAAAGAAAGAGAATTGCACGTGCAATATTCCTATGAATTTAGTTACAGTGAGTCTGAATTTACTTGAGTCTAGCAAAGCCCTAACTTTATTGGGACCTCTTCTGCTGAGGCTACTGTGCGATCTTACCATAACTGTGAGCAGACGTTATAAATGGAAACATGTGGGAGGAGGGCACCAGGATTCCGACTGCTACCACTCTAGTTGTAGATATTGTCTTCACCTCACTCCATCTCCAAGACCATGACTGTTCGCGCTTCCTGCATGTTAAGTCTGAGCGGAGTTTGTGGAAGTTGGGCTAAAGATGGAGTCCAGTGTCTAGAAGTCTGCGAACGTCTGCTAAGGAGTGAAGCCAAATCACGTGTAGTCTGAAGCGAAGTTAAATCTGAACTGAACACTGTGTTCCCAACGTCTGCTCTGAACGTGATTTAGCGCCTAAAATCTTTGTTCGCAGGCGACAAGATTTTTCAAACTTCCACTAATAGTATATGTCGTTTTACGCTCACGATGGATTGTAAAAATCATAGCTTCCAGTTCTCTGTCCATACTGAGAATTCTGGGCCTAGGACCTTCGCCATGGACACATGCTTTTTACTCAGCCAACGACCGTTCGTTTGGATGGGAATATATAGAAAAGGCGCTCTGTGTTTTCACTAGTTCTTAAGAATGCAATTTCTGCCGTTCTGCTGTTGTGGCAGACGACAGTCGCCTCTGGACCTGCTGGCAAAAAGACACAGAGGATGTCTTTCGTAATTTTTCACTTGTTTTCAGACTAGGGGAAGAGACAGGGGTCTATGGAAACAGGCCCGCTCATTCCCGTCATCAGCGAACTCAGCCGCACATGCAACTGAACATAAAGAAAACCAGCCATGTTTTCGTTGGAGAGCCACATAGTAAATGTAAGTCGCTCCTCTTCTGAAAAGATTCACTACGGTGTCGACTCAATGGAGGGCGAGTCTGCCATATTGTTCCTTACCTGGCTAAAGCGGTGGCGACAAATCTGAAATGCGTTTACCGTGCCTAACTGCAGGGTTTTAAAACTGCGTATGCGAACCCTCGGCATACGAACTCCAGGGACCACCCATCACGGTATCCGTGCTCCCTGCTCTGACCGTTCACCAAAAATTGTGTTTTAGAAGCAAAATCCAACTTCCACGTAAGCCTATATTATTAATTAGAGAAGAAGAAGGTGATCTGGCATTACAGTCACAACTACTGCTCTCATAGTAAATTATCGTATTAAATGAGAGAAAGGTTCTATCAGCCTAAACATAATTTGTCGATTATTTATTGGATTTGCTTATCAGAAACAGAAAAAATGAAGAGAGGCAGGCCAGTGCAACATAGTCAACTGCCAGTAATAGGAGACTAGTATGTTTTTTCTGTAGGTCTTAAGTACTCTTCACTGCTGGTAACTGATCACTATTGCAACACTTTACCTACTAAATTGTTTCAAAATATGTGAGATTAATGTAGCAATTGTAGATATATAGCGATTATGATGGAGGATGAGCTGATAGATTGTTTGAATGAAAGAAAAGGGAGTTTTATACTTCGCACTATCGCTGCTCCGCTATCTCAGATCCCCAGCTCTGTTGACCATCTTGCTGTCTGCCAAGATGTCGATGCGTCGTCTATTCAGACATTTGAAATTATAAGATAAATACACTCCTGGAAATGGAAAAAAGAACACATTGACACCGGTGTGTCAGACCCACCATACTTGCTCCGGACACTGCGAGAGGGCTGTACAAGCAATGATCACACGCACGGCACAGCGGACACACCAGGAACCGCGGTGTTGGCCGTCGAATGGCGCTAGCTGCGCAGCATTTGTGCACCGCCGCCGTCAGTGTCAGCCAGTTTGCCGTGGCATACGGAGCTCCATCGCAGTCTTTAACACTGGTAGCATGCCGCGACATAGTGGACGTGAACCGTATGTGCAGTTGACGGACTTTGAGCGAGGGCGTATAGTGGGCATGCGGGAGGCCGGGTGGACGTACCGCCGAATTGCTCAACACGTGGGGCGTGAGGTCTCCACAGTACATCGATGTTGTCGCCAGTGGTCGGCGGAAGGTGCACGTGCCCGTCGACCTGGGACCGGACCGCAGCGACGCACGGATGCACGCCAAGACCGTAGGATCCTACGCAGTGCCGTAGGGGACCGCACCGCCACTTCCCAGCAAATTAGGGACACTATTGCTCCTGGGGTATCGGCGAGGACCATTCGCAACCGTCTCCATGAAGCTGGGCTAAGGTCCCGCACACCGTTAGGCCGTCTTCCGCTCACGCCCCAACATCGTGCAGCCCGCCTCCAGTGGTGTCGCGACAGGCGTGAATGGAGGGACGAATGGAGACGTGTCGTCTTCAGCAATGAGAGTCGCTTCTGCCTTGGTGCCAATGATGGTCGTATGCGTGTTTGGCGACGTGCAGGTGAGCGCCACCATCAGGACTGCATACGACCGAGGCACACAGGGCCAACACCCGGCATCATGGTGTGGGGAGCGATCTCCTACACTGGCCGTACACCACTGGTGATCGTCAAGGGGACACTGAATAGTGCATGGTACATCCAAACCGTCATCGAACCCATCGTTCTACCATTTCTAGACCGGCAAGGGAACTTGCTGTTCCAACAGGACAATGCACGTCCGCATGTATCCCGTGCCACCCAACGTGCTCTAGAAGGTGTAGGTCAACTACCCTGGCCAGCAAGATCTCCGGATCTGTCCCCCATTGAGCATGTTTGGGACTGGATGAAGCGTCGTCTCACGCGGTCTGCACGTCCAGCACGAACGCTGGTCCAACTGAGGCGCCAGGTGGAAATGGCATGGCAAGCCGTTCCACAGGACTACATCCAGCATCTCTACGATCGTCTCCATGGGAGAATAGCAGCCTGCATTGCTGCGAAAGGTGGATATACACTGTACTAGTGCCGACGTTGTGCATGCTCTGTTGCCTGTGTCTATGTGCCTGTGGGTCTGTCAGTGTGATCATGTGATGTATCTGACCCCAGGAATGTGTCAATAAAGTTTCCCCTTCCTGGGACAATGAATTCACGGTGTTCTTATTTCAATTTCCAGGAGTGTAGTTTCTTTAAAGTAACTGCTTCAAAATTAAATTTGTAATACAAAAGGAACACACTTCAGGTGAGGTATGGATGTGGGAGTCATCTGAGTACGAACTCATAATTTTCTCATTTCAACAATGGGCGTCTATGCTCTCGATTTATCTAAGTTTTCAATTTTAAGGTTAATATGTGCTTGACACTCCCAACAAACAATCTCGGTAATAGTTTCATCATTTCCAGCTGTCCGTCTCTAACAAGAAAAGATCGCTTAAAAGTCACTCCTCAGGTACACAGTGTACATTTCCGCCGTAGCTTACTGTCTCTCCACTTGCGTTAGTCCAAATACATGCCTTTTTCTCCTCTGTAAACAACCACAGATATTAATCTATATACCGATGTTTTTTATCGAAAACCTCTCAGTTCCCCTTCGCGACGTCCATTAGCTGGTTACAACCTGTAACATGCAGAAGGCCACCGTCAGTTAGGTCAATGAGCACAAGTTCTTTTCCCGTGAGATTTTCAATGTGATTCGTAAATTTTTCTTATTGGTATTTTTCTGAATTATGTCCAATTTATTTCATTTTTTTTTCATTTTAATGTACATATCTTACACATTCAACAAACATTTATTGAAGGCTCGATGATAAATATATTATGGCTCAGGATTTGAATATATTGAATTTTATGGAGGAGGCAGAAATTAATTTC
The DNA here is from genome assembly GCF_021461395.2 of Schistocerca americana. NCBI lineage: Eukaryota > Metazoa > Arthropoda > Insecta > Orthoptera > Acrididae > Schistocerca > Schistocerca americana. Next base: position 45,346,694 of record NC_060125.1, read on the forward strand.
ACCACATGCTGCAGCCTTAAGAGGAGTTTATTCTATGTACAAGTAATTGTTACTGAATTAATTAGGCATATGAAAACCATTTGAAGAATAAGGTGTTTTTCAATCGTAAACTGAAGTTCTGTGCTGCTCAGAGGCGATTTACTGAATGACGTGGACGGCGTATTGCAACTTTATCGAAGCATCCAATGGTAAGGACAGGCGGGCTAAGACTGATGAGGAAACTCCCGTCGTTGGAAAGCGGGACAGGAGCAGAAATTATCAGCGAACAAGTTGACACAGTGAACAGAATAGTTACTTACTGTCTGTTTTTCCAAGCATACGAACACTCATTACAAATAATGAGGAAGGGTTACAGTCCAACTCGTACAATAGCAACAAGAAAGAAACTCTCTGAACTAAGCACAAACGGTGGGGTCGTAGTGAAGAGAATCCAAGTGCAAGTAGAGTGTCTGTCGGTCACTGGCTATCCTACATCTCGGTGGCAAGGGCGCTCGTGGTGCTAAACTGCTGGAGGTGTGGCTCAGTGGGCGCACATCACAGGGGTCGCCAGACCCCGCACACCTACTGTCAGCGTTACCAATTTCGAGACCCCACGTATCCTATTATCTTTTCCTTTTTATGATATACAAAACTGGCCCTGTAATCTAAAAATGGAAATAATGTTGTCAGACAGTGAACTCTGAGAATCTTTGCTGTCTGATTTTTCACTTGGTATCCAACGAACTTGGGAGAGACAGAATACAATTAGAGAAAATTAATACATGTTCGCACCACAGAAGATAATTCTTGGCTCGGTTTCCCGTGTTTAAGTGACGGCCACACTTACCGGTTAATGCTCATAATTTATTGCATGCAATTTGCAGTGCTGTCATATTAGTCCATTTATGAAGGTTGCTGACACATGATATAGCTTGAGATTGCACATACTTTTCAGTACATCACGCGATCCACTGTGTGAGATTTATATTTATCAGTCACATGAAGTATATTGATCGCATGTACATTTGGAAAGATAACGTCAGTAAGATCGAGCATACCTAGAATATTAGTGTTTTTTTGTAACCATTATTAATGTAATTGTTATTATAATTTGTGGTTGCCTTTGGTGCAAAGCCTTTATTTCTTTAATACTCATGTAATTTATTTCTGATATTTTGACCCTACCTGATTCTCCTTGCAGGCACATGGTCGAACTATGTATACTCTTAACAAATTTCAAATGTGTGTTATGAAATTAATAGTGTGCTGTCCACCCTGTACTATGATGCTAATGCCTCCCTCTCTCAAACAGACTGGTATTTCGTGTTTAATCTTGTCTATGAGGTGAAACCAGCCAAGTTTCTTTCAATGAATAAGTACGTCCAATCAGCTGAATCAACTGGGGGGAAAGGGGTCAATGTGTGCCTCGAAAGGCTTCATGAGAAGGGGATGGCTACTAGATAAGAATCTTAAATCAGCTATGGAGGAAAGAGAACCTGTATTTGGAAGGATTAGGACAAAAGTAAGAATGACGTTGTAACATAAATTTTAGTCAGACCCTTCTGTTGCCTGCTGAGCTAATCTATGTAAGGATATGAAAGAACATCGGCAATCCCCATTTTCGAGGAAACCATTAAACCATTTATTTTGACCAATTAAGAGGAACCACAGGAAACGTAAATCTAGACTGCCGGGTGGAAAACGGAATTTGTATCCCCAACTGTGGACCCAATGTCTGCCAGCTGTCTTCGTCACCTCACTCTGAGACAGCAGACTAATATCAGTGATAGAATTCGTCGTTTGTATTCATGAAACAATAGTTTAGTTGTCGATGATAATGTTAATTGCTTTACTCTTTTCTTTAGCTGTATAATCACCACAAGCAAACATTGAAAAATATTTCATTTTTTCAATGTGTTATAATTACTTGCTTCCATATAGTTCATTTAAAAAAACGTTTTAAATAATATAGCACTGACACAGCCTGTGTATTGTCCACATAACATGTTAGCAGATCTATGAACAAATGTGATTTCTCAAGACATACTAGAAGGCTTTGTTATCTAGGGGTCGTTATCGACAGAACTTTACACTTTAATCGTCACTTATTGAAACTCCCGATAAAGAGAAAAAACAACTTCTTCCAGAACTTCGTGGAAGGAGTTCTTCAACTCCAACACTAGGAATCCCTAGTCTGGGGATGGTGCACCAAGTGTGTGTATACAGAGCTGACCTTCAATTTTCAGTTGGCATATTTTTATACTGGGACCACCATTTCTGTGCAGATTAATACCACTGCTTTGCTTAATCACAACAAATTTATGTCCTGTGATGCGATAAGTCTAGGAGACCACTAGGTTTGTGTTTTACGCGTTTAGAACCACCCATGGAACACGTACAGGTTAAGGCATGCTGCGGATGTTAGTAACATCGCCCTCGCGAGAGAAATAGAAAATGCGTAACAACTGTGCTACCACATCTCGATATTACTCCACAGATGTCAAAGTCGGCAACAGAATTGCCAGTTCCTGTCAATCACCAACAGCGTCGTGTGAGATGCGGCAGACACAATGGAGCTCTCCTGCTGAGCCAAACACCCAGCGGCTGTGGACTACAGGCGCCTCTGCCGCCATGATATAGGGTGGCCGCCGGTAGCCACAAAACCATATGACATTTGGAGCCACTTTGCTAGGTGACGTTACGCAAGCACTGCCGGGTCGCGTCTCCAGCACCGTCATTCTGCTTTAGCTCAGAGAGCTTGTTGCTGGTGCATTAGCTGGACTCTATACCTTGCAGCATTATCTGTAATGAATCTTAGTAAATTTGCAGGAGTGCAAGTGGATATGTTAACTTGTTTGCTAATTATTTCTGCTTTTGTCCAGCTTTGCCACGACGACAGTTGTTGCACACGTATGTAGCCTACCTCTCTTTACCATAATAATAATAATAATAATAATTGTAGACGAAGGGTAATATACATACCGTAGGTCTCCTTCCTCTGCTGCTGGCAGTACTTCGTGCGCAACAGCTAATGATGATGCGCATGCAGTCACATTATGACAGGAAGTCATGATTCTTGAAATAACCTTGGAGATAAGGAAGTGCTGATGATGTTCTTAGCGAAATATGACACGTAGAATTACCTCAGCAGTAATATAACTCAATAAACAAGGAAGTGCTGGTGTCATTGAATTCTGAGTCAGAACCATCTCTGCCCTAAAATGATTGTGTACCAAGGTGTACACAACATAGAGTGAGTCGAATAAATATGTGTCCACTTTTTATCACTTTCAGAGTATAATGGGATCTGAGATGCTGACACCCTTAATGCCAAGAGGGTTGTCTGAGGGTGGTGTGCACTGGTGGGAGGGTTCTTTAGTACCAGCTCCTCAGTAGTCGTGGAATCACAACATTCCAGTTAGCAATAAATTCCTTATTTAAAAAGACGGTAGTACAGGGGTTGATGGCGGTGCCAAGGTGGCGTGTACACACCCACACACAGCCGCTGACGGCTCATCTAGTTTAGCTCTGAGCGGCCACACTGACGTCAGCTGTTTGGCAGGCAGGAATTGCGTGCATTTGACAGTGAGCATGTTCAAATTTAATGCTTTACTGGGTCTCAAATATTATAACATTAAACTGACAGCTACGAAAAAGCAATTCTTTTCGCGAGAAATTTTTGTACTCAAGAGATCACATTTGTTCACAGAAGCACTTAGATCGAAAATCATATTACGAGGACAACACAAACGATGCTTTAGGACTACAGAATTTAAAATGTTTTTTAAATGAATCATTTGAAGCCAAATATTAATAACACATGGAAATACTGAACAATTTGCAATATTTTCTCGTGATGATTATAAGGCTAAACAGCACTTTCAATTAAGTAACATTAATGTAGATCGGTAAACTATTGTTTCATGAATACAAACGATTAGTTTCATGAACGCAAACGATTAATTCAATCAGTGATATTCGTATGCTGCATCAGGGTCAAGTGGCTAGGGGAGTTGCAAGGCACTGGACCTCAGAACAGTTTAAAATGCTCTGCATCTCGTCCAGCCTGGCAAGTTTTGGTGACCACCGCAACGTCAAATAGTGGAATATGTGGTCATTCAATGTAGAAACGGAGGTTAACAACGCCTCCCAGCTGTGATTGTCTTGCAGAACAACAAACTGCTCAACATATCACATGGGTAGACGCAAAACGATCCATATCTGGAGCTTGGGAGGTATTCCTGACGGCCACAAGGAAAACAGTTGAGTATATTCGCCAGTTTAATACTTCAGTGTAGTTAAATTTGAATTTAATAACTTTTAACAACGATTTTTTTCTCTCTGCTGAATAGGTGTCTATGAATTGTAAAAAAAAAATATTTCTTTTGGGATATTTTACTTACCTATATTCTAAATAACTTAATAAAAACTACACTCAGTCTTCATCATTATCATCATCGTCATCAGACGTGAAAGGCAAGGCGATGTCGAAGTATTCATGCTTCTCCATCCATCACCATTACTACCACTTGGTTGCAGTTACTGCAGTTCATTCTACTGGTAACACTTTGTAATATGGACGTTATGCACCTGTCTCCTGATTTTTGTTAAGATCCTTTCTTCCAAGATTGTTTTAATAATCTGTGTTGAATTAGGTGTACAGTTAATTTAGTACTTCTCTGTATCATGATAATAATGTTAGGGCAGAGATGGTTATGGTTCAGAATTCAATGAGATCAGCATCAGCACTTCCTTCTTTATTGTGTTATATTACAGCTGCGATAATTCCACGTATCATATTTCGCTGAGAGCATCATCAGCACTTCCTTACATCCAGGTTATTCTAAGAATCCTTACTTCCTGTCGTAATAATGTGATTGCATGAACATCATCATTAGCTGTTGCGCATGAAGTACTGCCAGCAGCAGAAGAAGAAGACTTTCGGTATGTACATGACCGGTCATCTACAATTATTATTATTAAAGGCTGACTCCACCCAAAAACATATGTTAATGTTAAGAAAAACACAGACAAAAGAGCTTCAACCTCAAGATGAATTATTAATTATGGATGCATCATCATATTTAGTGTTTTGCTATAATGTTTACACATACCCAGCGGAAGCTGCATTCCACAGTATGTCTGATGTAGTATGAGCAGAGAAGCTGCAATGGTCTCCTGATCCAGTGCTGAAGGAGAACAGTCACATCATAGCCTATGGGACGTCTTCCCGGCCTTTCGGATCTGCCGTCGTTGGAATGTGCCATAGCACAAACGCAGTACACAATTCCCAGATGTGTACTGTTATTCAGTGTAAATGTAGGTTTGGCACCACCCAATGGCTTTGGAGTAGTTATAGAGGTAGAAAATGAAGAATTAGCCGCTGCTAAAGCGCAGTATTCTTGGTATGAGTGGGGCTGTCTACATAGTAAGATTTAATGTATGACTGGAAGATTACAGACGAGTGTATTGTATTTTGCACCAGTTCACATGTCCGGTCGTAATGAGTCTATGGTAGATATGTATGATGAGTCACTGCTAGAATTAACCTCATGAGACACAGAAATATATCTAAATCATCCATGTGTAGTTAAACTGAAATATCTGTATTGTGTATTGCCAATTGCTACTAACAGAACGTGTCATTGCCATCAACATATGACAGGAATGTACTCTGAATTTTTGAGTATTTGTACAATAACGGTGTAAGTATTCATCAAGTAGAGCAAAGCATCAGTGCTGGCATTCGCCTTGTATGAAAGTGTGTAAGTGTTAAATCTGGAACTATAAAATTAGTGGAGACCGATTTTACTGAAGGAATGCCCATGTATGTAATGGCATCTATGGACTTGAATAGGATTCAGGATGCATTCAAACTATATAAACAACAACTGTTTGGACCCTTCTCTAATGCTGAATTATTGTGTGTATAATAAAGTTCTATACATTCCTTATTATTTACTTACACCATAGAATAACATTATTGGTGGAAGGGTCAAATAATAATAACAATAATAATAATAGCCCAGATATGACAAAGAAACTCATCATTTATTACTAGAAACCAAAAATATTTCCAAAAAAGGGATTGCATGAATACAGAATGATTTTGCTTTTACATTACGGCAACTGATCGAGATCCTGTGGAGTTTGTAGAGGTCACGAACACACAAACTGATGCAGACACGCTTCTTAAATTTCTCTGAAACCTTGGGCATCTCCACAGCAACTATTCTTCCATTGAAGATAGCGGCCAGCTTCAAATTTGAACTGGTGATGTAATCTCATGTACCCTAACACCCATCAAAACGGTAAACTAAATCAATATTGCGACGGTTTCTAACATTCTCAATGATTTTTCCGAAAACCGAGTTATTCATTAATTTACAAACATGCGTTTAGAAATCACACGTCACGGGAATCCTCTGCTCGATGTTTAAATCAAGTAAACTCCGTCAAATAGGGACCTCTTTAAAGGACTTGCAGCAGGTAATTCTAAGAAGTGGTATCCCCAACCTAATACATTGCTAGAGGTTTCTGTAGAGAAGAATGTATCTCTACTTATGTCCAACTGTTGTCATCAACCTAGAGATGGAACTATTTTGTGGGACTAGTTTATATGGACACTATGGCAGGCCATTGTGTGCATCATATTCTTGACCTGCCTCCAGGAGATTTCCAATGGCGGCATCACCAGCCAAACTGAGATCTTATCCTATTTCATCTTTGGACAGCCTTCAGAACCCTCCAAATGGCAGAGTTTGTCGTACGACCCTCCCGTAGAGATTGCTCACATCCAAATGAAGTATGTAATTCAAGTCGTCAGATGGCCAGAACTCTTCGTTACTCAGTCGCAGTTTATTGGCCTTTGTGTACCTCTCTACGAGCTGCCAAAGTCTCTTTCGAATCGCGTATTCGAAACAAAGCAACATGTCAACATTGGTCAGCAGTTCAAGAATGAAACATCTCATTTTTAACATTGCAGTCCACAAAAGCCGCGGCACTATGTATCAGGCAGAATGAGAGGAAGAGGCAGATCCAGAGTGTATGTGCCCAGGCATACACTTCGAAATTCCTCAAAACCGTCTACGAGCAAATGAACGTTCAGTTTATCAAAACCCTCTAAATCAGGGATGTGGAATTCCTGCCAAACACCTATCGCGTGCCTTTACACCGCATCCAATATGACAGTGTTTATGAGTTTGTTGGTGAATGCGTTTATATCCGGCAACGTGGTTCCAAGTAGTCCTTCCATCGATTAGAGGTATTCATTACAAGCTGATACGCTGCATCATCGGAACATGTAGGTATGAATATTTTCTTGGCGCATCATCTCTGCAAGTTTCTGAAGAGGTACCTGCATAAATTGTATTGAATACGGGAAGCGGAGCGATATTCTGGTGTCATTAAGTAGGAGAATGCAATGTATGTTCCTACGTTGTCAGGTACGATATTGACCTCATCACTTCCAGTTAAAAACCATTCATGTGCTCAACAAGAAAGAGAGCATGGAAGGACACTGACTGGCTACATTGTAAAAGTAAAGGGATATAACCATTTTATGCTCCATATCTACTGCGTTGCTCTTCTCGTTTACATCTAGACTATAAGTGGGTTTAAGGCTTCCTTCAAGTCGCTTGTTAACAAATCTGGTGTGATAACCGAAGATAGCTAAATGAAAGCCGAAGTTATAACTTCAAGTACAGGAGATCGTTCACACAGGAGTATCGTATAAACATACCGACGTTTTACGGCCGAACGAACACCCGTATGCACGACATAGTAATAAGCATCCCTGGCATCGAGAAACAACTTAAGGAGTTGAAAACAAATAAGTCACCAGGTCAGGATGGAATCCCAATACATTTCTTCAAGGAGTACTTTGCGGCTTTGGACCCTTACTTAGCTTTTATTTACTGTGAAAGTGTCGCCCACTGCAGAGTCCTAAGCGACTGGAAGAGAAGCTCAGGAGCCTCCTGTGTATAGGAAGGGCAGAAGAACGGACCCATAGAATTACAGAGCAACATCGGTTTGGTGCAGAGTCCTTGAATGTATCCTCAGTTTGAATGTAAGATACTTTCTTTACACGGAGAAGCATATGACCACAGAATCAGCATGCCTTTAGAAAGCACAGTTCGTGTGAAACTCAGTTCACCCTTTTCTCACATGACATACGGCGAACTATGGGTGAAGGGCAACAGACAAATTCCATATTTCTAGATTTCCAGAAAGCGTCTGACACAGTGCCCCACTGCAGGTTGTTAAAGAAAGTACGAGAATATGGAATAGGTTCATAGATATATGACTGGCTCGAAAACATGTTAAGTCGTAGAACCCAGTACGTTGTCGTTTATGGTGAATGTTCATCAGAGGCCAGGTTACCGTAAGAGCTGCTCCAGGGATGTGTGACAAGACCGCTATTGTTCTCTACACACATAAATCATTTGGTGGACAGGGTGGGTAGCAATTTGCGGTTGTTTATTGATGATGTTGTGGTGCATGGTAAGGCGTCAGAGTTGAATGAACGTAATAGGATACAACATGGCTTAGACAAAATTTATAGTTGGTGTCGTGAATGGCAGCTAGTTCTAAATGCTGAAAAACATAAGTTAATGCAGGTGAGTTGGAAAAACAAACACGTAATGTTCGGACACAGAATTAGTAGTGTGCTGCTTGACACAGTCACGTTAAGGATATGCTTCAGGAACTCAAATGGGAATCCCTGGAGGGAAGGAGACAATTTTTTTCGAAGAACACTATTGAGAAAATTTAGAGGATTTGCAGTTGAAGCTGACTGCAGAACGATTCTGTTGCCTCGAACATACGTTACACATGAAATGTCTGGTGGCTAAGGCCCCCCGTCGGGTAGACCGTTCGCCTGGTGCAGGTCTTTCGATTTGACGCCACTTCGGCGACCTGCGCGTCGATGGGGATGAAATGATGATGATTAGGACAACACAACACTCAGCCCCTGAGCGGGGAAAATCTCCGACCCAGCCGGGAATCGAACCCGGGACCTTAGGATTGACATTCCGTCACGCTGACTACTGAGCTACCGGGGCCGGACGTTACACATAAGGACCATGAAAATGAGACATGAGAAATTAGGGCTTATAGGAAGGCATACAACCTGTCGTTTTTCCCTCTTTGTATTCGCTAATGTAACAGGAAAGGAAATGACTACATGTGGTGTGAGGGATCCTCCGCTTTGCGCCTTAAGGGTGATTGCGGAGATGTGGGTGTAGATATCGCCTTCTGCTTCCGCTGCAAAAAGGTCTTCTGACTGCTAGGTAAACCACATTTTTACTTCATACCCACAATTGTGCTTGTTGACAACACAGACATGATGCCTGCTCTGTTCCTCCAAACACCCAGTACGGCTGCTGAAACGGTTCGCCCCCCAGTTTTCAGGTGAAATGGTTTCCTGCCATCAGTGTCATATCTTTAGACTGCCTGTCTGTGTGTCAGGTCTGCCTCCCTCGAAGAAACAGTGAAGGTTGCTGCCACTCGCCCAACGTTCACCTTTCTCTCTCTTCCCTTCTGTCTTGCTTCCTCTAGCCCCGGCCACATATTGCTAACAGCTGACCTTCCCAGAGAGCAACCTTCACCAGTCGCTGCAATTCTTCTGCACCCCAATCTGCACATTCTCAAATTCCACACACTACAAACTTATCCTAAGTAATGATTAGCATATTTACAGGGAATGACAATTTTGATGAAAGTTTGATTTGTTTGATTGGCGACTCACAACAAAGCTACATCTTTGTAAATTATTATCTCAATTACTCATTTAGTTATAATGTTGAATTTATCTTTGATTTACAGATTATCAATTGATACTGATCAAGTTTAGAATGGTTTTTGTTAATCACAACTTATTTAATTTTTCTCTTTTCTTACATCTTCATCAACTAAAAACAAATCTTCTCCACATCACTGCATAATATATTGAGATAATACGTTCAACTACCACATCACATACTGTGAAGTTAGTTTGTTAGATAAGTTAATAATTATTTACAAAATGTGTTATATCTCTTCTCCAGTCACGCAGCCAAATAGCTTATTATATGCACTTAAGTATGCTAGTATCATATTTGTTGTTACCAACACCAGCTGATAATAAGTCATATAATAAAGAGAAAGAAATTGTCATCCATTCTGTGGACATTTTCAGGTACTGGTCAATCTTTGCCTCTTTTCAATAGTTTATGCTTAATTTCTTATATCATTCCTCATGGGCATACTTGTATCACATGTAATCAGCATTACTAATGCTCTCTCACTTTTAATTAACACCTATATGTAGCATACACCAAATCCATCAACAATAACTTTACAAAAAGTTACCACACAACATTCTCATTCTCTGTGCACACATGGGACAAAATAATTAATAAGTATAATAATTACAAATTCATATCATTACTGAGTTACCTACTCCATTTCTTTTCATGTATTCATGTCTAGTAATGTTAATTTTGCAATTTAATTTTCAAATGCTTCCAGTTCATTATCAGTATTTTCTCCAAATGTACTCAAGACCCATTATTCTTTCTGCTTAACTGATCACCATTGGATTGATATTGACTGATTAAACAAAAATTAACAACAGTGTCAGATAACCCTCCAATCGAGTGATTGTTTCATCATGAATAATAAGGTTCATTCGTTGGCTGGTATTCATCTTAACTCTAGTTACGTATACTGCTCGATCTCCATTGGTAAATGTTCTTTCTATATCGTGAAGACAGGAAATGTGCCTTCTAAAACTATTATACCCACACTTTTCGTACTCCTAAACAATTATGTAACAACATATGTCCTTAAATATCTCTTAACATGGGACCACACATACATCTGATGTAGAACTAATACTCCCAATACTTTATATTATTACCCTGTCCAAAGGCTCCTTTGCGGAGGACATTAATCAAACAGCTTTCTCTTGCTACACGGTAACGCTTTCCTCCAGCTAAGGACAATTAAAAAACCAAGAGAAAGTTAAATACCTGACATTGTCGTGAACTCATAAAAGACTTCTACACGATTCAGAATGTTCCAGTACAAGGATTGAACACTAATTTCTCAATAGCTCGTTGTCAAGCACAATTACTTGCGGATCTTTCTTTTCCCTTGTGAAATACTTCATATATCTCTTCATTTTGACACCTAATTTTTCACAACAATAATACTCATCTGTTACTGCTCCTATTGACTCCTTTCACACATACATTTGCAGAGAACACACTTCAGCGAGATCTCACACCCTATTTCTTATGTCAAAGACATCTATTTAAAGCAGAAAACATTCTCACTGCTTAATGTTAGAGTTACAAATACGCAATCTCAATTCCCTCATCGAACATAATCCAAACTCGTGACAACTTGAACTCAACCTACGATTGATAATCACATGGAGTTAATCTAAGCAATCACAATCATTTTGGAAAACAAGAACATTCCACCCACTAAAGTAGGTTTACATCTTAAAAAAAATTGTCTACATTGTGTCATCGTCTCTACATTGTTCCTATTTGCTGGCATGGTGATTGCCATGTGAGTTCCTCGGCTTATGGTCTCTTTCTCATCTAATAATACTTCTACTAGACTCTATTTTCCTATAACATATTTTTGGCTTATTCTGTTGTTATTCGTGCATCCAGCTGCATCCATTTCCGTATCTGTTTCCTGATGCTACGATGACGAGTTGCCTGCATTATTATGATTCATCAGAGTATGAGGTCGTATTTCGACAAACTCCACTTGAGGTCTACTCCTCTCTTGTTTATTCCCATTCTGCCTGAATTGTTGTTCAATGTACTTCTGCTAACGATTGCAGCCTGCTCGGTTTAGTGGATACAGGTAAAGTTGTCTCCCTTCTTGTGGTCTAAATCAGTTGTTCATACATTCTTTGTAGTGGTATTGCAGTCCTATAAAATTGTTCTTCACCTCCTTTCGTCTTTCTCATGCATTATTCTTGTAATTGAGACATAATGTCACGTAGAAACAATGCGACGATATTGCGAATCGATTGAGTGCTGCGCACTTGTTGCATTGGTCACTAAATAACAAGTCACCAGCTGATAAATCAATGACATTATTTGACGTATATTCGGAGAACTGATCCTCAGAGTAGCATGAACGTCTTAGTGATCAGATACATAAAGACAGTATGTAACAAAGCTATCCTTGCAGTCGTGACAGCTTTGTTACATACTGTCGGTATACATCAGATCACAAACATGTTCATGACAATCTGCGGCTGGGTTGGACCCTGACCCTACATCATCGTCTCGCTATTTTATTCCACAGTTCGGAAGTGTTTTTTGTACAAAGCGGTCTCTCGTTCTTGCAGTTTTCGAGAAAGTCCAACGCGTTTCTATCTTGGCTGTGGGTGGAAAATGAAATCCCGTCTGACTGGGTCTTGGCGTCGGTTGAGGAGACGCATTTTTACCAAAGTCTGAATTGTCTGACTGCCTTTGGGAGGGGCATGGAGATACTCATCTGTTGACTCGAGCATCTTCCCACTTGCCTTTTAAGAATTCACTGGGATTCATGGAAAGTGATTGATGGGAAGGCCCAGTTATCAAACAGCTGGGGCGATTCTCAAGTGGACCCCGTTTTTATCGTTCTGCTGGACTCTCGTATTCTGTCCTATTGCCCGTGAAAAACGTTTTCCTATGGGCGCCCGACGGACGCCTCGCCCGAAATAGTATGACCAGCAGCAGATGCTCGTGTCTGGATGGGTTCTCCTGATACAGGATGGCGATTGCAAGTCACTCCTGGTCCTTAGAGAATAAGACAGTGGGTCAACTCAGCTCACGTCCCATGATCTCAGTAAGTGCTGGCGTTTCAAGATCACTACTCACTCTTGAGAAATATATTATATGCCCAGAAACTAAATACCATTACAGAGAAGAAGTGTAGCAGATAGTTTCACCCTTATAGTCACTGTTATTAAACTCGTAACTCAAATAGAAAGTTGTTCTATCTAAATATTAGTTCAATACTTGATTAATTGATTTTCTAATTAAAAATGGAAATTGTTAGTTCAGGAATAGCTTGAAATGCTTTTCGAGGTAATTCATTAATCTTTCTAAAATTCCTCACCATTTTCAAGAAACGTAACTTTCATGTAAATTTTCGTCCGAAGTTAGATGAAACATTTGGCAATTGAGAAGTGTGAAGATATAGAAGGTTACAGTAAAATATTCATAGATGTTGGAGGGCGAGGGAGTGGAGGATGGTCCGTCATTACCCTATTACTCCCCATGTTGAATCCATGCCACATTATGAGAGGGTGGCAAGTGATTTAAACCAACTACTGGAAATAGCTTTCGTTAGAGGGATCTGCAGTACACTAAAGTAAAAGGAGTCAAATCCTGAATAGAATCTTGTAGAGCATTTATCACATCGTAGAGCTACATCCATTTACACCGAGTTCAGCTGTATCTCGATTCTGCTGCACTAAACCACATTATTCACTGTTACAGTAGTGATATAATTAAATTTAGCTACTTTGTAAAGGAACATTTCGAATTTTGCACTGCTAACTACAAATTCAGTTCCTTTGTTATTCATGAGCGTCGTAGGTTTAAATTTCATAAAACTGGCAGCATTTACTTAGCACCAGACATTCTTACGGTTTTGTAAGAGATCTTACGATAGAGTTCAGCTACAGTAGTCACTGAAAGATTCATGCACTGCTCTTTTGTGGGCCAAATGCATTTCATTCGCCATCATAGTCTTATTGCTTGTTTCATACCCTTTCCCTTAAAAGTTCCCTTACAGTAACTGTATTCCGTCGTTGGCTGTTAGCATCATGAATCTTCTACTAAGTACATAGCTATCCAGCAATTGCTTAACGATCCTTTAGACCGGAAACACGGGACGTTTAAATGCTTCTGCGCAGAGAAAAGCATTTTAAGTTGTTCTTTTATAATTCGCACTGTTTTTCCTGTACTTCAGTTACTGAAGATATAAATGTTTTAACTTGTTTTATGAGGAAAGAGTGCTGTACTAAATGATTCTGTACCTAGGAATACACAAATTTATTGGTCATTTCTCCAGTCTAGTGGCTGATGGTAGACGTACGTGCAGGAATGCGCACTAGAGACCACTATAAGCAGTTTCCTCCATTTTCTTCAGGTTTTGTTGTTGTCAGACAAGAACTTACGTTTGTGCTACATGTTTTAATATTTCGCATACTACACATTTAAATCGATTAAAGCTATTTGGAACACACTGTTAATTCTGCAGGTACAGAATTTTAAGGCTAGTAAAGTGCTACACATTTCTAGAACTATTTATGTAACATGTGAACATTTAAGTCGTAATCCGTCGGTCGTCTACCATCTTGTACCTTTGAACACAAGAAGGTCTTTTACCACGGTATAATTGATACTTTATATGGCATGTGTTTCTTTAATAATCTTACCTTCCCTGAAAACGGAAATTTGTGTTAGTCTACTGTAGTTTCTACTTCACAATGTATTTAATTTGTAACTAGTTTTTGACAATACTTCTAATTAAAATGGTTCAAATGGCTGTGAGCATTATGGGACTCAACTGCTGAGGTTATTAGGCCCCTAGAACTTAGAACTAGTTAAACCTAACTAACCTAAGGACATCACAAACATCCATGCCCGAGGCAGGATTCGAATCTGCGACCGTAGCGGTCTTGCGGTTCCAGACTGCAGCGCCTTTAACCGCACGGCCACTTCGGCCGGCCTTCTAATTAATTTCATTTCGCTTACTGGTTACTGGTGTATAGTAGAGTAATAATGTGACAGTGAGGCTATTAAGTACAGTGCTGACAAGATTTTCTAGAATTCAAGGCTTTGGATGGTTATCGAATAAATGTTCCTATGTACATCTACGCCTAATACTTATTAATTATGGCTTTACACGATTAAATATATGTATTCGGCATTTGTCACACATCTATTGGATGGTTTTCCACTAGCACTCACTCTCATCTAGTATTAAGATTTAAGACAGCATTAGGTGCGATGTTTATACTGAAGTCTCTGCGTCTACAATAATCGTCTTCGTACTACTCGTCCTTTACGAATATCTGGCAGCAGTTATTTTATCTTACCATGAAATATGATCGATGATACCGTAACGTCAATTGCTACCTTCCGTTGACGTTGGATGAGTAAGTCATCCTTTTCGTCTTAGCACATCTTATGTGAGCTATTTACACAACAATATGCGTTGTATACTCATGTTCTGGCCTCTTCTTTCGATTATCTCCTTACAGAACCCCCCACACCTACAATTTTTTGTGGCTAATCCCTCTGAACTTTGGCCCAGTCATCACATGCTGACACTTCATCATGTTTTGCGCTGTATATTTTTATTTTAGTTGACACATTTGAACACGTATTTATCCCATGCTTATGTTTCTATGAGGCTATACCACCTGCAGCTGTCTTGTGGTCCGCACGTTCCACATTCGAGCTGGGATCGCTGTTTTATAATAATTGAAAAAGAACACTTTCACGACGAGTGGGGGTTTTGCATTTATTCCGAGGACGCCTTTTAGGAGAGGAAGGAAAACAATTGCCGCCGTGGCAGAAGAGACTGAATTTTAGGTCCAAACTGAGCTTGCTGTTGCCTAGGCCCATTTGATGACAACATTATTTGCCCATCATTTTTCAGTGAGTATTTTCCTCCTCTAACAGGTCTTGAAACAGATTAAGGAAGGATGTAGCATGGATGTTGCGCAAAATGTTTTTTTCAAATTCCTCTGTTTTACGATTAGCAAAGAACCTTTTTGGATAGGTTGATTGTCCTGATCGACGATTATTTTTAAATTTGGAGAAAAATCTATAAAACATGGGTCGCAACATACTAGTAAATGAAACCTGTTTTATTTCTGTGATATGGCACCACTGAATACTACGCCACACATTGGACACTTGTTTCGTTTCCGGGGAGAGGTGACATGGCTATGTCTCGCCATAGTATTAAACTAGTGCACAAAATCAGATGAATTATTTTATGGAGGACCAATGATTTTAAGAAATTCGTGTCGCTAGGTTAGCATAAACAAAGACCGTGATTCGAGTTTTTCTTGTTTGGGAGTGGAGCGCTGTAATTTTAATAACTTGCGACGCTGAGCTAAACAGCATCTGGGGTTTTCTGTGTACTGGTATTATGGTCGCTGGAGAAAAATTTAGTCACTTAATATTCAGCACTCAACTTTATTGCTGCGTGTGACACAATCTTATATTCAAAATATCTGCTGAAATGTTACAAACAGTGGCCGTTAACAGAACTAAGAAAAGTTTAGAAGAACAAAAATTAAAATGAAAATACCAACGGTAGTTGGGAGCATTATACCGACGGTATGGCGTCATGTATAACTGCCAGTATCATAGAACAACTGAGTGAGAAGATGCGACGTACAAAAATGGCAACCAGGCAGCGTAAATACTAGCACAGATTAGTACTGAAGGCATTCGAGAAGCCAAAGACAGGTGCAAAATTACTTAAATGTAGCGGTAAGTGGTTTTGGAAGCCTATTACGGATGCAAAATTACTTACATACAAAACATATCGAAAACGATATTATATAGTGAGGACGTAAATTACTTCGTTAAAAAATATATCAAAAACAAGAAATCCAACAAAAATAAAAACGAAATCTGTGCTAAAGGATTGGGGGGGGGGGGGGGAGAAAACAAATGAAAGGTGGGTGGCACAGTTGTCCTGTGTTGTAATACATAAAAAATATATGTTCATCAGATATTACGAAAGACGGAATCTTATTAAACTGCACTGTCGATATGAAGTTCGTAAGACTAGAACTACGACTAGGAAGACAAGGGTATCAGAAGTGCCCACTAACGACCTTTATTTATTACATATATTCACGTACAGTCAGTAACATAACACCGTAAATAATTAACACAAATCGAATATTCATAATAAATAGCAATGATAAGAAGAGTAAAGACATGGTATGCAACCATGTTGCAGAGTTAAAAGAGAAAAACCTTATGCACGAGTCATTGCCTAATGTCATAATTTGAATGAAGGCAAATTGCTGCCAAAGTGCTGGTTCAAAAGCAACATTCTCATATGGATGTGAATTTAAAAAAATGATAATAGAATGTAACCAGACCCGACGTACATAGGCTACACATAAAATATGTGATTTATAGGTACAGCATCCATATAAAGAGTAAAGATAAAAGAGGAAGAAGGAGAGAGAGGTAATAAAGCAGGCAGGAGGGGAGAGGGTTTAAAATTTTTTTTAGAGAAACATCAAAAGGGCGGTACAACATGGATGGGAGGGCAGATATTAACTGACAAATTGTAAACAAAAATTCAAGTTACATTACACATCATATTAAAAATAGGGGGGGAGGAGTTAACAGAGGATGAATCACGTATAAAAGGATGAACCTATAGAGGAAAAATAATAAGCAAGATATATAGTGGGACATGGAAATAATCTGCATAGCCAACAGACCATCAAATACATTCAAAAACCATTGGCCAGCCTATTCTGTTCAATTCACAAGGCGTATTAGAACGACCAATATCAGTTTAAAGCTCTCCAAGAATGTCCAAATCCCGTCCTTCGGGCTCAATTAGAAAGATATCGTAGCAGTCATAACTCAAATGTTCAATTATTTTTATTGCATTTGTAACCTACGTTTTCAGTTATTTGCTGGATGTATTCCAATCCCTATCTGCCTGTACAGTTTCTGTCCTCTACAGCTCCCTCTAGTTCCATGGAAGTCGTTCCTTGATGTCTTAACAGATGTCCCATCTCCTTGTCACTGTTTTCCACATATTCCTTTCCTCTCCGATTCTACGCAGAACCTCCTCATTCCGCACCTTATTATTCTACCTAATTTTCTAAATTCGTCTGTAGTACCGCATTGTAGTTTTTCCACCATCCATGTTTCACTACCGTAAAATGCTGTGCTCCTAAAGTACATTTTCAGAAATTTCTTCCTCAAATTAAAGCCTATATTTGATATTAGTAGACTTTTCTTGGCTAGGAATGTCATTTTTGCCAGTGCTAGTCTGCTTTTGATTTCTTGATGTCCTCCTAGCTCCGTCTGTCATTGATTATTTTGCTGACCTTAACTTCTTCTACCTCCTGACCATCAATGTTGATGTTAAGTTTCTCGCTGTTAGCAAACTGCTACTTCTCATTACTTTCCACTTTCTTCGATTTACTCTCAATCTGTATTCTGTACTCGTCAGACTGTTCATTCCAATCAGCAGGTCATGTAATTCTTCTTCACTTCCACTCTGGGTAGCAATGTCATCAGCGAATCGTATCATTGATATCATTTCACCTTGAATTTTAACCCCTCTATTCAACCTTTCTTTTATTTCCATCACATCCTCAATTTTCGTTACATATTGAGCCTAAAAGATGGGATTTGGACGTTCTCGATGACCTTGGAAATCTCACTCGCATCAAGTCACAGGACCGACAGACAGCTGCTCGCCTCAGCGGTGCACCGCGTGTCCGCCACAGATGGTGCTCGCTCGACGTTCTAGATCTAGAAACTAGTTGCTGATCAGCACCGCCAAGTACAGTGCCCGCGAAACAGACGCCCGAATTCAAATCGCCGGAACGATGGATTCACGCCACAGCTGTGCTCATCGAGCACATACATAGCTTTCTGACTGTTAATTCTGCATGAGAAATGCATCATCATGGAGCTTCTGTTACGCCAGTGTCCCAGCTGATTCATACATTGTTAATCACCGAATGTCTAACACCATGCCACATAGTCCCACAGTGTTTTCTTCTGTGGAAGCAGTTGCTGGGAAAGACTTCATGTGGGCCTCCTCTAAGGGAAGTAGGGTGACGTTTTAAGCAGATGGTATAGCGAACTCCGTAAGAATTTCCAGTAAATCTGAGTATTTGTCTTTAGCAATGAAGAGTCAGGAATAAACAGAAAACAGAAGTGACGCCACGATATGCAATTGACCCACCTGAACGAAACACATGTCGAGCGAGAGCAATAAAAGAACATTTACAAAACTAAGTTATCCCACAGATAAAACCAGGGCTTGTCATGTGTTGCCGTTGCACAGCGTCCTGGTCACGCTACTTACAACTCGGGCGCATAGCAACAGGAGGCTTGTTCAGCGTGCGACTGTGTACTGAGTGCGCAGGCCGTTGACAGCGACAAAGATAGAGCGTGGGAAAATCCACTCCAAGCAAAGTGACAACTGAAAGAGAGAACTACTTAACCTCTTCAAGATCAGATTATCAATAGTCGCGCCACGCTAATCACAACTGTGTCTTCCCTGCTATCCGTCCAGTAGTACTCGATCTGAAGATGCACAAACTGCCACTTTAAATGTCTTCTGATACGTATGTCGTGATTATCTTTCAAAATGGCGGAGAACAGCAATCAGTCGTTCTTTCTTTTCAGGCTTTGTTACAGCAGAAAATCTAGACTTCGGCTAGCAACTAGCCTGGTTGTTGACTTCGGCTAGCAACTAGCCATGGTTGTTGTTGTTGCGGTCTTCAGTCCACAGACTGGTTTGATATATCTATCCAAACTATTCTGCTCTGTGCAAGCCTCTGCATCTCCGAGTAAGTTTTGCAACCTAAATCCTTCTCAGTGTCCTTACTGTATTCATCTCTTTGTCTCCCTCTACGATTTTTACCCTCCACGCTTCCCTCTAGTACTAAATTGGTGATCCCTTGATGACTGAGAATGTGTCCCACCAACCGATCCCGTCTTCTAGTCAGTTTGTGCCACAAATTTCTATTCTCCCCAATTCTATTCAGTACCTCCACATTAGTTGCATGATCTGCCCATCTAATCTTAAGCATTCTTCTGTAGCATCACATTTCAAAAGCATCTATTCCCTTCTTGTCTAAACTGTTTATCGTCCATGTTTCACTTCTATACATGGCTAAACGCCATACAAATACTTTCAGAAAAGACCTCCCTACTTCGACTGTTATCAGTTATTTTGCTTCCCAAATAGCAAAACTCATCTACAACTGTAAGTGTCTCGTGTCTCGTTTTCTAATTTAATTCCCCTAGCATCACCTGACATAATTTGACTACATGCCATTATCATCGTTTTGCGTTTGTTGGTGTTCATCTAATATCTTTCTTTCAGGACACTGACAATTACGTTCAACCACTCATCCAAGTCCTTTTCTGTCACTGACAGAATTACATGTCATCGGCGATTTCTTCTCCCTGGACTTTAATTTCTGCTCCAAATATTTCTTTGTTTCCCTTTACTGCTTGCTCAATATACAGGTTGAATAATGTCAGGGTCAGGCCACAACTCTGTCTCACTACCTTGTCAATCACTGCTTCCCTTTTGTGACCCTCTATTCTTAACTGCCATCTGGTTTATGTACAAATTGTAAATAACCTTTCGCTCCCTTTTTTCACCCTTGCCACCTTCAGAATTCGAAAGAGAGTATTCCAGTCAACATTGTCAAATGCTATAAACGCACGTTTTCCTTTTCGTAACCTATCTTCTATGAGAAGTCATGTGGTCAGAATAGTCTCGCGTGTTTTTACATTTCTCCTGTATCCGAACTGATTCTCCCTGAGGTCGGCTTCTAAAAGTTTTTCCATTCTTCTGTCAAGGATTCGTGTCTGTATTTTGCAGCCGTGACTTGTTAAAATGATTGTTCAGTAATTTTCATTCCTGCCATCACTTGCTTTCTTTGGAATTGGAATTGCTATATTCTTCCTGAAGTCTGTGAGTATATCACCAGTGTCATACATATTTCTCACCAGATGGAAGAGTTTTGTCATGGCTGACTTTCGCAAGGCTATCATTAGTTCTGAGGGAATGTTGTCTACTCCCAGGGCCTTGTTGCGATTTAAGTCTTTCTGTGGTATGGCAAATTCTTCACGTAGTATTATATCTTCCTTTGCTTTCTCATCTACGTTCTCTTCTATTTCCATAACATAGTTCACAAAGTTCACAAGCACATCTCCCTTGTACAGACCCCCTATATACTCCATCCACATTTCTACTTTCTCTTCTTTACTTAAGACTGGTTTTCTGTCTCAGCTCTTTATATTCATACAGGTGGTTCTCTTTACTCCAAACGTCTCTTTAATTTTCCTGTAGATAGTATCTATCTTATCCCTAGTGATCTATGCGTCTACATTCTTACATTTGCCCTCTAGTCATTCCTGCTTAGCCATTTTGCACTTCCTGTCGATCTTATTTTTTTTACTTTTCCTTTCCCTTTCGCCTGCTTCATTTATTGAATTTTTATATTCTCTACTTTCTTCAACTAAATTCAATATCTCTTACGTTACCCAAGGATTTCTACTAGCCCTCGTCTTTTTATCTACTTCATCCTTCTCTCAAAGCTACCCATTCCTCTTCTACTGTATTCATTTCTTCTGCTCTTGTCAATAGTCCCCTAACGCTCCCTCTGAAACTCTCTGCGGCCCCGCTTTCTTTCAATGCTCAAATGTGTGTGAAATCTTATGGAACTTAACTGCTAAGGTCATCAGTCCCTAAGCTTACACACTAGTTAACCTAAATTAGCCTAAGGACAAACACACACACGCATGCCCGACGGAGGACTCGAACCTCCGCCGGGACCATCTGCACAGTCCATGACTGCAGCGCTCTAGACCGCTCGGCTAATCCCGCGCGGCTCTTTCTTTCAATTTATGCAGGTCCCATATCATTAAAATCACGCCTTTTTGCAGTTTCTTCAGTTTTAATCTGTAGTTCATAGCCCACAAATTGTGGTCAGAGTCTGGAATGTCTTACAATTTAAAACTTTACTTAAGATAATCAATCTGAAATATTCTGGCGTCTCCAGGTCTCTTCCATGTACACAACCTACTTTCATGATTCTTAAACCAAGTGTAAGCTATGGTTAAATTATGCTCTGTGGAGAATTCTGCCTGGTGGCTTCTTTCATTCCTTTCCCCAAGTCCATAACCACCTTCCACTTTTCCTTCTCTTCCTTTTCCTACTATCGAATTCCTGTCCCTCAAAACTATTAAATTTTCGTCTCTTTTTATCTCATCAATACATTTCCTCAATTTACATTACCTCTCTTTGATTTTGTATTTATAACACTGTATTTTCCTGACCAGAAGTCCTGTTCCTCCTGCCACTAATCTTCACTAATTAATTCCCACTATATCTATCTTTAGTCTACCCATTTCCCTTTCTAACTTTTCTAGCCTAACTGCCTGATTAAGAAACCTGACATTCCGTGCTCCAGTCCGTACAATACCAGTTTTGTTTCTACTGATAACGACATCTTCCTGAGTAGTCCCAACCTGGAGATCCGAATGGGGACCATTTTACCTCCGGAATATCTAACTCAAGAGCATGCCATCGTCATTTAAGCATACAGTAGAGCTGCATGCACTGTGAAAAAATTAGGGCTGTAGTTTCCCCTTACTTTCAGCCGTTCGCAGTAGCAGCACAGCAAGGACTTTTTCCTTGATGCTACAAGCCCACATCAGTCATCCTCTAGACTGTTGCCCCTGCAACTACACAAACGTCTGCCGCCCGTCTTCAGGAACCACACCTATGTCAGGCCTCTCAACAGATACCCCTCCATTGTGGCTGCACATATGAAACGACAGTCTGTATCGCTGGGGCACACACGCCTCCCCACCAAAGGCAATATCCATGGTTTATGGGAGGGGGAGGGAATTAGCCATTATCAAAGTTAAAAAGTACAGTAAGTACATAATCAAGCAACAGTATAAAATTACAACTCGTGGCATAATCTATAACGCCTGAATATTAGATTACGTACCATTATTTCAGAGTTTTAATACATGCCCTAGAATGTCAATCCCTGGTTGTTAATGCTGTTGTAACAGTTCATTCAAGCCTGCTGTATTATGATGGTAGACTTGGACGACAGAACATCAGTTGGATGTGTGGCGCCCTCTATACAAACTACATAAAACGAAATATTATGGTTTATAAAATTTAAAATTTACATAGGGATAACACAAAATAAATTAAAAGTAAGATTATTGACGATGCTGCCAGATTTACTGTCACGATTACCATTTAACATTACAACGTGTAGAAAGTGCCAGATTCACTCCTTGTGAGCCAATTGTTGTGTTATTCTTTAAAAAAAAACATAGGTAGCGTTGCATTCATAAATGATTGTTTTAGAGTATTTACAAAAACTAGGAGGCTTGTGGTTTATGCTGCGACTATTAGAGTTGAATTGGTTCAAATATTTTCCATTTGTACTACTTTCCTTTTTATTTATAGTAGTCGTCGCGACGAGATATGTGGCTCCTCTTATTTACTGAATAGTTCGTAGGTGTCAACAGATGATCAGCAACATAGATAGTTGGTATGATTTATCACTCTGTAACGGATGTAGAGAGTACTGATCTATGTGCCACTTTAAGCAGTACAATAAAAATTATACACTGAATTGATATTATTAACAATTTATATCATCTAAAAGAATGTAAGAAGGAAAAAGTTCCGTAGCTTCAACATTATAACAATCATAGTCGCACTGTATTACGTACATGGTTGTTACATATTGGCAGGAAGGTATTACCTATTTCGTGCCTCCATGGGTCGTAACCTTCACTGCTTCCTAGCTAGCAGCCAACATGTTTTGATGGCAAAAGATCTCTTGCCCTACCAGGTGGTCCGAGGAACCAGCCATTCTCACATTTATGCCGCAGTATTTTGGAGCAGACATTGCGTTCAAACATTATGAATCACCTCGAAGAGAACGCTCTATTGACACATAGTCAAGATGGATTTAGATGACATTATTCTTGTGATACACAACTAGCTCTTTACACACACGAAGAGTTCAGGGCTATTGAGAAGGGATTTGAAATTTATTTTGTATTTCGAGATTTCCAGAATGCTTTTGACACTGTACCTCACAAGCTGCTTGTGGCGAAATTGCATGCTTATGGGATATCATCTCAGATATATTACCGGATTCGTGATTTCGTGTGAGAGATGTCCCAGTTCGTAGTAATTGTAGTCATCGAGTGAAACGAAAGTGATTTCTGGTGTTCCATAAGATAGTGTTATAGGCCCTCTGCTGTTCCTTTCCTGTATAACTGATTTAGGAGATAAACTGCCATAGGTTGTTTGCAGATGATGCTGTCGGTTATCGTCTAGTAACGTCATAAGAGGATAAAAAAAATTGCAAAACGACTTACAAAAGATATATGTATGGTGCAAAAATCGGAAATTGACTCTAAATAATGAAAAGTGTGTGGCCATTCACATGAGTAATAAAAGGAATCCATTGAACACGATGAAGCAATCTAATCTAAAGCCAGTACATTCAACCAAATAGCTCGGAATCACAATTACAAACAATGTAAACTGGAAAGAAAACGTGGAAAGTGCTGTGAGGAAGGAGTATTCTTTTGGAGTATTGCTATGCGGTCTGGGATCCTTACCAGATAGGATTAACAGAAGCAGAGCAGTACGTTTTCTGTTATCACGAAATAGGGAAGAGAGTGTCACTAACATGCTACAGAATTCGGGGTAGACATCACTAGCACAAAGGCGTTTTTCGTTGTGACGAATCTTCTCAAGACATTTAAGTAACCAACTTTCCCCTCCGAATGGGAAAGTATACAGGAGAAACGATCATAAAAATAAAATAAGAGATATCAGAGTTTGCACAGAAAAATGTAGATCAGTAGGACTCCACTGGAGGTGCTGGCGCAGTTTTGATATCAAATTGATAACAAATAGACACGCAAATTAATTGAATTGATCAATTAATTACCCCCACGACCACACCCACTCCCAACCCCACATGACGCCATGTGTTTTCCTGAAGTGTGTCGCGGGTCTCTGTCCTTGCACTCTCTCCATCACCCTCTCTCAGCCCACTTTCCCTATTGGTGGGAATTTCGTAGCCTCACCTCCCCCTACATGATATCTGGTGGTAAATTAAAAATGGCGGTGCCCTTTCTGGGACTCGACCCTGGCCTTTCTGGACAGAGAACCCAAATGCACCTCTCCCCCAACACATGGAAACTGTCAAATACAGGTGAGGATGGTTAGGTGAGTCTACTTTAATTTGGTTGGGAAGCTGAAGTCGACATCGGTCTAATTAATAACAAAGATTAGCACTAATTACGCAACTATTTGCATAGCGCTACACGAGGGCAGCCTAAAATTGCAATACAGCTCAAAAATTGACGATGACATACAACTATGTTATCCTGCATGGAACAAATTTCGCAATATGACTCAAAACAAGTGGCAGACGTACCCTGGAGTGGGTGACACTATGATTATTTTTGGTGGGAAATACACTCATGCTCATAACTTAAGGATAATTACAGAATGTGGTGCCACACAACGTGGCACTACACAGAATTGGCGTTAATAGCATAGGCACATAGGGAACACACACGACACAGATCTGTAAGTCCACGGTATTGGTCGTAAGTTGAGAAACCGTCCCTAAACACGTGCTACAAAACGCCACTGTTTCCTGTGCATGTACCCCGACATCAATATGGGATATGATCACGTACACAGGCCGGACAACGGGTTGGCATACTCTCGATCAGGTGGTCGAGCAGCTTCTGGGGTATAGCCTCCCATTCCTACACCAGTGCCTGTCGGAGCTCCTGAAGTATCCTAGGGATTTGAAGAACTGCAGCGATTCGTCGACCGAGAGCATCCCAGACGTGCTCGATGGGGTTTAGCTCTGGAGAAAAGCAGGCCACTCCATTCGGCCAATATCTTTTGTTTCAAGATACTGCTCCACGATGGCAGCTTGGTGGGGCCGTGCGTTATCATCCAGCAGGAGGAAGGTGGGACCCACTGAACCCCTGAAAAGGTGGACATAATGGTACAAAATGACGTCCCGGTACATCTGACCTGTTACAGTTCCTCTGTCAAAGACATGCAGGGGTGTACGTGCACCAATCATAATCCCACCCCACACCATCAAGCCACGACCTCCATACAGGTCCCTTTCAAGGATACTATCTGGTTCCTGGTTCACGACAGATGAAAATCCGGCGGGAATCACTTTTATGACTATATCAGGGCTCGTCCGTGAACGTAACCTAGGACCACTGTTCCAATGAGCATGTACTGTGTTCTTGACACCAGGCTTCTTCAAGGGCTCTCCTGTGGCTAGGGGTCAGTGGAACGCACCTTGCAGGTCGCCGGCCGAATAAACCATGTCTGTTCAGTCGTCTGTGTGTCTGGAGATAACTGTTCCAGTAGCTGCAGTAAGGTCCCGAGCAAGGCTACCTGCAGTACTCCGTGGCCGTCTGCGGGCACTGATGGTGAGATATCGGTCTTCTTGGGGTTTTTACACCGTGGACGTCCCGTACTGTAGCGCCTGAACACGTCTCCTGTCGGCTGGAATCGTTGCCATAATCTTGACATCACACTTTGTGGCACACGGAGGGCCTGTGCTACGACCTGCTGTGTTAGACCAGCCTCCAGTCGCCCTAGTATTCTACTACTCATAACGTCATCAATATGTGTTCTTTGAGCCATTTTCTACACACAGTCACCATTAGCACGTCTGAAAACGTCTGCACACTTACTCGTTGCACCGTACTCTTTACGTGCACCAATACACCTGTGCGTATGTGGACTGCTGCCAACGCCACCGTGCGACGACCGCAGTTCAAATGCACCACATGGTCATACCCCGAGGTGATTTAAACCCGCAAACCGCCCACCAGAGCGTGGTTTCATCATGTATCAGCATTATCCTTAATTTATGAGCATGAGTGTATATCGAACTGACGAGATGCTAGTACTGGACAGAGAGCAGCTTAATAAGTGTATTACCTCTAAACGTACAGCTGTTTGACGTCGGAGTTCGCTGGAGATGCCAGCTTGACAATCACGCTGCAGAACGGGTAACCGCGCTTAATACCAGCAACTGTAACTGATGGAAAATTATTCAGTGCTCTGATTACACAACGATATTGTCGTGAAAAAAAAAACAATCACTTGTAAAGAATGGTCGAAATGCAACACTTGTACAGGGGTTGGAAAAAAATCACCATAATAACACAACTACCGCAAAAAACGACCCAGAAGACACGAGAGGGCAGCAGTTACAACTGTGTCCTCCTCAGTGGGTGCTCACGAACCAACAACCTTAGAGATAGTCTTAACCATCCCATCCACCCTTCATCATTCCCTTCTTCCCTCTCTCTGTCCTCACCGTAGACAGTAATAATCGCTTATTCTATCTTCGGGGTGGCGGTCCACAAAGAGTTTCTTTTGGTGACACTGATGTAGGGGAAGATGGGGAAGGTAACTTTAAACGATTACAAAACGGACAAAAATAAACAAGTTCAAGTAGGTTTGATTATCATTTGTTTACTTAACCATTGAAGTACAATAGCATGCAAAGAAACCTGCAAACTTGTTACTCTTAGTTAGAAATATCTCGACTTGAAACATAAACTACCAATTCCTCGTTCTGCCCATAAGCGGGGTAGGATGGGGAACTAGCATGAATTCATCTCTAAAGCTTAAATATGGACTCGAATAACGAAATCATGTGACGATATGGTTTAGAAACTTGGTTCTACGAATTGTAGAATCAGGTATTATGTTCTATTTAGGCCTCTTACTTCCACATAGTACACAAGTGTGGACAGCCTCGTCATCATCACTTTCTATCCCTGCACAAGTGTCGTGGGCCCAGCGTCCGCAGCTAATACCCCGTATTCAGCTCCTTCAGAGAAGTCATAGCAGTATAAACATTCTTCACTCTCTTCCTCGTTGTCATTAGACCTCAGTTTATTATGCCTTGAGCATGAAGGGGTGGTTAAGACGTCAGTAACGTTCGTCACTTTTTCGTTGTCATTATGTCCATTTGGTGGTATCCCAGGTTTATTAAACGTCTTTGAGAGGAGTTTTCGTGCATATGCAGCACGCTTGGAGACTCCTTTTCGTTTAATTTCTTCAGATTGTTTACTCCTATAAGGCATGTTTCTTTGCCACATCTCGTTCAATCGTTGTCTGTGGCACGTTGAACTGTCAAGCTGCCTTGAAAGAACCCATACGACCATCTATAACAGCATTTACAGTGCCTTCCATTGACTCCAATGACCAATCTTGCCTAGACATTTGTCGCCGATACTTGCGAACCATCTGAAATAAAACACGTGGAACGTACTATTCAGTCAGATCATTCCTGGTAATCTATATTATATAGTAAATACCATATTTCCAACAGTCAGTCGTTAAACCATAGCAAGAATACTGTCTTTGCATGTTTTGTGTATTTTTATTCACCATATAGCTTAAGGCATACTTTTTAATTAATCACAAAGCGCTGGAATAACGAATAGCATTATATTTACAATTGTATTCAATGTATAATGTACGTGTTCAAAACCCGCAGCGAAGTAAACACATGAGAGGATAAGAACGTAATGGTTGGACAAATTGTAGGGGCAAGACGGGGAAGCTCCCCATCTTGCCCCACCCCCGTCTTGCCCCCTACCATGCTGTCAGGTTATGTTACGCCTACATGAACAATATTTATTGAACATTGACTACTGACACAGCAGTTTACTGTTAATAAGACGTACTATTCAGTGCTATATATACAGTCTGGACAAATGTTCACGAAACACATGTTTTAGGACCTCGAAAGGTGTAAAACATTGCAAATCAGTATAACAATTGTACGTACCTTGCAAATCTCACAGAAACCGCCGCCAAACTAAGGTTCAGCAGTGTCAACACACTGGGACCTGTGCATTGATGATGTTGACGTAGCTATCCACAGATGGCAGCACTCTAACTGTAGCTTATAGCCCTTGCTTCTCTTACCCCGCCTTCCCCTACTATCTCCAGTCTGCGGAAGTTAGTCGCAGACAAAAGGTAAGGAGAGAACGCTTCTTGCAATGTGTTAAACTTATTTCTCAGAAAGACTGGAAACCTCTGGGGTAATAACGAAATTCTCGAGAATGCTCCAGATTGCATTTTCAAACGGCCAGCCGCTGCTGCCACGCCCTGCTTTGTGGTTGGTCTACCGCCCTTCCGGCGCGGCACCAGCTGGCCGTGGTCGCTGACCCCTTGACTTGACGTTGCCTCACCGACACAAAAGCGTGTATAGTCAACTGAACAGCAGCAGATAAATGGAAGGCTGCCCCAAGTGCAACTTGTTTGTGTAAAATATAGCGACACAGCCCCACCCCAAGCGCTGCCATCCCGTCAGGACACAGCTGGTTGCATCGGCGACCTCACACATAGACTAGCCACGCCCCCAGTGCCTCCAATAGACCTATCGTTCTGCGATGAAGAACGCTTTAATTTAACGTTAATCCATCTCTTATGATCAAGCATCTATAAGAAAGGAAAACGCAGTCGCGATGATAGTAAATGACCTCTTTGCACGAATGTAGGCGCTGTCAATTTTCTTTTAGTTTTACGAGAAAAGTCAATATAGGTTTTATGCTAAACACCTGGATACAATACGCATCTCATTATTATGGAACATCCAACAAATTGCACCACTGTCGATTACATACAGAGGTCACATTACACACCCCTTACACAAGTTCACCCTGTGTAAAATTGGGAAAAAAGCTTCCACTATTTTGCTGTGAAAATTACCGATAACTGCAGAATGCAAGAATTGAAACCGAGAAGAAAAGACATTTACGTCAAGCAATTTCTTTCAGCTTGATGGAAAAATTGCATGACCTGAGGGCGACTCCCGTATTCAAATCAGTGTCTGCAAATGAACTGTCATTCACGCGTGTTTTATAAACCTTTCAGACATGTGAAGTAATATTAGAGAATACGTTCCTTCACGCCATTGACTCACATGTTGACACATCAGTTCACGAGGGTTGCCCAGAAAATAATGTACCACATTTTTTTCCTCAACAGGTCTTTATTGAACATAATGAGAATTACACACTCGAAATAATTGTGTTTTATCTATACACCCTATTTTTCAACGTAATCTCCATCCCGTTCTATGGCCTTCCTCCCGTGCAAAACAAAGGCGTGTATGCCCTGACGGTACCAATCCTTGTACCGGTGGTGGAGCCAGTGTTTCACTCAGTGAATCACCTCTTCATTATCCTCTTGTGTGGAGATAGAGGGAGGGGGACAGGGATGCGGGGTGTAAGGGAGGATTAAGAATACCTCCAAGTTAGTAAGTTTGTGAGCACCCATTGAGGAGGACACAGCTGCAACTGCTGCCCCTTCGCCACCTTCTGGGGTCATTTTTGCGGTAGATGTATTATTATATGATTTTTACCAATCCCCGATACATGTGTTGTATTCTGACACGTTCATTACGAGTGCTGGTTCTTTTCATGATAATTTCGATGTGTAATTAGAGCACTGAATAATTTTCCATCAGTTACATTAGCATGTATTAACTTTGATTTTCTGGGCTGCAGGGTGATAGTCAAGCAGGAAACCGTAGCGAACACTGACATCAAGCTGTGACTGATACCGTCCACAGCTGTATGTTGAAAGTTAAAACACCTATTAAACTCCTCTCCCTCCGATACCAGAATCTCGTTAGTCGAATTTATTTCCCACCAAAAATATAGTATCTCCTACTTCAGCCTTTTTTCCCACCAGCTTGTAGGTGAAGGGTAGAGTTTGAGTTCATCTTCAACTAGTTTTGAGTCATATTGCGAAATTTGTTCCATGCAGGATAATACCCATTGTATGTCATCGTCAATTTTTGAGCTGTATTGTGATTTTAGAAAGGCGCTATACATATAGTTGCGTAATTAATGCCAATCTTTGGGAACAATTAGGACTAATTTCGACTTCAGCTTCCCAACCAAAATAAATAAAGTACACTATGCTAACCTTCCTCTCCTGAATTTGAATTTTCCATATGTTTTGGGGGACGGGCAGGGGGAGTGAGGGGGGGGGGAGTATGGAGAGAGGGGTGCACTTGAGCTCTGTCCAGTAAGAACAGGGTTCGAGTCCCAGAAAAGGCGCTGCCATTTTTAATTGCTCTCCAATTCCAAGGCGGTGGGTGGGGCGGGACGTCAACACGGCCCTGAGACAAGGAAACCCCCGTCAAAATTCGAAATTCCTGTCAAAATTCGAAATTCCCATCAAAATCCGAAATTTCCACCGATTGGTTCGGTGGGTGAGGGGATGAGGTGGTGCAGGCGTGAATGCGGGGACCCATGTGCCGGTTGAGAGAAACATTTTATTTCACCTGTGGTTTGGGCCTGTTTGTAGTGTAATTAACTGATCAATTTCATTAATTTGGATATCAATTTGATATCGAGATGGCAATAGTACCGCCAGCATCCTACTACTTAGGTGTTCGTTTTTTCTTGCGCTATTCGAGACTGGAATAATAAACAATTATTGTGAATGTGGTTCTACGAACCCTCTTTCAGTCAGTTAGATGTGATTTACAGTATCCATGTAGATGCAAATTTAGATTAACCTCACATTAGATGTCAAATTCCGTAATCTATGTTTTGTTGTAAGCGAATGAGTAGCCATACTCGAGTACTCCGTGGCATCTTTTCTTTGCAATATGTTCTGCAAACCTTATTTCCAGCCTCCTTGCTGTTTGACCAACCCCACGGTCGGGGCAATCAATTTTATAAACTCCAGAAGCATGAAATATACATTTCTGTCTATACTGCTGTATTTGTATGCAACAATAGCCGAAATATTGTATGACTGGAATAAACAATACCGCTGCGGCTGTTAGATTTCTTTATTGGAGAACACGACCGGTTTCTCAAATTAAGTTTGCATTTTCAGGTGCTTCAAGTCGAAGATTAATGGTTCTACTTATGAAGGATAAAGAAATTCCTTAAATTTATATCTAGGCATTTAAAACTTCTGCCCCGCGAATTTGCGAGCGTCAGTGATGAAATGTAATGGGGGCTGTAGCCATCCACAATGTCTGTTGTAGACAGGAGGAAGCGTTGCAGTTGCTAGCGCCGGCTAAGCTCCATTTTGTATCTACAGTACGTTGCTCAAAGGGTTCAAATGTCTCTAAGCACTATGGGACTTAACATCTTAGGTCATCAGTCCCCTACACCTAGAACTACTTAAACTTAACTAACCTAAGGACGGCCTGACCGGTTGGCCGTGCGGTCTACCGCACGGCTTTCCCGGCGGGAAGGAGCGCCTGGTCCCCGGCACGAATCCGCCCGGCGGATTTGTATGGAGGTACGGTGAACCGGCCAGTCTGTGGATGGTTTTTAGGCGGTTTTCCATCTGCCTCGGCGAATGCGGGCTGGTTCCCCTTATTCCGCCTCAGCTATACTATGTCGGCGATTCCTGCGCAAACAAGTTCTCCACGTACGCATACACCACCATTACTCTACCACGCAAACATAGGGGTTACACTCGTCTGGTGTGAGATGTTTCCTGGAGGGTCCACAGGGGGCCGAACCACACAATAACTCTGGGTTGGTGTGAGGCGGCGGGGGGGTGAGGTGGACTGCGGTAGTCGTCGTGGGGTTGTGGACCATTGCGGCTGCGGCGGGGACGGAGCCTCTGCGTCCTTTCTAGGTCCCCGGTTAACATACAATACAATATAATACAACCTAAGGTCATCACACACATCCATGCCCGAGGCAGGATTCGAAACTGCGACCGCAGCAGCAGCGCGGTTCCGGACTGAAGCTCCTAGAACCGCTCGGCCACAGCTGCCAGCAGTATGTCGCAAAATACATCAATCTGTTTCTCAAAGGATACTGTCACATTGTACTTTCTGAAGACAGTTGCGATCCTTGTACCCAGTCTTCCATACTACGGTGAACTAATAAACGTAGCATTGTCATTTTTTTCTTTCGAACCCATATTATTGTAACGATCGACATGACCTTGTAGGTAATATACACAAGAATATAGCTAATAAATACAAAAATAACTTCGACCCTTACAATAATATGGCTTCTAAAGAAATTGTTAAGTTTATTAGTTTACCTAACTATAAAAAAAGGAGTACAGGGATTCAAATTTCTTTAAAAAGTACAATGTGATATTATCTTTTGGAACCAGAGCTTAGCTAAAGTTTATAAAATTGGTTGCCCAGACTTTGGGGCCTGTTAAATAGACCAAACGAAAAAGAGGCTGTAAATTAGATTTGGAGAAATCATCATGTTGGAAAGAAAAGATACCGCGGAGAAGATGCTGCTGATTTGCTTACAGCGAAACATAATTTGCCGACTTTGACGTCTAATGTAAGGCTCTTAAATGAGGGTTGGAAGAGCAGGTTCCTGGATCTCCTAGAATAACAACAGATCTTTTACTATCAAAAAATGTTGGCTTAGCTGCAGCCTGACTAATAATGAGGTTGTTATGAAAACTGATTAATAAGAAGCAGTGAAAGATACGACCCCGGCAGCATCAAAGACGCCCAGCCTTCCTGCCAACATATAGCAAACATTAACGCAATACTGTACGATGCTTTTAATATTGAACCTACGGGACTTTTTGCGTGTTACTTTGGTTTAGATGCATGTACACTGTTGGTAACAGCAATTCAGTATGTTATTTTTATTGTATTTATAATTAAAAATCTCCTTGATGTAGCAAAGAGACCAGTACATCCGTCAGAGAGTGGTAAATCACACCAACTATCGATCTTGCTAATATTTTATGCCAGCTATGAGCTATTCAGTAACTAAGGGAAAGCATCCATCCCGTCGTGACGATTAAATAAAGAGAAAAAGTACAATAGGAAAATATTGATATCAAATCAGTTCTAATAGCCGCAACATGCATGATGTGCCTCCTAGTGTTTTGTAAATATTTAAGAAAAATCATTAATTAATCTGACGTTACCTGTGTGTTTATAAAGAATAAAAAACGGTTGGCTCAAAAAGAGTAAATCTGGCACTTTTTACATCATTTAATGTTAACTGTTATACGTGGCAGTGAGTCTGACAGGAATGTCAATAAATTTAATTGTATTTTATTTTGTGTTATTCCTATGGAAATTGTAAGGTTTATTAGAGACCGTAACTGCTTTACTGCGACTGTTACATGTTACGAAGTTCATACACAGGTCGCCATACAGCCAGTCGATGCATTCTCCACTAAGCCTACCTTCATTATACATTAGTCTTGATTTACAGGAGCCCGAACAACATACTAGTGCATGTATTAAGATTCTGACATAGGGGTATGTAATCTAATACACAAGCCTTGTAGGTTATGCCACGAGTTGTGAGTTTTTATGCTATCGCCTGACTATGTGCTTCTTGTATTTTTTTTGCACTGGTAATTGCTAGTCGCTAACCGAAATCTAGCTTTGCTGCTTTAATAAACTCTGAAAGGAAAGGTCTACTGACTGCTGTTCTCCATCAGTTTGAAAGTCGTATCGCAGTCGTTGAGTGCATTCCACATTCGCAATGTAAAGTAATTTTGTATGTCCAGATTAGGTTGGGCTTGCACAAGATATGACTTCTGAGATCCCCTGCCAACGCTTTAAGACTCTGCGGGTGACGTGCGATTGCCAGAACTCAGATAAAGAGTTCTCGTAGTGTCTGTCATGTCACCTCTCCAATTTCCTACAAGTACTTTTTGACTCTGTTAATCCGAGCAGCTCAGCAGAAGGCAACAGGAAACCACCACTGAAAGTGGAAAAGAAATAAAATTACCTTACCCAGTTCAACATGTTTTGGAGCTTCTAGTTCCCCAACTCATTTGCCTCGTACGGAATTTATACTCTGACATATAAGCCTTGGTGACGACCTAATGCGACGCGACTAAATAGGTCAAGATTCATAAAGTGCGAAAAGGCCATATCTCGGATTAGACGAAGACGAAACTGGAAATAAAACAAATGGCACAGATAAAAAATAAACTTCGATGTCTATAAGGAGACTGCAGCGACAAATAAAAAAAAAAACGTACCGTAGGCGGGATTCAATCCTGGCTGTTCTGATCATTGGGCAGATGCGCTAACCATTAAGCAATCCCGGCAATGTGGCTTTGCAGAACTTCTCGGCCTGTACTAGCACGCCTACCTTCTCAGTCTAAATTCCAGTTTACGCCTCAGCTCACTTGATGTTCCCCTGTAAACTCGGAAGAATTGCAAAGGTTCTCCAAGGAGAATACCAACTGACCTGAGGCGTGAATGGGAATTTGGACTGAGGAGAGAGGTGTGCTGTCGTACTCCGTGCCGTTGTGCAGGATCATTGTGCCAGGGTTTCGTAGTGGTGAGCAGGAAAACAGGGCTCCAATCTCGGTCTTAGGATAAATTTTCATTCGTTGCTTCAGTTTTAACTTATAAATCATAGGTTTTTGAGATCTGAAAAGATTTTTGGAACCATTTAATTTCATTTGTTTAAAAAGCCTCAGATATGCAGATAATATAAACTTGGTGGCAGAAACTGAAGAAGACTTAATGACCATCTTATTGAGGATGAGATAGTAAGGTTCAGAAGCTGCAATAACGTTGAATGGCACGAAGGAGAAAATTATGGCAATTTCATAAATCACTTCATGACATATATCAGGGGAAACAATGGACCCTTTTTTAATTTTCAACTACCGTGGCTCGTGGATTACTGCTAATGATGACTGCAGCCACGGAATTAAGATGAGAGGTAGATTACGGTTCGACATCGAGGCCATTAACGACAGAGCACACGCAAGGATGGAGAAGAAAGTTGTCTGTGCCTTTCAAAGCAACCATGGCGATGGAGCGATGTAGCCACGTTACGTAAAATCTTACTCTAGACGGCTGGATGCGGATTTGACCTCACGAAATTATTGGACGCTTGTTGCCTGGTAGGAAAGCTATGTCCCAATTGATAGTGTGTATGGCTGGATGCGGATTTGACCTCACGAAATTATTGGACGCTTGTTGCCTGGTAGGAAAGCTATGTCCCAATTGATAGTGTGTAGAAGTGTAGAGACATAAAGTTCACTACAAAAATTCGTATAGTAATACCTATGTTCTTCACAGTTTTGATGTACGGTAGAAAACAAGAAAGCATGAACACCGTAAAATAAAGTCATCTGAACTCAGGTTGCAAGATTGTCATACGTTTCCCGCTGTTGTAAAAAAATTCATCTTTACTCTACTGGGACTAAGGCGAATGAGTACACTACATGCGTAGTGACTACGATTCTTGACTCTTTGTTTAGTTTTACCTGTGGCTGACTTGCTTACCAGTCAGTTGTGCGGGCACTGTGGCATTCTTCTTTGAGGCATAGTAGCGTACAGCTGAGTTTTTCGAAGAATAAATCTACTTTCTGCGAATCTGGCAAAAGCTCTCTAGAATACTTTGTTATGGAGCTGAAAACTG
The DNA here is from genome assembly GCF_021461395.2 of Schistocerca americana. NCBI lineage: Eukaryota > Metazoa > Arthropoda > Insecta > Orthoptera > Acrididae > Schistocerca > Schistocerca americana. Next base: position 45,382,924 of record NC_060125.1, read on the forward strand.
ATGTATGATACTTTCTTGTTTTTTATATTGATGAAACAGATTACGAAGGAATATTATAGGTATGTTTTAATTTTTGTAATGAGAGAATTTTGTAACTGTTAGAGTCTTCTTATGTTACGCTGTCTTCTTTACACTAATCAGAGTTTCATTTCTCAAAAAAGATACTCTTTTAAGTAAAACCCTCCACCGTAGTTCATAGGAAAGTTCTGAATTTTTATCACTTGTGCATCATAACTTAAAGCCCCATGAAGCGACATACTGTTTCTGACAAAAAAAGCTAAGAGTAGATTATTTATCTCCAGTTGCTCCATCAGCTGATTTGTATCTTCTTTCGAGAACGTCAGTTGTCCAGAGACAAAAAACAAATGTTGAGCAAGAGGTAAGTCACTTTTATTTCAGGGCAGATCCTACCCCGCATTCTTGAACAAACAGTGAGTAGTTCGAATTTTCAGGGGTCGTGCAATACGCTTGCTGAATTCGAGAAAGATTTCCTTGCAGAATATTGGTCTGGAGGAATCCAAGAACGCTTGCGCAAAGAAGTTTATACCCCGGAACTGTATAGTCCGAAAAAGGGGAGCCTGCGCAAATATTTTGAACGATACATTGCTAAAACGAGATATTGGTTTGAGCCTACCTCTCACAGCCAGCCGCGGTGGTCTCTCGGTTAAGGCGCTCAGTCCGGAACCGCGCGACTGCTACGGTCGCAGGTTCGAATCCTGCCTCGGGCATGAATATGTGTGATGTCCTTAGGTTAGTTAGGTTTAAGTAGTTCTAAGTTCTAGGGGACTGATGACCACAGAAGTTAAGTCCCATAGTGCTCAGAGCCATTTGAACCATTTGAACCTACCTCTCACAAAGAAGTACTATGAATATTAAAGACAAAATTACCGATCAGCCTTAGGGAAAAATTTATAAATGTACCAGACGAAGATTGGGAGTATTTCCTTTCGATGATCGACTCCTGAGATGTAATTCATGAAGTCGCAAAGTCTTATCAAGTATTCATGAATAACTGTAACGGTTGTCACAGTACTGATAATCCGGACACTAAACGTAACCAACGCCGAAAAGGTCAATACGACAAAGTGAGTGTGCCTGGTTACAACGACAACCCGAACCATCCTTCGAATGACGCGAATACCGGTTACGTAGCAAATAAATGGAATTATGACAACGGTAACTCGGGAATCGGCATGAGCCATAAGCGCAAATTCGGAGGTGGAAATAATTACCATGACGCTTACCACGATAAAAGGACACCGTGGAAAAAGCCGAATGGCTATCAATTGGGTAACAACGACAGTCCTCCGAATCAGCCAAACACATATAATCGGAACAAAAACCATTATCCGAATAGTAATAACGCCAACCGATGGTAAAAACAGCAACCAATTCTATGGATCGGTAACGAGACGTCGAATGTAATGCAAGCAGTACCCGTCATTCCAGACGCGAGCGGTCAAAGTCACATTAACAGTAACAGTCCTACTGTAGGGCGAGTATGTGAAGTTGCAGAACAATCCGGCCACCAGCAACACTCAAACTAAAGCCGACCCTTCTGAACGGCCTCCCGAGCGCGGTCGGATCTATTAGTGGAGGCAACACCACAACCACTCTGAAAGCGCTACGTTACAACGACGATGTCGACATCAGGGACGAATTATTAAAAGAAGATGGTCTGTAAACATGACGATGAATACATGGTGCACGCTGCAATTATGGTCACTATTAACGGTATTAGTGTGGAAGGCATTATTGATACTGGTGCCACTATAAGTGTCATAAATCAGACCTTGTTCGACCAAAATCGCATAAAGAGATTACCTATATTGCCTGCGCAAAACTGCCGAGTTTCTGGCGCATTAGGGGCTGCCACACAGATAGTTAAGCAACAGGTGCAGGCCGATCTCTCTGTAGAAAACGAGCAACGAGCAACCTGTTCCTTGCATGCTGGGATGGGATTTTCTACGTGGTAGAAATGCTAAGGTTGATCTACCTGCGGGAAAATGCGTGGTTACACACAAAGGCAAAAGAATTGCATTACGGTTAATTAAGACCCCAAATGCGCATAACAGATACTGTCGTAATGTTATTGTGAAATTGGTACTCCCAAGAATACTCCACATTTCTAAAGATTTCGAGACGTCGGAATTTCTGCACTCGAAAGTTAATGACGCAGCAGTACCTAACAATTCAGCATGAATTGCAGCAAAAGTATCGGAGTCGACCTATCTGAACCAAACACAGAAGGAAGAACTCGCAAATCGCATTGAAGTTTATATGCCTATATTTGATAGTAAACGTGGCATCATAAAGAACGTCGTGTATAACACGGAGGTTGCCCCACACGAATCTTCTCATACGACATCACATGCCATGCCGTGAAGTAAAAACGAATGTGTAAAGGCAGAAATACCTAAGATGGTAGACTGGAGAATAATCGAACCATCGGACTCCCCATATTCTAGACCTCTTGTAGAGGTATCAAAACCAGCGGGCAAGATAAGCTTAGTGCTTGATGCTCGGAACATAAATAAGATAATCATACCAGTCCAAACCGGACCGCCGGCCGTGGTGGTCTCGCGGTTCTAGGCGCGCAGTCCGGAACCGTGCGACTGCTACGGTCGCAGGTTCGAATCCTGCCTCGGGCATGGATGTGTGTGATGTCCTTAGGTTAGTTAGGTATAAGTAGCTCTAGGGGACTAATGACCACAGCAGTTGAGTCCCATAGTGCTCAGAGCCATTTGAACAGCCAACAAACCGGACCGGAAAACTTAGAACTTTTGCAACGTTTTCACGGTGTACGTTTCCTTTCAAGCCTCGACCTCCGACCTTCATACTGGTAAATCCTAGTAAGTGAAAAATCAAGATAATGCACTTCATTCATTTTTGCCGGACGCAGTTATCAACTTTGCGTACTACCCTTGGGTTTGAACGTGAGTGTGGGAGTTTTCATTGCAGCGATAGACAAAGTTCTGGGCCCCGCTCTACTCGACAAAGTCACGGCATACGTAGACGATTTGTTAATAGCCACTGCTACGTGGGATGAACACGTTGAGATACTGCAGACAATTTTCCGAAAATTCAAAGAAGTAGGAATAACTGTCAACCTAGCCAAATCCTAATTTGGGAGGTCGGAGATAAAATTTCTGGAGCACATTATCTCGACCGAAGGAATCATGTCTTAGCCAGGAAAATTAAACACTATAGAACACTTCGCTGTACCAACAACCAAAAAACAGCTGAAGTCTTTTCTCGGAGGTGTTTCGTTTCTCCGACGTTTCGTGCCCAATCAATTACTAAATGAGGAAAATCTTTAATCACTTCTACGAAAGAATAATCCTTGGATCTAGAATGATCAATGTCAAACTGCATTCGACAAGATAAAAGCAGCACTTGTAAATGAAAAGTTATTGTATCATCCGGACATGCTGCAATATTTTGGCATTGTAACTGTTGATTCCTTTTGCGGTTCTGGGGAGTGTCTGTTCCAAGCCGTTAAAGCCGAAGAAAAGACCGAGATCAAAGTAATCGCTTTTGCGAGCAGAACTTTGTCAGCATGCGAAAAGGCATACACGGTAACTGAACTCTAAACTCTTGCTGCTGTATGGGCCTTAAAGAAGTTTTACTATTGTGTGTACGGGAAACGTATATGTATATACTGCGACCATCAGGCCCTCAGCTTTCTGCTATCATGTAAATCGTTACACGCTCGACTCACCTGGTGGGCGCTAGTGTTACAAGAGTGTCGTCTGGAAATAATGCATGCTAAGGGAAACGACAATGTGATTGCAGATGCTTTATCAAGCCTCCCACAAGGCCTCACTGGATTGAAAAGGCTGAGCAAATTAGACTTTTAAAAATAGACGCGAAACATTATCGCAGCCGGTTTCTCCATCTCTGTAAAAATATAAGAACATTACAGAATTCGACCCCCAGTGGGGAGAGATACTACGAACTTTCCAACAAAATCCAAATAATGGTTTTAATAAGCACTTCTCTGAACAAAATGGCTTACTTTATCACTGCAATGATGAAAATTCTCATAACTGGTGTATCTGTGTACAAGACAGTCATATTGTAGACCTAATTTGGTATATTCACAGCATCTGGGGACTTTATGGAGCGGAAACGTGTACTAGAAAGCTCCAAACTTATTGTTATTACCCAAATTTACATCGTGTGGGCTTGGACGTTTTCAAGAAATGTACGACATGTCAAAAGTGCAAACCAAGTAACATTAGCAATCAGATTTTATCACAACCTATCCTGCCACCTAAATCGTTGCAGACTGTCTCACTGGACGTCACAGGCCCTCTACCTACCAGCAGAGGAGGCGTTAAGTATCTCATTGCTTTATATGATATTTAGTAGAAATATTTAAAACTATATCCAGTTCTAACTTCAACCTCGAAGACTATGGGCAAATAATTAGCAAATGATTACGTTCCCAGTGTTGGCAAACCCAACATCATTGTTTCTCATAATGCCACATATTTAGCGTCTTTCTACTGGAAAAATTTCTTGCAGGGAAACGGAATAATCCATACCCTTATATCCTTTTATCACCCACAATCCAACGCGATGGAACGAAATTTTCGAGAATTCAACAGGTATATAAGAACCTACATTCCACAGCAACAAGCAAACTGCATAGATTACGTAAAGCCATTTGAGGAAATATATAATTACATACCACACTAATCGACACATTTTACACCACATGAATTAATGTTTAGTGAACCTTCGGATGAGAACTAGATAAAACCTCTAGCAGGAATTCACCATCCCAGGGTATCCCATGAGATAAAATTAGTGGAGCTTCGAAAACCTTACAAAAACATGCCACAAAACGTATAAGTATCACGATTCGTGTGTGTACAATGTTGTCGAATTCCGATTTGGTGAGAACGTTCTAGTTAAGAATAACCAGAAATCATTATCCCTCAAGAAACTAAATTAAAAATGACAGAGAAAGTACGTTAGACTTTTTGTAATAGCAGAAATTCCTCATGAAGAAAGCTATTTATAGAAGATACCATTCAGCGACGAAGTCACGGGACTTTACAACCAGATAGATTTAAAAAAGTATTATGAATGATGAAATGTTAATACACAAAGTGCTACTTACCCACTTGATTACATGCGTACAATTATTTGTATGTAGACGACTGTACTGGGTATCTAACTTGTATATAGATTTCATGGTGTATGTATAACTAATGTGAATCTTTTTCTTTCTTTATTTAGCTTGTAAGAGCTTTTAATTGTGAAATAGATAAATTAATAACTTCATTCAATAAATAAAGATAACTTTTTGAAAAAGACCTTTTAAACTTTCTTTGCACGGTCAATGAGTAAACTCAAACTTTGAATCACTTGATGAATAGTAAATGTAATCTTTCCAATTATTTATGAAATAATTCAGATTTTTGTGTTAATGTGTTATTTGCTATGTATTTATATAAAACCCTACAATGGTCAGCCTCCAGAGAATCAAAGGTGTTGCCTTGATTAGAATATACATCCTTCTGATGTATACGTGGTAGCCTTTTGGCTAATTTTCGTTGCGATTTTCATTTCGTAAGTAGGAAGTAAAATCGCGAGATTTTCTCCACTTGAGCAAGGAATATCATTTGAATGAGAAAGGAAGTTATGCTTTCTTTCCTGTGAATATGTAAATGGTTACTAGTAACTGAACATTGAGTAGCGTAGATTTCTAATTTCATTGTAATTCTTTATGGACAGTAATGATGATCTTATGATCAGTGACTGTTACTGTGAAATCCAATATATAAACCTCCAACGCGAGTATAGCTAAATGTACACAGCAGTGAACTATCACGGGCCTGTGTCTCAACGAATATTTATATGTTGTAACTATAAAATTTGCCCAAAGTGAATACGTTGATTGAGAGTTTTAAAAATGAAGTGTCAGCGTATTTTTCACTGAACAATTTCGTGATTTCCTGGACAATACATAAAAGCAAAGGTTGTCACAACGAACTATGTATAAAAATGATCCTATTTAATGAACAGTGTGTAACATGCGCGTGGGGCACACAATACCCCTTAAAGCCTGTACTATGGTAAGTGAGCGGAGTTCACTTTATGAGACAGGATTTTCATATAGATATCGACCGCGTGTACTTGAATGGTGGCAAATTAGACTTACACCCACTCTGTAATAACAATGATCCGTCAAGTAAGTTCGAAATGCAATTACACGTCAGGATGGACCAAAAACAACGAAAAGATGCTACCAATTTGATAATAATGAGGTCGCCAGCCTAATTAGGCATTAACTGAGTTTCTTCCCTGTACAAGTTGGTATATATTCATGCAAAACAACACGTAATAACACTGCAATATAGTAGAATTTTAGAACCAGAAAATCTATTGAACTGATAGTTTCACGTTCTGTACTGATATGGAAAAACCATGAATACATAACACTACACTATAATGTATACTACAAAACTTTATACTGTCTATTAATCTGATTAAAATCGGGCATAGGTTACCCTAGCATTAGCACTTTCGTGACACACACCAAATGTCAATTTTGGTAAAGATAAAACACTGATAAATTTTGCCTTTTATATTGACTTTAACTTTTGCTGGTCAAACCAATTTAGAACACTTCAGAATTCAAATGAATAAAAAAAAAGGGGGGGGGGAACCCTGAAACTATTATGATCGCTGTATTAAAAAAAATGATTACTGAATTTATTATGCATTCAAGATTTCCAGTATATATGATACTACTCTTTTCATCTTATTTACTGCTCATTTAAATACCTTTATATCTGTCTCGAAATGATAAACTTCATTACTATATCAATATTGTCCAGCCCCGGTAGCTGAATGGTCAGCGCGACGGAATGTCAATCCTAAGGTCCCGGGTACGATTCCCGGCTGGATCGGAGATTTTCTCCGCTCAGGGACTGGATGTTGTGTTGTCCTAATCATCCTCATTTCATCCCCATCGACGCGCAGGTCGCCGAAATGGCGTCAACTCGAAAGACCTGCACCAGGCGAACGGTCTACCCGACAGGAGTCCCTAGCCATACGACATTTCATTTCTTTATATCAATATTAAAGTTATCTTTCAACTTCGTTAGACTTCCGTTATTCATTTACTGGTTCATTAACAAAACAGGTATTTAAACACCATTCTAACATAGCTAGGTCTGCAAGTAATTATTATTAACACAAATTTTAATTTTTCATTTCGGGACACTCGGATTGCACAACATTTGGAAAGGACCCTGTCTAGGTTAGTTGTGAGGATAATTAAATGATGAGAAAGTTCTGGTAAAATTTAGGTTATTGTTGAACAGTTCACTCTATGGTCCATACGAATACAGTACTAAAAGTTTCAACCTGCTTGTACCGATGCAGCGGTTGGCGGGCGGCGAGATCGCGAGGCACAGAGCACACATACAACCACAGCTATTGCTCTTGACGTATCGGCACTTTAATTCTTCTTAGCGCCGCAATTCTTTTCCATTTAGTGCCTATGGAATTTTGCCATGCTGCGTGGGCGTTGGAACGGCATACCCGAGGCTCAATGAAGCTACGTCTTCCAGGAGAGCCACCTCGCTCCAGAAGGTGTTGCTCAAACCAGTGCCAAACACCAACTACTACTGCTGAGCCCGTTGTGCCGTACAGTGCCCGCGTGCATTTTCCCGCGCTCGCCTGCCATCCACCTTATACCGCTCCCTTACAGACGGTATTCACCCGAGGTTTTGCATTCTACATATCCTAACACATTGCCTACGTATGGACCAGACACACAGTTACAATTTTAAACATATTACAATAGTCTCCACATTTGTTACATTTCAACTCTATTACACTATTGCTTAACATGTGACTTAAACATTAATATACACACGGAAACTTGTTTACAGTTTTCTTAACACAATGGCACGAAACAAAAAAAAGAAATGAAATCAGAACATCAATTACACAAGTTTAACGAAAAATCATATGGAAAAAAATTTACTTATATGTACAATAGTACAGCGTCGTTGGTGTTACAAGTGGTACCACGTCAAGTTGTGTGTGGCGATTTTTCTCCAAGATTTGGCACTTGGTGACATTTCCCCATACATTACTGCGTGCGAACTGTGTGAAGTGCTTCATTCAGTGACCATAAACTTCAACCAGATAGAAAGTGATCCTGAATTTTGTGCTTTGCTGCCACAAAACCGAAAACAAGTGCGATCAATAGGACAGAATCCATCCATAACGGGCCGCGTTCGAGAGAAGTGAAAGTGCTTGTGTCCGAGAGGAGGGAAGGACGAATGTCGCAGCCACCAGACGTCGGTGAACCACAGCAGGTCCATCCGGACATTATACTTACGTATGGGCGTATCCAGCAGTAAAAAAAAAAAAAATGGCTCTGAGCACTATGGGACTCAACTGCTGAGGTCATTAGTCCCCTAGAACTTAGAACTAGTTAAACCTAACTAACTTAAGGACATCACAAACATCCATGCCCGGGGCAGGATTCGAACCTGCGACCGTAGCGGTCTTGCGGTTCCAGACTGCAGCACCTTTAACCGCACGGCCACTTCGGCCGGCTCCAGCAGTCCCCACCGTCAGTCTTTCCATTGAGACGACCTATTTTCGTCACCTCAACCAACACTTCAATCAAGTCATTCTTCATTCCACCACGTGAAGATTTAAATAGAAAACTGTTATGAAACATAACCACAAAACACACACTACACACGCATTAAGGTTTTTAAGTATTCTGTGATTGAAATCTGACCAATTCACAGTAACACAAATTTTAGTGAAACTGTACTGTAAAATATTTTAGATTTATCTCGTTACAATTTATGATGTGTTGTGTAATCATAATGGAGAGTGACGTCCTTTTTCGTACCAATATGTCGTTAATAACAAAACAAGGTATTTTTATTGTTCTGTGATCATTTAGCTTATTAAGAAATGGTTCAAATGGCTCTGAGCACTATGGGACTTAACATCTGAGGTCATTAGTCGCCTAGAACTTAGAACTACTTAAACCTAACTAACCTAAGGACATCACACACACCAATTCCCGAGGCAGGATTCGAACCTGCGACCGTAGCGGTCTCGCGGTTCCAGACTGAAGCGCCTAGAACCGCTCGGCCACTCCGGTCGGCACTTATTAAGATCTGAGTTGAAATATTTAGAGATTCATAAGATATCAGCATAATCGAACACAAGTTCAGTGAATTGACTTTAAATATTCACTATCTGGTAATATTCCATAAAAGCATAATTTCCAAATAGTGCAAACTAAAAATTAGTGTGGGCCAATATGAAAGGAATTGTATTGAAAACATCAGTAATTATGCAATGTCTAACTACTATTTGAAAACATAATAAAGACCTGATTGTAATAGAACTAGTAGACCTGCACAACCTTCAGCTCACGGGGGCGGTTTTTTTTAAACGGTTTTGTTTTCCCCGGAACCGCCTTTGCCGAATGGGCGAGCCCGTCGAAATTTAACAAAACCGTAGTCATAATGTGAGGGTGTACATGTCAATGTTAGAAAGCCACTGATAGTTAAATAACGAACATTGTAAAGGGAACATAAATCCTATGTTCAATTGAAATAACTGATACCTAACTATGACAAATCAGAGAATCTATTATGGACATGCATTTCAAAATATTGTTAGTAGTTTTTAAATTCCCGTCCAGAGGGCGATGTAATATTGTGCCCTGTCCGCGACGTAATGACATACTATTTTCCTTTCCTATCGAATGTCAAAAGTTAAAGATATAATTTAAACTTTGTGCCAATTTACTGCGCTGCAAGTCAGCGAATATGTACGCCCATGATAATGAGATGGACGTAGCATTATCGTCTGTATTTTGTCCTATATAACAATGCGCGCTCGTCTCTTTTCTCTCTCTTTAATCGCCCGCCTTTCCGACAGCATCTTACATTATCAGACACCTATTTTCTTCCATCTTTGTTCATATGAACTGAAATTGTATTCCAGTTAGTAATTTGTTTAAATGTGCTCTTACTATCGCCAATTGCGGTTACCAATGTGACTTTACTACGAACACTTTTTCCTTCGCTCCATAGCCGAGCTAAGGTTATTATAATTTCTACGTGTTTCGCCGAAATACGGCACAATTCTTTATAATGTCCAAAACAGCGAGATTAGAGCTCGAAATGTCAGATAAATGTATAAAAAACTTACTTCGTGAAATAATAATTGTTTACGTTGGTATTTCTGCTTTCATTTCATAGTAACGATCATCAATCCCCAATTTATAAACTGTTACAGATTTTGCTTTAGTACATTTTTTCTTACGTTACCAAAGCGATACCCACAAAATTAAATTTAAACTGTTCTTAATTTTCTCGCGAGGCGAGGAGACAGCTAATCATATCCCTGAGGTCATAGGAAGGAAATTTAACATATTTCAGCACACCAAGAGTCTACCGACCTTCACTTCAAACTGCAAAAACGGCAAAAAATATTACGAAAGTGATTTGTGTGTGCAGTTGAACTATTTAAATTCATTTTACTTTTCATTTACTACATTTCCTCCTAATTAATTATTTATTTGATTATTATTTATTTTTATTTAGTTATTATTATACTCGGCCTATTGTGCAGACAGTTTCTGAGTTATTTCACAATACCACCAGCAATGGATGTTAGGAGAAGTAACCTCAGCACCCCTTCTCCATCCATCCCCGTTCTCACCTCCCGCCTTGCTCCACCGATTACTGCCTGTCGGACAAAGCATAAGGTGGCGGTAGCTCCTCCATATGGACAGCCAGGAAATTCCTGTAGAGACACATCGTCTCTGTCTCTGTCTCTCTCTCTCTCTCTCTCTCTCTCTCCCTCTCCCCTCTCTTTCCCTCTCTCTCGCTCTCAGGTGATTATTTCCTGACCAGTGAGCATCTGTCACGACCAACAGGACACCACACCAACCTCTCATTTGTCCTTGAACTTAGTAGCAGCTACCTGGTAAATTCCCAGATCTCCCCAAAATGCTCGGCTGCGGATGTCTTGGAAATAGCCCAGTTGCGTTACCTCTGCTCAGTCAAATTGACTGAAGAACTAATTAAATCTTTCCACCTGTGTGGTGTGGTTTTCTTCCTTGCTTCCTATTGGCATGTCCTTGAGTAATTTACAAGAGAGAGAGGGCAGTAGTTTAAGTACAGTGTGTTTGCAATACCACTACCATAAGCAATAAATTGATGAATCCGAAATTTGATGTCATGATTGGAAGCGGTACTATTTAAATTGATAGCTATAATTTCACATTTCGGCGGGAATGTATATCGCCCTGCATGTGTAATCCCCAATCACCTGCAGGTCTGCTAAATGCGTTTTTAAAGCACTATAAAATTCCCATGTTTTTTCTTTCTGCTACACCAGGAAGAAGAAGGTGGGAAAGCGGCTACTGCTTGACAAGACAGTCACAATAACAAATCCACCGTCACTTATACAAATACCATCACACCTTTCTGCTGAAGAACAGAGTGCACTGGGATGTATTGAAGAGCACTTAATCCCACACAAAGCATCCGTCACCACATGGACAGGATAGTTTTTAAACACATACATTTACACCACAATGAAATCCACAGTAGTTGTCATGGTTAGGTATCGGAGATTGCAGAAACTTCCGTAGGCCCCCGTGTCCCACTGGCCCAGATTCGCCAAACTGCCAACTGCATGCCCATCTCCTGGTATCCACATGCTCGCTGTACTTAATGCTCAGAGACCAGAGAGACTGCTGCCCTCACCGCACCAACGTCAGCTGATCAATTTACATGGCTGGGGGTGACAATCGTCCAGTAGAAACACTTGTCATATTGATTCTTATCGAATTTCCACGTAGAAATCGGAGAATATTCGCAACACACGCGTTCGTGAGGGATTCCCAACACATACTGAACATTATTTCGCTATTCTCCCTCACAGACGGCAACGCGGTTAGGTCAACAGAGCCCTCCAACCCCACCTGACCAGTTCAAGAGGCTTAGTGGCAGCCGACACCTTCAGCTGGAAATATCCAATCATTCCAGCCATTGGGTACATCCGCCAAGCACCTGGACACCAAGTGGAGTCGTCCTAGGAAACCAGTCACATACTATCATACTATCAGTTTAATTAAAGTTAGATATTATGATTGCAGCACCAATATGGTGACATATGACAATGAGAGAAGCATCGGAAATGCCTCCTTCCCGACTGTGGCTCTGGAAATATCAATTTCCCATATCCATCTATTTGCTCCTTATGACGGGACATAGCTTTTCATCCACCTCCCTTGTGAACGGACATAGTCCCATCCACATAATTTTCTTTGCACATGTCGGAACACTGATCAGAGCAGCTTTACACCCCAACAGATAGCCATGTCAGACAAGCAACGCGATGATCGTTTATATGCTTATAGTATCGAAAAAAAATTGTAAGTTCACACTCACGCCGTGTAGGTGTTTCGATACTCTTCAGTTCTAGGAAATTATCTGACATATGGGTCTTACAGTCAATAAGGTTCGAGAATAAACTGCACGTATTTTCGATCAGAGCTTTTGGAAGGTGCTGCATCCTGCCAAGACTCAAACACGTGTTGTTGAATACAGGCGCCCACAACTGCGAGATATTCAACAGCGCTCCTGCAGGCAAAAGGCTTGGAAGCACATAACAGTTATTGGTTGCGGTTCTGTAACAAACATTGCAATCGATAGTGAGTCAAAGAACAAGTGAGGAACTGCTTAGTATAGCCGATGCGAGGACGTCCTGCTTATCCATCGTGTTATAGGCGTGCTGACTGCTCGGCTTGTACACTATAAAAGATTTAGTGTAACCCTTGTATTAGCATAGTGCGCAACTGTTTACGAAATGAATTTTGTTAATGGTTCAAATGGCTCTGAGCACTATGGGACTCAACTGCTGAGGTCATTAGTCCCCTAGAACTTAGAACTAGTTAAACCTAACTAACCTGCCCGAGGCAGGATTCGAACCTGCGACCGTAGCGGTCTTGCGGTTCCAGACTGCAGCGCCTTTAACCGCACGGCCACTTCGGCCAGCCACGAAATGAATCTATCACCCATTGCAGTCAGATATATTCGTCAATGCGTTGAAATCACAACTTCCCGCATCAAATCCATCCTCCAATTACGCCTAGACAAATGTAATTTTTTACGGAAACAGTAGACTGATCACTCCCTATACACATCTAGCTACATGTTGGAACACTGACCACAGTGACTTTACCTTCGAACATCATAACAGCATGATTACCATTTGTAGGTATATAGAGTCCGAAAAAATGTGGTATGTCCACAGTCACTCCTGCTAGGTGGCATTTTGTAAGGCTTCCCATAGCTTCACAGCAGCTAAACACTCCCGCCACATCATCGTTGTCACATATTTGTCCAGGAATAAAGGGTGTAACCACTATTAAAAAGCCTTCGGTCCTTTTGTTTATGTTACGTACGTTCTTGCACGATAGCTGTCGTATGCCAGAGCACGATGAACTGATGCACTTAATTTAGAAAGAGTGACTTAGAAGGGTCCAGGTAACTTTTACGAAAACATCATTTCAGCTACGCAGACGTCTCCCCCCGACGAGATATCTCGATTTTGCCACTTCCATGAAATGGTCTTCCAGCCAATCAGATTTGAGTACATACTGTAGGTATTCTGCTCTTGGGATGTCGTAAATAAATGAACTGGTCTCCAGATTTCACCGCGAGTGCTGCATCCTCATAAATTGATGTGACAGATTGTGGCTATTTGTATATTCCCACCCCCATTCTGTCCTTCAAGTACATCTGTAATGATCCATGGTTCAATGAATGGTTAATGAGTTGGAGTCCAGTACTGACCTGCACCATTCTGTTTGAAACTCTCGATGCACTTCAATTGCTGAGAGTCACAACAACAGAGAGAGGAATAGAATGGAATGATTTTCATATAAAAAACGAACATGTAACTGCAGTTACCTTACCTTCAGTTACCTAGCTTCAACTACTTTTCAAGGTCATCCAACTATCCACTACCCACATCTGAAATACATGCACATAGATCGTCGTAAATGGGGAACCTCATGGGATTTTTTTTAGCTTAGCGAATAACCAAGCAAGTATTCTCAAAACAATTTATTACTTCCTACATATACGTTTGCACATACAAAACAACTGTTTCTTAAGTTTTTGTTGGTGAGGTTTTAATAACATCCACCTTAACCTACAATGGACTCTTCTAATCTTTCCCTGCCCAGTGATTTGACTAGCACAAAGGAAGAATGTTCTGGAGCTTCCAAACATATCTAAGGTTTTTCCTTGTAAATTATTTTACGCCATTAAAAATTATCTCCGTTCCTTTTAGCACTTATTGTAGACGAGAGCACTCGGTGTTTTTTATCTTATCACTTACATCCCGCGTAATACTACTGTTGCAACACTCCACATCGTCATGGGCGTACGCTACCAGCTTATCTGATGCACGTTCTTGTGGAATTTCCGGACAGAATTGCGTGTTTAAATCTTTTGTAAACGAGTGGTCATCAAATGTTGTTTTCATGTCTGTATGAAGCTCTGCAAACCGTTGTGCTGTTGCTAAATGCGCAATATCTTGTCCAGCGCACTTGCAGACCATATAAGAATCCTTTTTCAGTGGATACAGGTGAGCTTTATAAATAGGTTTTTGGTCTGTGTTTTAATGTAGTTAACGTGCTCGAATCCATCTCTTCGCCCAGGTCCCCCATATATGACCACTCACAACTGTTATTAACAGTAAATACAGATATTTTATATTCCCCTGTGGTAGCCAGATTTCGCCACACACTGCGTTTAAAAGAATATGTAAGCCTTGCCTGCACGTTTATAATAAGTTCTTTTTTCCAAATGCGTTTTTGTATCCTTCCTTTATGGCAGTTGCCTTCGCTATATACTCCAATTTTCGGTTTCTGGCTTCAATCTCTCCTATTTCTAGTTTCCTTTTTCACACGCACCCCACTATAGTAATAACGCTTAAAGGCGTAATTTCTTTAACGGGTATTGGCTTAAGACAGTATGAGACGTTTACTCTTTTTTCTTATGACTTGTAGAATAACGTTGTTTGTGGACGCCAGTCATGATTGGGCGAAATCTACATCTGACGGTGTTGTGGAGGAGAGTGTCCTCAATGGGAAGAAATATGTATCTCCTGTTTTAATATAGCACTTCTGTGTAATACTTCTATTGTTTTTGCTTGAGTCAGCGTTAAGAATCTCTCCATGTAGTTTACACACAGTGAAAACTGTCTGTAGCCAATGTACAGCTAAGAATATTTCATCTCTGACAATTTATATACAGGGTGGTCCATTGATAGTGACCGGGCCAAATACACTCCTGGATATGGAAAAAAGAACACATTGACACCGGTGTGTCAGACCCACCATACTTGCTCCGGACACTGCGAGAGGGCTGTACAAGCAATGATCACACGCACGGCACAGCGGACACACCAGGAACCGCGGTGTTGGCCGTCGAATGGCGCTAGCTGCGCAGCATTTGTGCACCGCCGCCGTCAGTGTCAGCCAGTTTGCCGTGGCATACGGAGCTCCATCGCAGTCTTCAACACTGGTAGGATGCTGCGACAGCGTGGACGTGAACCGTATGTGCAGCTGACGGACTTTGAGCGAGGGCGTATAGTGGGCATGCGGGAGGCCGGGTGGACGTGGGGCGTGAGGTCTCCACAGTACATCGATGTTGTCGCCAGTGGTCGGCGGAAGGTGCACGTGCCCGTCGACCTGGGACCGGACCGCAGCGACGCACGGATGCACGCCAAGACCGTAGGATCCTACGCAGTGCCGTAGGGGACCGCACCGCCACTTCCCAGCAAATTAGGGACACTGTTGCTCCTGGGGTATCGGCGAGGACCATTCGCAACCGTCTCCATGAAGCTGGGCTAAGGTCCCGCACACCGTTAGGCCGTCTTCCGCTCACGCCCCAACATCGTGCAGCCCGCCTCCAGTGGTGTCGCGACAGGCGTGAATGGAGGGACGAATGGAGACGTGTCGTCTTCAGCGATGAGAGTCGCTTCTGCCTTGGTGCCAATGATGGTCGTATGCGTGTTTGGCGCCGTGCAGGTGAGCGCCACAATTAGGACGGCATACGACCGAGGCACACAGGGCCAATACCCGGCATCATGGTGTGGGGAGCGATCTCCTACACTGGCCGTACACCACTGGTGATCGTCGAGGGGACACTGAATAGTGCACGGTACATCCAAACCGTCATCGAACCCATCGTTCTACCATTCCTAGACCGGCAAGGGAACTTGCTGTTCCAACAGGACAATGCACGTCCGCATGTATCCCGTGCCACCCAATGTGCTCTAGAAGGTGTAAGTCAACTACCCTGGCCAGCAAGATCTCCGGATCTGTCCCCCATTGAGCATGTTTGGGACTGGATGAAACGTCGTCTCACGCGGTCTGCACGTCCAGCACGAACGCTGGTCCAACTGAGGCGCCAGGTGGAAATGGCATGGCAAGCCGTTCCACAGGACTACATCCAGCATCTCTACGATCGTCTCCATGGGAGAATAGCAGCCTGCATTGCTGCGAAAGGTGGATATACACTGTACTAGTGCCGACATTGTGCATGCTCTGTTGCCTGTGTCTATGTGCCTGTGGTTCTGTCAGTGTGATCATGTGATGTATCTGACCCCAGGAATGTGTCAATAAAGTTTGCCCTTCCTGGGACAATGAATTCACGGTGTTCTTATTTCAATTTCCAGGAGTGTATCTCACGAAATAAGCATCAAACTAAAGAACTACAAAGAAAAAAATTCGTGTAGCTTGAAGGGGGAAACCAGATGGCGGCCCGCGAAATGGCGCTGCCACAAGTCAAATGGATATCAACTGCGTTTTTTTAAATAGGAACTCCTATTTTTTATTACATATTCGTGTAGTACGTTAAGAAATGACTGTTTTAGTTGGACCACTTTTTTCGCTCTGTGATAGATGGCTCTGTAATAGTCACAAACGTATAAGTACGTGGTATCACGTAACATTCCGCCAGTGCGGACGGAATTTGCTTCGTGATACGTTACTCGTGTTAAAATGGATCGTTTACCAATTGAGGAAAAGGTCGATATCGTGTTGATCTCTGGCTATTGTGATCAAAATGTCCAACGGGCGTGTGCTATGTATGCTGCTCGGTATCCTGGATGACATCATCCAAGTGTCCGGACCGTTCGCCGAATAGTTACGTTATTTAAGGGGCTCCGGAACGCCCTATACTTGCAATGTTAAAATAACGCTTATAAATTACATCTTTCCTCACAAAGTATTTCAGGTAGGAAGTTGAACTTTTTACAGATTATTTATTGGAATATGGGCTACAACGTAACACAGGGATTTTACAAAATTTTAGTTCAGTTATTAAAGATGATTTTTTTTCAATTGTAATGAAAATTCACAACATGTTTTTGCAATTTTTTATTTATATATTCAAAAATATACAGTTTTTTGGAAAAAGGCTGTGTTAAATTATGCAGAAGGTACTGTGTAACATTTACTGAAAGTTTGAAACAAATATGTTTGGAAGATCCTTAGAAAACATGTAATTAGTATGAGAAAATAAAAGTTTTGGGAATCGAGCGACAAAGATTGGATTAACTTTTTAGTGCATTCCGGGTCCATAGGATGTATTATCTTCATCCTCTGCAAACTCCTCATCCAGCTTCCTCTTGTTCCTCCTCCTGTTTACTCTTGCTTGTATTTCTAGACTCTTTACAGCCCTGTCTGCAGCCCGAAGGCGTTCCTTGTCTAAAGCAAGCATCACTCGTTGTTGTGTTCGTAGATTTTGCTACCATTTTCTTCAGTTGCAGTTACTGCAACACTGTTCCAAAAGGTGGTCATGTATGAACACTTATCACATTTCAGTTGTATTTCACTAGCAAGTCCTATGTGCTTTATTATGGAGAGTTCCAGACTAACTTCACTACAATGAATACATCTTACACAGTTTGAAAAAATTCCTTTGAGAACTGACATATCAAATATTTCATTCACATCCGATTCGCCTATAAAACGTTCATAGTTTTCTCTCATTGAACCAAGCTTCTTCTGTGAAGTGTTTTCTTTCCCACTTTGACTGCTATGGGCAAGTGTACTTGAGAGGTTAGGTTCACTCACTTGGTTATCGTCTTTATTGTTTACAGTAATAACACATACCTTTGGCTTTCCAACATTTCTCCTTTTCTTAAAAGCCTTCAGAGGATTTCTAATAACTTTACTTTTACTCATTATTATACTTCAACAAAACAGAGACTCAAGAAACAGAATTAATTACGAATATTTTCGAGATAACGACAGAGTAAATAAACATAAAACAATCGACAATCACACCAGCGATATATATTGAACCATCACAGGTTAGCCACAACACATACTTTATCTCACATCACTAAAATGTACCTGATGAACACGGACGTTAATAATAACACCATTTGACAGCAGTTTAACAGCGCCACAGTGGGTCACGCCCATGTACAACACATTTCCAAAAATATTTAAAAATAGTTGTAGTCTTCGGAATTGAATAAATTATATATCTATTAAAAGGTAATAGTCTGCGGATTCAGAAAACGCAAAAAAGTAAAAATTGAACTTTTCATGATTTTGCCACTGGGCAGAAGAGAAATTACGGACGATGACAGAGTCTTTGCACGCGTTCTACTTCGCGACGAAGCGTCATTCACCAACAGCGGTAACGAAAACCAGCATAATATGGACTATTGGCCAACGGAAAATCCACGATGGCTGCGACATGTGGAACATCAGGGACCTTGGCGGGTTAATGTACGTGCGGCATTATGGGAGGAAGGATAACTGGCCCTCATTTTATCGATGACAATCTAAATGGTGCAATGTATGCTGATTTCCTACGTAATGTTCTACCGATGTTACTACAAGATGTTTCACTACATGACAGAATGGCGATGTACTTCCAACATGATGGATGTCCGGCACATAGCTCGCGTTCGGTGGAAGCGGTATTGAATAGCATATTTCATGACAGCTGGATTGGTCGTCGAAGGACCATACCATGGCCCGCATGTTAACCGGATCTGACGTCCCCGGATTTCTTTCTGTGGGGAAAGTTGAAGGATATTTGCTATCGTGATCCACCGACAACGCCTGACAACATGCGTCAGCGCATTGTCAATGGATGTACGAACATTACGGAAGGCGAACTACTCGCTGTTGAAAGGAATGTTGCTACACGTATTGCCAAATGCATTGAGGTTGAAGGAGATCATTTTGAGCATTCATTACGTTAATGTGGTATTTACAAGTAATCACGCTTTAACAGCATGCGTTCTCAAAAATGATAAGTACACAAAGGTACATATATCACATTAGAACAACCTAAATAAAATCTTAAAACGTAGCTACGTTCTGTATTTTAATTTGAAAAACCTACCTGTTACCAACTGTTCGTCTAAAATTGTGAGCCATATGTTTGTGACTATTACAGCGCAATCTGTCACATAGCGAGAAACGTGGTCCAAGTGAAACATTCATGTTTCTTTACGTACTACACGAATATCTAATAAAAAATTGAGGTTCCTATTTAAAAAAAAAACGCAGTTGATATCCGTTTGACTTATGGCAGCACCATCTAGCGGGCCAACCATAGTGCCATCTGGTTTCCCCCTTCAAGCTAGACAAGTTTCGTTCTTTGTGGTTTTCTGGTTTGACGCTTATTTAGTGAGATATTTGGCCCGGTCACGATCAGTGGACCACCGAGTAGCACAGTCACTGTGGTGTAGTGGTTATGAGACTAGACTGCTGCATGGAGCGTCGCGAGTTCAAAACTCACCTGAACCGCAAAATTTCAATTTCTGTATTCGTTTCGAGTACATTCTAGAAGTATCCACAAATGTCAAGAATCATAGTAACGGAATGTTCTATAGCTGTATATATACCGTATGTGTTCAGGACAGAGGCAGTTCGCTCCACGCTCTTGTGTGTGCAAGTACTGAATAAACCTTCGTTAAGTGAAGTTTGTGTTCGTCATTCATCTAATTACACATTCTTCTACGTGGCATTACTCTGGTGTGGATGCGCTGGGTGTTGCAACTTGTGATAGCGCACATTATCGACGACACAGTGGCTCCCATCAGGCCGCGACAGATTTCGGTTTACGTGGCGAGAAACCAGAGTTCGAGGCATGTTCAACAGATCGCAATCTATTGGAGACAGAAGAAGAAGAGGACGTTACGATGACAGCAACTATGTGTCACCACATGAGACATCATTCCGGGTTCTCTGGTGACAATGGCCAAGACACGAACAAGTGACTGAAGGTATATGGGCGTATAGCCAAATTGAACAAATGGGATGACACCGTGTATTTGGCTAACGTATTTTTATACTTGGAGGGCACTGCCAAGCAATGGTATAAGAACAATGACGAGAAGTTCACAAGCTGGGAGGTATTCCAGGCGGAACTGAGCCAGTACTTCGGCGACACACAACGACAGAAGAGCTAGGCTGAAGATAAATTAAAGTGTAGAGCACATCGTCCAGGAGAAACTACAGCGCCCTACATTCAAGACGTCTTGGAGCTGTGTAGAGTAGTGGATCCTAGAATGAAGTAGGAAGATAAGGTTGCACATCTCATGAAGGGTGTTACTGAGGACATGTATCAAGCCCTACTCCTGTAGGAGGTTTCGACAGCAGACGACTTCATAAAATGGTGCCAGTATGTCGAGACAATGCATCAAAAAAGAAGTTTGAACGGCTTCCAAACGTCGTATCGATGTCTGTGATGGAGGAAGCAACTGATTTCACAAGTGTTCTTCGTCAGATAGTGAGAGAAGTTCAGAAGGCAATTGGCTTGCACGGCGAGCAAAAAACCGTGACGCTTCAAGAGGTCATAAGGGAGGAAGTGGAACAGACATTGAACCCAATCTCTCTTCCTTCATTTCCATTTAAAACGGTGAAAAGGTCGAGACCCAGGCGGAGTTACGTTCCTACAATGCCGCCTGAGGAAGCTGGTCACCAAGGAAGACACGTCTGTTTGTTTACCCTGCAGCAGTGTAATTATATAATTAGTACATGTAGTTACTGGACGTGAGCTTTTCCCACCAAATAGACAGATCCAACGTCTGAACACTGAATTACCTGCTACGTAATTAACATTGATTTCATTTTCGTAACCTGAGATCCTTCCTCTCCATCACAGACTCGGTCTCTTTCCAACCAGTTTCCATATGAGTGAGAAGGGGGGGGGGGAGTGGAGGAGGGTAGGACAAAGCTGGGAGTTCCTCAGAGGGGGACAGTGTAATAAATTGAACAATTTAATTAATTAATCAATTAATTTGATATCGGAAAGAGCTTGTGTTTGCAAGGGCAGGAGAATGGGTTTCCCGGAGGAGTAGACGAGGAGGAGGTGACATGAGGATTTCTCAGAAAGACAGATTATCCTCAGGGAATCATAAACCAGTCTCAGGGGGTCATAAATGAATTAGCATCACATAGGTTAAGGAGATGAGGATAATTTCTCCATGAATGTATGCTTGCCTCTAAATGTAGGCAACCCACACAAATAAAGTGGGGTACAACTCTCTTTATTCTACAAGACGCATGCTAAAATTTCCTGGGTGATGTACAAAAACTCACGCTAACAGTAGGTTTTGTCACTTTAAGACAAATTTTTTTGAAAACCGAGTTTTAATTATCAAGTATGAATGTAAAAATCTTAAATGAGAGAGCCGAGGCTGGCGCTTTTAACAGCAATTCTATCCTAGTTTATAAGTGCATCTGGGAACAAGAAACTAACACTGATGCACTTGAAGAGATCATAAACAAAACGCAACATAACATTTTTGCTAAAATGGGTAGTGACATGGAAACAATAAAAGGTAAGATTGATATCTAACCTATCAGTCAAAGGGATAGATCGAACAAACTGCCTTCTGCAACTAATAAAAACAGGAAAGCAGTACTAGGCAGTAGTCACGCGAAAATTGTTTCAGGAAGTCAGATTATGACAAAACTAAAGGAGGAAAATCTGTAAACAATCACACCGAAGTGACAGTGTCACCATACGCAGCATTTCCGCCTCGAAAAAGGTGTAGAATGGCGTCGCAATATGAGACTCGGTCAACGTTACAGAAGTGCAACTCTTTCGCAAATTTCTGCAGATTTCAGCGCTGGGCCATCAACAAGTGTCAACGTGTCAACCATTCAACAAAATGTCTTTGATATGGGCTTTCGGAGCCGAAGGCCGACTTCTGTACCCTTGATGACTGCACGACACAAAGCTTTGCTTCTCGCTTGGGCCCGTTAACACTGCCAGTGGACTGTTGATGGCTGGAAACACGTTGCTTGGTCCGAAGAGTCTCATTTCAAATTGAACCGAGTGGATTGACGTGCACGGGTATGGAGACAACCTTATAAGTCTGTGGAGGCTGCATGACACCAGGGGACTGTTCAAGTTGGTGGAGACTCTATAATGGTGTATGAAGTGTGCAGTTGGAGTGATATGGGACCCCTGATACGTCTAGATACGACTCTGACACGTACGTAAGCGTCTTGCCTGATCACCTGCGTCCGTTCATGTCCATTGTGCATTCCGATGGACTTGGCAAATTCTAGCAGTACAAAGCGATACCCCATACGTCGATAATGGCTACTGAGTGACTCCAGGAGCATTTTTCTAAGTTTAAAACTTCAGCTGACCATCAAACTCCCCAACAATATCATTATAGGGCATATATGGGATGCCTTATAACGTGCTGTTCAGAAGAGATCTCCACCCCCTCGTACTCTTACGTGTTTATGGAGACCCCTGCAGGATTCTTGGTGTCATTTGCCTCCAGTACTACTTCAGACATCAGTCGAATCGACGCCACGTCGAATTGCAGCAGTTCTGGGTGCTCGCGGGGGCTCTACACAATATTAGGCTGGTGTTCCAGTTTCCTTGATTCTTCAGCGTACGCTTTTCGCTTAACTTGTCACAAAATATCACATTACTTTTGAAACAAATTGGAGAATCTCATAATGATTGTTACACTAGGTATAATCCAAGGTAAGTATGAAGATTCTTTGAAAACTGTTTTGAAAATTTTGTTACTCTATTTAGGGCGAAATGACTGTACCTTTCATACGTTTTTGGTGACACTGAATATGAACGTCAACAGTAAAGTCTGGCAGCCTGCATTTGGCGCAGCGTGAGGGTAGGCGTTAGCAGAGTTGTGGGTGGTAAACATTTGCTTCCTTTCATCTGCCTACTTTCACGTTGTCTCCAATGGCCATATTCGCGCAAGTGCCCTCCACCCAACGTGTTAGTGCACTGCTTAACAAGCAATGATTGAATATAAGAGACACAGCACGTCGTTCAAATATAAACTAGTGAAAATGACGAAATAAGACTTACTACTATGCATAAACTACATTAAGTGAAGACATGTAAGACCATATTACAAGGAATATGAAGATGTCAAGTAGTGGTTCTTCTGTGTTGTGTATACAACTAGTTATAGGGGAAAAGAGTACATGTGATAACCCGTATCGCCAACTCATATATTAGCCATAGGAATAAATATGCGTAATGAGAATTATTACTTCGAATTTCTTACACAAATTTTGCTAGTATGAAATTTTTTTCTGATTTTATGTGACAAACTTCAAAACCAACTTCACTCATATGAACATATGTAGAAGTAGGACTACATCATGAATAAAGATGTATCAGACTAATAATCTATATACAAAACAAATTATTTACACGGAAAGAGCTATGGTCAACCACAAGGATAGAACTATTTCGGGAAAGGTTACGATTATACTACATAATAAATAAAACAAATGATAACGAGTAAGCTACAAAGAGAAACAGCTAATGAATACAGTGATGGTACTAAAATTGAGTGCGATATATATTACACTATCTACACCTACTTACAATACGAAATAACAGCGCTAATTATATAAAACTACAAACGAATAAGCTATGACTATTATACTTTACACTTTTCTGTTTAAAACTATCTCTGCATTAACGTGATTGCGAAAATATAATGTAGTGTATTGGAAGGACTACAAAAATGAATAAATAAAATAAAATTAAGAAGAGAATGAAACTAAGCACAGATGATTAAAACTGCAAAAACTTTGCGTAGCTAACTACTACAACCTTTGAGGTAAGTTAAGGTTCATTATGGAAAATAAGTGTTATTTACACAAACACAGTGCAGAAGGAAAGTCACTGTCAATAAACGCATTAGGGAGTGTAAAATATTGAAATACATGTACTACGAGGGGCATGAAGACGGAATGTTATTAGCAAAATCATTCAATGTACCGAGTTGTACTTTACGTGTGTTTGTGTGTGAATGAACTAGATGGCGCTGCCATAGGTCAAAGGGATATCAACTGCGTTTTTTTAAACAGGAACCCTCATTTTTTATTACATATAATTGTAGTACGTAAAGAAATATGAATGTTTCAGTTGGACCACTATTTTCGCTTTGTCATAGATGGCGCTGTAGTAGTCACAAACGTATAAGCACGTGGTATCACGTAACATTCCGTCAGTGCGGACGGTATTTGCTTCGTAATACATTACCAACGTTAAAATAGACAGTTTACCAATTGCGGAAAATGTCGATATCGTGTTGATGTATGCCTATTGTGATTAAAATGCCCAACGGGCGTGTGCTATGTATGATGCTCGGTATCCTGGACGACATCATCCAAGTGTCTGGACCGTTCGCCAGACAATTATGTTATTTAAGGAAGTAGGAAGTGTTCAGCCACATGTGAAACGTCAGCCACGACCTCCAACAAATGATGATCCCAAAGTAGGTGTTTTAAGCTGCTGTCGCGGATAATCCGCACATTAGTAGCAGACAAATTGCACGAGAATCAGGAATCTAAAAAACGCCGGTGTTGAGAATGCTACATCAACATCGATTGCACCCGTACCAGATTTCTATGCACCAGGAATTGCATGGAGACGACTTTGAAAGTCGTGTACTGTTCTGCCACTGGGTACAATTACGGGACGATGACAGATTTTCTGCACGCGTGCTATTTAGCGATGAAACGTCTTTCACCAACAGCCGTAACGTAAACCGGTATAATACGCACTATTGGGCAACGGAAAATCCACGATGGCGTTGACAAGTGGAACATCAGCGACCTTGCCGGGTTAATGTAAGGTGCGGCATTGTGGGAAGAAGGATAATTGGCCCCGTTTTATGGATGACAATCTAAATGGTGCAATGTATCCTGATTCCATACGTAATGTTCTACCGATGTTACTACAAGATGTTTCACTGCATGACAGAATGGCTATGTACTTTCAATATGATGGATGTCCGGCACATCACATAGCTGGCGTGCGGTTGAAGCGGTATCGGATAGCATATTTCATGACAGGTGGATTGGTCGTCGAAGAACCATATCACGGCCCGCACGTTCACCGGATCTGACGTCCCCGGATTTCTTTCTGTTGGGAAAGTTGAAGGATATTTGCTATCGTGATCCACCGACATCGCCTGACAATATGCGTTAGCGCATTGTTAATGCATGTGAGAACATTACGGAAGGCGAACTACTTGCCGTTGTGAGGAATGTCATTACACGTATTGCCAAATGCACTGAGGTTGACGGACATC